>NC_053493.1:57228660-57902410 GCF_905171775.1 Rana temporaria | reverse complement strand
CACATGGGGCCCTGGGGACCACTGAGCCCTTTAATAATATATATATATATATATATAGACAAAAAATATATAAAAAAAATATTTTTTTTTTATAAAAAAAGGGGGATTGCCATCCGGGGCCCTGGGGACCTCTGGGCCCTTTAATAATAATAATAATAATAATATTATATATATATGGGGACCTCCGGACCTCTAAAAAAAAATGGCTCTTTATTAAAAAATAAAATAAAAATATATATAAAAAATATTTTTTTTATAAAAAATTAATACAAAAAGGGGGGTTGCCATCCGGGGCCTCCGGGCCCCTGGGGACCTCCGGACCTCTAAAAAAAAAAATTGCCCTAAAAAAAAAAAAAAATTATTATTTTATTTTTTTAAAGGGGGTTGCCATCCGGGCCCCTGGGGACCTCCGGGCCCCTTACAGGTGTAATGCCTGTACCCCCCTGATGGCGGCCCTGACTGTAATGTGCTAAGAAAAGTGCTGCGTGCAGTCGTTTTTGTCATTGCTGCACAGTGCAAAGAAATCCTTGCACTGGGCTGCAGACAAATAGCCAGATTCAGGTAGTGTTACACCGGCGTATCAGTAGATACGCCGTCGTAACTCTGAATCTAAGCCGTCGTACATTTAAGTGTATTCTCAGATTGAGATACACTTAAATGTAGCTAAGATACGACGGCGGGCGCCGTCGTATCTTAGTTGACTATTTACGCCGGCCCTCTAGCGGCGTGTACGCTGATTTACGCCTAAAATGCGTAAATCCGCGAGATACGCCTATTCGCGAACGTACGCTTGCCCGTCGCAATTATTTACGCCGTTTACGTAAGACATATGCCAGCGTAAAGATAAAGCTACTCTCTAGGTGGCGCAGCCCATGCAAAGTATGGACGTCGGAACAAGCGTATCTTTTTACGTCGTTTGCGTAAGCCGTACGCGAATAGGGTTGTGCGTAAGTTACGTTCACTTCATAGGCAGTGTTCGACGTATCTTAGGCATTCTATCCGACGCATGCGCACTGGGATATGTCCACGGACGGCGCATGCGCCATTCGTAAAAAACGTCAATCACGTCGGGTCACGATTCATTTGCATAAAACACGCCCACCTCTTCACAATTTGAATTAGGCGCGCTTATGTCGGCCCATTTATGCTACGCCGCCGTAACTTAGTAGGGAAGTGCTTTGTGAATACAGCACTTGCCTCTCTGACTTACAGCGGCGTAGCGTAAATACGATACGCTACGCCGGCTGAAACATACGCCGCCCTATGTGAATCCAGCTAAATGAAACCAAATGAAATGGCATTTTGGGACATTTCAATAACGTTGGCTTTAAAATTGGAAAAAAGTAAACCGGTGCAAGGATTTTTGACACCCTAGGCGAAACCTCATTTTGCCGCCTCCCCCCAATTGTCAGATGGAGCATACAAATGGTCGGATAATCCGATCGTGTGTATGAGACTTGAGACAGGACAACTCGTTTGGTTAGCAGGCTGGTGGGTAAGTTGAGCTGGGAACTTCTTTGGTTTTGTTTTGCATGTGTTGCCCCTCCAAGTGTTCCTTGCTGCAAAAATCAGTTAAAGGTGATGACAGTGGCCATTTGTTTGCTCTTTTAAAGAGAACCTGTCACCAAACAAATCATCACATAGTGGGATGTTTGTGATGGAGGAAAAAAAAAAACACTTTAGTGTGTTTTTTTACAGAAATGTAGCATTTCCTAGACTTTTGCGATAATACATAAAACAATTGGAACTACCACTATTTTATTCTCTAGGGTGTTTTCTTTAACCACTAGCTGACGGCCGTACGACTTTGTACGGCCACAGCGCGGCTCCCAATCTCTAACAGGCCGTCTTTTTACGGCCGCCCCTTTGCTCGTTCCCCGCGCGCGCTCCCGAGCGCGCAGCGGGGAACTGCTGTGCTGGTCGTGTCCCTTGGACACAGCCAGTCACAGATCGCCATGAACGGCCAATCGGAGCAGCCGTTTCCTAGGCGATCTGTGCGGCCAATGAGAGATGATCTCATATGTTTACATATGAGATCATCTCTCATTCCTGGCTCTCGCAGACAGCGGTGCTGTCAGGGAGAGAGGAGACGGATCTGTGTCTCTTGTACATAGAGACACAGATCGGTCACCCCCCCAGTCACCCCCCTCTCCCCACAGTTAGAACACTAATATTAGGGTACACATTTAACCTTCCTCACCCCCTAGTGTTAACCCCTTCCCTGCCAGTCACATTTATACAGTGGCCCAGATTCAGGTAGATCCGAGCAATATTTGCGTGGGCAAAGAGCAAATATTTTTCTCTGCGCCCACGCAAATATTGCGTTTTGCCCGCGATTCACGTAGCAGTTGCTCCGTAAATTGCGCGGGCGATATGCTAAACAGCCGGGCGTAAGGCTGCCTAATGTAAATGATCCCGCCGGGGGCAGGAATCATTTAAATTAGGCACGCTCCCGCGCCGAGCGAACAGCGCATGCTCCGTCGGGAAACTTTCCCGACGTGCATTGCGGCAAATGATGTCGCAAGGACGTCATTTGCTTCTAAGTGAACGTGAATGGCGTCCAGCGCCATTCCCGGTTCACTTACGTAAACGACGTGAAATTTAAATTTCACGAGCGGGAAGCGCAGCTATACTTTAGCATTGGTTGCCCCTGCTATTAGCAGGAGCAGCCTTATGCTAAAGTCGCCGTACGGAAACTCCGTACCTTGCGTGCGCAGGGCCCGCGCAACTTTTGTGAATCAGTGGTAGTATGCAATTTGCATACTATACACAAATCACAATGGCCGCGCCACCTAGCGGCCAACGCAAGAATGCAGCCAAAGATATGAAGGCATAAGGAGGCTTATGCCTGTCATATCTTAGGCTGCAGTCGGTGTAACGAGGTTCCTGAATCAGGAGCACTCGTTACACCGGAGCAAGTAAGCACTTGCGCCGCGCAACCGCTTCTTGAATCTGGCCCAGTAATTAGTGCATATTTATAGCACTGATTGCAGTATAAATGTGAATGGCGACAAAAATGTGTCAAAAGTGTCCGATGTGTCCGCCATAATGTCGCAGTCGCAAAAAAAATCGCAGATCGCCGCCATTACTAGTAAAAAAATAAATAAAAAATAATAATTCTGTCCCTTATTTTGTAGGCGCTATAACTTTTGCGCAAACCAGTTGCTTATTGCGATTTTTTTTTTTTTTTTACTAAAAATATGTAGAATACGTATCGGCCTAGACTGAGGATAAAAAAAAAAATTAAAAAAATTTTTTAGCTATTTATTATAGCAACAAGTAAAACATTTTTTTTTTTTTCAAAATTGTCGCTCTATTTTTGTTTATAGCGCAAAAAATAAAAACCGCAGAGGTGATCAAATACCACCAAAAGAAAGCTCTATTTGTGGGGAAAAAAGGACCTTAATTTTGTTTGGGAGCCACGTCGCACGACCACACAATTGTCAGTTAAAGCGACGCAGTGCCGAATCGCAAAAAGTCCTCTGGTCAGGAAGGGGGTTTAAGTGCCCAGTAAGGAAGTGGTTAAGAACATATATAAGGTTTGGGGGTTTTATGTCATTTCCAGGCCTGAAATTATTTTTTTAAACGTGTGCAAAAAATGCAAAAATTTCTCTGACAGCGTAAGGGTTTTTATTATCTGCTTGTTTGTACTTCTCTGTATTAACGCCAAATTTAATGTGCAGGCTTCAGCAAATATTTTCATGTTTCTGATCCATTTTCTATGACTGATAGCCATATCTTTATGTACATTGGATCATTACGTTTAGCTGAGTACACATTACAGCCATCTAACACAATCAGAATAAATAAACAGAACAGGCCACCTGGACAGACTGACAGGAAGTGCTCGACCTGACATCTTTTTCCATGTCTGTTTACATCCTGTACACTTCCTGTGTTTGTTTTTTGAAAAAGGGGTGTTTAAATATGTCTAGATTTTTTTCTTCTTATTATCCTTTAAATTTGATATGTAATAAATTAGGCACCAATAAAAAAAACACATGATTCAATAATATTTGATGAGGATGTATAAAGAGAACTTTAGTCAAAACATACAGTATCTCACAAAAGTGAGTACACCCCTCACATTTTTGTAAATATTTTATTCTATCTTTTCATGTGACAACACTGAAGAAATTACACTTTGCTACAATGTAAAGTAGTGAGTGTACAGCTTGTATAACAGTGTAAATTTGCTGTCCCCTCAAAATAACTCAACACACAGCTATTAATGTCTAAACTGCTGGCAACAAAAGTGAGTACACCCCTTAATGAAAATGTCCAAATTGGGTCCAATTAGCCATTTTCCCTCCCCAGTGTCATGTGACTCTTTAGTGTTACAAGGTCTCATGTGTGAATTGGGAGCAGGTGTGTTTAATTTGGTGTTATCGCTCTCACTCTCTCATACTAGTCACTGGAAGTTCAACATGGCACCTCATGGCAATGAACTCTCTGAGGAGATGAAAAAAAGAATAGTTGCTCTACATAAAGACTATTATGGCCTAGGCCAGGGATAAGCAATTAGCGGACCTCCAGCTGTTGCCAAACTACAAGTCCCATCATGCCTCTGCCTCTGGGAGTCATGCTTGATGCTGTCAGAGTCTCGCTATGCCTCATGGGACTTGTAGTTTGGCAACATCTGGAGGTCCGCTAATTGCTTATCCCTGGCCTAGGCTATAAGAAGATTGCCAAGACCCTGAAACTGAGCTGCAGCACGGTGGCCAAGACCATACAGCGGTTTAACAGGACAGGTTCCACTCAAAACAGGTCTCATCATGGTCGACCAAAGAAGTTGAGTGCACATGCTCAACAACATATCCAGAGGTTGTCTTTGGAAAATAGACGTTTGAGTGCTGCCAGCATTTCTGCAGAGGTTAAAGGGGTGGGGGGTCAGCCTGTCAGTGCTCAGACCACACGCCACACACTGCATCAAATTGATCTGTATGCCTGTTGTCCCAGAAGGAAGCCTCTTCTAAAGATGATGCACAAGAAAGCCAGCAAACAGTTTGCTGGAGACAAGCAGACTAAGGAAATGGATTACTGGCAGGGGTGGACTGACAACTCATGGGGCCCCCGGGCAATAGAAGATTATGGGGCCCCCGGGCTTACAGATGGCCACCACACCAGGAGGCAGTGCAGAGGCGGGGCAGCTAAAATCTCAGGATTTTCACATCAAAAGCATGTTGGTTTCGTACATATCAGGGACAGATGTAAAAAAAACACAGATTTTTACATGCTGTCCCTGGTTTTATTGAGCCTGGCAACCCTGATGGGGCCCCCTAGTGGCATGGGGCCCTCGGGCAGTGCCCGAGAGTCCCAATGGTCAGTCCGCCCCTGATTACTGGAACCATGTCCTGTGGTCTGATGAGACCAAGATAAATTTATTTGGTTCAGATGGTGACAAGCGCGTGTGGCGGCAACCAGGTGAGGAGTACAAAGACAAGTGTGTCTTGCCTACAGTCAAGTATGGTGGTGGGAGTGTCATAGTCTGAGGCTGTATGAGTGCTGCCGGCACTGGAGATCTACAGTCTATTGAGGAAACCATGAATGCCAATGTACTGTGACATACTAAAGCAGAGCATGATCCCCTCCCTCCGGAGACTGGGCTGCAGGGCAGTATTCCAACATGATAACGACCCCAAACACACCTCCAAGACAACCAACTGCCTTGCTAAAGAAGCTGAGGGTAAAGGTGATGGACTGGCCAAGCATGTCTCCAGACCTAAACCCTATTGATCATCTGTGGGACATCCTCAAACAGAAGGTGGAGGAGCGCAAGGTCTCTAACATTCACCAGTTCTGTGAT
Organism: Rana temporaria; assembly: GCF_905171775.1. Classification (NCBI taxonomy): domain Eukaryota; kingdom Metazoa; phylum Chordata; class Amphibia; order Anura; family Ranidae; genus Rana; species Rana temporaria. The sequence continues at coordinate 57,896,604 of NC_053493.1, read as the reverse complement.
GTCATCATGGAGGAGGGGAAGAGACTCCAGTGGCATCCTGTGAAGCTCTGGTGAACTCCATGCCCAGGAGGGTTAAGGCAGTGCTGGAAAATAATGGTGGCCACACAAAATATTGACACTTTGGGCCCAATTTGGACATTTTCACTTAGGGGTGTACTCACTTTTGTTGCCAGTGGTTTAGACATTAATAGCTGTGTGTGGTGTTATTTTGAGATAACAGTACAGTTACACTGTTATACAAGCTGTACATTCACTACTTTACATTGTAGCAAAGTGTAATTTCTTCAGTGTTGTCACATGAAAAGATAGAATAAAATATTTACAGAAATGTGAGGGGTGTACTTACTTTTGTGAGATACTGTAAATCACCAATAAACATATCAGATAATGTACACTTCATATAATTTGGTATCTAGGGTTTTCTCGCTATGTTTCAATACGCTGTATAAATAACGGTACCATAAACCAATCTAATGACAAGACTGCGTTTTCACACCATGGGGTTGATTTTCTAAAGGCAAACAGACTATTCACTTTGCAAATGAAGGTTGCACTTTGCCAGGGAATTTTTCTTGGAGCTTAGTGAATGTGATGAAGCTCTGCTGACTTCTATCATCCAATCACGTGCAAGCTAAAATGCTCCCAGCCCCTCCCCAGCCCGGCGCTCCAGTGAGCACTGGAGGGGCTCTCTGCTCAGAGCGGACCTAGAAGTGAGCGATCAGTGGTCAACTCGGCTCTCGGTCCTGGAGCTGGCGGGGGACAGCAGCAGCTTCAAGGCCAATGCTGCGGCATGGAGGTGAGCATGTGTGTGTTTTTTTAGTACCCCAAACTTCTCTTTTATTAAACTTAAAATCAAACAGTTACTGTATTATATTGCAGCTTATCAATTCTTAGATGTGGTGGCTGCATTAGATTTCTTTTTTAGCCTTTCCTTCTTATATTTTCACCAGGTGATCCGGCCAGTAAGTCTGTTGTTTGTTTTAAAAAGAACAAGCTGTCCTGCAAATGTAGGAGTTAGAGTGTTCAGACAAACCATTCTGTCAGGGGTGCTTACAATGGTCAGCTTTTATTTATTTATGTAAAACCCTTACCCCTTAAAAAAATAAATATGTTGCTGTAACTGCTTATAAAGTGTTAGCAGGATTTGGGTTTCAATTTGTTAGTGTATCTAAATCTGCTAGTACATCTAACACACATAGAGGAATTTTGATCTTCTACGGACTAAAGGGCCATGCACACGGGCCAAATGTTGGGCGGCATCGGCCAGTTCAATAAACCGACATTTGGCCCGTGTGTTCGGTAGCCAGTCTAACAGAAGACGGCCATGCGGTCAGCTTCTATCGAAGGGGCGTGACTGAAAAAGGTCTGCCGATCAGCACCCGATCAGCGCTCTCAGCCAATGTCTGAGAGCACTCACCAGTGTGTTCTGCCGGGGCGGGGGGGACACTGCCGATCGCCGGAACCTGGCGGACATTGCGGCTGCCAGGCAAGCGCATTGTGTTTCCCCGCTGCGCCCCCAGTGCCGCGCGCGGGGAATGTAAATAGCAGGACGTCCAGGGACGTCCACCCGGCACTTGAGAGCCGCGCTGTGGACGTCTTTCGTCTATAGCGCGGGTCTCAAGTGGTTAAAAAAATTAAAAATAATAATAAAAATGCCATAAATCTATCCCCTATTTTGTAGATGCTATAACTTTTGCACAAACCAATCAATATACGCTTATTGGGATTTATTTTTTACCAAAAATATGTAGCAGAATACATATTGACCTAAACTGATGAATAAATTCGTTTTTTTTTTTTTTTTTTTTTTTTAAATGTTTGGAAATGTTTTATAGCAGAAAGTAAAAAAAAAAAAAAAAAAAAAAAAGTTTCCAAAATTGTCGCTCTTTTTTTGTTTATAGCGCAAAAAATAAAAAAAACGCAGAGGAGATCGAATACCACCAAAAGAAAGCTCTGTTTGTGGGAAAACAAGGACATCAATTTTGTTTGGGTACAGCGTCGCACGACCGCGCAATTGTCAGTTAAAGCGACGCAGTGCCGCATCACAAAAAATGGCCTGGTCATGAAGGGGGTAAATACTTCAGGGGCTGAAGTGGTTAATTTGTTATTCAAGTCCATTTAAATCTGCCAGGACATCTACCACTCTCCTCTCCCCTGGGTAACATTGTTTCCATCTAATGCCACGTACACACGATCGGAATTTTCGATGGAATAAAATCCGATGAAATTTTCCATCGGAATTCCGACGAAGCTGACTTCCACCAGTTTTGCCTACACACAATCAGACTAAATTCAGACCGTCCAAAGCGCGGTGACGTACAACACTACGACGAGCCGAGTTCAATGCTTCCGAGCATGCGTCGACTTGATTCTGAGCATGCGTGGGGTTTTTCTCCATCGGAGTTGCACACAGACGATAGGAATTTCCTATCGATTTTTTTTTCATCGGAAAAAAATAAAACATGTTCTATTTCTAAACACAGATGGAAAAAAGTCTGATGGGGCCCACACACGATCGGAATTTCTGATGAAAGAAGTAGATCGGAGTTTTTTCATTGGAAATTCCGATGGTGTGTACACGGCATAAGGCTCCATTCACACCTGGGCGTTCCGGAATCGTGGAAACACACACGTGTGTTTGAGATTCCATTACTTCTGATGGCACCCCAGTCGCGGTGTGATTTTGTCACGCAATAAATCCCACCAAAAAGAAGCTCCTGCTTTTTTTTGCGATTTATCTGTGACAACCATGTCAAAATCACACCGAGATTTGGGGTGTCATCAGAAGTAATGGAATCACAAATGCGTCCCGAGTTTTGCCGCGGTTCTGGTACGCCCACGTGTGAATGGAGCCTTGGGGTATCTCTGTTGCTCCTTCAGTGAAGTGAAGGCAGGTGAAAAACTAAAAAAAGGAAAACAGCCACCACAATATTAAACACAAACCAAAAATGTCATATATTGAATTTTTTACCAATCCTTATATGTGATGGCTGCATTTGTTTTCTTTTCACTGCTTTTCACCTAGTGATCTGGCCATGCGCAAGGGAGACTTCTTTCCTGGCAAGGTCCGGTGGCTGCCAGGCCTTTAGCCAAGGAACGCCCTGTACATGCGCCGCTGCAGTCAGCGGCGCATTGCGAGGGGAATATCTCCTAAACCGTACAGGTTTAGGAGATATTCTTTTTACCTACAGGTAAGCCTTACTATAGGCTAACCTGTAGGTTAAAGTGGTAGTACAGAGTTTACTAGCACTTTAAATGATTTTCTCAATGCTCTAACTACTACATCTGAGGGACAGCTTGTTCTGCTGATAAACAGCACACTTACTGACTGGATCACCAGTTAAAAAAAAAAAAGAAAGCAAGCTTAAAAAATAAAAACAAATGCAGCCACCATATCTAAAAATTGGTAACGTTTGTTTTTGGGTTTAAACCCTTGTTCACACCAGTGTGATTTGTCATGCGATGTGACAGTTCCAAATCACATGACAAGTCGCACCCCATTGCCAAAAATAGAACTGTTCAAACTGCTGCGATTCATGTCACAGCGACTTTGAAAAAGGTTCCCGCAATCCTTTTTTTTTTATTTCAATGCAACTTGCATAGACTTCTGTTAGACGAAGGTGCAGTGAAATCGGAGGTGCAAATCGCACTGATCGGCTTTGATCGACTGTTCGTAACAGTAACCTGGAAACAATGACATCACTTCCAGTTTACTCGGAAACCATCAGCGCCAGTTTTAAAAAACTTGAAAGCATTCAGAAACTCCTGATCTTGGTGTTTTGAAGGCTTTTATGTGCAGAGAAGAGATTTGGGGTCTTTTAGAGTACCTGTCACATGCCTATTGCTGTCACAACTCCATAAAGAGTACCTGTCACATGCCTATTGCTGTCACAACTCCATAAAGAGTACCTGTCACATGCCTATTGCTGTCACAATGATGTTTACATTCCTTGTGACAGCAGTAAAAGTGATCAAAAAATAAATAAAGCGACAGTGTAAAAAAATAAATACATCCCTATTGCTGTCACAACTCCATAAAGAGTACCTGTCACATGCCTATTGCTGTCACAACCCCATAAAGAGTAATAAAGAGTACCTGTCACATGCCTATTGCTGTCACAACCCCATAAAGAGTAATAAAGAGTACCTGTCACATGCCTATTGCTGTCACAACTCCATAAAGAGTACCTGTCACATGCCTATTGCTGTCACAACCCCATAAAGAGTAATAAAGAGTACCTGTCACATGCCTATTGCTGTCACAACTCCATAAAGAGTACCTGTCACATGCCTATTGCTGTCACAACTCCATAAAGAGTACCTGTCACATGCCTATTGCTGTCACAACTCCATGAAGAGTACCTGTCACATGCCTATTGCTGTCACAACTCCATAAAGAGTACCTGTCACATCTCCATAAAGAGTACCTGTCACATGCCTATTGCTGTCACAACTCCATAAAGAGTACCTGTCACATGCCTATTGCTGTCACAACTCCATAAAGTGTATCTGTCACATGCCTATTGCTGTCACAACTCTATAAAGAGTACCTGTAACATGCCTATTGCTGTCACAACTCCATAAAGAGTACCTGTCACATGCCTATTGCTGTCACATCTCCATAAAGTGTACCTGTCACATGCCTATTGCTGTCACAACTCTATAAAGAGTACATGTAACATGCCTATTGCTGTCACAACTCCATAAAGAGTACCTGTCACATGCCTATTGCTGTCACAACTCCATAAAGAGTACCTGTCACATCCCTATTGCTGTCACAACTCCATGAAGAGTACCTGTCACATGCCTATTGCTGTTAAAAATCCATAAAGAGTACCTGTCACATGCCTATTGCTGTCACAACTCCATAAAGAGTACCTGTAACATGCCTATTGCTGTCACAACTCCATAAAGAGTAATAAAGAGTACCTGTCACATCCCTATTGCTGTTACAACTCCATAAAGAGTACCTGTCACATCCCTATTGCTGTCACAGCTCCATAAAGAGTACCTGTCACATCCCTATTGCTGTCACAACTCCATAAAGAGTACCTGTCACATGCCTATTTCTGTCACAACTCCATAAAGAGTACCTGTTACATGTCTATTGCTGTCCCAAGGATGTTTACCATCCTTGGGACAGCAGTAAAAATGATTCTAAAATAAAATAGTTAAAAAAAAAAAAAAAAAAAAAATTAAAGTGCCCCCGTCCTCCGGTGCTTGCATGTAAAGGTAAAAGCGGCCCCGAACACGCGCACACAGCACTCTCCCCACACATGTGAGGTATCACAGCGGACGTCAGATCATGGGCAATAATTCTAACACCAGACCTCCTGTGTAAATTTAAAGTGGTAACCTGCAAAGGCATTTAAAGTGTTGGAAATGGATCGATCAAAACTGGACTTTATAGGCACACCGATAGAGATTTTAAAGCGTTGCCTATGGATAGTAAAATTGACTCCATTGCTCCGGCATGCTAAATTTTAAAGTGACTGGGATGGGAAAAATGTAGATGTGGGGGGCGCCCGATTTTTTTTGCCTAGTGCAGCACAAATCCAAAACCCACCACGGCTCTATAGGCACATACCCGGCGCCCAATAACCTAAATTTCACTGAAATTAACAAAAAAATCACTACGAAAAAGAAAATGATTACGGAAAAATTCTGCCGTCTTGTCTAAGTTATTTATTTCACAGAATCATCTCTACCCTAAGCGCCCTGATATGAATCCGCCACATACAAATGCGCGGATTCGCTCCCAGGGATGCACTCCTTTCCGATAGTTTACCGCGTTCCATCACTTTGCTAAATATAGTAGCCTCTGCAAATGGAGAGTCAGCATGGAAAATGATAAAAATGCTAACACAAGAGGAGGGCTGCACAGTGGCGCATTGTTTTTACCATGCGATGGGAAATGTAGGTTAGGCACATACCCCACTTCTGATGTATGGGATGAGTCCGAGGACTGACTGCTCCTGGGATAGCCCGCGGCAGAGATCTGTCTTCTCTTGTTCACACAATTTTTTTCATGGTCACCGAAGAGGCCCTTGGTCTGTGTGGGGTTTGCAGCAAGAAGCTCTGAGTCAGGCTGAAAACCATTCAAAATCCCATTGGCAGCCCTGCTGTCTGCTGCTTGGTGTTGGTAGCCGTCAGTCCTGTGCTGATATGAGGCGAGCGTGCTCTTGGACACTTTATACCCATGAGAAACTAGGAGGTCCTCCACGCTGAACATGCTGTGTTTCCTGGAGGAACTGCTATGCCGGGGCAAACCTTACTTTCAAAGGGTCTTTCATCACTGAAAGGAAGAAGAGTAAAATAAATATCACTCAGCACGTGTTACATGCTGCTTTAAGAATCCAGCACTCTGCAAACTTTTTTTTTTTTTTTTCATGACAGACTTTGTTAAGTTACCTAATGGTAAATTATATGCAGATGCTTTGATGACTAATGTGAGGTCCAAGCCAAGAAAGGGCCTGTATGTACAGCCGCAGCGGGGATGAGATTAGGCTGCTGACTCTGCTTATTTTAGAAGGTGCCTTAGAAAGTTTAGGAAATGCTATACACTATGGGCCAGATTCTCGTAGATCGGCGTAGCTTTTTTCCGGCGTAGCGTATCCTATTTACGCTACGCCTCCGCAACTTAGACGGGCAAGTGCTGTATTCTCAAAGCACTTGCTCCGTAAGTTGCGGCGGCGTAGCGTAAATAGGCCGGCGTAAGCCCGCCTAATTCAAATGTGGAACGGGGGGGCGTGTTTTATGTAAATAACTTGTGACCCGATGTGATTGACGTTTTTCACGAACAGCGCATGCGCCGTCCGTGGAATATCCCAGTGTGCATTGCTCCAAAGTACGCCGCAAGGACGTATTGGTTTCGACGTGAACGTAAATGACGTCCAGCCCCATTCACGGACGACTTACGCAAACGACGTATGTTTTTCAAATTTCGACGCGGGAACGACGGCCATACTTAACATTGGTACGCCGCATGTACGCCTCATATAGCAGGGGTGACTTTACGCCGGGAAAAGCCTAACGTAAACGGCGTATCTGTACTGAGTCGGCCGGGCGTACGTTCGTGAATTCGCGTATCTAGCTGATTTACATATTTTTAGGCGTAAATCAGCGTAAACGCCCCTACCGGCCAGCGTAAATATGCAGTTAAGATCCGACGCCGTAACAGACTTACGCCGGTCGGATCTAATAGAAATCTATGCGTAACTGATTCTAAGAATCAGGCGCATAGATACGACCGCCCAGACTCAGAGATACGACGGCGTATCTGGAGATACGCCGTCGTATCTCCTTTGAGAATCTGGGCCACAATTGTCATAAGTATTGGGACACCTGCCTGTACACGCACATGAACTTTAATGGCATCCCAGTCTTAGTCCGTAGGGTTCAATATTGGGTTGGCCCACCCTTTGCAGCTATTAAAGCTTCACCTCTTCTGGGAAAGCTGTCCACAAGGTGTAGGAGTGTGTCTATGGAAATGTTTGACCTTTCTTCCAGAAATGCATTTCTGTGGTCAAGCACTGATGTGGACGAGTAGGCCTGGCTCAGAGTCTCTACTCTAATTTATCCCAAAGGTGTTCTATCGGGTTGAAGTCAGCACTCTGTGCAGGCCAGTCAAGTTCCTACACCCCAAACTCATTCATCCATGTCTTTATGGACCTTGCTTTGTGCACTGGTCATGTTGGAACAGGAAGGGCCATCCCTAAACTGTTCCCACAAAGTTGGGAGCATGAAATTGTCCAAAATGTCTTGGTATGCTGACCCTTAACCTCCTTAGCGGTAATCACGGGTGTGGCTCGGGGTGAATTTTTAATACCAAAAGCGGTAACCCACGAGCCACACTCGGTATCGCATCGCAGGATCCATGTAGAGGTTACTAACTTGTCCCCTGGATCCTGCGATGTCTCCCCGCTGTGATCTGCGAGCCGCCGCGTCTCGCTCGATTCACAGTGCCGAGCTCTGTTCCCTGCGAGCGTTGTGACGGGACGAAGTTCGGCGCCAAATTCAAAACGTGAAAAACACAGTACAGATACAAAATACTGTAATCTTACAGATTACAGTACTGTATCAAAAAAATACACTCCCTTTGTCCCTAGTGGTGTGTCCAGTGTCCTGCATGCAGTTTTATATTATAAATACTTTTCTTTCTGCCTGGAAACTGGAGATTGTCCATAGCAACCAAAAAGTGTCACTTTAAGTCAAAGGTGCTTTTAGATCAGCTAGAAAACAGCGATAATAAATTAGAATCACTTGCAGAATTGAGCGATAGTGATTTGTGGGGGAATTCGTCATCAAACACAAGTTCCATGTCTATATCTGGTCTCCCACAGCACACAGAACATGGAAATGCAATTATTTTAATAAATATAAACTGCTAAATACATTTTCTCATCAGCCGTATATAGCAGTCTTGTGACTTCTATCGGTGTCTGGTTAAAGCTTGTAGGAGAGTTTTCATTCTCCCCTGCATTTCCTATGAGGCTGCAGGACCCCTGACTCTCTGTCTGGACAGTGTTGATTGGCCCTGTGCTGATCACAGGAACTCTCCCAATAGCAAAAAAAAAAAAAACTCTGGACTATCAGCAGATGGATTGGGGACTGTGGAAGAAGGGGGATCAGAGAAGTCAGGATCAAACAGTCTTTTTACACAATGCAGAGGATTAACCCCTTAGGTTCCACAGTGAGTATAACAAACATGCTTTACTGCATAAACACACTGGGGTAGATTCAGATAGAAGATACGACGGCGTATCTCCAGATACGCTGTCGTATCTCTGAGTCCGGCCGGTCGTATCTATGCGCCTGATTCATAGAATCAGTTACGCATAGATTTCCCTTAAGATCCGACCGGCGTAAGGGTTTTACACCGTCGTATCTTAGGCTGCATATTTACGCTGGCCTCTGGGTGGCGCTTCCATAGATTTACACGAGGAATATGCAAATGAGCTAGATACGCCGATTCAGAAATGTACGTCCGGCCGGCGCATTTTTTTACGTCGTTTACGTTAGGATTTTTTCGGCGTATAGTTACCCCTGCTATATGAGGAGTATCCTATGTTGGGTATGGCCGTCATTCCCGCGTCGAGTTTTGAAAATTTTACGTTGTTTGTGTAAGTCGTTCGCGAATAGGGCTGGACGTAATTTACGTTCACGTCGAAAGCAATGCCGATTTGCGGCGGAATTTCGAGCATGCGCACTGGGATTTTTTCACGAACGGCGCATGCGCCGTTCGTAAAAAAACGTCTACTACACGGGGTCACAGTTAATATACATAAAACACGCCCACATCATCCACATTTGAATTAGGCGGGCTTACGCCGACACAGATACATTACACCGCCGTAACTAAGGGCGCAAGAACTTGCGCCCTAAATTACGGTGGCGTAACATATCTGAGATACGTTACGCCGGGCGGACAGATAGACGATTCTATCTGAATCTACCCCACTGATTTTACTGTTGTGGGTTCAGTAACACTTTAAGTAGAACTATAAGCAAAACTTTATTTTTTTTTTTTCATTTTGGATAGAGTGAGAGAGGCTTATAACCCCTGTAGGCTTTATTTTTGCCATCTTTGTCACATTGGGGAAATTTACCTTCACTTCCTGTCCCATAGCCAAGACAGGAAGTGAGAGGAAATCCCTGCAAATTAAGGGAATCTCTTAAGGACCCCAGGTAATCAGAATTGGTGTCGTCCAAACTGGAAGATTTCCCCACTATTACTTTTTTGGGGACAACCCAATATATATGATTTTCTTTTACTCTCAATTTCAATGATAATGGTAAACAGGACAAATAGAGAGTGTGAATATCCCAAATGGGGACACAGACATCAATAAAGTTGCTGATTAGATTCTCCTCTATTTACAGATAATGTTACAGGCAGTGTATTCAGTGTAAGAACTCAATTTCTCAATGGAGGAAGAGGGATGTGTCCCCATCACAATATCTTCAGTGCAGCTGAGCCCCGACACCCCAAGCTGTTAACTACCACATTTTCAAAAGTTCAGCAGCAGGAAGAGGACAGGGCAGTGAAGATTTGTACAGAAGAGGACGGGGCAGTGAAGATTTGTACAGAAGAGGACGGGGCAGTGAAGATTTGTACAGAAGAAGACAGGGCAGCGAAGATTTGTACAGAAGAGGGCGGGGCAGTGAAGATCTGTAGAGAAGAGGACGGGGCAGTGAAGATTTGTAGAGAAGAGGACAGGGCAGTGCAGATTTGTACAGAAGAGGACAGGGCAGTGAATATTTGTACAGAAGAGGACAGGGCAGTGCAGATTTGTACAGAAGAGGACAGGGCAGTGCAGATTTGTACAGAAGAGGACAGGGCAGTGAAGATTTGTACAGAAGACGACGGGGCAGTGAAGAGTTGTACAGAAGAGGACGGGGCAGTGAAGATTTGTACAGAAGAGGACGGGGCAGTTAAAATGTATACAATATCGAGCAGTCTGCACATGATCGGACATACTTCATTACAGGTAACAAGTAATGTAACTAAAACTGTAGAGAAAAAAATATTTTTTTTAGCTAAACTTCCGCTTTAGGGTAAATACTGCAATAACAAACGTGGAGTATATGGAGTATATAAGATGTGTGGAGTAATAGTACACTACGGGCTAGATTCAGGTAGGGGTGCGCATAGTTACGGCGGCACAGCGTACGTATTTACGCTACGCCGCCGTAAGTTAGCGAGGCAAGTGCTGTATTCACAAAGCACTTGCCTTCTAAGTTACGGCGGCGTAGCGTAAATGGGGCCGGCGTAAGCGCGCCTAATTCAAATGTGGATGAGGGGGCATGTTTTATGTTAATGTATGATGACCTGACGTGATTGACGTCCGTGTACATATCCCAGTGTGCATTGCTCCCAAGTACGCCGCAACAACGTATTGGTTTCGGCGTGAACGTAAATTACGTCCAGCCCTATTCGCGAACGACTTACGCAAGCGACGTAAAAAATTCAAAATTCAAAGCGGGAACGACGTCCATACTTAACATTGGCTGCGCCTCCTAATAGCAGGAGTAACCTTACGCCGAAAAAGCCTAACGTAAACAACGTAACTAAATTGCGCCGGGCGTACGTACATTTGTGAATCGGCGTATCTAGGTCATTTGCATATTCTACGCCGAAAACAACGGAAGCGCCCCTAGCGGCCAGCGTAAAATTGCACACAATTATACGCTGCCGTATTCAAGTTACGTCGGCGGAGGAAGCCTATTTTTTTTAACGTATCTGCCTTTGAGAATCGGCGTAAAGATACGACGGCGCAGATTTGAAATTAGGGCAGCGTATCTGGAGATACGCCGCCGTATCTGCTTGCTGAATCTAGCCCTACATTTATTAGTTATATGTGGCAGCAATGCTATGTGACCAAAACATAAAAATAAAATAAAACATAAAACCATTATAAGCTATATCCATTCCACTGGTGTTACAGGCTGCACTCGGTGTGTTGTCAAAGAATTCCTGCAATTAGAAATATGGGATGAAGGCAGGGTGAAGATTGAAGCTGATTGGATGATGGATTGCTGTATCATAATAAATTATCTTTCTAAGTAGGAGAATGCCAGAGCAAAAGGTCAGGATCTCACACAGGGTTACATTAAAGGGGAGAGAAGTCTGGTCTGCAAGATGAATCAAGAGTTATATTGCCAAAAAAAAAACCTCACACAGTTTTTTGACTGTATTATGCTGTCCATCAATTGTACTATACTATGCTGGTTTTCCCCCCAAAACAGCTTACTGTGCATTGGACTTGAATGGGCCAGGCTGTGGCCATCGGGAGTAGAAATTGTCTTGTCATTGGTGTCAGTGGGAGAAATAGTGCCCCATCGTTGGTGTCAGTGAGGGGAATAGTGCCCCATCGTTGGTGTCAGTGGGGGGGGGGTAGTGCCCCATCGTTGGTGACATTGGCAGGAATAGCATCCTATCATTGGTGCCAATGGGAGGAATAGTTCCCCGTCATTGGTGTCAGTGGGAGGTATAGTGCCCTGTCATTGGTGTCAGTGGGAGGAATAGTGCCCCATCATTGGTATCAGTATGAGGTATAGTGCCCCGTCATTGGTGACATTGGCAGGAATAGCATCCTATCATTGGTGCCAATGGGAGGAATAGTGCCCCGTCATTGGTGTCAGTGGGAGGTATAGTGCCCTGTCATTGGTGTCAGTGGGAGGAATAGTGCCCCGTCATTGGTGTCAGTGGGAGGAATAGTGCCCCATCGTGGGTATCAGTGTGAGGTATAGTGCCCCGTCATTGGTGACATTGGCAGGAAAAGCATCCTATCATTGGTGCCAATGGGAGGAATAGTGCCCCGTCATTGGTGTCAGTGGGAGGATTAGTGCCTCATAGTTTGTGTCAATGCGTTCAATAAAACAGAAAAGGGGTTTTGATCACTCAGAGGTTTTGGTCCTGCAAATTCTTTTCATTCCTTGGTAACTAGCTCTATGAAGACTGGGAATAGGCTTTCAGGCTGGGTTCAAACTTATGTGAATCGGATGTGTGTTTCTCCGCATCCAATTCGCATAGCAGGAGATTGTGACCGGCCCTCTATGGAACCGGTTTACACATCTCCGCAGCGACTGTGTCCTGTGCATCTTTTGGTCCGTTTCAGGCCCAAAATTCAGGCTGAAATCGGACCTGAAACGGTGAATGGAGACACACCGGACTCCTGCTGTGAGAAAATGCGTGTTCCAATGTGAACCCAACCTGAACAACCAAAATCGTATTTAAGTTTTACTAAACCCACAACAGTGAAATCAGTCTGTATATTCAGTAAATCATGCTTGTTATATTCACTGTGGAACCTACGGGGTTAATGCAGGGTTTGACAAATTTGCTTGGAATCTAGGAGCCAGCTAAAAAAGTTAGGAGCCAGAAAACGCGTCCCGTCCTGACGAGCTTGCACGCAGAAGCGAACGCATACGTGAGTAGCGCCCGCATATGTAAACGGTAAACATGTTCGGTATCGCCACAATCGTTAGAGCGAGAGCAATAATTCTAGCCCTAGACCTCCTCTGTAACTCAAAACATGCAACCTGTAGATTTTTTTAAACGTCACCTATGGAGATTTTAAAGGGTAAAAGTTTGTCGCCATTCCACGAGCGGACGCAATTTTGAAGCGTGACATGTTGGGTATCAATTTACTCGGCTTAACATTATCTTTCACAGTAAAAAAAATGGGATTACTTTACTGTTGTCTTATTAAAAAAAAGTGTATTTTTTCCCCCAAAAAAAGTACGTTTGTAAGACCGCTGCGCAAATACGGCGCAACAGAAAGTATTGCAACAATCTCCATTTTATTCTCTAGTGTGTTAGAATAAAAAATATATATAATGTTTGGGGGTTCTACTTAAAGGGAAGGAGATGGCAGTGAAAATAGTGAAAGATTACACATTAGGAAGCTGTTTAACTTGTAATGCCAACGGCCACCACCAGATGGGGCCAGCTCACAGAAGGTCACAGCTCACAGAAGGAAGAGCTTGGGACTTCACAAGGCCGCAAAGCCGCAACCTCAATTGCCGGCCTGTCGCGGGCCCGCCGAGATCGCGCGGCGGGGGAGGTGGGGGCGCACAGAGACACAGGACCTTGTAGGCCGCAAAGCCGTGGCCTCAATTACCGGCCGCCGCGGGCGCCAGGTCACAATTTCTTGTCGCAATTGCGACCTGGTGCCCGGATTTTGTCGACCGCTGGGTTAATGATTGATCCTGTCTTCTCTGATCCTCCCCTTCTTCCACAGTCCCCAAACCATCTCCTTGTCAGAGCCTTGGAGACAAGCTGCACGTGCTCACTTTAGTGTGTATTGCTAGAGAGTTTTTTATTTCTTGGGAATTTGCATGTTATCAGCACAGGGCCATTCAGCACTGTCCAGACAGAGGGCTAGAGGTCCTGCAGCCTCACAGGACAATCAGGAGATAATGAAAACTCCTCCTACAAGCTTTAACCAGACACTGATGGAAGTCATAAGACTGCTATATACTGCTGATGAGAAAAGGTATTTAGCAGTTTATATTTACTAAAATAATTGCATTTTCATGTTCTGTGTACTGTGGCAGACCAGATATAGTGAATGCAGGGTCCTGGGTTTAGTAACACTTTAAGTATCTGCAGTCAAGGGGGTAGATTCAGAGAGAATCGCCTATCCGTAGCGTATCTCAGATACACTACGCCGCCGTAAGTTTGAGCAGCAAGTTGTGTATTCACATGCGCTGAACTGGGCCGGCGTAAGCCCGTCTAATTCAAAATAGGCTAGTTGGGGGCGTGTACTATGTAAAATAGTAGTGACCTTAGGTTTTTGATGTTTTTAACGAACGGCGCATGCGCCGTCCGTGGACGTATCCCAGTGCGCATGCTCCAAATGATGTCGGCAAATCGTCATTGCTTTCGACTAGAACGTAAATTACGTCCAGCCCTTTTCGCGAACGACTTACGCAAACAACTTAAAAAATTCAAAATTTGACGCGGGAACGACGTCCATACTTAACATTGCGTACGCCTCATAGAAGCAGGAGCAACGTTACACTGGAAAAGCCTTACGCAAACGGCGTAAAAAAATTCCGCCGGGCGCACGTACGTTTGTGAATCGGCATATCTAGGTCATTTGCATATTCTACGCCAAAAACGACGGAAGCGCCACCTAGCGGCCATCGTAAATATGCACCCTAAGATACGACGGCGTAAGAGACTTACGCCAGTCGGATCTTAGCCTAATTTCGGCGTATCTTGCTTTCTGAATACAGAAAGAAGATACGCAGGCGCAGCTTTGAATTTACGCGGCGTATCTATAGATACGCCGGCGTAAATTCTTGCTGAATCCGGCCCAAAGGCTATATTCAAACAAAACCAGCCAGATAGTGGGGAAACCTCAACATGGATCCTGTCCTTTGACTGCAACTTGTGATGCCCTCCTATGGCTGTGCAGCTGAACAGAGCCCAGAGCAGCCAATAGATATTACCCCCTTTAAAGTACAGTGGAACCTTGGATTACGAGCATAATCCGTTCCAAGAGAATGCATGTAATCCAAAGCACTCGCATATCAAAGCGAGTTTCCCCATAGAAGTCAACGGAAACAAAGATAATTAGTTCCACATTAACTTCTATTGTCCGAATTTTTTAAAAGTAATAGCTCGTATTGCGAAAACGCTCGTTAACCACGTTACTTGCAATCCAAGGTATTGCTGTATAACTAAAGGCATTTCCTGTTTTGGCTATGGGTAAATCTCCCCAATGGGACACAGATGGAAAAACAAAAAAACAACATACAACTTTACTCTATCCAAAATAGAAAAAATGCCTATTGCCTCTTCTACTTTAACCTTGGTTTAGGCGTTCGGTCGGAGGGGGTGGAAGGGGAAACATTTGTGTTTGTAGTCTAGTTAACCACTTGACCACTGGGCACTTTCACCCCCTTTCTAACCAGGCCAATTTTCAGCTCTCGCATTTTAAATGACAATTACTCAAGCCTCGTACATACGACCGAGGAACTCGACGGGCGAAACACATCGTTTTCCTCGTCGAGTTCCTTGTTAGGCTGTCGAGGAACTCGACAAGCCAATTTTCTCCATTCCCGTCAAGGAAATAGAGAACATTCTCTCTTTTTGGCTCGTCGAGTTTCTCGACAGTTTCCTCGACGAAAATGTACACACGACCGGTTTCCTCGGCAAAAAAATATCTCCCAGCAAGTTTCTTGCTGGTTTTTGCCGAGAAACTTGGTCGTGTGTACGAGGCTTCAGTCATGCAACACTGCAACCATATGATATTTTTGTAGATCTTTTTCTTGGTGGTATTTAATCACCACTGAAATGCATTTTTCTTTGTGCCGGTTATAAAATTTAGCAAATTAGTAATTTTCTTTATAAATTTTGGCCAAAAGTTATACTACTAAATACATTATTTTACTCCTCCTGAGTATGGCGATACCCACCAGACTTTTACACAGTCTGGCCACATAGAGAGGCTAAACATGCAAGTAGCACCTCCAGGCGTACTAGGAGCATAAATTACATAATTTCCTGACGACCTAGTCGATTTTGAAGACCCCGGAGCACCAGGACAATGAAAATGCCCATAAAATGACCCCATTTTGGAAAGAAAACACCCCAACGTATATTCTATGAGGCATTATGAGTCTTTTGAACATGTCATTTTTGTCCACAAGTTTTTGGAAAACATGGAAAGAAAATCAAAACACATATTTTTACCAATACCGTCAGGTGCTCTAGGGGACATAAAATTACAAATCAAATTTACTGACTACCTATTCCACTTTTGTGAGGCACTATAGGGCACTGATAAGCACTGTAGTGGCACTGATGTGGCATGGATGAGCATTGATGTGGAGCGGATGAGCAGTCATGTGGCATGGATGAGCACAAATGAGGCATGGATGTGGCATGAATGACCACGGATGAGGTCTTTAGCCCGCTGTTGGCTGAAAAACTGTGTGATCCATAAGGAGAAGTGTAGCCAAAAAGTTACTTCTCCTTTTAAACTTACTTTGTGAAGTGCAAAACATATTTAATTTTTTTGTCAGTAGGCACTGCATTTCACAGAGCCTACCTTCTGAACTACAGAGGTGTACAGAGGGGGAATTTCCGGAGGCGGAGTCAGTACAGGAATCACTGATTGCAAGCAGCAAGGTACCATGGGATATGTAGTTCTTAGAAAATGAAAGTAAATAGCAGAAGAGAAGCTGCAAAACATGCAGGAAATCCAGGAGGTTGTGGAAAGAGATGACCAGCAGACAGGCAGCGCTCACAATATAAAAGGAAATGTTTTAAGTAAGCTTATACTGGATTATGAACTTGTATTGTTATTACAATGCCGATGTTATAAAGGGAAAGTGTATGCTGTGACCATAGACTTCCTTTAAGGTTTACTTTATGTTGACAGCCCTGTCTGAAACAAATGGCCTTCAAAGGGAGATTCTACAAATCATTTTATCAAATAAGGTTCTGAAAATACATAATTGCAAATACCATTTAAACATGTCAAGCATTTCCTCTTCAGCAACCCAGCATGGGAACATATTGTATGAAACAACTTCAGTTTGAAACTGCGTGAACATTGTGTACAAGGAAAGAAAGCCTCAGCAATCTGGCCAGTGTGCAGAAAATAATACAAAATACATTGTTTTCATGTTAATCTGCCAAGTCTTCGCTATAACTGATTGCATAATTTAAGGAGCAAGACATATAAACATTTTCCTGGGCTCTGTGGCCTGGGAGTGCATAGAATGTGTGTGTCCTCACAGTAGATCTGCATTCCTGAGCTTTCTAATGTAATGCTGGAGACCCGCAGCTTTTCACAGCAGTGCACGAGCCATAGAATAACTGCAACGGGAAATGCCACCCAACAGCTCCACAGATTTCACTTTTGCCTGGAAGCTAGAAAGCTGAATCATAAGATCGTTTGTCATATATTCTGGGGGAATCCAGCAGTGAGATACACTTATCAGAGGTCCCAGTTCTGACCAACCGTTAAAAGTAAATAATGGGGCCGTGGCCCTTCAGTGGAAAGGCTGCTATTGCTGACCTCTTTCCCGGAATACTATGTTTTGCACGCTTGTTTTTGATCAGAAGCGCAGATAGTATTGAAGAAATTGGATTCGAATGGGAGACATGCAATTAGCTCAGCAGTTGCAGCCCCCATACCCCCCTCAGTATAGGTTTCCTTTAACCACTTAATCACCGCCCCATAGCCAAATTACGGCTACAAAGAGGAGCCTTAACTCTGGGAGGACGTCCTCCCAGAGAATCGTTCCCGCGTGCGCACACGCGATCATCTGTGCTCGCCGGGTCAACGGGGCCCGCAGCTACAAGGATTGTGGTAAAGGGGCAATGAACACGGCTCCTTACCACATGCTCGCGCCTTCCAATGACGGCGCAATCACAAATGTAAAAAAAGCAAACAGGGGTCACTTTCAGTTCATCACTCTCCTCTCCTCACACCGATCCAGCGTGAGAGGAGAGCAATTAGAGAAGAACTGTAAGTGCCCAGCAGTACCCAGCAGTGCCCAATAGTGCCCAGCAGTACCCAGCAGTGCCCAATAGTGCCCAATTGTACCCAGCAGTGCCCAATAGAGCCCAGAAGTGCCCAATAGTGTCACATCTCTGCCAAATATGTGCCCCACCAGTGCCCCCTGTGCCCATCAGTGCTCATCTGCGCCACTGCAGTGTCACATCAGTGCCGCCTGTGCCTACTTGTTCCCCTGTAGTCAAGTCAAATGCAAAACTTTTATGAGTTTTCAGCTGTTCCATTCTGCTATTGTTATATAATGGAAGTTGAATAATCATCACACACTTTTTTCAAGCCTGGTGAAACCCATAACCCTATAATGAAATGGCCCCCCATGTAGCATGTTATACTTAAAGCATTTGATACCCCAACATTTCATATTCCTTATATGTATCTGCTGTACCATGTACTTGTATGAAAAAGTATCCTTTGTATTGCTTCCTTTGTGTGAAATACCTGGTGTTCCTGTCAGTCCCTCCGCTTTCCTATAAAAAAAAAATGACCACACTAAGCAGGAGAGCCCACTGTGGTCAGTTCTATGCTGGGAACCTAATCTGCTCTGCTCCAATGATCAGACTTGTCCTGACACGCCCCCCGCTGCACAGCTATTCCCTGGGAAGATCAGTGTGATGCTGTTTCTCCTCCCCCATCTCTTATGTAGCTGGGAACAGAGGAAATGTGATCACTTATAAAAAAAAAAGGGGGGGGAAACAGGTATTTTTTTTATATCTATACAAAAATGTTTTGCCTTTTTATTTATATTTTAAACTAAATTGTTTTTTTTACACTAAAGGTTCACTTTATTTTTTTAAATAACACCTCCCTTCAGAGGTGGTACTGGCCAGCTCAGTAGATTGCTTTAACCGCTTAAGACCCGGACCATTATGCAGGTAAAAGACCTTGCCCCTTTTTGCGATTCGGCACTGCGTCACTTTAACTGATAATTGCGCGGTCGTGCGACGTGGCTCCCAAACAAATTGACGTCCTTTTTCCCCCACAAATAGAGCTTTCTTTTGGTGGTATTTGATCACCTCTGCGGTTTTTATTTTTTGCGCTATAAACAAAAATAGAGCGACAATTTGAAAAAAAAATGCAATATTTTTTACTTTTGCTATAATATATATCCCCAAAAAATATATAAAAATATATTTTTTTCCCTCAGTTTAGGTCGATATGTATTCTTCTACATATTATTGGTAAAAAAAATCGCAATAAGCGTTTATTGATTGGTTTGCGCAAATGTTATAGCATTTACAAAATAGGGGATAGTTTTATGGCATTTTTATTAATAATATTTTTTTTTACTAGTAATGGCTGCGATCAGCGATTTTTTTTCGTGACTGCGACATTATGGTGGACACATCAGACACTTTTGACACATTTTTTGGGACCATTGTCATTTTCACAGCGAAAAGTGCTATAAAAATGCACTGATTACTGTGAAAATGGCAATGGCAGTGAAGGGGTTAACCACTAGGGAGCGCTAAAGAGGTCACGTGTGTTTTATTGTGTGTTTCTTACTGTAGGGGGGCGTGGTTGGACATGTGACATCACTGATCGTCGTTCCCTATGTCAGGGAACAGACGATCAGTGACAAGCCACAGAGAAGATTGGGAAAGTTTTGTTTACACTTACCTCTCCCCGTTCTTCAGCTCCTGTGACCCGATTGCGGGACACCGGCGGTGATCGGGTCCACGGGTCCCGCAGGCGCGGTCATGGAGCTTCAAACTGGGTCGCGTGCGAGCCGCCGGCGGCGCGCTCGTGACCCACGGCTGGGTTCTTAAAGGGGACGTATATGTACATCCTTGTGCCCAGCCGTGCCATTCTGTCCACGTATATCGTCGTGGCGGCGGGCCTTAAGTGGTTAAGAAAGGCCTGGATACTTTCCTAAATGTACATAATATAACTGAGTACTAAGATTTGTAAGTAAAGTTGATCCAGGGTAAATCCGATTGCCTCTCGGGGGATCAGGAAGGAATTTTTTCCCCTGCTGGAGCTAATTGGATCATGCTCCGCTGGGGTTTTTTGCCTTCCTCTGGATCAACTGTGGGTATGGAGTTGGGTGTATGGGATTGTACTATGTTTTTTATTTTGTTTATTTTTTTGTGGTTGAACTGAATGGATTTGTGTTTTTTTTCAACCTGACTAACTATGTAACTATGCAACTTTGTCATACTTACATTTACTGTGCAGTTCGTTTTGCACAGAGTGGGCCAGATTGTCCTCTTCTGGGGTCACTCGGCGGCTATCGCGGCTCCTCCCCACAATAGATAACCCCCTCTGGGGTTACCTTGCGAGCGCGCTCCTGTGTCATACAGTCGGCGTCCATAGCCGCTGAGTGTATGACTTGGTCCCGCCCCTGCATCATTGGATTTGATTGACCGCAGCGGGAGCCAATGGCTGCACTGCTATCAATCTATCCAATGAAGAGCCGAGAAGCAGTGGGGAGAGCGACATGGGATCGTGCCCACTGAAATTTGGGGCACAGGTAAGTAAAACGAGGGGGGGGGGGGCTGGGGGCCGGGGAGTGCAAGGTGTTTTTTTACCTTAATGCATAGGATGCATTAAAGTGGATGTAAACCCCCATTTTTTTTTATGTCACAATGTAGAGTATAAGATTTCCTATCATCTGTGCCCAGTCTTGCCACACAGAGTTAATCCAGCTCTGAGCAATCCTCTTTTATTGTTCAGTGAAATACAACAGACTTCCAGATAAAAACCAAAGTCCTTGCTTTTGAAACAAATTGCACAATTCACATCCCCTCCCCTGTGTTTTGATTAAATGTTTTCAAAATATGGGGTGAGTCACAGTTCAGTGCCATGCGAAAATGCAACAGCCATCAGAATAAACATAGAGCTGGAGGGAAGTGGGGAGGGGGATGTGAATTGAGCACTTTTTACAGAAGCTGTGTATGTCTGCAAGCTAGTGCACGAGATATGTAAATAACCTGTCACTCTAGCAAGGACTTTGGTTTTTCATCTGGAAGTCTGTTTTATTTCCCTGAACAATAAAAAGAGGATTGCGCAGAGCTGGATTAACTCTGTGTGGCAAGACTGGGCACAGATGATAGGAAATCTTATTCTCTACATTGTGACATGAAAAAAAAAAAAAATTTGGGGGGTTTACATCCACTTTAAGGTGAAAAAACACCCCCTTTAAGTTATAGATCACCCCATTCATCTGCCTTCTCTTTACCTTCGTAAAAGACCAGAAACTCTCCATAGATAGCCATGGAACTGATTCCTAATGTTTGAAGTTAATACCTACTGTAGACACACAGCTGGATTACTGCTGGCCCCTGGCCAAAGTTCGAACAGACGCCCACTTGGGTGTTCTTTGTAAAGAGCCCTGCCTTTACCAAAACCACACATAAAGATATACAAATAAGAGGTTCCAATGGCTGCACCCACATCCAGTTCACATTTCAGGCAGAACGCAGATAAAAGCAAACAAGTTTCCAAAATACATGCTCCATCAGCAACTAAGTGTGCAAATCGAGTGGAAGTGTGATGGATTGTGCTCCGAGATGAATCATCTGGTGATGAGAGACAGGGAGGAGAGGTCACAGCGCTGTGCTCATTTCGCTTTAACCTCACTAGTTCCAGACTGGTCTGCCATATATAGAACAGTAATGGGTAGAGATTTATGGTGTCATGATTGCTGTACACACATAACAAATCTTGGTGAGTGAGTGTAGTTGTTTACCCAGATCCCAGATCTCCAAGCCTGCGTTCTGAATGCAAACAAATCTAACAGGATCCTCCATCCACACTCTACGGCACGGATGGAAGAATCTCACACTGTCCAGTGTAATCTGACAGCTGGTACCAGCGGCATATAGAAACTGCCTAAAATTTGCATAGTATATAGATAGCTTAAAGTGGAGTTCCGCCCCTCCTCAGCAAAGAATTAAAAGTCAGCAGCTACACATACTGTAGCTGCTGAAGGCTCGTACACACGACCGAGGAACTCGACGGGCGAAACACATCGTTTTCCTCGTCGAGTGTCTTGTTAGGCTGTCGAGGAACTTGACAAGGCAAGTTTCTCCATTCCCGTCGAGGAAAAGGAAGACATAGCTCTCCTTTTGGCTCGACGGGATTCTCGACAGTTTCCTCGTCGAAAAATGTACACACGACCGGTTTCCTCTGCAAAAAAAAAATCCCAGCAAGTTTCTTGCTGTTTTTTGCCAAGAAACTCGGTCGTGTGTACGAGGCCTGACTGTTAAAGGGGTTGTAAAGGTAAAAAATGTTTTTCCTAAATAGCTTCCTTTACCTTAGTGCAGTCCTCCTTCACTTACCTCATCTTTCCATTTTGCTTTTAAATGTCCTTATTTCTTCTGAGAAATCCTCACTTCCTGTTCTTCTGTCTGTAACTCCACACAGTAATGCAAGGCTTTCTCCCTGGTGTGGAGTGTCGTGCTCGCCCCCTCCGCTGGAATACAGGAGAGTCAGGACGCCCACTAACACACAGCTCCTTTCTCTATCTGCAACGTAGAGAGTGTCCTGACTCTCCTGTATTGCAGGGGAGGGGTCGAGCACGACACTCCACACCAGGGAGAAAGCCTTGCATTACTGTGTGGAGTTACAGACAGAAGAACAGGAAGTGAGGATTTCTCAGAAGAAATAAGGACATTTAAAAGCAAAATGGAAGGATGAGGTAAGTGAAAGAGGACTGCACTAAGGTAAAGGAAGCTATTTAGGAAACATTTTTTTTTACCTTTACAACCCCTTTAATCTGGTACTAAAGCTTAGATTTTTATTATTTTTTTAAAATAACAAACATATCATACTTACCCATACCTCCCAACATTTAAAAAGTCCACTGCGGGACAGTTGTTGAGTGGGGGGTGGGGTCGAAGTTGTTGAGCGGGGGGGGGGAATCAAAGTTGTTGAGCGGGGGGGGGGGGGCGGCGAAGTGGATGCCTCTCACCTTTGCACAGCATGTCTCTTCTGGGGTCCCATGGAGACTCTCGCAGCTCCTCCTCGCAAAGCTAACCCCCTCTGGGAAACTCTAGCCTGAGGGGGTACCTTGCGGGCACACTCCTATGCCATACAATTGGCGCCCATAGCTTACAATTGTATGGTTCGGCCCAGCCCCCCCCAAGTGCAGTTGCCCCAGAGCTTAGTTAATGAGGGAAAGGTTTTCTTTGCAAAGAGTACACAATCACATGTAAGGGGGAAAAAAACAGCATTTTTGATTGCATATGATTGGATGATAGAAGTCAGCAGAGCTTCTGCTCATTTACTAAGCTCTGGAGCAACTGCACTTTGCAAAGTGCACAGCCTTTAGTAAATCAACCCCTATGACAGATGTAATGACAGGTAAATGACAGATGTGATATTAAGTATCCTACCCTGTTCTTTTTTTTCATATATTTGCTATATATTAGCAAGGATTGAAAACTATGTTTTCTGTCAAATCTCTTTTTGCATGTAGGTTCTGTCACCTCTCCTCTCATTGCCCATGCTATATTTGTCATTGCATATGTTATTTAGAACAGCTCTTCCCTTACCATCACACTAAGATTTCAGGCATCTTCCCCAATCTACTGTTTTTTGTCAACTCTACCCACCGCGCTGTTATGATTAGGGGTCAGACTCGAAGGCCAGTTGCTGGTGGAGATGGATTTCGTTGCATGTTAGTACCAGGCCATGGTCCTCAAAATCGCCCCACCAGGAGGTGGAGCAAGCCGGGGTCCAGAAGAGGATAAACAAGTAAGGCTTCGTACACACGACCGAGTTTCTTGCCGAGGAAACCGGTCGTGTGTACACTTTGACGAGGAAACTGTCGGGGATCCCGTCGAGCCAAAAAGAGAGCATGTCTTCTTTTTCCTCGACGGGAATGGAGAAACTTGCCTTGTCGAGTTCCTCGACAGCCTAACAAGGAACTCGACGAGTAAAACGATGTGTTTCGCCCGTCGAGTTTCTCGGTCGTGTGTACAAGGCTTAAGGATCAAACAGAACGCAGTCAGTAAAACAATCCAGTAATGATTAGTGCATTTTGGGATCCGGCAGAAGCATAGTTGAGGAAGAAGCCAAGGGTCGATAACGAGGAGTAGCAAAATATGGACGGCAGCAGGGAAGACGGGAGCGAGATACTGGCTGAAGAGAGCACAATAATCTGGGAAACAGGAAGTGCAGAGACATTGCTTAAATCAAGAAGTTCATGGGTGGAGTAAAGAGTTCAAGGTTCAGCAGAAGTCAAGGCACAGGGTTGGGATCAGACAGGGCACTATCCAGCATCTGAGGTAGCTCAGCAAGAACAGTCATTGCCAGACACAGCAGAGATCCCAGGTTCAAGTGCATACCCACACTAGATTTTTCTGGAATCTCTTTTTCCACCAACTTTTGTGACTGGGATCCCTCCAAGAGTATAATGCCTTGTACACACGATCAGAATTTCAGATGAAAAAAGTCAGATGTAATTTTTTCATCGGATATTCCGACCGTGTGTGTGCCCCATCTGAGTTTTTCTATCGGAAATTCCGACGGACTTAGAAAGAGAGTGGCCCGGATTCAGATACATTTACGTATCTTTCGGCGGGCGTAGCGTATCTCAGATACACTACGCCGCCGTAACTTAGGGCGCAAGTTTCGTATTCAGAAAGAACTTGCGCCCTAAGTTACGGCGGCGTAGTGTAAATGTGTCCGCGTAAGCCCGCCTAATTCAAATGTGGCTAGTAGTGTGCGTGTTTTATGTAAAACTCTCATGATCCAACGTAATTGACGCTGTTTTTGAACGGCACATGCGCCGTCCGTGAACGTTTCCAAGTGCGCATGCTCCAAATTACGCTGCAAACTGTCAATGTTTTCGACGTGAACGTAACTTACGTACAGCCCTATTCGCGAACGACTTACGCGAACAACGTAAAATACGACGCTGTTCGGTCGTTTCCGACGTCCATACTTAACATGACTTACCCCTGCTTTATGAGGGGTAACTTTACGCCGGAAAAAGCCTTACGTAAATGGCATAAAAAAATGCGCCGGGCGGACGTACGTTTCTGAATCGGCGTATCTACCTAATTTGCATATTCCTTGCGTAAATCTACGGAAGCGCCACCTAGCGGCCAGTGTAAATATGCAGCCTAAGATACGACGGTGTAAGAGACTTACGCCGGTCGGATCTTAGGGAAATCTATGCGTAACCGATTCTACGAATCAGGCGCATAGATACGACGCCGCACACTCAGAGATACAACGGCGTATCCGGAGATACGCTGTCGTAACTCCTATCTGAATCCGGGCCAATATGTTCTCCTTTTTTCCGATTAAAATTTTTTTTATTGGAAATTACGTTCGTCTGTATGGAACTCCGACGGAGAAAAAACTACGCATTCTCAGAATCAAGTCAACGCATGCTCGGAAGCATTGAACTTCATTTTTATCGGCTCGTCGTAGTGATGTACGTCACCACGTTTTGGACGGTCGGAATTTGCTGTGACAATGTGTATACAAAGCAGCTTGAACGGAATTCCGTCAGAAAAATCCGACGGAGTTTATCCCAACGGAAATTCCGATTGTGTGTACAGGGCATTAGTTGTACAATGATGACATTATGAAGCACTACACAGGCTACACAGGCCAGCCCAAAGAAGTCCCATATGATGTATATACATGTTACATGCAACAGGTCCTTATGAATGGGCCTACATTTGCTAGTTCAGTAAAGGGCAGAGCATACAGCAACCCAAATTATTCAAATGCCTCATGCAGAAATCACCAACCCATTGGCAGTTGATGGACCTTTACAAACGTTATCTTTGAAAGGTGATCTGCACTAAGGTCTTCTACACCCATAGGCGTACCCTACGCCCAGGCACACCCTAATCACCCTGTGCAGCATAGATTCTCCCTAGCACCTCCCTCGCACCGCTTCCGGCTTCCCTCCTCTCCCACTGGCTGTTGTTGCAGGGATGTTTTAGGATGAATGGGGGAAGGGGCCAGTAAATATGTTATTTATTGGCCCCTTCCCTTTCTGAATGAAGATAGTGAGCGATCCGTAGGTAGTGTTTGAGCTTTGAGGTGCACACCCTAATGCAATAGGCTGTGCACACCTATGTCTACACCACAATCATAGCATTATTTAAAATATTATCCAAAATGAGTCCGTAGAAGATCAAAATTCCTCCATACATATGTGATATGTCACCACAAGACACAGTATCAATGTAGGGGGTGGAGAATAGAATCGTGAGTGCAGCAGGGGCCAGAAATTTGACATTGCCAGAAGTGTTGGACTCTTCAGGTGGAGATTTCTCTCTATCAATGAGGGCAGCAGAAGAGGTGAGTATCTACTATCCTCTTTGCATTCTCTGAACCCTCGTACACACGACCAAGGAACTCGACAAGGCAAGTTTCTCCATTCCCGTCGAGGAAAAAGAAGACATGCTCTCTTTTTGGCTCGACGGGATCCTCGACAGTTTCCTCGCCGAAAAATGTACACACGACCGGTTTCCTCGGCAAAAAAAAATCCCAGCAAGTTTCTTGCTGGTTTTTGCCGAGTAACTCGGTCGTGTGTATGAGGCCTAAGGCCCTGTACACACGATCGGTTCATCTGATGAAAACGGACCGATGGACCATTTTCATAGGTCTAAACAATCGTGTCTGGGCCCCATAGTTTTTTTATAATAGAACCTGTTTTAAATTTTTCTTATGATTAAAAAACCGATAGAAAAAAACGATCGTCTGTGGGGAAATCCATCGGTCAAAAATCCACGCATGCTCAGAATCAAGTCGACGCATGCTCGGAAGCATTGAACTTCATTTTTCTCAGCACGTCGTAGTGTTTTACGTCACCACGTTGGACACAATCGGATTTTTAACTGATGGTGTGTAGGCAAGACAGATGAAAGTCAGCTTCATCAAATATCCGATGAAAAAATCCATCGGGTTGGATTCCATCAGATATCCGATCGTGTTTATAGGGCTTTAGGCCCCTTTCACACCAGGGCGGGAGGTACGGTGGTGGTATAGCGCCGCTATTTTTAGCACCGCTATACCGTCAGAATTGTTGCGTAATTGCGGCTGTATTCGGCCACTAGTGGTGCAGATTTAACCCCCGCTAGCGGCCGAAAAAGGGTTAATACCGCCGGCAATGCGCCTCTGCGGTATAGCTGCGGTATCCCATTGTTTTCAATGGGAAGGAGCGGTGCAGGACTTCTGGAGCGGTCCCGCCAGCGCATCGCCTCAGTGTGAAACCCCTCAGGCTTTCACATTAAGACTGCAGGGCAGGAGTTTTTAAGGCGGTATTTAGGCGCTATTTTTAGCACTAAACCGCCTGAAAAACTCCTCAGTGTGAAAGGGGTCTTACTGTTTTACTTTACAGAGTCGCTTTAAGAAAATTTGAGGGCCCTGGCTATCCCAAGGGACCCTTTGTTAAAAAGGGTTGACATCACCCAGCATTACATGTAGCTTCCTGAGGATGCAGACTACTGAATTCATTTCCACTCTGTTAATTTAATCAGCCGATAAAACATGTTCCACATAGTAACTGTATTCAAACAACCACAGGTCCACAACATTCCATCAGGAAACCATTATAATGGTGTAATTATGCAAAGAATTGTAAATGATTGTTGAAGATCTGCGTAGACCTAATATCTGCAGCCTTGGTAAGGACATACACAGAATTAGAGCACTAATAAGGCTCGGAGAAACAAAACCCAAGCTTGTAAATATACGGTACAAAAGTCTACATTACTACAGGGACAGTTGAATATTAGTTTGGGCCTGGCTACTTGGAGTCTTCTTCACCTGCTGCCCAGAAAGAGGGGTTACATCTGTCATTGAATGACACTTCATACAGACTCACCTTAACCACTTACCCCCCGGACCATATTGCTGCCCAAAGACCAGAGACCTTTTTGCGATTCGGGACTGCGTCGCTTTAACAGACAATTGCGCGGTCGTGCGACGTGGCTCCCAAACAAAATTGGCGTCCTTTTTTTCCCACAAATAGAGCTTTCTTTTGGTGGTATTTGATCACCTCTGCGGTTTTTATTTTTTGCGCTATAAACAAAAATATAGCGACAATTTTGAAAAGAATGAATATTTTTTACTTTTTGCCATAATAAATATCCACCAAAAATATATAAAAAAACATTTTTTTTCCTCAGTTTAGGCCGATACGTATTCTTCTATATATTTTTCGTAAAAAAAAATCGCAATAAGCGTTTATTGATTGGTTTGCGCAAAAGTTATAGCGTTTACAAAATAGGGGGTATTTTTATGGCATTTTTATTAATATTTTATTTACTAGTAATGGCGGCGATCAGCGATTTTTTTTCGGTACTGCGACATTATGGCGGACACTTCGGACACTTTTGACACATTTTTGGGACCATTGGCATTTTTATAGCGATCAGTGCTATAAAAATGCATTGGATTACTATAAAAATGCCACTGGCAGTGAAGGGGTTAACACTAGGGGGCGGGGAAGGGGTTAAGTATGTCCCTTGTGTGTTCTTACTGTGGGGGGAGTGGACTCACTAGGGGAAACACTGATCCTCTGTTCATACATTGTATGAACAGAAGATCAGCGTTTCCCCCGCTGACAGGACCGGGAGCTGTGTTTACACACACAGCTCCCGGTCCCCGCTCTGTAACGAGCGATCGCGTGTGCCCGGCGGCGATCGCGCCCCGCCGGCCACACGCACGGGAGTCGGGGGCGAGCAGGGGGCGCGCGCGCGCCCCTAGTGGCGGCTCAAAGAGCCGACGTAGAGCTACGGGCTCTCGCCCAGGAGAGCCGACCTGCCGCCGTAGAATGACGGCGGCTGGTCGGCAAGCAGTTAAACAGGGTGATGTGCTGAGGGAGATTATTAATGACTGTTATTAGTCATTAAAGCGGGGGTGGCCAACC
Source organism: Rana temporaria (assembly GCF_905171775.1). Taxonomy (NCBI): domain Eukaryota; kingdom Metazoa; phylum Chordata; class Amphibia; order Anura; family Ranidae; genus Rana; species Rana temporaria. The sequence goes on along the minus strand of NC_053493.1, from coordinate 57,867,720 downwards.
AGTGGCCTGGGGGCCACATGTGGCCCGCGGAGCCCTCTGATGTGGCCCGCGACCTCCTGCTCTGGAATGGTGGGTTGGCAAGCCCAGATTGCAGGTTGCCCGCCCTCCCGCCATACCACAGCATCAGTGTTGTGAATGAAGCTAGTGGTAGAGGAAGAAAGCGGCTGTGGAGCATAGCCCCATAAGCCGATGCTTCCTCTACAGTGCTGGCTTTTGCCACAGGCGGAGTCTATGGTAAAGTTCAGCTAACCCGCAGGATAGACACAGGTGCCCTACGCTGCACCCATGGTGTGGGTAAACTGCAGCACATCAGTCTTAGGCCCTTTTCACACGATCAGCCTGACCAAATGGGACCATCAATTCACCTCTATAGAGTGACAGATTTTCGCCCGCCTGCCACCAATCCGAAAAACAGAAGGGAATTTGTCCTCTTCCATCTGAGCAGATCTGAGGGCCTATAGAGTATCCGTGACCTGTCATCCCCCCGCTCTACTCATTGTGGCCCGCGACTTGTTGCCAAGTTGCTTTAGTGGCCCTCGCTCTTCAAAAGGTTGGGCGCCCCTGCATTAAAGGGTCACTAAAGGAAAATATTTGTTTTAGCTGAAATGACTGTTTACAGGGTATAGAGACATAATAGTTAACTGATTCCTTTTAAAAATGATAAAAAATAGATAAAAAACAATCATATAATGTACCTACAGTTTAGTTTAGTTTTTTGCGGTGGTTTCTTGGTTCTCTGATGTACAGAGCCAATAGAGGGCAGTGATGGTTTGTAAAGCGAAACTGGATTGGTGCTGTGGGGTTTTAGACACACAGTAATCACACCTCCTTGATTAGTGACCGCAGTGAGAAATCTCCCAGTACTGTGGTTATCAGGAAACAGACAACCAGGAAGTGTCCAGAACAGAGGACATGAAACCAGGACTGCAGTAAGGTAAAGAAAGCTATTTAGCTAAAAAAAAAAAAATTCCTTTAGTGACCCTTTAACTTGAGTGCCTAATTGAAGCTTGAGCTGTTGAACTCTGTAACAACAGACATTTTCAGTGGTCTTATAAAAAGAGACCAGAGCTCTATCTGGTGTCTGGATTTGAAATTATATTTCATACAGTATTTACCTGACTAAAAAAAAGACAGACCTAACTTATAAAGTTATAAAGTTTTGTGTCATTTAAAATACATGTTTAATACGTCATAAAATCCAGCAAAACATTATCATTTGTAAACAATCTGTGGCTTTTCTTATTTAGAAGCAGCCATTGAAGTGGATCTAAAGTAAAACAATTGATTAAGCAGAGTCATTTTAATCAAAGTACTGAATATTAGATCTGTGGACAAAAATAGGGTACCCGACTTCTAATGTCCAAACTGTTGCTGCTAGGCCAATACTATTAGAAAAGAAAAGGTGAAAGGAGACTCCCAGGGGCTTATGCGCAGCTGAAAAAATTGTAGACTTTTGAATGAAGTTTTTATAAATGTATTTATTAATAAGTATTCAAAATTGCTGTACATAAAGGAATGAGGAAAAATGGATCCAATACATACATGGATAACATTAAGAGCTCTGGTATGCAATTGATATATGATGCTCACATATACATATCTATATCTCACAATGACCATATGCAGTTAACCAGATCCCCAATGCGTTTTGATCATTTAAATCATACCGATCTTCTTCGGCGGATTATATATATATATATATATATATATATATATATATATATATATATATATCTCATATGGAACATCATAGAATCTAAACCAGAGTGGATCATAAAAACATGGTGGCCAAATTCTCCATAGTGGCCATGCAGACAAGCACCAGATGAGGGAGGTCCGGGGTTTGCCTTCTTGGATTGTCTGGCAGAATTAAATAAAATGTTCTATCTAGATCTGTCTCTTGCTCTTTATTTGCAGCATTGTGGGAAGTACCATCAGTGATTACAAGCTTCAAGGTCCAGAAAAACGTGTCCTTCAATTAAGGATGACTGATGGATTAGTATATGTCCGTGTCAGTCATATCTTCACTCCAGTCTGCTTATCCAAGTGAATTTGTGTAGGGAAACTATTGTGATACATTTGAAATGTTACTAACTTGCCAAATCTTTTCAAACATTTCCTGCAAGTCAGAGAAAGAAAACCGCCGCTCCAGACAAATGCACTTCAGCGGTGAGTATGGTTCAAAACCCGATGGGTGCAGGCAATGCACAAAGCATAAATAAGAGGAAGGAGATGATGGACAGCCGCACTCCAATAAAGTGTAAAAAATGGTGCCTTTTATTCCAGTAAAACGCAAACTACAACAGCAAAAAAAATTGCAAACAGTGGAGTAACAGAGCTGACGCGTTTCACATCGATAACCGATGCTTACTCATAGCTCACAGAGCAGATACACATGTAGCTTTACACATATGATATAGTAATGCCATGAAATAGGGACCCTGCTTATTTCCCGAAATGCCATACAGCTGCTTTCAAAATGTTCCTCCAAAGCAAGGGAAGCCCCATTAATTCTTGCTTTAACAGGTAATGTGACAGGGTTTTTTTTCTATCCAGGCTTGTTCTTTGTAGCATTATGCAGAGAACACATCACAGGAGCCAAACTACACTCTGCATTTTATAAATGATTTGTAAAATGCAGGCACGCTGTATTATAATTGAAGAGATATTCAGTGCGCGAAATGCAGACACCATTTCCTATTATAAATACCCCTTAAAATGTTTTCCATAATCAATTGCTTTAGCACCCTCTTTTGTTAATAGAGAAGTATGGGGTTTCTTCCTCACCCCCCTTTATAGTTACCTAGGTGGATGCAGTATCGGTCCAATGCTGCATCTGTCCCCTGGTGCCTCTGCACTGAAATCTGAGTGATTGAACACTCCCGATCGCTCGGTTTTCAGAGCTCTGTGAGCAGAGAGCTGCAGACTGTCAGGCACAGCTCTCGGTTCTTCTCCGTTGTGCTGTGGAGGGGGCAGAGCGGCCGTCTCAGGCTCTCAGCGGCTCAATGAGAGACTGAGGGGGTGTCAGTCCAGGCACATGGCGGATCCAGACTTTAATTTTGTGATGACGTGGACTGATATCCGTGATGTCAGCAGAGAGCAGACTTTAGCCCGCTCTCTGCTAAAAACGGGTCACAGGGGTGCAAAACAAATTCTACTCCTGTGATCCATAGAAGTGCAGCCAAACGAGCTTTGGCTGGACTTCTCCTTCAAAGTATATGTAAACCCTGACAATGAACTTCTATTGTTTGCTACCTTTTGGTCTGGTAAATATTCCATGATGAGTAAGCATTATCACCCTTGGACAGGAAGTGCTAGCTAGGAATAAAAGCCTAAAAAAGCAAACCACCTTGTCTAAGGGCTGGCAAGCTGAAAAATATTACATTTTGTTTTTTAAAGCCCAACTACATGATAAAAGTTTGCTGGGTTAAAAAAACATTTTCTCAAATTCTCAATTCTCCATTCCACTTAAGCTGCAGTCACACGATCATCTAGTGCTGGACACTTCTCTCTGCTTACTTCCTGGATGTGCCCTTCTTCTGGGGGTCAGCATCATACAGGCAGTTCCCAATGGCTGGCCAGCAGAGGGGTCCTCTCCGAATCTAGACGGGGACTGACATCAGACCGAGTGGAAGAAAAGGACTAGCAGTTCCAACAGTTGAAAACATTATCAAACGCTTTCCCCGACTTGTTCCTTCCCCGACTTAGTTGGGGTAGGCGGACCTCTGGGGGAGGTCCCTGTTCTAATTCCTGAGTCCTAAGGGCCTTATACTTCAATGAGAAACCCTAACCCTAAACCCTAATTATCATTATTAATGAGGGACCCGGATGGGGGAACACAAGTGAGTACAACTGACGTCAGCTGGTAAGGAAAACTTCTAAGGCCTCGTACACATGACCGAGTTTCTCGGCAAAAACCAGCAAGAAACTTGCTGGGTTTTTTTTTTTTGCAGAGGAAACCGGTCGTGTGTACACTTTTCAACGAGGAAACTGTCGAGGATCTTGTCGAGCCAAAAAGAGAGCATGTCTTCTTTCTCCTCGACGGGAATGGGGAAATTTGGCTCGCCGAGATCCTAGACAGCCTAACAAGGAACTCGACGAGCAAAACGATGTGTTTCGCCCGTCGAGTTTCTCGGTCGTGTGTACGAGGCTTTAACCACTTGAATACCGGCCGCATGTAAAATGACGGCTTCACAGTGGCTCTGGAAACTCAACAGGACGTCAATTGACGTCCTGGATTCCTCCGGCCACTGGGGGGCGCGCGCGCGCCCGGCGCGTCCCCGAGATGCCGATGCGCGATGTCCGCCAGGCACCCACGATCAGCAGTGACAGAGCAGGGACGTGGAGCTCTGTGTGTAAACACAGAGCTCCACGTCCTGTCAGGGGACAGAGGAGACCGATCTGTGTCTCTTGTACATAGGGACACAGATCGGTCACCTCCCCCAGTCACCCCCCTTCCCCCACAGTTAGAACACACCTAGGCTACACATTTAACCCCTTTCTCACCCCCTAGTGTTAACCCCTTCAATGCCAGTCACATTTATACAGTAATTAGTGCATATTTATAGCACTGATCGCAGTATAAATGTGAATGGCGCCAAAAATGTGTCAAAAGTGTCCGATCTGTCCGCCATAACGTCGCAGTCCCAATAAAAAAATCGCAGATCGCCGCCATTACTAGTAAAAAAAATAAAAATAATAATAATAATAATAATAATTATGTCCCATATTTTGTAAGCGCTTATTGCGATTTTTTTTTTTTTTATTATTATTTTTTTTTTTACCAAAAATATGTAATACGTAAGAATACGTATCGACCTAAACTGAGAAAAAAAAATTTGAAAAAAAAATATTTGGCTATTTATTATAGCAACAAGTAAAAAATATTGATTTTTTTTTTCAAAATTGTTGCTTTTTTTGTTTTATAGCGCAAAAAAAAAAAAAAAAACGCAGAGGTGATCAAATACCACCAAAAGAAAGCTCTATTTGTGGGGAAAAAAGGACGCCAATTTTGTTTGGGAGCCACGTCGCACGACCGCGCAATTGTCAGTTAAAGCGACGCAGTGCCGGAAGCTGAAATTTCACCTGGTCAGGAGGGGGGTATATGTGCCCGGTATGGAAGTGGTTAAGCTATAACATGTTTTACGTTTGCATTCCCTGCATTAAGGTAAAAAACATTTTACAACTTGCTATGCTCTCCCACCTCCCTAAATACTTAGGGCCAGATTCACAAAAGGGATACGACGGCGTATCTGCTGATACCCCGTCGTACCCCTGTTTCTATCTATGCGACTGATTCATAGAAACAGTTACGCATAGATATCCCTAAGATCCGACAGGTGTAATAGTTTTACACTGTCGGATCTTAGGATGCAGTACCGCGGCCGCCGCTGGGGGGAGTTCGCGTCGTAAACCAGCGTCGGGTATGCAAATTAGCAGTTACGGCGATCCACAAAACTTTTTCCCGTCGTTACGTCGCCGCAAGTGTTAGTTTGCCGTCGCAAAGATAGGGCACCTTTTACAAAGTGTAAAATTACTACACCATGTAAAAGTATACCCGTCTTTCCCGCGTCGCTTTTTAATTTTTTTTTTTAATTTTTTTTTTCCCCAGCGCAAGTCTTTTTTTCACGTCGCGATTCACAAAACATTGGCGCGTCGTAATTTCGCGCAAAGCACGTCGGGAAATTTGCGTCGGGAGCATGCGCAGTACGTCCGACGCGGGAGCGCGCCTAATTTAAATGGTACCCGCCCCATTTGAATTGGCCCGCCTTACGCCGGACGGATTTAGGATACACTGCCGCAAATTTCCAGGTAAGTGCTTTGTGGATCGGGCACTTTGACAGAAAATTTGCGGCGGTGTAACCTAAATCGGTTACGTTACGCTGCGCCCGGGCTACGTGAATCTGGCCCTTAGTTCTCAATCGATCATTCTCTGCATTAAGGTAAAAAAACCTTCTGTAATTAGGATCCCCCAGCTTACCTGATCCCGATCTAATGCTGTGCCCGAGAGCAGCAATGCTCACTGTTCTCTCTCTCCAAACAGGACAGAGATGCAGCAGTGGGATCCATTGGCTCCTGTTGCTGTCAATCCTGTGATGAGGGAGCAGGGTCAAGCCGCGCTATCCATGTCTATATACACAGGCAGGCAGCGCAGCAAGGGATCAAGCCCACACGAGTACCTCCATAGGAAGTAGCTTCCTATGGAGGCAATTACCAAAAAGGAGGAGCCATGAGCTCCTGTGGGGAACCCTAGAAGAGGAGGATTGGGGCTGCTCTGTGCAAAACTATTGCACAGAGCAGATAAACATGACATGTTTATTTATTTCTTTTTAAAAGAAGGTTTAGAATAATTTTAAATTGAAGGTCATAGTTCCACTTTAAGTTTATATACACTTTAAGGCTTCAATACATTTCTTTTGCAAACTTTCCGTTGCAGCTAAATCTCCCTGTCATTTCTTACTCCACCATAGTCCTCATTTGTGTCTGGTGTAGAGATTTGTACAAGAGAAATGTGCAAACATTTTATAAAAGCGCTTATGTTGCTTCTAACCCAATTGTCAGCCCCCTCAATTAATGCATTAAACAAATGCTGTATACTCCTTCAAAACTACATGAGATCAATCCAGTGCAGTCGTTGGAGTGTTGGAGAGAATGTGGGGTTGAAGGAACACATGTCCATATTTGGTGGCATCGTCCAATGATTCAGTCAAAATGGGAGAAAGTCTTAAATATAATTAAGATGATTAGTAATCTTGAAATTGGGTAGGCCCTGGCGATGTTAATTCCATGCTACTACTGAGCCAAGGAAAAAAATATAAAATGTCTATTATTCCATTCTTGTTGAACGCAGAGTGCGGCCCCCCCCCCCTCTCCTGATGTGGCCCGCGACCTCCGGCTCTGGAATGGTGGGTTGGCAAGCCCAGATTGCAGGTTGCCCGCCCTCCCGCCATACCACAGCATCAGTGTTGTGAATGAAGCTAGTGGTAGAGGAAGAAAGCGGCTGTGGAGCAGAGCCCCATAAGCCGATGCTTCCTCTACAGTGCTGGCTTTTGCCACAGGCGGAGTCTATGGTAAAGTTCAGCTAACCCGCAGGATAGACACAGGTGCCCAACGCTGCACCCATGGTGTGGGTAAACTGCAGCACATCAGTCCTAGGCCCTTTTCACACGAGCAGCCCGACCAAATGGGACCCTCAATTCACCTCCTATAGAGCGACAGATGTACATTTACGCCCACCTGCCTCCAATCCGAAAAACAGAAGGGAATTTGTCCCCTTCCATCTGAGCAGATCTGAGGGCCTATAGAGTATCCGTGACCTGTCATCCCTCCGCTCTACTCATTGTGGCCCACGACTTGTTGCCAAGTTGCTTTAGTGGCCTAAAAAACACCCCAGTGTGAAAGGGGTCTAAGTCTCTTTCCCCCTCTTTGGGGAATAAAAATAAATATGATATATATTGTTGATATGATAAAGATATAGGATATACACCACTTTTTTTTTATTATATGTTTGTATAGTATGTATGTATTGTTGTGTAAGAGATGTAAATGTTTTTTTTCTTTATATCTACTGTTTATTTTATGAATGTTGTCTTTAATGTGATGTATGGTATTTGTAAATCTTTTTTATAAAAATGAATAATAATGATTTAATGCGCTGAACCCCCCCCCCCCCCCCAAAAAAAACTGCAAGACAATAGCATAATGTGCTAGTATGCATTGCATACTTCCCTTAGAACAAAGCTCCTGCAGCGCGCCCGGTCACCGCTGAAGGAGCTAATGTTCCCTCATCGTTTCTTCCATGTTTGCGGGCTCCGGCGCTGTAAGTGGCCAGAGCTGTGATGATGTCACTCCATTCAAAGTGCATGGGCGTCTGACATCAGCGGCTGCATGAAGGGTGAATATCTCCTATACCGTGCAAGTTTAAGAGACATTCATTTTACCTTATTATAGGTTTACCTGTAGGTAAAAATGACCAAGCAGGGTATACAACGCCTTTAAATACAAATGCTGTATACTTTCTTGTGTTTCTGGATTGCTACTGTATATATTGCTTTGAGTTGTTCAAGGAATGGTTTTAAATGGCTTCTGAGTTGCATTCACATTGATTTCCATGAAGGAGAAATTCCCAGGTACATGAACTCTAAAGTGTTCTGGAGCCCATCTACTACCAGAGAAGTGTTTTTCTGTTTTACACCATCAGCACCATATAGTCCTAGGACCCTTACTTTTTAATATCTTTATAAATGATATTGGGTCTGGGATTAAAAGTAACATTTCTGTCTTTGCAGATGACACCAAGCTATGCAGTGGAATAACGTCCTTACAGGATGTCTCCAATTTACCAGCCGACCTCAATACTCTGTCTAATTGGGCGACTAAGGCTCCATTCACACCTGGAGGGGTGATTTTACATTGCCCTCTATGGAGATGGTTCACATCTCCACGCCGAACGCCTGAAGCTCAAAACAAGTCCCGGACCCTTTTTTTCAGGCGGCTTCGGCGTTCAGCATAGGAGATGTGGACCTGGGGGTTAAATAGGGGTTAAAATCGTGGCGTTGTGTCGCCGCAAATCGCGGTACAAAACGCCGCAATTTGTCGCCGCAATTCGCGGGACAAAACGCTGCGATTAGGTGTGAATGCAGCCTAAGTGGCAGAGGAGGTTTAAAGGGGTTGTAAAGGATTTTTTTTTTTCATAATAAGCATCCTTTACCTGCAGACATTCCTCTTTTCACTTCCTCGTTGTTCGTTTATGCTCAGAAGTTGCTCTATTTCTTCTCTGTTCTGTTCACTTCCTGCTTGTCTGATTGTTACTCACCACCGTGATGGGAGGCTTTACTGCGGTGGTCAGTGACGTGCCCACCCCCTCCTGGGAACTACATCTGTGCGGCAGGACGCTCTCTACGTGTTAGAGACTTCAAGGAGGTGTGAATTACTGGGCGCACGCAATTCATACTGGGAAATGTAGTTCTTACATGAACGAGCGATGCAAACCAGGAAGTGAATGAGAGAACAGAAACTAGAATGCCGGAGGTGATATAGATGAAGGAATTTAATAGGTATTTACTCGTTTTTTTAACAGAATAATTACACTATTCTGTCTGTCTACCTTGCAGACATTCATTTTAGGCAAAACATTTTTTCCTTTAGTGACCCTTTAATGTTAATAAATGTAAAGTTATACACTTGGGGGCTAAGAATATGCATCATACATACTAGGAGGAGTACAACTGGGGGATCCATAGTGGAGAAGGATCTGGGGGTTTTAGTTGATCATAAGCTCAATATTAACATGCAATGCCAAGCTGCGGTTTCCAAAGCGAGCAAAATCCTTTCTTGTATTAAAAGAGGTATGGACTCAAGAGAGAGAGATATAATTTTGCCCCTGTACAAATCATTAGTAAGACCTCATCTGGAATATGTAGTTCAGTTTTGGGCCCCAGTTCTCAAATAGGATATCGGGGAACTGGAGAAAGTGCAGAGAAGGGCAACCAAACTGATAAGAGGAATGGAGGAGCTCAGCTATGAGGAAAGATTAGAGGAACTGAATTTATTCACTCTTGAGAAGAGGAGAATAAAGCCTCGTACACACGATCGGTCCATCCGATGAGAATGGTCTGAAGGACCGTTGCCATAGGTTAACCGATGAAGCTGACTGATGGTCCGTCACGCCTACACACCATCGTTTAAATAACCGAACGTGTCAGAACGCGGTGACGTAAAACACAACGACGTGCTGAAAAAAACGAAATTCAATGCTTCCAAGCATGCGTCGACTTGATTCTGAGCATGCGTGGGTTTTTAACCGATGGTCATGCCTACTAACGATCGGTTTTGACCTATCGGTTGCCAATCCATAGGTTAATTTTAAAGCAAGTTGGCTTTTTTTTAACCTATGGGGCCCACACACGATCGGTTTTGACCGATGAAAACGGTCCTTCAGACCGTTGTCCTCTGGTTAACCTATCGTGTGTACGAGGCTTAAGGGGGCATATGATCAACATGTACAAATATATAAGGGGTCCATATACAGTAGGTGAACCCGATTTTGTGTCAATCTCGCTCTCTTTCTCGGCGAGATTGAGCACCTACGAGCCCCATCGCGGGAGCCAGCGCCGAGCTGGCTTGCCGCGATGGAGACAGAGCCGTCATAGAAGCGACGGGAGATCCGACTTGGATTCCCGCCAATTCTACACGTGTGCGGCGTTTGTTATGAATCCTGAGGGGGAAGTCCCCGCCGGATTTTAAATAAAAATCCGGCATGGGTCCCCCCCTCAGGAGCATACCGGGCCCTTAGGTCTGTTATGGGTTGTAAGGAGAGCCCCCCTACGCCGAAAAAAACGGCGTAGGGGGTCCCCCTACAATCCATACCAGACCCGTATCCAAAGCACGCTACCCGGCCAGCCAGGAAGGGAGTGGGGACGAGCGAGTGCCCCCCCCTCCTGAGCCGTACCAGGCTGCATGCCCTCAACATGGGGGGGTTGGGTGCTCTGGGGCAGGGGGGCGCACTGCGGCCCCCCCACCTCAGAGCACCCTGTCCCCATGTTGATGAGGACAGGGCCCCTTCCCGACAACCCTGGCCGTTGGTTGTCGGGGTATGCGGGCGGGAGGCTTATCGGAATCTGGGAGCCCCCTTTAATAAGGGGGCCCCCAGATACCGGCCCCCCACCCTAAGTGAATGAGTATGGGGTACATCGTACCCCTACCCATTCACCTGCAAGAAAAGTGGTAAAAACACAAATAAACCACACAGGGTATTAAAATATTTTATTAGTCTGCTCCGGAGGCCGCCCCCTGTCTTCTTTATTAGCTCTTTTACCAGGGGGAGCTTCTTCTTTGACGTCTTCGGGTGGGTGGGGGCCGCCGTCTGGTTCTCTTCCACCGCCGGGGGGGGTGGCTTTTAAAAAAGCCCCCACCCCCCCGGCGGGTTTCCTCCGGCGTCTTCGGCGGGGCTCTTCTTCCGCTATCCCGACGGGTCTTCTCCGCTATCCGGGGGGTCTCCTTCTATGTTCGCCGCTCTCCGCTGTTGACTCGTCGCACCCCGGTTCTTCGTCTCGCAGTCCGGTCCCTTCTTCCGTGCTGTACGTCTTCTTCCGTGCTGTGAGTTCTTCTTCCGTGCTGTGACGTCATGTTCTTCACTTCTCTTCTTCTCCCGATGTTGACACGCCGGTCCTTCTCGCTGAAATGACGGATGCGCGCCTTGCATCGGACCTATATAGGCCTCACAGTCCCATCATGCTCTGTACCTACCCATGTGATACCTACCACGCAGTGCGCCCCCCTGCCCCAGAGCACCCAACCCCCCCATGTTGAGGGCATGCAGCCTGGTACGGCTCAGGAGGGGGGGGGGGCGCTCGCTCGTCCCCACTCCCTTCCTGGCTGGCCGGGTAGCGTGCTTTGGATACGGGTCTGGTATGGATTGTAGGGGGACCCCCTACGCCGTTTTTTTCGGCGTAGGGGGGCTCTCCTTACAACCCATAACAGACCTAAGGGCCCGGTATGCTCCTGAGGGGGGGACCCATGCCGGATTTTTATTTAAAATCCGGCGGGGACTTCCCCCTCAGGATTCATAACAAACGCCGCACACGTGTAGAATTGGCGGGAATCCAAGTCGGATCTCCCGTCGCTTCTATGACGCGCTTGCTGGGATGTGCTGTCACTATTCCAGTGAGTGCGAGATCTCGGCACCATGTCGCCGAGTATCAGCGCGACGCTGTCGTGCTAAAAACACAATATCACAAACACCTACTGTAGTGAACTTGGTGTTGAGTTATTCACTTTACGGTCATCACAAAGGACAAGGGGCACTCTTTACATCTAGAGGAAAAAAGATTTCGCCTCCAAATACGCAAAGGTTTCTTCACAGTAAGAGCTGTGAAAATGTGGAATAGACCCCCTCCAGAGGTGGTTCTGGCCAGCTCAGTAGATTGCTTTAAGAAAGGCCTGGATTATTTTCTAAATGTATATAACATTTATAGGTAAAGTTAATCCGGGGAATATCCAATTGCCTCTCTGGGATCAGGAAGGAATTTTTTCCCCTGCTGTAGCAAATTGGATCATGCTCTGCTGTTTTTTTTTGCCTTCCTCTAGATCAACTGTGGGTATAGAATTGGGTATATGGGATTGTATGATATTATTATTGTTATTATTTTTTTTTTGTTATGGTTGAACTGGATGGACTTGTGTCTTTTTTCAACTGGACTAACTATGTAACTATGTAACTATGTAAGCACTGTCCTATGTGGATCTTGCAGAGGAATCTAGGGACTGCGAGTCAATCAAAGAACACTGCGAATATCCTGTTAAATATGGCTTCAACTGAATATATAAAACTGCGTCACTCCACCTAAAACTGGGCCTGTTGGGACATAAAACAAAGCGCTCTTTGTAATCACCAAATATCATGTAAATGACCTTGGTGCTTCTTAGAAAAAGGTTTTGCGTCCTTGTATAATAGTGGTTACTTTGTTGTGTCTCTATATTCTAAGTAGCATGTCTACCTGCGGCAACTGAAATATTTTTTTATTTTCCTCTTTGCTGCATGGGCATGGATCTGACGCGTAGAGGGCAGGCAGAGGAGAAAGATTACTTGTATTGCAATTCTTAACTCTGAGCAAGTCAGATAGCTCCAGGCCATGTATTATTTTTAGTTTAAAATGTTCCTGAAATAGTAAAAATGGTGTCCCTGAGATGCTGCACTGCACAGTTTTGGAGGATTTTGGCATGTCATGTGATCATTCCAGAGCAGGACAGTGCTGGATTGGCCTCGCAGCGCTGGCTCCGGTCCCCACCAGGGATGTTATCAGTGTAAGGCCTGTTTGTTCTGTGTCTGTGTGGTCTTCCTCTGGTTCAAAAGCACATTGGAAGGAAAATCAACTTTTATCTACTGCATGAGCCCTTGCTCCAGCATCAAGGGTTAAGGGGTTAATGTGAATGGTGATAATGTACACAGTAAAGCAAAGCATACACAAGGCATAATAATATAAATGGCCAATCAGCTAAATTCACGATGAAGGATCACACTGATGTGATTTAAGATGCAACTCGGGACTCCCTGAATTGCAAGACAATAGAAATAACATTGCTTCCAATGGTGCCTATGAACATCAATGCAGTGTAGCTGCAATGTGACTTTGGGAAAGGGTCGTGTGCTACTTTGGTGCGATTTGGCCCCATAGAATATGAAAACCACATTAAAATGCAACCAAAGTTGCACTTCATAATCCCACTGCCTAAAACATAGCCACCCCTGCTGTGGTATTAGATGTGGATTAGGGTGGTGATAAAAATTTTCACAACATTTTGGGGTTGATTTACTAAAGCAGTGGTTCTCAACCTTGGGGTCGTGACACCCTTGGGGGTCAAATGATGATTTGCCAGGGGGTCACCAAATCCTGGGCTGTTCCTGGAGCCCGCAGCCGCCCATTCAGTTCACGGCATGGCTGGGGGGCAGAGTCTAGAAGTCAGCTGACTGGTGAGGAATGTGAAGTGGGAGAGGCTGGAGGAGACCCTATCTCCTGATTTCAGCATACGTGTCACTGCTACGAGACACCACAAAATCTGAGACACCGTGAATGCGAGGTAACACTGCCTGATCAGAACTCCCCCCGGCACTGCCACTGATCCTATTAACCCCACCCCCCACCAAGAAATAAGAGAAGGAATAGAGGGGAAGGAACAAAAAAAAGGGCTAGAGAGAGGGATGAGGGCAGGCCTGGACTGGGACAAGAATTTGGCCCTGGACTTCATCCAGACTGGCCCACTTTGGCAGGTCTCTCCCATGGCGGCCGGACAACTCCCGCAACCCCCCACCCAAGCCCCCTCTTCCCCTTCACTAGCCACTAGCTGTTCTACTTTATTAGAGTAGAACGGCCGGTACTGGTACTCTTATAGGCAGTACCACTGGGGAAGCTAGACATTATTTCCCCCGGGGCAAAGAATCAGTTTGGTGCCCCCCCCTTATGGGACAAGATTAGGCAGAAGTGAGAAACTCCCAGGCCATAGCTGTTGAGTCAGCCGTCTGTCCCCTCCCCCATGCTCCTCTGTCATCGTCCCTGCTCCTCTGGTCCTCCCTCTGCTTCTTTGTTCCCCCCAGGTGAGCGCTGCGGGGAGGGAGAGACAGAGGAGCGGAGGGGGGCGGCAGTCCCCTGTCACTGAAGCCGGCCCACTGAGCCATCGGCCCACCTGGAAACTCCCTGTAGTCCCAATGGCCAGTCCATCCCTGGATGAGGGGAAAAAAGAGGAAAGAAAAGAGAAGAGAAAGAGGGGTACATCCTCAAATGTACCATAAGGGGTTTTAATACTGTATGAGTGGAACGGAGTCAGGGAGCGCTAAATGTCCATGGGTTAGAGGCACAAATTACTTGCCTTGGATGCTGACAACCCACGCTACAAAAATTATTTTACCGTTGGGAGTCCCCGCAACTTGGGGAATTTCATCAAGGAGTCACGACACTAGAAAGGTTGAGAACCACTGTACTAAAGGCAAATCCACTTTGCACTACAACTGCACTGCAAGGGCATTTGGAAGTGCAGTCGCTGTAGATCTGAGGGGGACATGCAAGGAAAAAACAGCATTTTAGCTTGCACATGATTGGATGATAAAATCAGCAGAGCTTCCTCTCATTTCAGATCTTCCCCTCAGATCTACAGTGACTGCACTTCCAAGTGCACTTTCAGTGTACAGTGGATTTGCCTTTAGTAAATCAACCCCAAACTGTGCATGTTGCAAAGTGCAGTTGCACTCTGCAAGTGAAATTGCCCTAGAGCTTAGTAAATGAGGGAGAGCTGCTGACTTCCATCACCCATACATGTGCAAGCAAAAATGCTTTTTTTTTTTTATTTTCCTTGCATGTGATTAGATATTCTTTGCAAAGTGAAGCTTTACTTCATTTAATAAGCTCTGGAGCAGTTGCACTTGCAGCGTGCAACTGCACTTTGCAAAGTGCACAGTCTATCTGCCTTTAGTAAATCAACCCCTTAAAGGGTCACTAAAGGCAAATTTATTTTTTTGAAATAACAAACATGTTATACTTACCTCCACTTTGCACAGAGTGGCCCCAAATCCTGTCTTCTGGGGTCCCTCGGCGGCTGTCTCAGCTCCTCCTCGCAAAACCTTTCTACCTTCATGCGAGCAAGCTCGCATGGTGGAAAGCTTTTGCGAGCAAGCTCGCATGGTGGAAAGCTTTTGCGAGCGCGCTCCCGTGATACAGCGGCGGGCATAGCCGCCGACTGTATCACTCGGCCCCGCCCCCCGGCGCGCCGCGTCATCTGCTGTGATTGACAGCAGCGCAAGGCCAATAGCTGCGCTGCTATCAATCTGACCAGCCTAGCCAATCAACGGGCAGGCTGGGAACCGAAGAAGATCACATGGACGCGCCCGGGACTTTCGAAGGGTGAGGAGGTAAGTAAAACGGGGGCTTCGGCAGTACCATCGGATGTTTTTTCACCTTAATGCATAGGATGCATTAAGGTGAAAAAACATTTACCTTTACAACCCCTATGTCTGTAAACTACAAATTACCCTGCCCCATGTAATGGAGATGAAGATAAGAGGATGATTTTGATGTCAGAATCAGGTGAGCAGCCTAGGGTGTCAACTATGGTTCCTCCATAGATATAGTGAAGGAGTTAGCGTTGTTAACCTAGGACAGGAGAAGTGTCCTCTGCAGGATTACCAGGTGAAAAAAATACCAGAAAAAAGTAAACGAATGCAGCCTCCACATCTAGGCTAAAATAAATTTCCTCTAGAGATCACCATGAATTATATGGCTGTGTCCTCCAATGTAAATATGACAACCAGCTACTTGTGACAGATCTGCTGAGAAGGGAAACTACTATGCAACACTATGTAAGAACTGTACATGCCTTACATGAAGTTATCTCTCTGTGAAGGTGTAAGGTAGGGGTGCTCAACCAGTGGCCTGTGACCTCATGCTCTGGGATGATGTCAGCAAGCCCAGATCGCCATCCACGGGCTGCCAACCTGCCATCCAAGAGCATCAGAGTGCATGGAGCAGAGGAAGCAATCGACTGCGGATGGAGCAGGAGCCTCATGAGCTCATAAGCTTCCTCTGTATCGCTGGCTCTTACCCCAGGTGGGGTGATACAGAGCAGCCTGGAAAGCGATGCCAGCAGCAGATGGAGGAGAATAAGATCAATGTATTAAACATCACATACACTGCGCTATTGCAATGGGCATATCAGCGCCTATTAAAAAGGGTTATTAGGCTGCTTTCACACTGATCCACAGATGCACCTGCGGCTTTCCTGCAGGTTAGCTGCAGTGGGCTATAGACTTTCATCCTGCAGGTTCGGTGTTCAGGACAGTAAAGCCTCGTACACACGACCGAGAAACTCGACGGGCGAAACACATCGTTTTCCTCGTCGAGTTCCTTGTTAGGCTGTCGAGGAACTCGACAAGGCAAGTTTCTCCATTCCCGTCGAGGAAAAAGAAGACATGCTCTCTTTTTGGCTCGACGGGATCCTCGACAGTTTCCTCGTCTCAAAATGTACACCGGTTTGCCGGTTTCCTCGTCGAAAAATGTACACACGACCGGTTTCCTCGGCAAAAAAAAAATCCCAGCAAGTTTCTTGCTGGTTTTTGCCAAGAAACTCGGTCGTGTGTACGAGGCTTAAGGGCTAGTTTAGATTTGCAGTTTAGGGGGCGGTAAAACACCAAAGTTAATTATGGCACACGTCCATTTACCAGATTACTTAAGTGGCCCTCGCTCTTCAAAGGGTAAACCACACATCCCTGTTATGTGAGCTATGGAAAGACAGATCGTGAGTTCCTAATAGCTAGGAACCACGATCTGCAATTTGCCCTAGGTCAGTCCCATCCCCCTTCAGTTAGAACACACATTAGGGAACACAATTAACCCCTTTTAGTGTTAACCCATTTCCTGCCAGTGACATTTTTACAGTAATCAGTGCATTTTAATAGCACTGCTCGCTGTATAAATGCCAATGGTCCCAAAAATGTGTCAAAAGTGTCCGATGTGTCCGCCATAATGTGGCAGTCCCAATAAAAATTGCAGATCGCTGCCATTACTAGTAAAAAAATAATAATAATAAAAAAGCTATCCCCTATTTTGTAGACGCTATAACTTTTGCGCAAACCAATCGATATACGCTTACTGCGATTTTTATTACCAAAAATATGTAGAAGAATACATATCGGCCTAAACTAAGAAAAAATTCACTTTTAAAAAAAACAAAACGGGGATGTTTATTATCGCAAAAAGTACAAAATATTGTGGTTTTTTTACGCACTTTTACGCACTTTTTTGTTTATAAAATTTACACACTTTTTTGTTTATAGAGCAAACAATAAAAATTGCAGATATGATAAAATACCACCAAAAGAAAGCTCTATTTGTGGGAAAAAGAGGATGTCAATTTTGTTTGGATACAGCGTCGCACGACCGCGCAATTGTCAGTTAAAGCGGCGCAGTATCGAATCGTAAACAATGGCCCGGTCATTGAGCAGCCAATTTTTCTCGGGCTGAAGTGGTTAAACACCCCTGGTGTAAGGATATTTGTTAAAGCCACCAGAGCTGATTTATGCTTTATATTATGTATACAGTACAACACTATAGTTTTCTTTAAATTATAATTCCAAAATGTTAATGATGTGTTTCCTGGAACAAATAAATGGTTAGCAAGGCCAAAAAAATTGTTAAACATTATTCACTTTCAAATCTTGGCATGGAGAAAGAGTTATGTGGATGAATAATAAGAACACCCTAAATCCTCTCGTAACTTCTGTAACCCTGTATAGAAAATACATGTGATACCAATTTTGATTATTGATTTACTAACAAGAATTAAATGTGTTGTCCAACCTTAATTGCTTGCTCTCTCTGGCGCTTTCCATCTCTTCGATGACGTTTTTACCCTACAAAATCCCTTCTCTTTGAGGAAGTGTTTACCCTACAAAATCCATTCTCTTTGAGGAAGTGTTTACCCTACAAAATCCCATCTCTTTGAGGAAGTGTTCACCCTACAAAATCCCTTCTCTTTGAGGAAGCGTTCACCCTACAAAATCCCTTCTCTTTGAGGAAGTGTTCATCCTACAAAATCCCTTCTCATTGAGGAAGTGTTTACCCTACAAAATCCCATCTCTTTGAGGAAGTGTTCACCCTACAAAATCCCTTCTCTTTGAGGAAGTGTTCACCCTACAAAATCCCTTCTCTTTGAGGAAGTGTTCACCCTACAAAATCCCTTCTCTTTGAGGAAGTGTTCATCCTACAAAATCCCTTCTCATTGAGGAAGTGTTCACCCTACAAAATCCCTTCTCTTTGAGAAAGTGTTCACCCTAAAAAATCCCTTCTCTTTGAGGAAGTGTTCACCCCACAAAATCCCTTCTCTTTGAGGAAGTGTTCACCCTACAAAATCCCTTCTCTTTGAGGAAGTGTTTACCCTACAAAATCCCTTCTCTTTGAGGAAGTGTTCACCCCACAAAATCCCTTCTCTTTGAGGAAGTGTTCACCCTACAAAATCCCTTCTCTTTGAGGAAGTGTTCACCCTACAAAATCCCTTCTCTTTAAGGGAGTGTTCACCCTACATAATCCCTTCTCTTCCTTCTCTTTGAGGAAGTGTTTACCCTACAAAATCCCTTCTCTTTGAGGAAGCGTTCACCCCACAAAATCCCTTCTCTTTGAGGAAGTGTTTAGCCTACAAAATCCCATTTCTTTGATGAAGTGTTCACCCAAACACAATCCATTCTCTTTGAGGAAGTGTTTACCCCACAAAATCCCTTCTTTTTTAGGAAGTGTTCACCCCACAAAATCATTTCTCTTTAAGGGAGGGGGTTCACCCTACAAAATCCCTTCTCTTTGAGGTAGTGTTCACCCTACAAAATCCATTCTCTTTAAGGGAGTGTTCACCCTACAAAATCCCTTCTCTTTGAGGAAGTGTTCACCCTACAAAATCCATTCTCTTTAAGGGAGTGTTCACCCTACAAAATCCCTTCTCTTTGAGGAAGTTTTCACCCTACAGAATCCATCAGATCTAAAAAGGGACAAATAAGGAGGAAAAAGGAGCAAGGCAATATGGCTCCCAAGAGGGATATCTCATATCAAGAGAAAGATCGCTGCTCTCCCGATAAGCCCGTTTAGACAGAAAATAAAAGGTGGCCTCAGCCTACATGCCTCTGCCAAAACCACACCTCAGTGATGTGTTTCGCCCCAGCCACCAAGGCTTAGTCATATAGACTAAGCTAGACCATATAAACCCTATGACTAAGCCACCTTTTATGTTCTGTCTACACAGGCTGATCCTTCTATTCAAACAAGTAAACCTTCTGTGGTGGTACACAGACATCCTGGCTTCCTGTAGATCCAGGTGGTCCACTTTGGCTTAAAAACGGCGACCACAAACTTTGCTCATCAGGTCCCAAGATGGACAGATGAAAGCTTTGCCTTTACTGGGGCCAGAGTGAGCAACCTGCATACAAGTAGGACGTCCGACGTATACAATCTCCATATTGACAAAGTGTAGTTGGTCTATGGTCAAAGTCTGATGTGTTTCAGATCTTATGGCCAGCTTCACACCTTTGCGTGTGAAATTCCAGGGCTGTCATATGTACAGTATCTTCATTCAGTTCATATTATTTTATATCTTTAAATACTAAAGTATGAATAATGGATGACAGCCCCTTAGCTTGCAACTTTGAAAAAAAAGTACTGTATTTATTGGCGTATAACACTCACTTTTTTACCCTGAAAATAGAGGGTAAACTGTGCCTGCGTGTTACTGTATACGCAGGGGGCTGTGTAAAGTTTTTTTCCTGAAACTTCCCTCTTAAAGTTAGGGTGCGTATTAAATGCCTGTGCGTGTTATACGCCGATAAATACGGTAATTAAAGTGTATTCCAAGGCAAAACCTTAGAGTGGGGGAGGGTTAAACCCTCTGTCAAGTTTTTATTATTGTCTGTGTAATTCAACACACTGATGACCAAAGTGAGGCGATATCCAAAAAGTTGGAGTAATTCCCAGAAGAATGTAAGGATGAGGAGATTTTCCGATGGGATCACCTGTTTCAGGGTCAATTGTCTAAAGCACTCACTTTGGAAGTTTTCCTTTAACTTCTTGTTGCCTCTCTGGGAAAGAAAGTGAAGGGAAATTTCCCCAATATTACACATTGCCCATGTGTTCTGAAGTGTTTTAAAGTCGAATTTCAATAACTAGCTGCTGCTTACCACCAGTATCATTACCTTATCCCAGCTCATTACATCTCCACTTCCAGCATACCAACGTCCCCCTTCTCTAGGCATGTACATGCGCTATCTACATATCATTTATCAGATTGCAGTCCTTCTGACATCACGAGCTTCAGTTACAAATGTAAATTTTTTGGTGCATTAAAGAGGAAGTAAACACCCATTGACAACTTACACCTACAGGTAAGCCTAGATTAGGGCTTACCTGTAGGTGCTTGTAATATCTCCGAGACCTACACGGTCTCGGAGATATTTGCAATTTCCCCAAACGACGACTTCAACGGCACATGCGCCGTCTTGAAAGAGCACACTGTGCCGTTTCAAGCCGGGGTCATGCTGTGAAATCAGAATAGGTATAATTATCAAAGGAGAAGAGAAATTCACAAGAGCATTGGCACTATGCATTAGAGCTGCACAATTAATCGTTAAAAAATCGTGATCTCGATTCAACCCCCTGACGATCTCCAATGCAGAGTTTTCTGATTCTTTCATATAACAAGTGGAGAGACTTATCTGATCACTCAGCTGTCAAAAGAAAATATACCCGGGCAGTCTGTCAAGTTTTTAACAGAAAAC
The DNA here is from genome assembly GCF_905171775.1 of Rana temporaria. Classification (NCBI taxonomy): domain Eukaryota; kingdom Metazoa; phylum Chordata; class Amphibia; order Anura; family Ranidae; genus Rana; species Rana temporaria. Next base: position 57,846,923 of record NC_053493.1, on the reverse strand, counting down.
ATTGTAACTAATGCTTCCTTCTTAGATCAAAGTGATAAAATTCTGTGTGTGTAAAGAAAAAAATCCAGGCAGTTGGCCAAGTTTTTAACAACATGAAACATTGTAACTAACCCTTCCTTGGTAGATCAAACTTCTGTGTGTAAATGCAGGAAGTTTAACCACCTAAAGTCTAAATCTTTTTCTGACACTTGTTTCTTAAGTAAAAATCATGATTCTCATTTTAGCCAGAAAATTCGTGCAGCTCTACTATGCATTGAAAGAAATTCTATCCAAATATTGGATTCTGGTAGATTGATCGCCATGGGTCTACTCTTGTTATACTTGAAAAGATACATGCTTGACCTTGACATGAACCACGAATACCAGGGCTTCTGGACTTAAGCTCTAGTAATGGCCTTCAGACTAAAATATATACATCAATTATGACCCTTACTCAAGAATTTAGATGGTGCCACCCTTGTGAGTCTATGTTGGAGAGATCTGCATTAGGAAACAAGATTCTTTTTCTTATCTTAATTGCTCAACCTTGGAGACTGGCTGTGCCAAAACACAAAACTGACTTCTACTTGCTATAAATCACATAGAGGTATGTGAACTATTCCTCCCTGATATAGAAAGGTTTTAACGCTTCCAAGAACAGCTAAGAGGGTCGGGATGAGTGTGGTTATCTACAACCAAACAAAGATGTTCTAACAGGAGACAAATTGCTATATTTCTGGACATTTTCAAGTGTATGAATTACAAGCATGACATCCAGTTGTTTAAATACAATTTTCTATCCTTTATTTATTCTTATATCAGTTGTTTTTAGTGGATAATAATTGTATGCACTGTTCCTAAAGGCTAAATTCACCTTTTACATTAAACTGCCCCATGCCGACAAGAGGCCCTGGTAGTTTAAAAAACAAAATCCTGTTTGTAAAATTATTGTTTAATGAAAATGTCACACCTGTAGGCCTTTTCTGTCACCCATGGATCCTGGCCAAAATACTCCTAATGTTTACATTCTATGTCTTGGCTAGAATGGGCTACAACAAAATGGCTGCTAAGCCCTCTTCTTTGTGGATAACTAAAGTGAGAATCTTTTTTGTTGTAGCCCAGAGTATATAATGGAAAGATTCTATGACAGTGTGAGAATTCTGGCAGGGACTAGAGTCTTTGCTAGAACGGGCGAGAGTGCATTGCACATGCCCAACTTATGAATCAGGAAATGCACTCACACCTGTGATTCTGGGTGTGTTTCATCAGATTTTTTGGGAAGAATACTATAGTAATTAAACAAAGATTGTACGATCTGGTAATATACGAGGAAAATGTAAATGTTTGTCCCTGCTGTGATTGGCTGGAGCCGCGATAATTCCACTCTTGCGCATGTGCGTGGGAGCCGCCATTCACAGCACAGGCTCAGAGGGAACGGCACACGTGGGCCTTTCTTTCAGAGTGAATGCGCCAGTGATGTCACTGGCTGCATGCACTGGAAATATCTTCTACACTGTACAGGTTTAGGAGATATTTTCATAATTTATTTTCCTTTCAGAGAGAACACCCCACTAACACTTCCTGTGCTGAGAAGGTCTGAAATATGCTGTAAACAGGGCATTTATTACATACAGGGCTCCATCCACTAAGATATAATAATCATTATTAAGTACTGTTCTGTTTTGTTAGCATGCATGGAATGTGTAGGTCAAGTATAGAGATAACCAAATCTCTAGTGGTTCACTTTACAAATGTCTACCAGTCCCAATTTCTCACCATGTTTGTATTGGATTGCGCTGGTTGTTTCTATTTTCTTCCACAGTCCAAAGACATACTTGTAGGTAAGAGGAAACATGTACTGAGAGAAATACTGAGGATGACATTGCACAGCTTCTTCTGAAAACGCTACTTGCTTGGCTATATCTGCCATCAAGAGAGACTCTAAAACACTAAAGTACTGAAGCCAGTGGATTAGTATGACAGACAGTATTTTCATAAGAAGTGTTCAGCAATGACATACTACATACTTTATCTGTACACATTTCATTTAAACAGTTTAAAAATAAAATATGAAAATATTTTAGAATATTCTACAGCAGTGGTGTCAAACTTAATTTGAGGTTCTAATTGGCTTAAAAAAAGGGTGGGCTTGGGGCGCAGTGCTCTGAGCTTGAGAACACCTGAGCCTGAGCCCACCCAGGTTGTGTGACAATAGCGAATTAATATTCGCTTCCCTTCTTCCTGATCCTCCTCCCGGACAATCAGGAAGTGGTCCTGAGACCTGATTGGCCAGGGGTCCCAGGACCCTCTTCCTGTTTGGCCGGGAGGAGAAGCAACGCCCCCGGAACAAGGTCTCCAGGGACGCTCACCCACAGCCACATCCAGCACACACCGACTCGGACAGTGGAGGGAGGAGGAGGGGAGATCAGAGTGTCATCCCAGTCAGGACTCGTCTTCTGCCTCCTAAGGTAAGGAGACCCCTAATCGCCACCTTCCCGTCCGTCCGTATCTCGCATGAGGGGGCTGGTTGCCGCCTTCCAGTCCATCTCCCGCGGGGGGATGGTCCTCCTGTCTCCCGCCGGGGGGGGGGGGGTGTCGTTGGCTTGCCCCCCCTAAAATATTGAGCACCAGCTGTCACTGGGTCTAGCTTTGATCTACATCCATCCTTAGTGGGACAGGAGAAGTTTGCCAGAGTGGTGAAATGCCTTTTGGCCACACTGGTGTGCTGTTTTGCTGTTGTTGTGGGGAATCAATCATGACAGCAGTTAAGTGGTCAGCACTTCTGCTTAGCAGGACTAGGGCCATTGGTTAGAATCCCAATCATGGCACTGCCTGCATGGAGTTTGCATGTTTTCCCTATACTTGTGTGGTTTTCCTCCCATACTTCAAAGACACACTGGTAGGTTAATTGGCTCCTGTCTAAATTGGCCCTAGTTTAGTGTATGTATGTGTAGCACCCTCTAATGTGCTAGAATAGGTTTTTGTTAGTGTAGGAATAGTGTAGGAAAATTATGTGTTTTTCCTGGGTCAGAGTGAGTGACTCCGGGAGGGCTGGATGATTTTACAGGAAGCACTTCTGATACCTTCCTCTACTTCTGGAACATGCTGGAAACTTTCAGAAGAATGGGAGTGGATGTGAGGAGGAGCTGTCTGGAATATTTATGAGGGCCCTGACCAATCCCCAAACAGATGGGTCGGTAGGGGGTAGGCCCCTCAAATACTTGGGGCCCAGCTGAGGCTTTAGTTTGGGTGGAAACTAGAGATGGAGTGCTAGGAGGCTGTTGGAGACCCTTGAGGGTCACCCCCTAGTCTGGGGGGGGGGTGACCTTGGGTTTTGGAGCTTGGGTGTGGAAGGGACCCTCTTCACAGCACACAGGGGTATCCTGACCGGAGGCGCAGGAGCAGGAGAAGGATAGCAGAAGGAGAACACTGCCGGGCAAATCTCCAGGGAGGAAGACAGCCAGGTGGGCTGGTGAGTGTTACAGTCAACGAGGACTGAGAGGCAGCCTGAGAGGACTGGGCGAGAGCAGTCTGAGATGGATGCAGAGTCAGTCTGAGAGAACTGTTGAAGTTTAGCCAAGAGGGCTGGAGAAAGGGGCAGTGGCAGCCAGGTTGGCTGGTCGTGCCTGAAGAGGTGGTGCTGGGATCAGTAGCCACAGTAGGACAGTTGGGCACTTGGACTTTGCTACACAAAAAAGGGGCCTGCGGTCCCTGTCTGTAAAGGATATTTTCTACGTTTAGAACAGTGCCAGCGGGTCCTGGGAGTTGTAGTGCTTCAAGCAAGTGTTGTGCTGGAGGAAGCTGAGGAGTGTAAATAACTGTACAGAAGAAGTTTATCCCTGAAAAGTTTTACTAAAGTCATGTGGGCATCACATATTACACTTCTCCCTTTCCAAGTTAAACCCATAATAAAACACAAAAAAACAAAGCACTGGACTGTTCCTTGCCTTAAGTGTGGTGTGAAAATGTGGTGTGCCTGGCTGTACATGGTGGGGGATCCCTTTCTACTTGCGGCACCTTAGGGGATGCGCTACTTATGAATGTGAGTTAGGAACCTTAGAGCAGGGCTCGACAAATCAAAAAAAAAAATATTTTGTGAGCTGGCGCCATCTGGTGGTGGCCGTTGGTATTACAAGTTAAGCTTTACAAGGTAAACAGCAATTCTAATGTCATTTTTCACTATTTTTTAATGCCATCTTCTTCCCTTTAATTAGAACCCCCAAACATTATATATATATTTTTTATCCTAACACCCTAGAGAATAAAATGGCGATCTTTGAAATACTTTCTGTCACGCCATATTTGCGCAGCGGTCTTACAAGCGCACTTTTTTGGGAAAAAATTACACTTTTTTAAATTAAAAAATAAGACAACAGTAAAGTTATCCCCATTTTTTTTTATATTATGAAAGATAATGTAACGCCGAGTAAATTCATACCCAACATGTCACGCTTCAAAATTGCGTCCGCTCGTGGAATGCCGACAAACTTTTACCCTTTAAAATCTTCATAGGCGACGTTTAAAAAAATCTACAGGTTGCATGTTTTGAGTTACAGAGGAGGGCTCTACCAATCGCGGCGATACCTCACATGTGTGGTTTGAACACCGTTTACATATGCGGGCGCTGCTCACGTATGTGTTCGCTTCTGCGCGCAAGCTCATCGGGACGGGGTGCGTTTCCTGGCTCCTAACTTTTTTAGCTGGCTCCTAGATTCCAAGCAAATTTGTCAACCTCTGCCTTAGAGTGTAAGCTCCTTGTGGGCAGGGACTTATGCGAACATTCAATATATATGTAAAATGCTGCTTAAATTGATGGTACTATGTAAGTACCTGTAAAAAAAATAATGACATTTGGTACCTGGGCAGTGAGTTGTATACAGAATATCTGTTTTATATTTTATCTATACCAACAGATCCAATTTAAAATGTGTTGCTTACTTCTAACTGTGTTTGTGTGCAAAGTTCCCTGGAACCTTAAACCCTTTTTTCTATAACACCTAACGTCAGATATACAGTAATTTCCTATGTGGATGGAAGAAGTGAACACATTTCCCCTTGATGTTCTTCACATTCGAGCCATCTTAAAGCAAAGCACAATGGTGAATAGGATTTTCAGCAAATGAGATAATCTTTTCTACTAAAGAGGTGGAAATCCAAATAAACTGGAGCTCGTGGTTAGACCTAACAAAATTAAGGATACGGTCCTGAGTTGGGTCAACACGTTTTATAAAGAGAATAACAAGCGAACAATTGTTTCCTGCAGCGATTTCCCTGCCGCTAAATCCCGTAGGGTTAATTAGGATGGACTGTGGCCAAGTTCGTTAAAACTCCAAACTTTGTCCTGGTTTAAAAAGAAAAAGCTGGCATTACGTGGAAAGTCTTTGCCAAAAATATGTTATTTAAACATAATTCGTTTAAGGAATTATTCACTTAATTATATCAGCTTAAATGGTATTCGGCTCAATGTTATTTTATGCTTGTTTCTCATTGATGGCATAAAGATAATTCCCATTGATAAAGTTAAATCGGTTTCAAACTGTAGTAATATCCGCTCTTTACATGTAGAAGTTTTTCTTCTTTTGTGTATCTTTCTTTGGTTGTCTTTGGTAAGTGACCCTTTAGCAGTAGCCAGTATAGCAAAAGTTGAAACTTCCAGCAAATTATAAAATAGAAGTTCTTAAAGCGGGAGTTCACCCATTTATTTATTGTTTGATCCTTTCCCCTTAGATTCCTGCTCGTTTTGTCTAGGGGAATCGGCTAATTGTTTTAAAATATGATCCGTACTTACCGTTTTCGAGATGCATCTTCTCCGTCGCTTCCGGGTATGGGTCTTCGGGAGCGGGCGTTCCTTCTTGATTGACAGTCTTCCGAGAGGCTTCCGACGGTCGCATCCATCGCGTCACTATTAGCCGAAAGAAGCCGAATGTCGGTGCGGCTCTATACTGCGCCTGCGCACCGACGTTCGGCTTCTTTCGGAAAATCGTGACGCGATGGATGCGACCGTCAGAAGCCTCTCGGAAGACTGTCAATCAACATAGGAACGCCCAGTCCCGCAGCCCATACCCGGAAGCGACGGAGAAGATGCATCTCGTAAACGGTAAGTACGGCTCATATTTTAAAACATCTAGCCGATTCCCCTAGACAAAACGAGCATCCATCTAAGGGGAAAAAGTAATATATACGGGTGAACCTCCGCTTTGATTAAACATTGAGGCCAGATTTACACTTGTGTGGTGCGAATTTCAGCTCTCTTATCTCTGCAGAGAGATAAGAGAACTGTTCAGCAGATCCACTGCGTTTTAGCTGCAGATTAGCTGCGAATTTGGAGACCTGGGAGAGGGGAAGGGGGAAGTGTATTGAGCTAAGTGAGAGATATCCTGAAGAGAAATGAACACATCTGCGAATCAGCTGCGTACCCATAGAAGATAATGGGCCTGAATTCGCACCTGAGCCGCACCGCAATGCCTAAAATACACTCATGTTTTTTCGGCAATGCGCAGTGCGAATGCATCGCACATACTGTATGTGAGCCAGCCTCATTGAAAACAATGGGCCAGATTCAAGAAGCAATTGCGTCTGCGTAACCATAGTTACGCAGCGCAATTGCTTACTTGCGCAGGCGTAACGACTTCTCCTGATTCAGAGAGCTTGTTACGCCGACTGCAGCCTAAGATATGCGTGGCATAAGGCTCTTATGCCCTCATATCTTAGGCTGCATTCTTACCCAGGCCACTAGGTGGCGTTCCGGTAGTGGTCAGCGTATAGTATGCAAATTGCATACTAACGCCGATTCACTACCCTACGCGAGCCCTGCGTACGCAGTTTACGTCGTTTGCGTACGTCGGTTTTTGCCTAAGGCTGCCCCTTCTAATAGCAGGGGCAGCCAATGCTAAAGTATACCCGTCGTTCCCGCGTTGCGAAATTTGAAATTTACGTTGTTTGCGTAAGTGAATCGTGACTGGCGCTGGACGCCATTCACGTTCACTTTGAAGCAAATGACGTCCTTGCGACGTCATTTACCGCAATTCATGATGGAAAAGTTTCCCGACGGAGCATGCGCCCTACGCTCGGCGCGGGAACGTGCCTAATTTAAATGATTCCCGCCCCCTACGGGATCATTTAAATTGCGCGCGCTTACGCCGGGCATTTTGCCGGAGCGCCCACGCAAAAACGGTGCCCTGCGCCTACGTAACCTAGATGGATATAGCATCAATCCCATGCTGCATCTGTCCCCCCGTTGTCTCTGCAGTGAGAACTGAGAGATCAAACATTGCTGATCTCTCAGTTCTCCCACTTTGCTCTGAACAGAGAGCTGTGACTGTCAGTTAGTGGCTCCCTGCTCTGCCCCTCCAATACCCTCTGGAGTATCGGACAGAGAAGGGTCTAAGCCATCCTGACCATATGGTTGGGATCTTTCCTGAGCCTGGACCGGCTGAGTGATGCCAGTCGACAGTGGGCTAAAGCCCTGAAAACAGGTCAAAGGAATGCAGAACGAACTGCACTCCTGTAATCCATAGGAGAAGTATGGTGAAAAAAGCTTTTTCCATACTTCTACTTTAAGATGTAATATTAAGAGGGTTTCACCTGTGTCTCTCGTTACATGCTTGGATCAACCAGAGATCTACACTAAAAAGCAGGTTAAAAAATTAATACAATAACCAAAAAAATATAAAATATATCAAAAGGGGCATACTCAATGTATTACCTAAAGAGGAAGTAAACCCTGGTGGGTTTTAGTTCCTCTTTTGTTCCCTGTAAAGTAAAAGCATAATGATGCATACTAGCAAACAAAGCCAGAGACATCCCCGCTTGTGGCCGCGTCCATCTTCAACCCTCTGCCTTCCAGGGCAGTGAACTCCGGCTTTGTGACTGCCCAGCTTTGTGACTGCCCAGCTTTGTGACTGCCCGGAGTCACGTGAGGTCACTCTTGCGCGGGAGCCGACGGTAACGGCATGGGCCCTGTAGAATCTTGCCCTTTCTTGAGTGCGCATGCGCTAATGACATCTGCGCAAGCGCATACAGTAAATATCACCTAAACCGTGCAGCTGTGACTTGCCTCAGGTGCCCCCATAGCAAACAGCTTACTGTGGGGACACTGAACAGGAAGGAGGGACCAGGAGAACAGAAGAGGGACTCGAGAAGAGGAGGATCCAGGCTGCTATTTGCGAATTCATACATTATACAATTTTCCTGTGCAATTTTCCTTTTAGATTTACCAAAACCATATAATATGAGGTAAAACCTAAACACTTTCAATTTGTATGTAATCAGAAAGGCCCTAGCACTACATAATTGAAGGTAAATCTAAAGGAAATTGAATAAGAAAATTGTATACTGTATAGCCAATTTAAGGCAATGAGCAAATTGCAGTAACCCATAGCAACCAAACAAAATTGTTCTATTACTGATGCTCGTACAGTAAGGAGAAATCTCATTGGTTTCTACAAGCTACTGAACTTTGCATTGTAGCTTTGCCCTTTGCACTAAATGTGCCCGATATAGACTAACTGTAAAATATTTTTAGCGACGCAGTTTCTAGTGCTCTTTTAACATTTCTAAAAAGGGAAATAAAGTCAAGTATAATTTAGGCCTAATTATTCTGCAACACTGGATAATGTTTCCCCTTGGCCTTTGTTTTTGGCTGTATAGCAGCAATCTTCCGCCTTTCACTTGCACGGTGACAAAGCTTAATGAGGTAGATATTCTATTTGGGCAGAGATGCAGAATTCCCTTTAAAGTGAACCTGTATTTTGTATAAGGTTAAACTTAAAGTGGAGTTCCACCCATAAATATAACATTACATCAGTAGTTTTAAAAAAATGTCATTAGTCCTTTACGAATTTTTTTTTTTTTTTTAGATGCCTTCAAAGTGTTGTTGCTAGGCAGAATAGTTAATCTTCCCTCTTCCTGCACCTAGGTGCTTAATGCTTCCTAACCTACACCGCACAGACTCCTGGGAATGTAGTGGGTGTAACTTTCCAGGAGTCTGTGCACTCCCCAGTCTCAAAGAATCATGTGACTTGGACAGCACAGGTGCTGAAACCTGATCTGACACTGCTTGTGCAGCACTGAGCATGTGCGAGATTTGCAAGGCTGAAATCCAAGAAGGCATACAGTCTGGCTTCATGATGCACACACTTAAGATGGCCCCAGTCAATTTCTATTTTATAAAGTGTCTAAATGCTGTAACAACCTAACAAAACGGACCTTAGTTTACAGACTAACTTTACTAGAATACATGAAGTTTGTGTATTACAGGGGTATTTATATTTAAAAAGTGAAATTGTGGCCGGAACTCCGCTTTAAAGTGTTACCAAACCCAGGACCCTGCATTCACTATATCTGGTCTCCCACAGTACACAGGACATGGAAATATTTTAGTAAATATATACTGCTAACTACCTTTTCTCATCAGCAGTATAGAGCAGTTTTGTGACTTCTATCAGTGTTCAGCTGAGCACTGGTTAAAGCTTGTAGGAGGAGTTTTCATTCTCCTCTGGCTGTCTATGAAGCTGCAGGACCCCTAACCCTTTGTCTGGGCAGTGCTGATTGGCCCTGTACTGATCACATGCACCCCCCCCCCAAAAAAAAACCTCTAGTGATACACACCAAACTGAGCATGTGCAGATTGCCCCCAAGGTTCTGTACTACCAGAAGATGGATTGGGGACTGTGGAAGAAGGGGAGAATCAGAGAAGACAGGATCAAACAGCCTTTTTACAAAATGCGGAGGATCAACCCATTAGGATCCACAGTGAGTATAACAAGCATGTTTTACTACAAATACAGACTGATTTTACTGTTGTGGGTTTAATGACACTTTAACCTTATAGTGGGACTGGCTGATGCTGGAAGGTACATCCAATTTTTTTACAAAATTTCTCCATTCCTTACTTATTTAATTTGAGACTTTCTAAAAAGTTGAAGAACAAGCACAACCTAACCTGCCATTACAAATCTCAGGTCCTTCAATAGATTGTTCAATCACGGGGCTTCTGGATACAAGTGTGTCTATACTTCCAGCACCAGAAAGTTGCCACCTTTTGAGCAGAAACCCTTTGTGTCAGACTTTCAAAAGCACACATGTTGATACAATGGAACCTTGGATTACGAGCATAATCCAAAGCACTCGCATATCAAAGCGAGTTTTTCCATAGAAGTCAATGGAAACGAAAAAAATGGGTTCTGCATTGACTTCAATGGCATGTAATACCGCATATGGCCAAAGGTGGGGGGGGGGGGGGGTTGGGCGCCGAAGAGCCTCGGAAATGATCGGGAACAGCTCAGCTGACCACAGAAAGGCTCCGAACCGCTCCGCTTGGCTCTGGCGCCCCCGCACCTCTGGCCAAATGTGGTACTGCACACCCCACTGGAATTCTGCTTGTTTTGCGAGAGACAACACTTGCAAACCGAGTCAGAATGTTTTTTAAAAAGTTGCTCGTCTTTCAAAATTCTCGTTAAACTGTACATGTATTTTTTTCCATGGAGGTCTAATAACACTGTGGGGCCTAATACACACCGGTAGAAAATAAATACAGGATTTAGACCCATTTTTTTTTTTTTGCCTTTGAACGCAGCTTTATATGGGCCAACGTGTCCACCAATATTGTGGCATTTAGTTTCGTATTTTAGAGCAATGTGTTGGGCAGTGATGGTGAACCTTGGCACCCCAGATGTTTTGGAACTACATTTCCCATGATGCTCATGCACTCTGCGTTGTAGTTGAGCATCATGGGAAATGGAGTTCAAAAACATCTGGGGTGCCGAGGTTAGCCATCACTGATGTAGGCCATAAAAATTGTCCCAAACCTGCAATCAGCGAGGAGCGTACTGGCATAAATGCGCACATGTGTGTTATTTCATTACATTGGCTGGAACACTCGACTATTCTAGGCAAAGGAATGAGTTTACCCACATACGCCTGAACATATACATATTGCAGTCCGATCTATCAATAAACTGTCCTGAACTCATCCAGTTATTGCCCAATATTGATTTCACAGTTGTCCAAATTCTAATGGATGGAAAAACATATGGGTGGTAGTTTGGCGATTCCTTGTGATCGTATTTATGATTCCTGGTGCATCAAAAGTGGTTGAATTTGAAATTCAGACAACATTTTTGGTATTTGAAAATTTGAATTTATCCAAATTTCCAAATTGCAATATTAATGAATCCGAACTAACTGAACAAAATTTCAGACGAAATTCAAATTTGAATAGTTTTTCAATCGAATTTAAATAATTTTCCGGAAAGAATAAAATAGAGTAGAAAATAAATGAATAGAATAGAACAGAAAATAATAATAAAAAAATAATCGACTATAATAGAGTAAAACAGAACAGAATATAAATAAAAGAATAGACAAATAAAGGGAAACAATAGAAAATTTAAGAATAGAGTAAAACAGAAAAAAATTGAATAGAAAATAAAAGACTGAAAAAAAAATGAATAAAAAATAAATGAATACAATAAGAAAAAAGTAGAATAGAATGGAATAGAATAGAAAGAACATAACCATCTTCTGAAATTTGAATTTCAAATAGAATGAATTTGAATAAAATAGAAAAGAAGAGAATAGAAAATAAGAGAATAGATTAGAATTCAAAAACAATAGAATATAATAGAACCATTTCCCAATTAGAATAGAATACATTTGAAGAGAAAATAATAGATTAGAATAGAATAGGAAATAAAAGATGAGAATAGAATAGAATAAAAATATAATAGAATATAACCATCTCATGAAATTCTAATTTCGAATATAATAAATTTGAATTCAAACATAATATAAAATAATAGATTCAATAAGAAAAGAATAGAATAGAAAATAATAGAATAGAAAAGAACAGAATAGAATAGAATAAACAATAGAAAAGAATATAACAATATAACCATATTTCTGAAATTCTAATTTGGAATAAAGAAATTTGAATAGAATAGAAAAGAATAGAATATGAAATAAAAGAATAATATAGAAAAAATGGAATAGAGTGGAATAGAAAGAATATAAGCATCTTACAAAATTCAAATAGAATACATTTGATTTTGAATGGAATTTGATTTGAATTCGAATGCAATTCAAATGGAATTTGAATTAGAATTGATTCGAAATATCCAAATTTGGTGGAAACAAACTCTGTTCGAAAGAAATTTGGAAATTTTGAATCAATTTGAAATAGAATAAACAAAACAAATTCCGATTTTCTTTTTACATTGTTACATAGTTGGTAAGGTTGAATAAGGACAACAGTCCATCCAGATAAACCTGTGTTAAAAAATTAAAAACAAATAAATAGGTTTTATCGTTCTGTACATGTCTCTTATATAATATAGCCATGCCTTAAGCATGCTCTCTTGTACAGTGTTGCCAACCTACCAGATTGAAATTTAGTGACACAACACCCATAAATTTACTGGCACAGCCAAGTTTTTACTGGCAGTTCCAAACATCCCCCCCTCCCGCCGCCATCCGGTGCTTCTCCGGGCTCTCCCGTGCCTTCGGGGGCCCGGAGAAAGAATCGTCCGGTGCTCGCAGGAAGCATAGAGATGACTGGTGACCAGATGGTCACCAGTCATCTCTATGACCGTCGGAGGACCCGGGCGCGATGTGATGACGTCACGCCCGGGTCCCCGTAAGTAAACAAAGCCGCGATTGCGGCTGTAAGCCACAGTATTCATGAGATCGGTGAATTTTTTTTCACCGATCTCATGGTTTCCAGCCTGGGGGAGAGATGCAGGGTCTTATTGACCCCGCATCTCTCCATAAAGAGGACCTGTCACACACATTCCTATTACAAGGGATGTTTACATTCCTTGTAATAGGAATAAAAGTAAAAAAAAAAAAAAAAAAAAATAGAAAAGAAGTGTAAAAAAGAAAACAATAAGTAAAAAAATAAATAAAAGAATAAAAAAAATAATTAAAACGCCCCTGTCCCCGGTAGCTCGCGCGCAGTAGCGAACGCACACGTAAGTCCCGCCGACATATGTGAACGCCGTTTAACCACTTCCATACCAGGTACTTACGCAGCTTCCCGCCCAAGCCAATTTTCAGCTTTCAGCACTGTCGCACTTTGAATGGCAATTGCGCGGTCATGCTACACTGTACCCAAACAAAATTGGCGTCCTTTTTTCCCCAGAAATAGAGCTTTCTTTTGGTGGTATTCGATCACCTCTGCGATTTTTTTTTTTTTGCGCAACAACTAAAAAAAGGCTGAAAATTTGGAAAAAAAATTACGTTTTTATTTTTTTCTGTTAATTTTTTTGTAAATAAGTTTTCTCTTTCAATTACGGGCACTGATATGGCGGCACTAATGGGCACCGATGAGATGGCACTGATGGACATCGATGAGGTAGTACTGACGGGCACAGATGAGGTGGCACTAATTGGCTGCGCTGGTATTCGACACTGATGGGCACACATAGGCGGCACTGATGGGCACACATAGGCGGCACTGATGGGCACACATAGGCGGCACTGATGGGCACACATAGGCGGCACTGATGGGCACACATAGGCGGCACTGATGGGCACTCATGGGCGGCACTGGGCACTCATAGGCGGCACAGATGGGCACTCATGGGCGGCACTGATGGATACTTATGGGTGGCACAGATGGGCACTGATAGGTGGGCACTGGGCATGGATGGGCACTGTGGGGTGGCACTGATGGACACTGGGGTGGCACTGATGGACACTGGGGTGGCGCTGATGGACACTGGGGTGGCAGCACTGATTTTTGCCAGGTTGCCAGTCAGTGCCCATTTGTGGGCACTGACTGGCATCTTTTTTCTTTATGCTTTTTTTTTTTTTTTTTTTTAGACTTTTTTTTTTTTTTTTTGGCATTTTTTTTTTTTTTTGCCCACCCTGGTGCTCCAGGGTGGGCATCCCTGGTGGTCCAGTGTGGCGATCCGAGGGGGGGCTGCGCTGATAAACAATCAGCGCTAACCCCCCCTGTCAGGAGAGCCGCCGATCGGCTATCCTCTACTCGCGTCTGTCAGACGCGAGTGAGGAAGAGCCATCGACGGCTCTTCCTGTTTACATCGTGATCAGCCGTGGTTGGACACGGCTGATCACGTGGTAAAGAGTCTCCGCCGGAGGCTCTTTACCGAGATCGGAGATGCAGGGTGTCAGACTGACACCCCGCATCACCGATCGCCGCGATGCGCGCCCCCACGGGCGCGCGCGGCATGAAATCCTGCAGGACGTTCTAGAACGTCCTGTCAGGATTTCATAACCACTTCCCGGAAGTAAATCGGCCATAGGCCGGGCGGGAAGTGGTTAAACCACATATGTGAGGTATCGCCGCGTGCGTTAGAGTGCCGGCAACAAATCTAGAACTAGATCTCCTCTGTAAATCTAAACTGGTAACCTGTAAAAAAAAATTAAAGCGTTGCCTATGGAGATTTTTAAGTACCGAAGTTTGGCGCCATTCCATGAGTATGCGCAATTTTAAAGCCTGACATGTTAGGTATCTATTTACTCGGTGTAACATAATCTTTCACATTATACCAAAAAATTGGGCTAACTTTACTGTTTTGTTATTTTTTTAATTCATGAAACAATTTTTTTCCCAAAAAAGGGCGTTCATCAGACAGAAATCCGCGCGTACACGATAAGTGGTGACGTGGCCGCACCGTCACTGCGATGATTACGCGGCCCTGGAAGGTCAATGCTTCCACGCATGCATCGAATCACTGTACAGACGACCGAACATGTCCGACGGACCGGCTTCCAGCGCACATGTTTCTTAGCATGCTACGAGACATTTGTCCGCTGGAAAACGGTCGGTTGGACAAATGTCCGCTGGAAACCTGTCCGGTCGGCCGTACACACGACCGAACTTGTCTGCTGAAACTGGTCCGCAGACCAGTTTCAGCAGACATGTTCGGTCGTGTGTACGGGCCTTATACAGAGATCAGAAAAATGATCGCTTAGTGACACTGGCGATAGGGAGTGAAAGGGTTAACTAGGGCGGTGATCAAGGGGTTAAAACTTTATTAGGGGGGGTACGGGGGCTACCCTAAACCTAACACTAACTGCTAAATGCAGTGATCAGTACATATATGATCACTGCATTCAGTGACACTGTGACAGGGGGGTGGGGGTGATGGGGGGGTTAATGTGCATATGTGTAGTGTGTGTCAGTGTAGTGTTGTGCAGACTTACTGTGTGATGTATTCTGTCCTCAGCGGCGGTTGAAAATACCGCCAAGAGGAGAGAATACATCACTTCCCCCTTCCTGTGTTTACACAGGAGGAGGAAGTGACACACAGGGGAGCGCTCGCATTGGCTGCGAGCGATCCGGAGGGGGCGGACAAAAACGAACAGCTGCCCCCTCGTCCCGGATCGCTCGTGAAGCCACGGGAACCGCCGCAGGTACCAGGGGGGTCCCGATTGGACCCACGTCTAGCAGTGTCATCTTAAGAGCATTATAGGCCCCCGGGCAATACAGTGCACTGGGGCCCTGTCTACACAATCACACACGAGAATTTACTGACAAAAATCATAAAATTTACTGGCAGAACCACATTTTTTACTGCCACTGCAAAAAAAGTACCTACAATTACAGTTTTCAGTGCCGAACAATGCAAATGTCAGTATTTAAACTATAAACATATAGCTAGTGCTATTAGCAATGTGTTTAAGTTAAACAAAAAAAAACAAAAAATCTTCATTGACATGAAGGTCAGGTTACTATAACTCAGCCAGCACAGAGTTTCCTCTTACATCAGAGTCTGCAGGATTCCCCCTTACAGTGAAAGGGAACTCTTATGTAAAGGGGAACGCTGCAGATCATGATCTAAGAGGGGAACTCTGATGTGGGGGGCATTCTGGTGACCAGAGACCACCTTCCGTAGAGTAAATACACTAAGGTAGGGGGGGTCACTAATATAGGAGGGGGAACCTTTATATCAGTGCCCCCTTACATTTTTGCATTCACTCCCCCCTTACATCAGCAACCCCCCGCACTCGTGGAGGACCGGATCTTCTCTGTGATTTCTTCAAACTGGGCATGGGCAGTTCTAACCCGTCACTCTCCACAATTTTTTACTGGGGTTGCTGGGCAGCCGGTGGGGCCCCCCAGGCAAGCGGGGCCCCCGGGCAACTGCCCAGCGTGCCCAATGGAAAAGATGGCCCTGACGTCTAGGCAGGGACGTACAGGTACGCCAATGTGCCTGTCCGTGCCATTCTGCCGACGTAAATGTACATGCGGCGGTCCGGAAGTGGTTAAGGTAGATATTAAGGCAAAAAGCATATATATTTTTTTCGATATTGTAAGTAGCTAAGGGACAGGACTCAGGAGGTCAATACATTAGAATGGATGATGCACTCATAAAATTGACTCTCAGGCCTCGTACACACGACCGAGTTTCTCGGCAAAAACCAGCAAGAAACTTGCTGGGAGATATTTTTTTGCAGAGGAAACCGGTCGTGTGTACATTTTCGTCGAGGAAACTGTTGAGAAATTCGACCAGCCAAAAAGAGAGCAAGTTCTCTATTTCCTTGACGGGAATGGAGAAAATTGGCTTGTCGAGTTCCTCGACAGCCTAACAAGGAACTTGACGAGGAAAACTGTGTTTTTCGCCCGTCGAGTTCCTCGGTCGTGTGTACGAGGCTTCACAGTGATACTGACAGCAGTGTGCAGCAGCACAGATGATGATAACACCTCACCGACACAACACGTCCTCTCCTGAGTCTCAGTGACGGTCTCTCTCCATGCCAGGTGGTTCCCTTAGTCCCCTCCAGTCCAAACAGCACTGACAGTCCTGCTCATGGCTTGCCTTACTCCTGTCCTGCAGACCCACACACAGGGCTCCGGCCGCTTGGCTCCCTTGCACCATGACATCACACGACACGCTCAGACACCGCCTCCACCAGACCCGCCCCCCCTCGGCCAAACACACTGTAGCAGGCACTTGGATGGTCTCAGCCGGCTCCAGGCCCGAGCTGCACATGCACAGTTCCGAGCCGGGCGTGACAGCCATATTTTTTACTGGCAACCTCTTCCTCTTACTGGCATTTACTGGCAGCAGAAACTTGCCCATTTTTTACTGGCTGCCAGTAAAAATACTGGCGGTAGGCAACACTGATCATGTATATACAGAATTCATTATCCATTGCCTAGATAACACATTTGTGTCTATTAACCGGTTAACGACCGCCCACTGTATATATACGTCCTGTTTTTAAAGATGGATATCTCGGTAACGGCAGCAGCTGCTGCCACAACCGAGGTATCCATCTCTTCAGTGAGCGGTCCTGTAAACGATAGCGGCAGTCTCTGCGGCGGATTCGCCGCAAGATCGCCGTTATCGGTGGCAGGAGAGGGGCCCCCCCTCCCGCTGCTCTCCCGCGCCCTCCGACGCTTACCGGAGCCGTCGGTAGCGGCGGAGGCGATCGGGTCCTTTCACATGCTCTGTGGGGATGCGAGTGAGGGCAAGATGGCCCCCCACCGTCCCCATAGCATTGCTGGGCGGATGTGACGTCAAGACGTCAGTCCCGCCCAGCGTCTTAAAGAGACATATTCAAGAGGACCTGTCATGCTGTTTTTCTATTACAAGGGATGTTTACATTCCTTGTAATAGGAATAAAAGTGATAATTTTTTTTTTATTTCAGTGTAAAAAATTATAAAATAAATAAAAATAAATAAGAAAACCCCAAAAATATTTTTTTAAAGCGCCCCGTCCCGACGAGCTCACGCGCAGAAGCGAACGCATACGTGAGTAGCGCCCGCATATGAAAACGGTGTTTAAACCACACAAGTGAGGTATCGCCGCGATCGAAATAATTCTAGCCCTAGACCTACTCTATAGCTCAAAAAACCTATAGAATTTTTTAAACGTCGCCTATGGAGATTTTTAAGGGTAAAAGTTTGACGCCATGCCACGAGCGGGCGCAATTTTTAAGCGTGACATGTTGGGTATCATTTTACTTGGCGTAACATTATCTTTCACAATATATAAAAAAATTGGGCCAAATTTATTGTTGTCTTATTTTTTAATTCAAAAAAGTGAATTTTTTCCAAAAAAAGTGCGCTTGTAAGACCGCTGCGCAAATACGGTGTGACAAAAAGTATTGCAATGACTGCCATTTTATTCTCTAGGGTGTTAGAAAAAAATATATATAATGTTTGGGGGTTTTAAGTAATTTTCTAGCAAAAAAAAATGTTTTAGTCTTGTAAACGTCGAATCTGAAAAACACCTTCTGTCCTTAAGTGGTTAAAAGTTCTGTCCATCTAACACAGTCCGTGTCAACAGAATGCTTTCCTAGTTTCCAGAATGCATAACCACAGCATTTCCTAGATGCTATTTACCTAATGAGATTATATTTAAAAAAATAAAAAAGCTCACCCTGGTACCACATCCATAAATCATAAAATCAGAAAAGAAAAGGAATAGTGTGACTTTACATGTTGTGTGGTCTCAATATGTAATTGTAAAGTCAGATTATTATTTTTTTGGGGGGGGAGATTCACAAATCTCTTCTAATGGCTGCCAGCAACCACAGATAAAACGGTGTCTGCATAATTATGTACAAAATGCTTAGCGGACAGATTTTAGCAGCACACACTGTAAGTGTCACTCCTTAGGATGCCGTTCACACCTGGCCATTGCAGCAATGCATGTTAAAGTGTGTCTGTTACTGCAATGCTCAGCAACTCTGAGTATGATATGTTTCGAGGTGCACTGCGCTGTAAAATAATTTAGTCCGCACTAAATTGTCCTCCGTTAAAGTGTACTGCAGCTCTTACATTTTGAGTGGGCTGCCTAGCACAGTATGCCTTAAAAGCATCAAACTGCGTGAATTGCACACAGTGCTGTAGTTTGAATGGGTCCTTGGATCCAGTTGGTCTATATAGAATTGGATTGTCTGTTGACAGACTGTTGTCCTAAAATCTTACCGTTTGGCCCCTTTCACATTGGAGCAGGACCCGCGGTGGCGGTATAGTGCCGCTAAAAATAGCGGCGCTACACCGTTGGATTTGCCGCAGGATTCGGCCGCTAGCGGTGCGGTATAAACCCCCGCTAGCGGCCGATAAAGGGTTAATTCCGCCCGCAATGCGCCGTTGCAGAGGCGCATTGCGGGCGGTATTGCCGCGGTTTCCCATTGTTTTAAATGGGAAGGAGCCCTCTGGCTTTCACATTGAGTATGCAGTGCAGGAGTTTTTCAGGCGGTATAGCAGCGCTATTTTTAGCGATGTACCGCCTGAAAAACTCCTCAGTGTGAAAGGGGTCTTAGTACGCTCTATTTGACAATTGTCCAAATTTCTGCCAATAAATGTTGGATGACAGGCTAGTAAATTTTCGGCGGACAACAGTTTGACGTATGATTTTGGTATGGTCAGTACACAAATCCATCACACAAAAGTCGAAAGTACAAACACGCATGCTCGGAATCAATGCTCACCAAACACAAAATAAGCAGAAGGGGCCCAAAGGCTGGCACTCAGGAGCTGAAATTCATTGTAGTACGTCACTACGTTCGTGTTTGTGGCACGACAATTGTGTACCGTTAGGATGCAAGACAAGATCCAGGCACACGCCCTTTTGACAAAAATCAGACGCTTGGTTGGCCAACAATCGTACCATGTGTATGAGGCTTTAGACCAGGGGTCTCCAAACATTCTAAACAAAGGGCCAGTTTATTGTCCTTCGGACTCTTGGAGGGCCGGACTTTGGCCAGCAGGGGTGGAAATTTTCCTGGCATCAGTGGGACTAAACATCTGGTATTAGGGGGAGGAATAGTGCCCCATCGTTGGCATCATAGGGAGGAATAGTGGTGTTAGTGGGAGAAATGGTGCTTCACTGTCGGTGTCAGATGGCAGAATAGTGTCTCGTATCAGTGGGAGAGATAGTGCCCCAAGACCTGGATAAAGGCAAGCAAAGGGCCGCATCCGGCCCTCGGGCCGCAGTTTGGAGACCACTGCTTTAGACTATTCCCAGCGAGGAATTTTTCCACTTCCCCTAGGCTTTTCACATAGTACCTGTTCTTCTCATCCCAATTTGGACTACTACAGGTGATACAGTCTGACCTTTTCTCTTCATCATCTCAGCCCACAAGGAAGAAGCTTGCACATGGCGGTGGCTACATGCATGCTAGTTGAATCCCCAATTATTTTTTCCTCGTTTATTAACCGATTGCCGACCGCCTCACGTAGATATTTGTCGGAAGAATGGCACGGGCAGGCAAAACATTGTATATATACGTTGCTTTAAACCTGCCCCCTAGCAGGCACACATGACCGCCGCGGTCTCCGTGACCGTGCCCACAGGACCCGCGGACTTGATGTCCGCCGGTGTCCCGCGATCGGGTCACGGAACGGCAGAACGGGGGGTGATCTGCTCCCTCTCATCGGGAGCAGCGCTCCCTAACAGTTAGAATTACTCCCTAAGACACACAGATAAAACTGCTGGGCCCCATACACGCCCGTCCCGCTTTCTTTCTCTAATGTTTCTGTCTCTTCAAGCAGCTAGACTATAGCTTATAGAGAACTTGTTCTTGGTTGATTTCTTATTTTACATAAACTGGAGTTTCAACTGTTTCATACAGCTAGCCCCAGTTCTTCCTGTGACCTTGTGTCTTTCCAGCTCTCTCTCCCCCACTGGCCTAACGACACTTCCCGTGTGATGATGTGACAGAAAACCAGTCCAGCAGTATACATTGCTCTGTTCAGTAAACTTTACTCAGATCTTTTTAGAGAATCTGTTCCAAGAGTCCCACCCAAAATGACTTCCAAGTAGTACAGAGGAGAGACAGTGCTGGAGGGAGCAGGGAATGCCTAGTTCCCTTCTCTGCGTCAGATGGGCATGACACCCTGTATCTGGCCTTGCCCGTTATCCCCTTCATGTCTCTCACTTATACCCTTCCATGTCTCTCAGTTATACCCCTCCATGTCTCTCAGTTATACCCCTCCATGTCTCTCAGTTATACCCCTCCATGTCTCTCAGTTATACCCCCTAATGTCTCTCAGTTATACCCCCTAATGTCTCTCAGTTATACCCCTCAGTGTCGCTCAGTTATACCCCTCCATGTCTCTCAGTTATACCCCTTCATGTCACTCAGTTATACCCCTTCATGTCTATCAGTTATACCCCTCCATGTCTCTCAGTTATACCCCTCCATGTCTCTCAGTTATACCCCTCCATGTCTCTCAGTTATACCCCTCCGTGTCTTAGTTATATTCCTCCATGTCTCTCAGTTATACCCCTCCGTGTCTCTTAGTTATACCCCTCTGTGTCTCTCAGTTATACCCCTTCATGTCTCTTAGTTATACCCCTCCATGTCTCTCAGTTATACCCCCTAATGTCTCTCAGTTATACCCCCTAATGTCTCTCAGTTATACCTCTCAGTGTCGCTCAGTTATACCCCTCCATGTCTCTCAGTTATACCCCTTCATGTCACTCAGTTATACCCCTTCATGTCTATCAGTTATACCCCTCCATGTCTCTCAGTTATACCCCTTCATGTCTCTCAGTTATACCCCTCCATGTCTCTCAGTTATACTCCTCCATGTCTCTCAGTTATACCCCCTCATGTCTCTCAGTTATACCCCTCCTTGTCTCTTAGTTATACCCCTCCATGTCTCTCAGTTATACCCTCTATGTCTCATTTGCAGTCCTGTCCCCTTCAACTTTACATGAGTGTGTCAGACTCTGTATCGTGTGACCAACCAGCTAGCTCTGCTGCATCCAAGGAGAGGCCCGCATTCTCCATAAATCCTCCTGCTGTCAATCACTCTAGATCACGGCCAATATTCCCTTGTATGCAGAGTGAGCTGCCCATTGGCTACCAGGCTCTCTCGCGCTGGATGCATTGCCTTAAAGGGTAACTACACGTCTTTTAAAAAAAAATCCCCTCTGGATGATCTATGTACATTGCGAGGATTTTAACAAAGTTGTTGTTGCAGATTCCTATCTTTTGTTATTCTGAAGAAATCCCTGTGTGTTTGTCTGTGTCCATGTGATAAGTGTATCTAATGGGAGTGGTTTTATAATTATAAATCAGCTGCTGCACTTGCAGCGCTCTAATGAGGAAAATTGCAGGGTCTGCATTACTTTAGATGTGATTTCCTACTGGAAGTATCTCACCACTCACTCTGATCCATCATGGAAGCCCTACAGAAAAAAAGGGAAGAAGTGCAAGGATTTCAAATCCCTGGACTGCTACACCAGCACTGACAGCTCATCACCCACAGAGGTACCTATAGTGAGGACTGGGGGGTCGGGTGGGTGAAGGGAGTTGGTTCAACTTTTTGTTTAGGCCTGTATGTGTTCAGGGACAAATGCCCCAAATTCAGGTATTCTGCATTGCCAGGCATATGTCCCTGATTGCCCTAACGCAAGTACAACTTGGTACAGTGACCAACTGCCATGTATTTCAGCCTGGCAACCATTTTGACAGGCTGCTGGCAGTAAGGCTGAATGCTGCACCTGTGCTTCCTGAGCACCCAAAAGTACCAAGATTTGACGGATATGGACTTAATGGCCAGTGTGCCTGTAGCCCTAAAAGAACCAAAAAAAGAGGCTTCTATATTTCTTAACACTAAAATCCCCACATCTACAGGCATCCACGATCTAACACGAACCTATCTAGCCCCCTGTAAAAAATAAATCAGTATACATACCTTTATTTGAAGCTGATCTGTCCTGACCCCATGCTGAGCTGTCTCTGTGTAGGCGGGTGCAGAGGACACAGCCGACAACGAAAGCACCATAGTAACTATATGGGTAACGTCACTCCCCATTCATTTCACAACCGTTGTCGGCTGTGTCCTCTGCAGAGCTTCCGCCGCTGGAGACCAGACCGGGTCGACTTCAAAAAGGGTATGTATACTGATTTTTTCTTTACAGGGCTAGATAGGTTAGTGCATAGGCATCGTTAAGATGTAAGCTATTGAGGCTGGAGCCCCGAATGTGGGCTCAATAGCCCCAAGTGTCTAAACGAAGGGACAGCAGTGGCGGCAGCCGCATTTTACCATCAGTGTAATCTGGCCATTGCGACGCTGCCCACTGCACTCCGGCGGAGTGATATGCCGCCTGAGGAAAGCACAGGAGATCGGCAGCGGTGCTCGATTCTCCTTGTATGGAATTGACGCGGCGACGCCCCCTTCCCCCTCCAGAGTCACACTGTATTGGAGCTGTGACGCAGCGACGCCCCCTTCTACCTCCAGAGTAACGCTGCTGTGTTTATGCCTAAGGGCAGCTGCCAGCTGGAGAATAGAATGGCCGTGGTGGCTCGGACAGAAGGTATTAAAGAGGAAGTAAACCTCTAATTCCTCTATGTCTCCCTGCAAAGGTAAAGCATAATGGGCTACTATGCAACGCATAGTAGCCCATTATGTGACACTTTCCTGCAGGAGAAGCCCGCGATGTCACCATCTTCCTCCATGGCAGTGAGCATCTATTCTTCACCCCTCTTCTTCCGAGGGCCGCGAACTCCGGCTTGGTGACTGGCCGGAGACGCGTGACCTCCCTCATGCGCAAGCGCGCAGGAGCCACCTTTAACGGCATGACCCCAGCTTGAAACAGCACAGCGCGCCCCTTCAAGGCGGCGCATGCGCCGTTGAAGGCGTCACTTGGGGAAATTGCAAATATCCCCACGATCTTGTAGGTCTCAGAGATATTGCAAGCACCTAGAGGTAAGCCTTAATCTAGGCTTACCTGTAGGTGTAAATTCTCCCTGAGGGTTTACAACCACTTTAAGTGTCAGTCTCTCTCTCTCTCCCCTTTTCATGGGCTGCATGTGACAGGGCACAGTGGCTGCATTTGATGGTAGGTCAGTGTATGTGTCAGATAAGTCAGTGTATGTGTCAGGTAGGTCAGTGTGTGTCAGTGTATGTCAGTTAGGTCAGTGTGTGTCAGTGTATGTCAGTTAGGTCAGTGTGGGTCAGTGTGTGTCAGGAAGGTCAGTGTGTGTCAGTGTATGTCAGTTAGGTCAGTGTGGGTCAGTGTGTGTCAGGTAGGTCAGTGTGGGTCAGTGTACAGTATGTCAGTTAGGTCAGTGTGGGTCAGTGTGTGTCAGGTAGGTCAGTGTGGGTCAGTGTATGTCAGTTAGGTCAGTGTGGGTCAGTGTGTGTCAGGTAGGTCAGTGCGCGTCTGTTAGGTAACACCCCCCCGGTGCCAGACTCGGACTTCGGGCTGAAGCCCCTGGTCTTTTTGCCATCTAGCAATGCCCCTGGGTTAGTGCTAGATCGTGGATGTCTGTAGGTGCAGGGATTTTAGTTTTAGGGTGCACTTATGCCGCATACACACGATCGGGCTTTTGCCCGGCCAAATCACATCGGAATTCCATCGGAGAAAAATAGAACATGTTCTATATCTAAACTCCGATGGAATTCATCAGAATTTCCGATGAAAAAACTCCGATGGGGCTACACACGATCAGAATAGCTGATGGAAAAAGTCAGTCGGACTCTTTCCATCGGAAATTCCGATCGTATGTACAAGGCATTACACTTTAACTTCCAGCAGCCATTCAAGAAGCTGTTGAGATTGGCACACCTATACCCAGGGCAGGGTATATCAAAAACTCCCTGCAGAAAAAAGGCTACAAAGGCTATTAGCCAGATTCACGTAGGCGGGCGCAACGTTAGGCAGGCGTAGCGTATGGCATATACGGTACGCCGCCGTAAGTTAGAGAGGCAAGTGCTGTATTCACAAAGCACTTGCCTCCTAAGTTACGGCGGCGTAGCGTAAATGGGGCCAGCGTAAGCGCGCCTAATTAAAATGAGGATGAGGGGGGCATGTTTTATGTAAATGGGTGGTGACCCGACGTGATTGGCGTTTTTTACGAATGGCGCATGCGCAGTCCGTGAACATATCCCAGTGTGCATTGCTCCAAAGTACGCCGCAAGGACGTATTGGTTTCGACGTGAACGTAAATTACGTCCAGCCCCATTCACGGACGACTTACGCAAACGATGTAAAATTTTCAAATTTCGACGCGGGAACGACGGCCATACTTAACATTGACTAGGCCAGCTTTTTGTTCGACTAACTTTACGCCGGAAAAAGCCATACGTAAACAATGCAAAAAAAATGCGCCGGGCGCACGTACGTTCGTGAATCGGCGTATCTAGTCATTTACATATTCTACGCCGAACTCAACGGAAGCGCCACCTAGCGGGCAGCGGAAAAATTGCACCCTAAGATACGACGGCGTAGGAGACTTACGCCGCTCGTATCTTAGCCTAATTTAAGCGTATCTGGTTTCCAGAATACGCTTAAATTTATGCCGGCGTAGATTCAGAGTTACGACGGCGTATCTACTGATACGCCGGCGTAACCCTACCTGAATCCAGCTATATATCATCATATTAATAATTTGTGGCACCTGACAATAAATACGATCTCTCTGCTTTCATTCCAATACAATGGGAATCTTTTTTCTTTTATTACCTGCTGCTCAATAAGTAAAAGGGGTGCAGTTGGGTGGTTAGAGGTCCCTCAGAGATGATCCCAACTAGATAAAACCGCTGCAATTTTCTGCGATAGTCAGATGTGACATCTCCAAACATTCTAAAAGCCCAAAAGAAAAAACAGAGTGCGCCAATCTGAGTGCAGTAAGCCCAAATTTAATAGCTGGAAAAAAATAATAAATGTACATATACAAAATGCCTACTCACAAATTGGAAGTAGATGGTAGGCAAAGAGACCAAAATTGGGAGATGTGGGCGATCAGCAAGTTGATATGTGCCTGGAGTCCTGCAGTGGTCTTGGCTGGCGGTCATCCGGAATGTAAGCTGTAGCAGATGGATTGGAATCGGTGTCAGGGGACAGAAACACCGGAAAGCCACAGAGGATGCGGCGTGCGCTTCAGCGTGGAGCGCAGCGTGCCGTCGCGCCGGAAGTGACGTGCAGGTCCGTGCTGGCCAATAGGATAACGCGTTTCACAGCGTCAGCTGTTTCGTCAGATCCATGCTGTCCATAGGGGACAGACGTATTAAAAAGGATATGAAATGCTGTGATAGGCTGGCGGCAAACATCAATTTAACAACATTGGCTAGAATGACAGAGATGGCGAGTGTATAAGCACTGCACCAGCGCAATATACAATGCAACTTAAATATGTTACCAATATGTATGACAGACATTATGGGGTATTATTGGATATTATACAGCTCATATAGAAACGAAATGTTAAAAATGTTAAAAACCAGGTAATGACAAGGGGAAAAAATTGTAAATAAATCAATATATAATATATATACCTACGAAATCATCATTACAAGTATGTTAAGTGTTTAAAATGTTTAAAATACCTCACATTACAATAGATAATAATAAAATTATCCTAAAAATTATTATCAATATTAATTATATTAAAAATCATTGGTAATATATAATAAACAATATAAAAAAATATGAAGATATATATATATATATACACACGCCTATGTATATTACATATACAATATGCACACATATACATCACCATATTGGGACCTATCAAAGGGATAACGAATGTATAAAAATACATGCATCCATAAAAAATGCATATATATATTTACACGCATAACACCATACACACACATATGTAATAAAAACATATGTACTTATATGGTATGGTAAAGGTATGGCTCACACAAGTGCAAACAAATACAAGACTGGTCATATAAGATGTATATATGCACGTGCTCTCCAACAGAGCTACTCCTAATATGACGACACTAAAAAAATTATTAAAAAAATGGGGAAGAACAATAGGGCACATAATTGATAAAGACATCAGATGACATTATTAGTGTCAATTTCTTCATTCAAGCCATACGGCGACATAGTGTTGAGAGAATAGATCCAATAGGTCTCCTGTTTGCATAAACGTTGGAATCTTTCTACTGCTGTAGGGGTTTCAGGAATTGCTTCAATAACCCAAACTTGCAGTAGTGATGTATCGCTGTGATGGTGGGAAGCGAAATGCCGTGCTACACTATATTTGGGGTTAGCTCCTTGAACAGCCCGCCTATGTTCACCAAATCTTGTGCGAAGAGGCCTGATAGTACGGCCAATATATAACAGGCCGCAAGGACAAGAGATACAGTAGATGACATAGGTGGTCGAGCAGTTATAAAAAGAATTCAATGTATACGTCTTATTATTAACTATAAAGTTCTTCTTGCCATGCGGGACATTAACACAGGCCAGACATTTAGATTTTTTACATTGATACATCCCAATCAAGGGGATCAAAGTTAATTGTTTGAGTCTTACTAGTTTAGAATTATCTGCGGGTTTGATTTTACTGGGCGCAATCTTGCCTTTTATATTGGGTGCTCTACGATAAGCAAATTTAGGTGAAGGGGTAATGGAAGAAGATAAGTGGGGGTCCTGAGTTAAAATGGACCAATGCTTAGCGAAAATCTTCTCCATTTTTTTGTGTTTGGCATGGTATTGGGTAATGAAACGAGTGATCGGTGCTGTGTTGGTTTTTTGGGGTAGAGGTGGAGGGTTACTCAGATATAGATCACAAGCATTTTTTACAAGATTGGGGGGATATCCCTTGGAAATAAATTTATCTTTGAGGTTAGAGCTCAATTCATTATAATCTTCAGGTCTGGTACAGTTTCTTTTAAGTCGATGGAACTGACTTTTAGGAACATTATTAATCCATTTAGGGTGGTGACAACTGGAATAATGGAGATATGAGTTAACTGCTGTTGGTTTGGTGAAATTCTTTGTACTGATAATCTCATTATTATGAAAAAGCTCTAAGTCTAAAAAACATAATGAGTCCGGATCACTTACTGAGGTGAAACTAAGGCCGAAAGAATTATCATTGCAGTAAGCTACAAAATCGCTGATACTAGTAATGGGCCCGTCCCATATGATGATGATATCGTCTATGTAACGACCATAAAAAACCATATTGGCCGTAAATGGATTGTTCTTATTAATATGGTGGGCTTCCCATAAACCCATAGTGAGGTTGGCATAGCTCGGGGCAAAGTTCGCGCCCATAGCTGTGCCCCTCTTTTGCAAGTAAAAATCATTGTCAAATTGAAAATAATTGTGTTCTAAACAAAACCTGGTAGCTATAAGGATAAAATCAATCTGCTGTGAACTTAAGTTCGAGTCTTCTATAAGAAAGTGAGATACTGCCTTGAGTCCTACCGAATGAGGAATTGAAGTGTATAGAGAGCATACATCAAGGGAAACCCACTGATATGTAGGCTCCCAAGAGTAAGGGGATAGTAGTTCTATTAAATGAGTACCATCTCGAAGATATGATGGGAGAGCCTGGGCCAAGGGTTGAAGGAAATGGTCTATATATAAAGAATAGCTGGTAGTAATGCTGTCCATCGAAGCCACAATAGGGCGACCAGGTGGATTATTTAAATCCTTATGGATTTTAGGTAGATGGTACAGATAAGGAACATTAAAAAACGGTTTAAGAAAGAAGGCGGCCTCCAATTTGGTTAGTATACCATCAGCAAGTGCCTGTTTTATAAGGTCACTGGATTCCAGGGTAAAGGAGGGCAAAGGATCAGATTTAAGTTTGGTATACGTGTCTTTATCAGAAAGTAACCTCTTAGCTTCCAGCAGGTAATCAGATTTATCTTGAATGACTATACCCCCTCCCTTATCAGCAGATCTAATAGTAATGGTGGGATTGGTACTGAGGGTCTGTAATGCTTTATGTTCTAATGGAGTAAGGTTCTTACAGAAATTGTTTTTATTGGGAATGTCATGTTTGCAGAGTTCCGTAAGCTCCTTAAAGACCACCTGGTAAAAGGTGGAAAGATAAGGGCCTTTTGATTGGGTAGGGTAAAAAATGGATTTTGGTCGAAACTGGGTATGTATTATAGAGCGAGGAGATTGAGTGTATTGAGACCACACTACAAGATCATCCTCGTCACTATCATCATTCCAGAGATCACACAGGTCATTTAGGGCCTGAAGGTCAGCGGAAGTGTCAACACTAGATGCAGTGATAGAAGGCACAGTAGGTTCTGGATGAATATCATAGGTTTTCATATTAAAGTGTCTTTTTAAGGTAAGATTGCGGATGAACTTATTAAGGTCTTTGAACATAGTAAAAGAATTGGGATAAAAAGTAGGAGCAAAATTTAACCCTTTAGCGAGTAAAGATGTTTCTTGCGCATTTAGGAGAGTAGAGGATAAATTATATATCTTTACAGTTTCCGTAATTTGTCCGGGCGTGGAAGATGTTGATCTATGTTTGCCCCTACCTCCTCTGGTACCTCTTCTATGTGCTTTCTTTTTGTGTGGGAAGGTACAGACTTCGGTAGGGGTGGTGGCACTAAAAAAGATTCCAAAATGGTGGTGTCAGGAACTACTTCGGATGTAGTAGTAGTAGTGTCATTGAGATGTTTGAGATCACTACCAGATGATACATCTGTATTGGTAGTGACAACGACAGGAGAGTCATTATGGGGCAGGCTGTGGTCAATATTATCAATCATATTAGGAACAGAGATAGGAGGACTGGAGATCAGGGGTCTCACTTTATCAGGTAAATGAATGTATTGAGTAGGCCAGGTGGATTTAGGTGTCACAATAATGGACATAAGTGGTACCGGAGCGGAGCTAGACAACTTCTTTTTCCAATTGAAAACTCTATTTGATGCATAATCATCAAGATCTCTTCTAAATTTACCCAACTTATTTTGAATAAGAGAGTCTTCACTTTTTTTGGTGTTAATTTTAAAAGTTTTAAACCATTCAACTGGGAGGTTGGGGTATATAGAGTAAAAACTGGCAATGTTATCTATAATCTTCTGTCGTAGCAAAAGATAACGTTCGTTTCTATGTTTAATAAGAATCTTGATCCATTTTAAGCTGCAGAATTCAGCTATATCAGCCCATTCCTTACAGGTATCAGTATCCAAAAAGGTACATGCCTTGAGGACCCGTAGTCCTCTAGGTGAGATCTTGGATGCAAAATATTGTTGGAGAAAGAAACAATCCCACCATTGTTGATTGGCTGAAATGGTGAGATCTTCTATACGTTTCATTCTCTTGCATGTATCTTTGTATTTATTGTTATTCCATGTGCGGGAGTGCACAGTAGTACTAAAAAAGTTATCAGGGAATAGGGTATATAACTCGTCTAAAATGACAAATTTGTTACTCTCTATCAATTCTATATCCATGATGAAAAAATGATAAATGAACACAACTAGATCACAAAAGCAAAAAATGTGTAAAAACGTATAAAAACGCACCTCAATATCAATATCTTTAGGAGATAAAACGTAAGTGAAAAGATATCAATATATAAGTAATATATAAATATATGCTCTAGGGGGTCTGCAGCACACAAAAGGCTTCAAATAAAGACAATATGCAAAAAACGGAAATGTGGCGCAAGATCCTGCGGAGCAACCAATGAATAAAAATGAGGTATATGCAGTTCTAATGCTAGAGTCCAATAATAAAAGTGTCCAATGAAAGTCCTGGATTAATACAATGTGGTGCAAGTAGCTGTGGGAAACACTTAGCGGCGGCACCTTAAAGCAGAAGCATTGCTCTGAAACGATCAAAAGAAAAAACAGAGTGCGCCAATCTGAGTGCAGTAAGCCCAAATTTAATAGCTGGAAAAAAATAATAAATGTACATATACAAAATGCCTACTCACAAATTGGAAGTAGATGGTAGGCAAAGAGACCAAAATTGGGAGATGTGGGCGATCAGCAAGTTGATATGTGCCTGGAGTCCTGCAGTGGTCTTGGCTGGCGGTCATCCGGAATGTAAGCTGTAGCAGATGGATTGGAATCGGTGTCAGGGGACAGAAACACCGGAAAGCCACAGAGGATGCGGCGTGCGCTTCAGCGTGGAGCGCAGCGTGCCGTCGCGCCGGAAGTGACGTGCAGGTCCGTGCTGGCCAATAGGATAACGCGTTTCACAGCGTCAGCTGTTTCGTCAGATCCATGCTGTCCATAGGGGACAGACGTATTAAAAAGGATATGAAATGCTGTGATAGGCTGGCGGCAAACATCAATTTAACAACATTGGCTAGAATGACAGAGATGGCGAGTGTATAAGCACTGCACCAGCGCAATATACAATGCAACTTAAATATGTTACCAATATGTATGACAGACATTATGGGGTATTATTGGATATTATACAGCTCATATAGAAACGAAATGTTAAAAATGTTAAAAACCAGGTAATGACAAGGGGAAAAAATTGTAAATAAATCAATATATAATATATATACCTAGGAAATCATCATTACAAGTATGTTAAGTGTTTAAAATGTTTAAAATACCTCACATTACAATAGATAATAATAAAATTATCCTAAAAATTATTATCAATATTAATTATATTAAAAATCATTGGTAATATATAATAAACAATATAAAAAAATATGAAGATATATATATATATATACACACGCCTATGTATATTACATATACAATATGCACACATATACATCACCATATTGGGACCTATCAAAGGGATAACGAATGTATAAAAATACATGCATCCATAAAAAATGCATATATATATTTACACGCATAACACCATACACACACATATGTAATAAAAACATATGTACTTATATGGTATGGTAAAGGTATGGCTCACACAAGTGCAAACAAATACAAGACTGGTCATATAAGATGTATATATGCACGTGCTCTCCAACAGAGCTACTCCTAATATGACGACACTAAAAAAATTATTAAAAAAATGGGGAAGAACAATAGGGCACATAATTGATAAAGACATCAGATGACATTATTAGTGTCAATTTCTTCATTCAAGCCATACGGCGACATAGTGTTGAGAGAATAGATCCAATAGGTCTCCTGTTTGCATAAACGTTGGAATCTTTCTACTGCTGTGGGGGTTTCAGGAATTGCTTCAATAACCCAAACTTGCAGTAGTGATGTATCGCTGTGATGGTGGGAAGCGAAATGCCGTGCTACACTATATTTGGGGTTAGCTCCTTGAACAGCCCGCCTATGTTCACCAAATCTTGTGCGAAGAGGCCTGATAGTACGGCCAATATATAACAGGCCGCAAGGACAAGAGATACAGTAGATGACATAGGTGGTCGAGCAGTTATAAAAAGAATTCAATGTATACGTCTTATTATTAACTATAAAGTTCTTCTTGCCATGCGGGACATTAACACAGGCCAGACATTTAGATTTTTTACATTGATACATCCCAATCAAGGGGATCAAAGTTAATTGTTTGAGTCTTACTAGTTTAGAATTATCTGCGGGTTTGATTTTACTGGGCGCAATCTTGCCTTTTATATTGGGTGCTCTACGATAAGCAAATTTAGGTGAAGGGGTAATGGAAGAAGATAAGTGGGGGTCCTGAGTTAAAATGGACCAATGCTTAGCGAAAATCTTCTCCATTTTTTTGTGTTTGGCATGGTATTGGGTAATGAAACGAGTGATCGGTGCTGTGTTGGTTTTTTGGGGTAGAGGTGGAGGGTTACTCAGATATAGATCACAAGCATTTTTTACAAGATTGGGGGGATATCCCTTGGAAATAAATTTATCTTTGAGGTTAGAGCTCAATTCATTATAATCTTCAGGTCTGGTACAGTTTCTTTTAAGTCGATGGAACTGACTTTTAGGAACATTATTAATCCATTTAGGGTGGTGACAACTGGAATAATGGAGATATGAGTTAACTGCTGTTGGTTTGGTGAAATTCTTTGTACTGATAATCTCATTATTATGAAAAAGCTCTAAGTCTAAAAAACATAATGAGTCCGGATCACTTACTGAGGTGAAACTAAGGCCGAAAGAATTATCATTGCAGTAAGCTACAAAATCGCTGATACTAGTAATGGGCCCGTCCCATATGATGATGATATCGTCTATGTAACGACCATAAAAAACCATATTGGCCGTAAATGGATTGTTCTTATTAATATGGTGGGCTTCCCATAAACCCATAGTGAGGTTGGCATAGCTCGGGGCAAAGTTCGCGCCCATAGCTGTGCCCCTCTTTTGCAAGTAAAAATCATTGTCAAATTGAAAATAATTGTGTTCTAAACAAAACCTGGTAGCTATAAGGATAAAATCAATCTGCTGTGAACTTAAGTTCGAGTCTTCTATAAGAAAGTGAGATACTGCCTTGAGTCCTACCGAATGAGGAATTGAAGTGTATAGAGAGCATACATCAAGGGAAACCCACTGATATGTAGGCTCCCAAGAGTAAGGGGATAGTAGTTCTATTAAATGAGTACCATCTCGAAGATATGATGGGAGAGCCTGGGCCAAGGGTTGAAGGAAATGGTCTATATATAAAGAATAGCTGGTAGTAATGCTGTCCATCGAAGCCACAATAGGGCGACCAGGTGGATTATTTAAATCCTTATGGATTTTAGGTAGATGGTACAGATAAGGAACATTAAAAAACGGTTTAAGAAAGAAGGCGGCCTCCAATTTGGTTAGTATACCATCAGCAAGTGCCTGTTTTATAAGGTCACTGGATTCCAGGGTAAAGGAGGGCAAAGGATCAGATTTAAGTTTGGTATACGTGTCTTTATCAGAAAGTAACCTCTTAGCTTCCAGCAGGTAATCAGATTTATCTTGAATGACTATACCCCCTCCCTTATCAGCAGATCTAATAGTAATGGTGGGATTGGTACTGAGGGTCTGTAATGCTTTATGTTCTAATGGAGTAAGGTTCTTACAGAAATTGTTTTTATTGGGAATGTCATGTTTGCAGAGTTCCGTAAGCTCCTTAAAGACCACCTGGTAAAAGGTGGAAAGATAAGGGCCTTTTGATTGGGTAGGGTAAAAAATGGATTTTGGTCGAAACTGGGTATGTATTATAGAGCGAGGAGATTGAGTGTATTGAGACCACACTACAAGATCATCCTCGTCACTATCATCATTCCAGAGATCACACAGGTCATTTAGGGCCTGAAGGTCAGCGGAAGTGTCAACACTAGATGCAGTGATAGAAGGCACAGTAGGTTCTGGATGAATATCATAGGTTTTCATATTAAAGTGTCTTTTTAAGGTAAGATTGCGGATGAACTTATTAAGGTCTTTGAACATAGTAAAAGAATTGGGATAAAAAGTAGGAGCAAAATTTAACCCTTTAGCGAGTAAAGATGTTTCTTGCGCATTTAGGAGAGTAGAGGATAAATTATATATCTTTACAGTTTCCGTAATTTGTCCGGGCGTGGAAGATGTTGATCTATGTTTGCCCCTACCTCCTCTGGTACCTCTTCTATGTGCTTTCTTTTTGTGTGGGA
Organism: Rana temporaria; assembly: GCF_905171775.1. NCBI lineage: Eukaryota > Metazoa > Chordata > Amphibia > Anura > Ranidae > Rana > Rana temporaria. The sequence goes on along the minus strand of NC_053493.1, from coordinate 57,812,737 downwards.
AGGTACAGACTTCGGTAGGGGTGGTGGCACTAAAAAAGATTCCAAAATGGTGGTGTCAGGAACTACTTCGGATGTAGTAGTAGTAGTGTCATTGAGATGTTTGAGATCACTACCAGATGATACATCTGTATTGGTAGTGACAACGACAGGAGAGTCATTATGGGGCAGGCTGTGGTCAATATTATCAATCATATTAGGAACAGAGATAGGAGGACTGGAGATCAGGGGTCTCACTTTATCAGGTAAATGAATGTATTGAGTAGGCCAGGTGGATTTAGGTGTCACAATAATGGACATAAGTGGTACCGGAGCGGAGCTAGACAACTTCTTTTTCCAATTGAAAACTCTATTTGATGCATAATCATCAAGATCTCTTCTAAATTTACCCAACTTATTTTGAATAAGAGAGTCTTCACTTTTTTTGGTGTTAATTTTAAAAGTTTTAAACCATTCAACTGGGAGGTTGGGGTATATAGAGTAAAAACTGGCAATGTTATCTATAATCTTCTGTCGTAGCAAAAGATAACGTTCGTTTCTATGTTTAATAAGAATCTTGATCCATTTTAAGCTGCAGAATTCAGCTATATCAGCCCATTCCTTACAGGTATCAGTATCCAAAAAGGTACATGCCTTGAGGACCCGTAGTCCTCTAGGTGAGATCTTGGATGCAAAATATTGTTGGAGAAAGAAACAATCCCACCATTGTTGATTGGCTGAAATGGTGAGATCTTCTATACGTTTCATTCTCTTGCATGTATCTTTGTATTTATTGTTATTCCATGTGCGGGAGTGCACAGTAGTACTAAAAAAGTTATCAGGGAATAGGGTATATAACTCGTCTAAAATGACAAATTTGTTACTCTCTATCAATTCTATATCCATGATGAAAAAATGATAAATGAACACAACTAGATCACAAAAGCAAAAAATGTGTAAAAACGTATAAAAACGCACCTCAATATCAATATCTTTAGGAGATAAAACGTAAGTGAAAAGATATCAATATATAAGTAATATATAAATATATGCTCTAGGGGGTCTGCAGCACACAAAAGGCTTCAAATAAAGACAATATGCAAAAAACGGAAATGTGGCGCAAGATCCTGCGGAGCAACCAATGAATAAAAATGAGGTATATGCAGTTCTAATGCTAGAGTCCAATAATAAAAGTGTCCAATGAAAGTCCTGGATTAATACAATGTGGTGCAAGTAGCTGTGGGAAACACTTAGCGGCGGCACCTTAAAGCAGAAGCATTGCTCTGAAACGATCAAAAGAAAAAACAGAGTGCGCCAATCTGAGTGCAGTAAGCCCAAATTTAATAGCTGGAAAAAAATAATAAATGTACATATACAAAATGCCTACTCACAAATTGGAAGTAGATGGTAGGCAAAGAGACCAAAATTGGGAGATGTGGGCGATCAGCAAGTTGATATGTGCCTGGAGTCCTGCAGTGGTCTTGGCTGGCGGTCATCCGGAATGTAAGCTGTAGCAGATGGATTGGAATCGGTGTCAGGGGACAGAAACACCGGAAAGCCACAGAGGATGCGGCGTGCGCTTCAGCGTGGAGCGCAGCGTGCCGTCGCGCCGGAAGTGACGTGCAGGTCCGTGCTGGCCAATAGGATAACGCGTTTCACAGCGTCAGCTGTTTCGTCAGATCCATGCTGTCCATAGGGGACAGACGTATTAAAAAGGATATGAAATGCTGTGATAGGCTGGCGGCAAACATCAATTTAACAACATTGGCTAGAATGACAGAGATGGCGAGTGTATAAGCACTGCACCAGCGCAATATACAATGCAACTTAAATATGTTACCAATATGTATGACAGACATTATGGGGTATTATTGGATATTATACAGCTCATATAGAAACGAAATGTTAAAAATGTTAAAAACCAGGTAATGACAAGGGGAAAAAATTGTAAATAAATCAATATATAATATATATACCTAGGAAATCATCATTACAAGTATGTTAAGTGTTTAAAATGTTTAAAATACCTCACATTACAATAGATAATAATAAAATTATCCTAAAAATTATTATCAATATTAATTATATTAAAAATCATTGGTAATATATAATAAACAATATAAAAAAATATGAAGATATATATATATATATACACACGCCTATGTATATTACATATACAATATGCACACATATACATCACCATATTGGGACCTATCAAAGGGATAACGAATGTATAAAAATACATGCATCCATAAAAAATGCATATATATATTTACACGCATAACACCATACACACACATATGTAATAAAAACATATGTACTTATATGGTATGGTAAAGGTATGGCTCACACAAGTGCAAACAAATACAAGACTGGTCATATAAGATGTATATATGCACGTGCTCTCCAACAGAGCTACTCCTAATATGACGACACTAAAAAAATTATTAAAAAAATGGGGAAGAACAATAGGGCACATAATTGATAAAGACATCAGATGACATTATTAGTGTCAATTTCTTCATTCAAGCCATACGGCGACATAGTGTTGAGAGAATAGATCCAATAGGTCTCCTGTTTGCATAAACGTTGGAATCTTTCTACTGCTGTAGGGGTTTCAGGAATTGCTTCAATAACCCAAACTTGCAGTAGTGATGTATCGCTGTGATGGTGGGAAGCGAAATGCCGTGCTACACTATATTTGGGGTTAGCTCCTTGAACAGCCCGCCTATGTTCACCAAATCTTGTGCGAAGAGGCCTGATAGTACGGCCAATATATAACAGGCCGCAAGGACAAGAGATACAGTAGATGACATAGGTGGTCGAGCAGTTATAAAAAGAATTCAATGTATACGTCTTATTATTAACTATAAAGTTCTTCTTGCCATGCGGGACATTAACACAGGCCAGACATTTAGATTTTTTACATTGATACATCCCAATCAAGGGGATCAAAGTTAATTGTTTGAGTCTTACTAGTTTAGAATTATCTGCGGGTTTGATTTTACTGGGCGCAATCTTGCCTTTTATATTGGGTGCTCTACGATAAGCAAATTTAGGTGAAGGGGTAATGGAAGAAGATAAGTGGGGGTCCTGAGTTAAAATGGACCAATGCTTAGCGAAAATCTTCTCCATTTTTTTGTGTTTGGCATGGTATTGGGTAATGAAACGAGTGATCGGTGCTGTGTTGGTTTTTTGGGGTAGAGGTGGAGGGTTACTCAGATATAGATCACAAGCATTTTTTACAAGATTGGGGGGATATCCCTTGGAAATAAATTTATCTTTGAGGTTAGAGCTCAATTCATTATAATCTTCAGGTCTGGTACAGTTTCTTTTAAGTCGATGGAACTGACTTTTAGGAACATTATTAATCCATTTAGGGTGGTGACAACTGGAATAATGGAGATATGAGTTAACTGCTGTTGGTTTGGTGAAATTCTTTGTACTGATAATCTCATTATTATGAAAAAGCTCTAAGTCTAAAAAACATAATGAGTCCGGATCACTTACTGAGGTGAAACTAAGGCCGAAAGAATTATCATTGCAGTAAGCTACAAAATCGCTGATACTAGTAATGGGCCCGTCCCATATGATGATGATATCGTCTATGTAACGACCATAAAAAACCATATTGGCCGTAAATGGATTGTTCTTATTAATATGGTGGGCTTCCCATAAACCCATAGTGAGGTTGGCATAGCTCGGGGCAAAGTTCGCGCCCATAGCTGTGCCCCTCTTTTGCAAGTAAAAATCATTGTCAAATTGAAAATAATTGTGTTCTAAACAAAACCTGGTAGCTATAAGGATAAAATCAATCTGCTGTGAACTTAAGTTCGAGTCTTCTATAAGAAAGTGAGATACTGCCTTGAGTCCTACCGAATGAGGAATTGAAGTGTATAGAGAGCATACATCAAGGGAAACCCACTGATATGTAGGCTCCCAAGAGTAAGGGGATAGTAGTTCTATTAAATGAGTACCATCTCGAAGATATGATGGGAGAGCCTGGGCCAAGGGTTGAAGGAAATGGTCTATATATAAAGAATAGCTGGTAGTAATGCTGTCCATCGAAGCCACAATAGGGCGACCAGGTGGATTATTTAAATCCTTATGGATTTTAGGTAGATGGTACAGATAAGGAACATTAAAAAACGGTTTAAGAAAGAAGGCGGCCTCCAATTTGGTTAGTATACCATCAGCAAGTGCCTGTTTTATAAGGTCACTGGATTCCAGGGTAAAGGAGGGCAAAGGATCAGATTTAAGTTTGGTATACGTGTCTTTATCAGAAAGTAACCTCTTAGCTTCCAGCAGGTAATCAGATTTATCTTGAGTGACTATACCCCCTCCCTTATCAGCAGATCTAATAGTAATGGTGGGATTGGTACTGAGGGTCTGTAATGCTTTATGTTCTAATGGAGTAAGGTTCTTACAGAAATTGTTTTTATTGGGAATGTCATGTTTGCAGAGTTCCGTAAGCTCCTTAAAGACCACCTGGTAAAAGGTGGAAAGATAAGGGCCTTTTGATTGGGTAGGGTAAAAAATGGATTTTGGTCGAAACTGGGTATGTATTATAGAGCGAGGAGATTGAGTGTATTGAGACCACACTACAAGATCATCCTCGTCACTATCATCATTCCAGAGATCACACAGGTCATTTAGGGCCTGAAGGTCAGCGGAAGTGTCAACACTAGATGCAGTGATAGAAGGCACAGTAGGTTCTGGATGAATATCATAGGTTTTCATATTAAAGTGTCTTTTTAAGGTATTAAAGTGTCTTTTTAAGGTAGATTGCGGATGAACTTATCACGATCACTCGTTTCATTACCCAATACCATGCCAAACACAAAAAAATGGAGAAGATTTTCGCTAAGCATTGGTCCATTTTAACTCAGGACCCCCACTTATCTTCTTCCATTACCCCTTCACCTAAATTTGCTTATCGTAGAGCACCCAATATAAAAGGCAAGATTGCGCCCAGTAAAATCAAACCCGCAGATAATTCTAAACTAGTAAGACTCAAACAATTAACTTTGATCCCCTTGATTGGGATGTATCAATGTAAAAAATCTAAATGTCTGGCCTGTGTTAATGTCCCGCATGGCAAGAAGAACTTTATAGTTAATAATAAGACGTATACATTGAATTCTTTTTATAACTGCTCGACCACCTATGTCATCTACTGTATCTCTTGTCCTTGCGGCCTGTTATATATTGGCCGTACTATCAGGCCTCTTCGCACAAGATTTGGTGAACATAGGCGGGCTGTTCAAGGAGCTAACCCCAAATATAGTGTAGCACGGCATTTCGCTTCCCACCATCACAGCGATACATCACTACTGCAAGTTTGGGTTATTGAAGCAATTCCTGAAACCCCTACAGCAGTAGAAAGATTCCAACGTTTATGCAAACAGGAGACCTATTGGATCTATTCTCTCAACACTATGTCGCCGTATGGCTTGAATGAAGAAATTGACACTAATAATGTCATCTGATGTCTTTATCAATTATGTGCCCTATTGTTCTTCCCCATTTTTTTAATAATTTTTTTAGTGTCGTCATATTAGGAGTAGCTCTGTTGGAGAGCACGTGCATATATACATCTTATATGACCAGTCTTGTATTTGTTTGCACTTGTGTGAGCCATACCTTTACCATACCATATAAGTACATATGTTTTTATTACATATGTGTGTGTATGGTGTTATGCGTGTAAATATATATATGCATTTTTTATGGATGCATGTATTTTTATACATTCGTTATCCCTTTGATAGGTCCCAATATGGTGATGTATATGTGTGCATATTGTATATGTAATATACATAGGCGTGTGTATATATATATATATATCTTCATATTTTTTTATATTGTTTATTATATATTACCAATGATTTTTAATATAATTAATATTGATAATAATTTTTAGGATAATTTTATTATTATCTATTGTAATGTGAGGTATTTTAAACATTTTAAACACTTAACATACTTGTAATGATGATTTCCTAGGTATATATATTATATATTGATTTATTTACAATTTTTTCCCCTTGTCATTACCTGGTTTTTAACATTTTTAACATTTCGTTTCTATATGAGCTGTATAATATCCAATAATACCCCATAATGTCTGTCATACATATTGGTAACATATTTAAGTTGCATTGTATATTGCGCTGGTGCAGTGCTTATACACTCGCCATCTCTGTCATTCTAGCCAATGTTGTTAAATTGATGTTTGCCGCCAGCCTATCACAGCATTTCATATCCTTTTTAATACGTCTGTCCCCTATGGACAGCATGGATCTGACGAAACAGCTGACGCTGTGAAACGCGTTATCCTATTGGCCAGCACGGACCTGCACGTCACTTCCGGCGCGACGGCACGCTGCGCTCCACGCTGAAGCGCACGCCGCATCCTCTGTGGCTTTCCGGTGTTTCTGTCCCCTGACACCGATTCCAATCCATCTGCTACAGCTTACATTCCGGATGACCGCCAGCCAAGACCACTGCAGGACTCCAGGCACATATCAACTTGCTGATCGCCCACATCTCCCAATTTTGGTCTCTTTGCCTACCATCTACTTCCAATTTGTGAGTAGGCATTTTGTATATGTACATTTATTATTTTTTTCCAGCTATTAAATTTGGGCTTACTGCACTCAGATTGGCGCACTCTGTTTTTTCTTTTGATCGTTTCAGAGCAATGCTTCTGCTTTAAGGTGCCGCCGCTAAGTGTTTCCCACAGCTACTTGCACCACATTGTATTAATCCAGGACTTTCATTGGACACTTTTATTATTGGACTCTAGCATTAGAACTGCATATACCTCATTTTTATTCATTGGTTGCTCCGCAGGATCTTGCGCCACATTTCCGTTTTTTGCATATTGTCTTTATTTGAAGCCTTTTGTGTGCTGCAGACCCCCTAGAGCATATATTTATATATTACTTATATATTGATATCTTTTCACTTACGTTTTATCTCCTAAAGATATTGATATTGAGGTGCGTTTTTATACGTTTTTACACATTTTTTGCTTTTGTGATCTAGTTGTGTTCATTTATCATTTTTTCATCATGGATATAGAATTGATAGAGAGTAACAAATTTGTCATTTTAGACGAGTTATATACCCTATTCCCTGATAACTTTTTTAGTACTACTGTGCACTCCCGCACATGGAATAACAATAAATACAAAGATACATGCAAGAGAATGAAACGTATAGAAGATCTCACCATTTCAGCCAATCAACAATGGTGGGATTGTTTCTTTCTCCAACAATATTTTGCATCCAAGATCTCACCTAGAGGACTACGGGTCCTCAAGGCATGTACCTTTTTGGATACTGATACCTGTAAGGAATGGGCTGATATAGCTGAATTCTGCAGCTTAAAATGGATCAAGATTCTTATTAAACATAGAAACGAACGTTATCTTTTGCTACGACAGAAGATTATAGATAACATTGCCAGTTTTTACTCTATATACCCCAACCTCCCAGTTGAATGGTTTAAAACTTTTAAAATTAACACCAAAAAAAGTGAAGACTCTCTTATTCAAAATAAGTTGGGTAAATTTAGAAGAGATCTTGATGATTATGCATCAAATAGAGTTTTCAATTGGAAAAAGAAGTTGTCTAGCTCCGCTCCGGTACCACTTATGTCCATTATTGTGACACCTAAATCCACCTGGCCTACTCAATACATTCATTTACCTGATAAAGTGAGACCCCTGATCTCCAGTCCTCCTATCTCTGTTCCTAATATGATTGATAATATTGACCACAGCCTGCCCCATAATGACTCTCCTGTCGTTGTCACTACCAATACAGATGTATCATCTGGTAGTGATCTCAAACATCTCAATGACACTACTACTACTACATCCGAAGTAGTTCCTGACACCACCATTTTGGAATCTTTTTTAGTGCCACCACCCCTACCGAAGTCTGTACCTTCCCACACAAAAAGAAAGCACATAGAAGAGGTACCAGAGGAGGTAGGGGCAAACATAGATCAACATCTTCCACGCCCGGACAAATTACGGAAACTGTAAAGATATATAATTTATCCTCTACTCTCCTAAATGCGCAAGAAACATCTTTACTCGCTAAAGGGTTAAATTTTGCTCCTACTTTTTATCCCAATTCTTTTACTATGTTCAAAGACCTTAATAAGTTCATCCGCAATCTTACCTTAAAAAGACACTTTAATATGAAAACCTATGATATTCATCCAGAACCTACTGTGCCTTCTATCACTGCATCTAGTGTTGACACTTCCGCTGACCTTCAGGCCCTAAATGACCTGTGTGATCTCTGGAATGATGATAGTGACGAGGATGATCTTGTAGTGTGGTCTCAATACACTCAATCTCCTCGCTCTATAATACATACCCAGTTTCGACCAAAATCCATTTTTTACCCTACCCAATCAAAAGGCCCTTATCTTTCCACCTTTTACCAGGTGGTCTTTAAGGAGCTTACGGAACTCTGCAAACATGACATTCCCAATAAAAACAATTTCTGTAAGAACCTTACTCCATTAGAACATAAAGCATTACAGACCCTCAGTACCAATCCCACCATTACTATTAGATCTGCTGATAAGGGAGGGGGTATAGTCATTCAAGATAAATCTGATTACCTGCTGGAAGCTAAGAGGTTACTTTCTGATAAAGACACGTATACCAAACTTAAATCTGATCCTTTGCCCTCCTTTACCCTGGAATCCAGTGACCTTATAAAACAGGCACTTGCTGATGGTATACTAACCAAATTGGAGGCCGCCTTCTTTCTTAAACCGTTTTTTAATGTTCCTTATCTGTACCATCTACCTAAAATCCATAAGGATTTAAATAATCCACCTGGTCGCCCTATTGTGGCTTCGATGGACAGCATTACTACCAGCTATTCTTTATATATAGACCATTTCCTTCAACCCTTGGCCCAGGCTCTCCCATCATATCTTCGAGATGGTACTCATTTAATAGAACTACTATCCCCTTACTCTTGGGAGCCTACATATCAGTGGGTTTCCCTTGATGTATGCTCTCTATACACTTCAATTCCTCATTCGGTAGGACTCAAGGCAGTATCTCACTTTCTTATAGAAGACTCGAACTTAAGTTCACAGCAGATTGATTTTATCCTTATAGCTACCAGGTTTTGTTTAGAACACAATTATTTTCAATTTGACAATGATTTTTACTTGCAAAAGAGGGGCACAGCTATGGGCGCGAACTTTGCCCCGAGCTATGCCAACCTCACTATGGGTTTATGGGAAGCCCACCATATTAATAAGAACAATCCATTTACGGCCAATATGGTTTTTTATGGTCGTTACATAGACGATATCATCATCATATGGGACGGGCCCATTACTAGTATCAGCGATTTTGTAGCTTACTGCAATGATAATTCTTTCGGCCTTAGTTTCACCTCAGTAAGTGATCCGGACTCATTATGTTTTTTAGACTTAGAGCTTTTTCATAATAATGAGATTATCAGTACAAAGAATTTCACCAAACCAACAGCAGTTAACTCATATCTCCATTATTCCAGTTGTCACCACCCTAAATGGATTAATAATGTTCCTAAAAGTCAGTTCCATCGACTTAAAAGAAACTGTACCAGACCTGAAGATTATAATGAATTGAGCTCTAACCTCAAAGATAAATTTATTTCCAAGGGATATCCCCCCAATCTTGTAAAAAATGCTTGTGATCTATATCTGAGTAACCCTCCACCTCTACCCCAAAAAACCAACACAGCACCGATCACTCGTTTCATTACCCAATACCATGCCAAACACAAAAAAATGGAGAAGATTTTCGCTAAGCATTGGTCCATTTTAACTCAGGACCCCCACTTATCTTCTTCCATTACCCCTTCACCTAAATTTGCTTATCGTAGAGCACCCAATATAAAAGGCAAGATTGCGCCCAGTAAAATCAAACCCGCAGATAATTCTAAACTAGTAAGACTCAAACAATTAACTTTGATCCCCTTGATTGGGATGTATCAATGTAAAAAATCTAAATGTCTGGCCTGTGTTAATGTCCCGCATGGCAAGAAGAACTTTATAGTTAATAATAAGACGTATACATTGAATTCTTTTTATAACTGCTCGACCACCTATGTCATCTACTGTATCTCTTGTCCTTGCGGCCTGTTATATATTGGCCGTACTATCAGGCCTCTTCGCACAAGATTTGGTGAACATAGGCGGGCTGTTCAAGGAGCTAACCCCAAATATAGTGTAGCACGGCATTTCGCTTCCCACCATCACAGCGATACATCACTACTGCAAGTTTGGGTTATTGAAGCAATTCCTGAAACCCCTACAGCAGTAGAAAGATTCCAACGTTTATGCAAACAGGAGACCTATTGGATCTATTCTCTCAACACTATGTCGCCGTATGGCTTGAATGAAGAAATTGACACTAATAATGTCATCTGATGTCTTTATCAATTATGTGCCCTATTGTTCTTCCCCATTTTTTTAATAATTTTTTTAGTGTCGTCATATTAGGAGTAGCTCTGTTGGAGAGCACGTGCATATATACATCTTATATGACCAGTCTTGTATTTGTTTGCACTTGTGTGAGCCATACCTTTACCATACCATATAAGTACATATGTTTTTATTACATATGTGTGTGTATGGTGTTATGCGTGTAAATATATATATGCATTTTTTATGGATGCATGTATTTTTATACATTCGTTATCCCTTTGATAGGTCCCAATATGGTGATGTATATGTGTGCATATTGTATATGTAATATACATAGGCGTGTGTATATATATATATATATCTTCATATTTTTTTATATTGTTTATTATATATTACCAATGATTTTTAATATAATTAATATTGATAATAATTTTTAGGATAATTTTATTATTATCTATTGTAATGTGAGGTATTTTAAACATTTTAAACACTTAACATACTTGTAATGATGATTTCCTAGGTATATATATTATATATTGATTTATTTACAATTTTTTCCCCTTGTCATTACCTGGTTTTTAACATTTTTAACATTTCGTTTCTATATGAGCTGTATAATATCCAATAATACCCCATAATGTCTGTCATACATATTGGTAACATATTTAAGTTGCATTGTATATTGCGCTGGTGCAGTGCTTATACACTCGCCATCTCTGTCATTCTAGCCAATGTTGTTAAATTGATGTTTGCCGCCAGCCTATCACAGCATTTCATATCCTTTTTAATACGTCTGTCCCCTATGGACAGCATGGATCTGACGAAACAGCTGACGCTGTGAAACGCGTTATCCTATTGGCCAGCACGGACCTGCACGTCACTTCCGGCGCGACGGCACGCTGCGCTCCACGCTGAAGCGCACGCCGCATCCTCTGTGGCTTTCCGGTGTTTCTGTCCCCTGACACCGATTCCAATCCATCTGCTACAGCTTACATTCCGGATGACCGCCAGCCAAGACCACTGCAGGACTCCAGGCACATATCAACTTGCTGATCGCCCACATCTCCCAATTTTGGTCTCTTTGCCTACCATCTACTTCCAATTTGTGAGTAGGCATTTTGTATATGTACATTTATTATTTTTTTCCAGCTATTAAATTTGGGCTTACTGCACTCAGATTGGCGCACTCTGTTTTTTCTTTTGATCGTTTCAGAGCAATGCTTCTGCTTTAAGGTGCCGCCGCTAAGTGTTTCCCACAGCTACTTGCACCACATTGTATTAATCCAGGACTTTCATTGGACACTTTTATTATTGGACTCTAGCATTAGAACTGCATATACCTCATTTTTATTCATTGGTTGCTCCGCAGGATCTTGCGCCACATTTCCGTTTTTTGCATATTCTAAAAGCCCAAGGCTATAATTACCGAGATTGTGTTTTTAGTGCAGGGAGACCGGAGTTTGCGCTTTGTGTTTTCAGACACCATTCACACCGGACTGCATGCAGAAGTCTGTCCCTGCCTGGGAAGGACACCGGCACTCAGAACCTCTCCTTGTCTTTGCATTAGCGGCATTTTCCTATTTCTGTGGGCACACACCAGCGTGCCACTGTGCTATGTTCTGCCTGCATGCAAATCTGCAGACGTTTTATTATAATTGCTCGGGGAGGGGGGTCTAGGAGTGAATGCATTTTCTTTTCTAAGTAGAAGAACTTGTGTATTACCTGCTGTAAAGAAAAGCTGGCAAGAGAAAAAAAATAAAAATCAAGTGGAAAAAAGAAACTGTAGGAGTAGAACCCCTGGATTATAGCAGCAAGCGCTGGCAAACAAGCATCCATATGCGCTCCCTGGGTTTCCCAGTAACGGAAGGCGGATTCTTTCAATTGTCAGCAGGATACTGTATCCAGGGGGGACCCCAATAAAGCAGCTAAATACACATCAGAAATACATAGATGGAAACTGCTAAACCTGCCAAAGTATTTGTAATTCTGCTCAGCCATTCTTGTGATCCAGACACCTCTGCCAGGCAGAACAGCCATGTCACTGCCCTCCATGGCAACAGCAGCACAGCTTGAAGAAGAACACACCTCCAACCTGCTGATTGGACATTAACCACTTCCATACCAGGCACTTACGCACCTTCCTGCCCAAGCCAATTTTCAGCTTTCAGCACTGTCGCACTTTGAATGACAATTGCGCGGTCATGCTACACTGTACCCAAACATTTTTTTTATCATTTTGTTCCCACAAATAGAGCTTTCTTTTGGTGGTATTTGATCACCCCTGCAATTTTTATTTTTTGCGCAACAACTAAAAAAAGACAGAAAATTTCGGAAAAAAAATTGTTTTTATTTTTTTCTGTTAATTTTTTTCTAAATAAGTATGTTTTCTTCTTCAATTACTGGCACTGATATGGCGGCACTGATGGGCACCGATGAGGTGGCACTGATGGGCACCGATGAGGCGGCACTGATGGGCACTGATAGGTGGCGCTGGTATGCGGCACTGATGGGTACTCATAGGCGGCACGGGTACTCATAGGTGGGCACTGGGCATAGATGGGCACTGAGAGGTGGCACTGATGGACACTGAGGGGTGGCACTGATGGCATTGCTGGGCATCACTTCAGTCAGTGCCCATGTTGCCAGTCAGTGATGCGAGTGACGAAGAGCCGATCAATGACTCTTTGTCATTGATCGTGATCAGCCGTGATTGGAGACGGCTGATCACGAGGTAAAGAGCCTCCGCCAGAGGCTCTCTATCGAGATCGGAGATGCAGGGTGTCAGACTGACACCCTGCATCACCGATCGACGCACTGCGCACCCCCACGGGGGCGCACCGGCATGTTATCCTGCTGGACATCAATAGACCTCCAGTCAGGATAACAGGACCACTTCCCGGCGGGAAGTCTGATTCTTTCATATAACAAGTGGAGAGACTTATCAGCAGATTAATTGTGCAGCTCTGGATGGACATGGTCAGCAACAATACTCCGGTAGGCCGTGGTGTTTAAACAACGCTCAATTGGTACTAAGGGGCCCACAGCGTGCCAAAAAAATATCCCCCACACCATTACACCACCACCAGCCTAAACCATTGATACAAGGCAGGATGGATCCATGCTTTCATGTTGTTTACACCAAATTCTGAGAAGAGCGCAATCGGAAGGCGCCATTTTGGTCTCATGACAGCTTTGCTTTAAATTAAAAAATGTGTAACTTTAAAATATCATAATACGGTTATCTACCTCCCTTCCAGCAGGGGGCAGCTTACGTGCAGTCCCTGTAATCCTCACAAATGCAGTTGTTCTAGGCCAGTGATGGAGAACCTTGGCACTGTAGATGTTTTGGAACTACATTTCCCATGATGCTCATCTACAATGCAGAGTGCATGAGCATCATGGGAAATGTAGTTCCAAAACATCTGGGGTCCCAAGGTTCGCCATCACTGCTCTAGGCTCATCCTCTCTATTACGTAGTCATCACACTTTCATCTACATGTGACAAATTAGGGGAAACAGTTATTATATCATGGGAATTTAGCTTTGTTTTCCTGGATTAGCTTTACTCAGCTGAACTTCCCAAGAATGTTTTATTGTCACACCCAGGAGTACAAATTCAAACCCTGTAATTCGTAAAAAATTCATTTACATGGAAGCAGCTGCGGGCTTTCTAACACTGTACTGCTATATTATCAGGCCAATTTTGAAGCAAAAAAATTGTTGTTAGGGAAGTACCGTATATATTAAAGAGGAACACTTATTTATTTATTTTAGGCGTCAGCAGCTACAAATACTGTATGGCAATGGTATTGTATTGCCAGCAATTTAAATGTCATGTTATTTTCTTTATATGTCAGTTTTGCTGCAGCGGATGTGCCACTTTACAGGCAGACTAAGGGGACCCCCCAGGCACTATATTTAAAGGAATTTTTATTGTTTCACTTTAAAGCGGTGTTTCACCCTGCAGAACAACTTTTTAGCATAAAATTAGGCATAGTAGCGCGAGCTACAGTATGCCTGTCTTAATTTTTTTATCCCCGTACTCACTGTGTAATCGTACATAGAAGATTCCGACTCTCCGCGGGGAATGGGCGTTCCTTTCAAGAGGGAGGGTGATTGACGGCCGGCTCTGGCACGTCACGCTCCCCGAAGACAGCCGGAGTAGGTCTCGGCTCTTCACGGCGCCTGCGCACAGACTATGCGCAGGCGCCGTGAAGAGCCAAGCCTATTTCGTCTATTTCCGGAGAAGCGTGACGCGCCAGAGCCGGCCGTCAATCACCTTCCGTCTGGATTGGAACGCCCATTCCCCGTGGGCAGTCGGAATCTTATATGTAAGATTACACAGTGAGTACGGGGATAAAAAAATTAAGACAGGCATACTGTAGCTCGCGCTACTATGCCTAATTTTATGCTAGAAGAAAAAAAAAGTTTTTGCTTTTTTTTATAGGGCGAACCCCCGCTTTAAGCATCATTAACCACTTGCCGACCGTATACTGTACATATATGGTGACAGGGAGGCTCTCCTGTGCAGAGTCCCGTACCTGTACACGATCCTGCACTTCCAGGTCTGGGGTGTGCACGCGTGTCTACAGCGACCCGCTTCCGCTGCCATTGGACATAGTCAAAGTCCTAATGAATAAGCGCACCTGATCTGTCTGTGTAATACTTGGGATGTTCGTTAATTAAAAGAATTTTGATGAATGAAAAAAAAAAATGAATGAAAAACTTATAAAGCGCAGCGCATGCGAACTGAATCGCTTCGCTTGATGGATCTTGGAGTGCAGCCATTTCTTCAGTGTTGATCGTATGTGGAGGCGAGCTGAGGCGGGCTGCCGTGATATCATTAGGCTTACTGTCTCACCTGGAGCAGCGAGTTCTTTTGTTTAGACTCAAAGGGCCAGATTCTTAAAAGGCTTACGACGGCGCAACGCCATTTGCGCCATCGTAAGTCCTAATCTGGCCCGGCGTATCTATGCGACTGATTCTTAGAATCAGTTACGCATAGATACCCATTAGATCTGACAGGCGTAAGGCTCTTACGCTGTCAGATCTTAAATGCATTTTTTTTTCCCGCCGCTAGGTGTCACATCGTCGTTTTCCCCGTCGTCTATGCAAATTAGCTAGTTCCGCGAGATTCCCGAACGTACGCGCGGACGACGCAGTGATTTTACGACGTTTCCGTAAGCGTAAACTTGCCCCTGCTATATGAGGGGCAAGTTTACGAAGGTCCGTCGTATGCCATGTTAAGTATGGCGTCGGGTCAGCGTCGGCTTTTTCCGTCGTTTACGTTGTTTTCCTAAGTCGTCCGCGAATACGACTTTACGTCAATGACGCTCACGTTGGCGTCATTGACGTTTTCCGTCATGAGCTGGAGCATGCGCACTGGGCTATTTTTCCGCCCGGGGCATGCGCAGTTCGATCGGTGCGGGGGCGCGCTTAATTTAAATACAAGCCGCCCCCTTTGAATTACGCGGCCTTACGCCAGGCCATTTACACTACGCCGCCGCAAACTACGGAGCAAGTGCTTGGAGAATATGGCACTTGCTCCAGTAATTTGCGGCCGCGTAGTGTAAATGGCTTACGCTACGCTGCCGCGGATTCTACAAGAATCTGGCCCAAAGTCCGATGGGACCCGAGGATCGTTCTGGACATAAGCACAACGGTGGTCTGCCTATGTAAACAGGGCAGACTGCCATTCTGTCAGTAGGGAAAGTAGTGATCCCGTGTTTCTGCAAAGCAGGAACACGGATTTTTGCCTTCCCATAGTACAAGCACCTCCCATACAGTAAGTAAGCACGATTTAGGCACACATTTAACTCTTTGATTGCTCCTGATGTTAACGTCTTCCCTGCCAGTGCCATTAGCACAGTGATAGTGCATATTTTTAGCAATGATCACTGTAATAGTGTCACTGGTTCCCAAAAAAGTGTCAAAAGTGTCACTTACTGTCCGATTTGTCAGCCGCAATGTCGCAGTCCTGCTATAAGTCGCTGATCACTGCCATTACTAGTAAAAATAGATAAATAAATAAAAAATCCATAAATATATCCCATAGTTTGTAGATGTTAAAACATTTGCACAAACCAATCAATATACTCTTATTGGGATATGTTTTTACCAAAAACATGTAGCAGAATACATATTGGGCTGAACTGATAAAGAAATTCGATGTTTACATTTTTTTTTATTGTATGTATTTTATAGCAGAAAGTAAAACATTTTATTTTATTTTTTTTCTAAATTGTCTGTTTTTTTTCTCTGGTTCTGTGTTGTGTATAGGCAGTGATGTTGGCACACTGCGTACCCAGAACCAGAGGTCTCAGCTGGCTAGGTGATAAGATTTTACATGCGCATGTTCATAGGTGTGCGCATCCCATTGCATTAGGGTGTGCAAAGCTCAAACACATATCAGTGTGTATGTGTATATATACTGACGGTGTCAGTAGAGCAGTGCACGGTGTCAGTAGAGCAGTGGACGGTATCAGTAGAGCAGTGCACGGTGTCAGTAGAGCAGTGGACGGTATCAGTAGAGCAGTGGATGGTGTCAGTAGGGTAGTGGATGGTGTCAGTAGAGCAGTGGACGGTGTCAGTAGAGCAATGGACGGTGTCAGTAGGGTAGTGGATGGTGTCAGTAGAGCAGTGGACGGTATCAGTAGAGCAGTGGACGGTATCAGTAGAGCAGTGGATGGTGTCAGTAGGGTAGTGGATGGTGTGTCAGTAGGGTAGTGGATGGTGTCAGTAGAGCAGTGGATGGTGTCAGTAGGGTAGTGGACAGTGTCAGTAGAGCAGTGGACGGTGTCAGTAAAGCAGTGGACGGTGTCAGTAGGGTAGTGGACGGTGTCAGTAGAGCAGTGGATGATGTCAGTAGAGCAGTGGATGGTGTCAGTAGAGCAGTAGGCGGTGTCAGTAGAGCAGTGGATGGTGTCAGTAGGGCAGTGGACGGTGTCAGTAGGGTAGTGGACAGTGTCAGTAATGTAGTGGACGGTGTCAGTAGAGCAGTGGACAGTGTCAGTAGAGCAATGAATGGTGTCAGTAGGGTAGTGGACAGTGTCAGTAGGGTAGTGGATGGTGTCAGTAGAGCAGTGGACGGTGTTAGTAGGGTAGTGGATGGTGTCAGTAGAGCAGTGGACAGTGTCAGTAGAGCAATGAACGGTGTCAGTAGGGTAGTGTATGGTGTCAGTAGGGCAATGGATGGTGTCAGTAGGGTAGTTGATGGTGTCAGTAGAGCAGTGGATGGTGTCAGTAGGGTAGTGGACAGTGTCAGTAGAGCAGTGGACGGTGTCAGTAGAGCAGTGGACGGTGTTAGTAGGGTAGTGGACGGTGTCAGTAGAGCAATGGACGGTGTCAGTAGGGTAGTGGATGGTGTCAGTAGAGCAGTGGACAGTGTCAGTAGAGCAGAGGACGGTGTCAGTAGAGCAATGGACGGTGTCAGTAGGGTAGTGGACGGTGTCAGTAGGGCAGTGAATGGTGTCAGTAGGGTAGTGGATGGTGTCAGTAGAGCAGTGGACAGTGTCAGTAGAGCAATGAACGGTGTCAGTAGGGTAGTGTATGGTGTCAGTAGGGCAATGGATGGTGTCAGTAGGGTAGTTGATGGTGTCAGTAGAGCAGTGGATGGTGTCAGTAGGGTAGTGGACAGTGTCAGTAGAGCAGTGGACGGTGTCAGTAGAGCAGTGGATGGTGTCAGTAGAGCAGTGGACGGTGTCAGTAGAGCAGTGGACGGTGTCAGTAGAGCAGTGGACGATGTCAGTAGAGCAGTGGACAGTGTCAGTAGAGCAGAGGACGGTGTCAGTAGAGCAATGGACGGTGTCAGTAGGGTAGTGGACGGTGTCAGTAGGGCAGTGAATGGTGTCAGTAGAGCAGTGGATGGTGTCAGTAGAGCAGTGGACGGTGTCAATAGAGCAGTGGACAGTGTCAGTAGAGCAGTGGACGGTGTCACTAGGGTAGTGGACAGTGTCAGTAGAGCAGTGGACGGTGTCAGTAGAGCAATGGATGGTGTCAGTAGGGCAGTGAATGGTGTCAGTAGAGCAGTGGACGATGTCAGTAGAGCAGTGGACAGTGTCAGTAGAGCAGAGGACGGTGTCAGTAGAGCAATGGACGGTGTCAGTAGGGTAGTGGACGGTGTCAGTAGGGCAGTGAATGGTGTCAGTAGAGCAGTGGATGGTGTCAGTAGAGCAGTGGACGGTGTCAATAGAGCAGTGGACAGTGTCAGTAGAGCAGTGGACGGTGTCACTAGGGTAGTGGATGGTGTCAGTAGAGCAGTGGACGGTGTCAGTAGAGCAGTGGACGGTGTCAGTAGAGCAGTGGACGGTGTCAGTAGAGCAGTGGACGATGTCAGTAGAGCAGTGGACAGTGTCAGTAGAGCAGAGGACGGTGTCAGTAGAGCAATGGACGGTGTCAGTAGGGTAGTGGACGGTGTCAGTAGGGCAGTGAATGGTGTCAGTAGAGTAGTGGATGGTGTCAGTAGAGCAGTGGACGGTGTCAGTAGAGCAGTGGATGGTGTCAGTAGAGCAGTGGATGGTGTCAGTAGAGCAGTGGTTGGTGTCAGTAGAGCAGTGGTTGGTGTCAGTAGGGTAGTGGATGGTGTCAGTAGAGCAGTGGTTGGTGTCAGTAGGGCAGTGGATGGTGTCAGTAGAGCAGTGGACGGTGTCAATAGAGCAGAGGACGGTGTCACTAGGGTAGTGGATGGTGTCAGTAGAGCAGTGGACAGTGTCAGTAGGGCAGTGGATGGTGTCAGTAGAGCAGTGGATGGTGTCAGTAGAGCAGTGGTTGGTGTCAGTAGGGTAGTGGATGGTGTCAGTAGAGCAGTGGTTGGTGTCAGTAGGGTAGTGGATGGTGTCAGTAGAGCAGTGGTTGGTGTCAGTAGGGCAGTGGATGGTGTCAGTAGAGCAGTGGACGGTGTCAATAGAGCAGAGGACGGTGTCAATAGAGCAATGGATGGTGTCAGTAGAGCAGTGGACGGTGTCAGTAGGGCAGTGAATGGTGTCAGTAGAGCAGTGGACAGTGTCAGTAGATCAGAGGACGGTGTCAGTAGAGCAGTGGATGGTGTCAGTAGGGCAGTGGATGGTGTCAGTAGAGCAGTGGATAGTGTCAGTAGAGCAGTGGTTGGTGTCACCCATTAAGGCATTTTAAAGCGGAGTCGTCGCCCCTCCCCCCCTCTCCCAGCAAAAAATGAAAAGTCAGCAGCTACACATACTGCAATCTACTACTACTGTCCTGGAATCCAGCAATTTAAGCACCCCAGTCAATGTTTCCATCGGTGTCTGTAAGAAAAAACTTGTGGCTTCACAGCTGCATCCCTACTGCGCATGCGATGCGCTTTCTGGATAGCCAGGGGATGGGGGAAGGAGGAGGGGGGACCAACCTCCAAATGATTGTGCCGCTGCGCAAACTCTTGGAAGTGGGGACAGGTACCTGTACAAAAAAAAACAGGTACCCACTCCCCCCCCCCCCCGAAATATGCCAAATGTGGAACCGGGAGGGGGGGAGAGTCATATAAGCAGAGCTCTTAAGCGGACTACGGAAGCAGAATGCTTATATATACAGCACCCCTCCCACCAGTCATTATCTGCCTCCATTGCATAAGGAAGTACAGAGACCCAAGAGTGTGAGAGGAAGAAGCAGCACAAGGAGCCAACCAGTTTATGTGCTGACAAGTAACATGCTGATAGTAGGAGAGAGAAGAGTGACAGAGAGATCAGCTGCACACTGTGCTTCTTCTCCTTTCACTATATGTCATAATCTGGGGCGGGTCCAGGACAGCCTGGGCTCAAAGAACCGCGCGAGAGCCGACGTAATATAACGTCGGCTCTCACGCAGGCCACTAGGGGCACGTGCGCGCCCCCCGCTCGCCCCCGACTCCCGTGCACGTGCCCGGCGGGCGCGATCGCCGCCGGGCACACGCGATCACTCGTTACAGAGCGGGGACCGGGAGCTGTGTGTGTAAAGGGAACATACTTAACCCCTTCCCCGCCCCCTAGTGCTAACCCCTTCCCTGCCAGTGGCATTTTTATAGTAATCAATGCATTTTTATAGCACTGATCGCTATAAAAATGACAATGGTCCCAAAAATGTGTCAAAAGTGTCCGAAGTGTCCGCCATAATGTCGCAGTACCGAAAAAAAAACGATGAACGCCGCCATTACTAGTAAAAAAAAAAATATTAATAAAAATGCCATAAAAATACCCCCTATTTTGTAAACGCTATAACTTTTGCGCAAACCAGTCAATAAATGCTTATTACGTTTTTTTTTTACGAAAAATATGTATAAGAATACGTATCGGCCTAAACTTAGGAAAAAAAACGTTTTTTATATATTTTTGGGGGATATTTATTATAGCAAAAAGTAAATATTTTTTTTTTTTTTCAAATTTGTCGCTCTATTTTTGTTTATAGCGCAAAAACTAAAAACTGCAGAGGTGATCAAATACCACCAAAAGAAAGCTCTATTTGTGGGAAAAAAAGGACGCCAATTTTGCACGACCGCGCAATTGTCAGTTAAAGTGACGCAGTGCCGAATCGCAAAAAGTGCTCTGGTCTTAGACCAGCAATATGGTCCGGGGGTTAAGTGGTTAACTAATATTTTTTTGGTTAATTATTTTTTAAGGGGGTGTGGCAGGGGGTGTGTCCTATGCCTACATACGTTTGCTAATAATGGTCCCTCATCTCAAAAAGTTGGGAGGTATGCCATTATAGTAATGCATGTTATGTGCATTGGTGTGCTATGGTACCGTTCATTGTAAATATCACCCTAAGGGCACTTTCACACTGCGGCAGGGGGGGGGGCGTTAGCGGTAAAGCGCCACTAATATTAGCGGCGCTTTACCGCTGTAATACAAGTGTTTTTCAGCCGCTAGCAGGGTGCTTTTAACCCCCCCACTAGCGGCCGAGGAAAGGGTTAAAAGCGCCTGCAAAGTGCCTCTTCGGCAGCGCTACACTTTGATTTCAATGGTAGGGGCGATTTAGGAGTGCTGTATACACTGCTTCTTCACCGCCCCAAAGATGCTGCTTGCAGGACTTTTTCTAACGTCCTGCAAGCGCACCGCCCCAGTGTGAAAGAACTTTGGCTCTCACACTGGGAATGCAGGGGAGGAATTTTGCAGGCGCTTTACATGCGCTTTTTTTTAGCCCAAAAGCGCCTGAAAACGCCTCCAGTGTGAAAGGGGTCTTACACATCTTCAAACATCACGTACACTGCAACGCACCACAACACAACTGCATAGCTCTGCACTGAGATAAAATGCAAACAGCATCTATTTCCCTTATGTGATGAGATGTGTTGCAGTTTATAAATTTTAAATGTGCTGCCTAACTTATCAGCCTGCGATGTGCCTCAACGCATTACAACACATGCCCTGCAGCACACTGCGTTATGGTGTGACTGGGCCCTAAATTATATGTGAACACAAAGATATGAACTCACATGCTCAAACTGTACATAATATTTAGCTACTATGGGGTAGATTCATGTAGAATGGCGTATGTTTGTGCGGGCGTAACGTATCCTATTTACGTTACGCCTCCGGCGTAGCGTAAATAGGCCCGCGTAAGCCCGCCTAATTCAAATTGTGAAGAGGTGGGCGTGTGTTATGTAAATGAACCCTGACCCGACGTGATTGACGTTTTGACGCATGCGCCGTCCGTGGAATTTTCCAGTGTGCATTGCTCCAAAGTACGCAGCAAGGACGTATTGGTTTCGACGTGAACGTAAATGACGTCCAGCCCCATTCACGGACGACTTACGCAAACGACGTAAATTTTTCAAATTTCGTCGCGGGAACGACGGCCATACTTAACATTGGTACGCCGCATATACGCCTCATATAGCAGGGGTAACTTTACGCCGGGAAAAGCCTAATGTAAGTGGCGTAACTGTACTGCGTCGGCTGGGCGTACGTTCGTGAATTTGCGTATTTAGCTGATTTACATATTCTAGGCGTAAATCAGCGTACACGCCCCTAGCGGCCAGCGTAAATATGCAGTTAAGATCCGACGGCGTAAGAGACTTACGCCGGTCGGATCTAATAGAAATCTATGCGTAACTGATTCTATGAATCAGGCGCATAGATACGACCGCTCAGACTCAGAGATACGCCGTCGTATCTCCTTTGTGAATCTACCCCTATATTGGCACTTAGGGCTTGAGACCGCAATCAATGGGCGGGGGGCATGGTGGCTGAGCAGACTATGGAAGATGAAGTGCCTCTGGATGACCAGCACTGGGACACAGACCGACCATACAAGCACAGATCAGCTTCAGAACTTTGCGTAGTTATTTAAGAACTAGAAAAAAAGAGGACTGGCCGGATCAACCAGGAACTTCAGATGGAAGAAGTGTATGAACATGTTGGAGGCTATGATCTGTAGGTTAGGTTGCTAGCTACGTTAGGTAAATTTAGTTCTTATGGCTCTCCTGTAATCAAAAGAACGGCGTGGGATTGCTTTGGGCTGCTCTGGGCTCTGCAGGCTGCATGTTTGATTGCTTCCCCCTTTTTTCTGGAGGAAGCCTGAATAAGTGCTGGGGCAAGATCCTTTGGTGCCCAGGGCTAAGTTGTGCCCCCCTTTCATTATGGGCAAGCTTATGAAGAGGAGGGGGAAAGAGAGAGAGCACAGCCTGCACCTCCTCCCAGCTCTCTCCTTGCTGCTTCCAACAATGGGCTGACAGAAGTAGTGATGCCACTGTTACTACTCCTGTCAGCCTTATAGTAGAAGGAACTTGTGGTGCCTCCATCCCTACAATACACACTGTACCCAGGAGGGGGAGAGAGAGAGCACAACCTGCACCTCCTCCCAGCTCTCGCCTTGCTGCTTCCAGCAATGGTCTGACAGAAGTAGTGATGCCACTGTTACTATTCCTGTCAGCTTTATAGTAGAAGGAACTTGTGGTGCCTCCATCTCCACAATACACGCTGCACCCAGGGCAGCAGTCCCTTCTGCCCACCCCTTGTCCTGGCCCCGGCCTGAATATTTAAGTGCTTCCATTCAATCCCTGAGGGAGCGTGCCCAGAAGGTGGATGGGAGAGTGCATAAATAAAATGAAGCCTCAGACAGCAAGGGTTGTTGTCCATGAGGAGAGCTTCCCAGCCTGAATGGCTGCTGCCCTTCTGGGCAGCCCAGCTGAAGATTTGCCTGTATTCATTGAGGCCCCTGCTGTGACAGAGCTGGGGGGGGGGGGGGATTTCACTGGGGATCTAGTCTGGAAGGTTCACTGAGGAAATGTTATGCCTGAAGCTAGAGGTACCAGGTACCCAGGGATGCTGTCAGTACAGAATCCTAGTGACTGTTGCTGTTAACCCCTGGTGCACTGATACTAAGGATTGCCTGGCCTGGAACATTGCTTATGGTGTTCTAGTGCTGTTCATTTCCTGAGACCTTGCTGAAGGGACTGTTCTAATAGTAGCTGCGGGGAGAAGAGGAGTGAAGGACGGAGAGGACGATTTGGGGGATATCTGCAGATGAGGATGGTGATGCTGGGGGCGATGTTGTGGATGGCCTTGTATGTTGTGGTTAGTATTTTGAATTTTATATAGTGGGAGCCAGTAATGGGATTGGCAGAGCGGGGCAGCAGTCACGGATCGGTTAGTAAGGTGTATGAGTCTAGCACCAGCATTCGTAATAGACTGAATTGGGATCGCCTGTGTAAAACACACGGTCGGACTTCCATCCAACTTTTCTGTGGATTTTGGTCCATAGGGCGTCGGCCATGAACTTGTTCTGCATACACATGGCCCAACAGTTTCAGCCAACATTCACCAAACCACGTGTTTTTCAGCACTTTACTGCCACCCTTTGGCCAACTTCTGCTATTGCTGTCTGATGTTTAGCATTGGTTCCGAGCATGCGTGTTTGTACTTTGGATTTTAGTTGTACACACGATCGGATAAACCGACAAAATGCATTTATTGCCCGACAGTTGGTGAGCATGAACAGCCAACATTTGTCGTCGTTAATTCCGCCAATAATTGTCTGATGGAGCATACACACGGTTGGATTATCCGACACAACACGTCCATCAGACAATTATGGCCATAAAATTGGATCGTGTGTACGGGTCTTGAGGGTGGGCCAGTGAGGGTGGAGTTTCAGTAGTCAAGG
Organism: Rana temporaria; assembly: GCF_905171775.1. Lineage (NCBI taxonomy): Eukaryota > Metazoa > Chordata > Amphibia > Anura > Ranidae > Rana > Rana temporaria. The sequence continues at coordinate 57,788,211 of NC_053493.1, read as the reverse complement.
TGGGAAATAACCAAGCAGTGAATACGTTTTGTGATGTTGCCGGTCAGGAAAGGGGTGAATTCTGGAATATACTTTAACCTTTGCAATGCCGGCGTATTCCCACTGCGAGAGAGAATTTTCAATCTTCCCGGAGTTGGGCTTTAACCCATCGAATAAAGCCATAGGTGTGCGCAGCCTATTGCATTAGGGTGTGCACCCCAAAGCTCAAACATATTTGCATGTGTATATACAGTATACTGATGGTGTCAGTAGAGCGGTGGACAGTGTCAGTAGGGCAGAGGATAGTGTCAGTAGTTTTTTATTTTATTTTTTTTAGGAGCCCCTTTAGGGAGCTTTGGTGAAATATTGGGGGTATATTTCTGTGCATTACTGCATGTTTAACGCACTATATTCCAGTGTGTTACTGCATGTTTAATGCAGCATATTTCTGTGCATTAGTGCATGTTTAAAGTAGTATATTTTGGTGTGTTATGTGCCGTTTAATGCTGTATTTTTCTGTGCGTTAGTGCCAGTTTAATGTAGTATTTTTCGGTACAATGTGCACCACACAGGGTGATTAGGGTGTGCCCAGGCACACCTGGCACACCCTGTGCGCACGCCTATGAATAAAGCCCATTTCTGGGGTTAGACTGATCCCAAGCCTGAACCCAAGCTCATCACTACTCAGAAGCACCATGAAAAGCCTGCTTATTCCGGCTGCCATTGATTGGTTGCAGTCAGACTGGTGGAAACTGATTGGACTTGCTTGTATTCTGGACAGCGTGAGACAAGAGCTGCTCCCTAACAGCAGATTTCTCATTTTCACCAGACAGATCTCATTCACTTGAGTTTCAGGCAAACATACAGCCAAACAAGATGGAAATGACGGGGATTTTCTTCCAGGAAGAATAGAACGATCGCTTATTTGGGGTAACGATCGTTTTTGTGTACTGTCCAAGCCTTGACTCCTGAATGCTGATGATGCAGAAAAAGAACGTAGCTTTGATACGATCGTTATATAAATAAGAAATGTATAAAGGCCGGTCCCTATCACAGGAGAAGAAATGTGTCTCTTTAAAAGGCAGCCGTGTATCAGCCTGGGAAACTCCTGCCTGTCTGGATTGGAGAATGGCTGCCAGATACACTCAGTGATTGGCCAGGGGAGTGCTGGGTGTGTGACAACCTCTATAGATACACAGGACATCATGATGTGCTATGCCTACAGGACAAGAGCTCACTACATCCATTCCAATCAGCAATAATACAGCAATGGGGATAGTCCTATCTATAGGACTGACAGTCCATGGGAGGGTCCGGCTCTGAGACCAACAGTGCTCCTCATTCCCCCTTACTACTACAGTACTCCTCCTGCCCCTTACTCCAACAGTACTCCTCCTTTCTCCAACAGTACTCCTCCTTCTTCCTTACTCCAACAGTACTCCTCCTTCCTCCTTACTCCAACAGTACTCCTCCTTCCTACAACAGTACTCCTCCTTCCTCCAACAGTACTCCTCCTTCCTCCTTACTACAACCGTACTCCTCCTTACTCCAACAGTACTCCTCCTTCCCCCTTACTACAACAGTACTCCTCATTCCTCCTTACTACAACAGTACTCCTTCCTACAACAGTACTACTCCTCCCCCTTACTCCAACAGTACTCCTCCTTCCTCCAACAGTACTCCTCCTTCCCCCTTACTACAACAGTACTCCTCCTTCCTCCTTACTCCAACAGTACTCCTCATTCCCCCTTACTCCAACAGTACTCCTCATTCCCCTTACTACTACAGTACTCCTCCTGCCCCTTACTCCAACAGTACTCCTCCTTCCTCCTTACTACAACAGTACTCCTCCTTCCTCCTTACTACAACAGTAATCCTCCTTCCTCCTTACTACAACAGTACTCCTCCTTCCCCCTTACTACAACAGTACTCCTCCTTCCCCCTTACTACAACAGTACTCCTCATTCCCCCTTACTACAACAGTACTCCTCCTTCCCCCTTACTACAACAGTACTCCTCCTTCCCCCTTACTACAACAGTACTCCTCCTTCCTCCTTACTACAACAGTACTCCTCCTTCCTCCTTACTACAACAGTACTCCTCCTTCTTCCTTACTCCAACATTACTCCTCCTTCTTCCTTACTCCAACAGTACTCCTCCTTCCTCCTTACTCCAACAGTACTCCTCCTTCTTCCTTACTACAACAGTACTCCTCCTTCCTCCTTACTACAACAGTACTCCTCCTCCCCCCTTACTCCAACAGTACTCCTCCTTCCTCCTTACTCCAACAGTACTCCTCATTCCCCCTTACTCCAACAGTACTCCTCATTCCCCTTACTACTACAGTACTCCTCCTGCCCCTTACTCCAACAGTACTCCTCCTTCCTCCTTACTACAACAGTACTCCTCCTTCCTCCTTACTACAACAGTAATCCTCCTTCCTCCTTACTACAACAGTACTCCTCCTTCCCCCTTACTACAACAGTACTCCTCCTTCCCCCTTACTACAACAGTACTCCTCATTCCCCCTTACTACAACAGTACTCCTCCTTCCTCCTTACTACAACAGTACTCCTCCTCCCCCCTTACTCCAACAGTACTCCTCCTTCCCCCTTACTACAACAGTACTCCTCCTTCCTCCTTACTACAACAGTACTCCTCCTCCCCCCTTACTCCAACAGTACTCCTCCTTCCTCCTTACTACAACAGTACTCCTCCTTCCCCCTTACTCCAACAGTACTCCTCCTCCCTCCTTACTCCAACAGTACTCCTCCTTCCTCCTTACTCCAACAGTACTCCTCCTTCCTCCTTACTCCAACAGTACTCCTCCTTCCTCCTTACTCCAACAGTACTCCTCCTTCCCCCTTACTCCAACAGTACTCCTCCTTCCTCCTTACTCCAACAGTACTCCTCCTTCCTACAACAGTACTCCTCCTCCCCCTTACTCCAACAGTACTCCTCCTCCCCCTTACTCCAACAGTACTCCTCCTTCCTCCTTACTACAACAGTATTCCCCCCCTCTTACTCCAACAGTACTCCTCCTTCCTCCTTACTCCAACAGTACTCCTCCTTTACCCTTATTCCAAAAGTACTCCTCCTTCCCCCTTACTACAACAGTACTCCTCCTTCCCCCTTACTACAACAGTACTCCTCCTTCCCCCTTACTCCAACAGTACTCCTCCTTCCCCCTTACTACAACAGTACTTATCCTTCCCCCTTACTCCAACAGTACTCCTCCTTCCCGCTTACCCCTCCTTCCCCCTTACTCCAACAGTACTCTTTCCCCCTTACTCCAACAGTACTCCTCTTCCCCCTTACTCCTCCTTCCCCCTTACCCCACCTTACACCTTACTCCAACAGTACTCTTTCCCCCTTACTCCAACAGTACTCCTCCTTCCCCCTTACTCCTCCTTCCCCCTTACTTCCATGCATGGGCGTCCGCTGATTTTTTTTCAGAGGGGGGCGCTTCGGCAGCAGTGATACACAGTCGCATTTAACCCTTTCTTAAACCGATAACGCGGTCATCTGGCAGTGTGAAATAGCTCTTGAGATGATTCAGCTTCACTCCATGCCCATATAAATATAGCCTAGAGATTGTACAGGCCCCCCTTCAGCACAGACCCCTCCATTTAGCACAGATGGACCCCCCTTCACCACAGACCCCCCATTTTGCACAGACCCCTCTATTCAGCACAGATGGATCCCCCCTTCAGCACAGACCCCCCCATTCCGCACAGACCCCTCCATTCAGCACAGACCCCCCTTCAGCACAGATGGACCCCCCTCCCCCATCCCATTCAGTACCTCAGATCAGCCATCAGCGCGGCACAGGCACAGTAGGTTCCCTCCCCCTGTGTACACATAAACACCGGAGGGGGAGGCGGCTTCACTCTGCTCACTGTAAATGTGTGACATCCGGGCCAAGACCGCTCAGACAACCTGCGGCCACTAGACTCTTCAACACCTTTTTGATTTTCCAGGGGGGGTCAATTGCCCCCCCTTGCCCTATGGAGCGGATGCCCATGCTTTCATGTTATGTTCAGCAGATAGATCTATTGTGCTTATGTTTGCTTCATGTGTTGGGGATTTTTATATAGAGTATGTATTATTAACCCTTTCCTAAACTGTAGATCCATAGTAACCATACAACCAAGCACCTGGCAGGGTGCAACACAACACAAATTGACCTCACAGCTCAGAATGTAACTCCTCCTCTGGCCTGCTTCTGGGTCATGCAATCTGAAGTGGCTGAAACTGCCAGTAAACAAGCTGCATATGAGCAACATAGCCAAATCCTGGATTTACTTACACACATGTTCTGCAATTGAGCAATACAGCTAAGTACAGGTCCTGCCCTAGTCTGTGATTGGACAACGTAAGGAGAAGCAGCATACAGATGAGGTTATCACTCTGCTCTCTCCTCCAGTCAGCATCAGGGCCTGAGAGCGCTCCTCTGCCTCTCTTAGGCTGGATTCACACCGATGCATTTTTAGTGCTTTTTGCATTTTGCAGATTTGTACTACAGAACGTGTTCTATAGGAAACCATGTTACATGGGCTGTAGTGCTAATCTGCAAAATGCACTAAAAATGCACAGGTGTGAATCCATCCTTATGCTGCTGCTAGGGGGCTGCAATCAAGAGAGTTCATCTGTGCTAAAGGAAAGAATCCCCCTCAACGTACCATTAAGCCGGCCATAGATGGATCCAAATTTGGCCAGACCAGACACATTCTGATCCAGGCTGCTTGTACTGAAGACTATCCATCGATCAACGTCAGTACAACCAGCCTGTCAGGTTTTTCGTTTGATCACTGCTGGCTTCTGACAGCTTGGAAACCTCCCGCTCTCAGTATACGAAAGCTCCATGGAAGGAATCCCCCCCCCCCCCCCCATCAATACTAATGTGTTCCCGGGGGAATCAAGCAATTGCTTGACATATGGCCTCCTTTACTCTGTATTTCATATAAACAGCTGCCGCCTCATTCAACAGGATTTTCACAGTGCCTCTGAATGGATCTGCAGCCTCTTGTCACTTGATTCTGTGCTGTGAGTTTTCCCCTTTTAAGACACATAGGATGATGCTGAGATAACACACTGGTCTGCATTTCCATGCTCTTAGGGATATCCTATTAGAAAGTACATCAGCAATCCCAAGTGGGGTAAGGATTTCCATAAGATGAGTTCCGGAATAAACATTGGTCATTGAGCAGGTAGGTTGCTCCTGTGAGTGACTGAAGAGCAACTTTTCTATCCCTGATTCCAACACTCAGCTTCCCCAAATGGTAACCCGGAATACAGTCACTATAATGTATGACTCTGACCTGAAAGCGAGGACTAGAGTTTGCGCAGGAGAAGACAAACCATCCATCTCCGAGGAACCGCCATGTACAAATATCTCCATAGACATTCCTTATAGGAGAAACATGGAGCCAGCGGCCATTGCTCACCTTCTACTGGAAATGCTAGATGCCTGGCTGTTATGCTGAATTACTGACTGCAGCACTAACTCACTAACCACAAACAAGGGCGCGGAAAAGACTTTTGACTTTTCTTCTTAAATGTCTTAGGGAGGTATACAGGGGCTGCCATCCTTCTGAGAATGCCAGTTGCCTGGCTGTCTAAGGATTCAGTACACTCCAATCAATGACCCAGAATTAGAACGTCAGCGAGATGTCAAACCTTCTGCATACTTGTGATACAGAAAACATCCTGCATAACAGCCAGGCAATTAGCATTTCCAAAAGGATGTCGGAAATGGCAGCCCCCATATTTCTCTAGTTTATCATACCATACTAATTCTGCACTTATTCAAAGGCAACTCAACCATTGGAATATCACTAAACTAGGCAGCAATGTGCCCTAATTAGAGTGCCCCATCTATCTTGTGCCCCGGGTTACAGTGCCCTATCTTTCTTGTGCCCCGGGTTACAGTGCCCTATCTTTCTTGTGCCCCGGTTACAGTGCTCCAATCAGTTTTATGCCCAGGGTTCAGTGCCCTATCCTTCTTGTGCCCCGGTTACAGTGCCCTATCCTTCTTGTGCCCCGGTTACAGTGCCCTATCCTTCTTGTGCCCCGGTTACAGTGCCCCAATCAGTTTTATGCCCGGGGTTCAGTGCCCTATCCTTCTTGTGCCCCAGTTACAGTGCCCTATCCTTCTTGTTCCCCCAGTTACAGTGCCCTATCCTTCTTGTTTCCCCAGTTACAGTGCCTCATCCTTCTTGTGCCCCGGTTACAGTGCCCTATCCTTCTTGTGCCCCGGTTTCAGTGCCCTATCCTTCTTGTGCCCCGGTTACAGTGCCCCAATCAGTTTTATGCCCAGGGTTCAGTGCCCTATCCTTCTTGTTCCCCCAGTTACAGTGCCTCATCCTTCTTGTGCCCCGGGTACAGTGCCCTGAACAGTTTTGTGCCCAGGGTACAGTGCTATATCTGTCTTGTGCCCTGGGTACAGTGCCCCATCCATCTTTTGCTTTGGTTACAGTGCCCCATCCTTCTTGTGCCCTGGTCATAGTGCCTCAATCAGTCTTGTGACTTGGTTACAGTGCCCCATCTATCTTGTTCCCTGGTTACAGTGCCCTATCCATCTTTTGTCCAGGTTATAGTGACCCAGCCGTCTTGTGTCCCGTTTACAGTGCCCGATCTTTCCTATGCCCTGATTACATTGCTCCATCCATCTTGTGCCCTGGTTACAGTGCCCTAACCATCTCCTATACCATTTACAGTGCCCTGTCCTTCTTGTGCCCTGGCTAAATTGCCCCTTCTATCTTGTGTCCTGGCCATGGTGCCCCATCTTTCTTGTGTGCTGGTTACAGTGTCCCAATCAGTCTTGTGCCCCGGTTACAGTGCCCCAATCAGTCTTGTGCCCCGGTTACAGTGTCCAAATCAGTCTTGTGCCCCGGTTACAGTGCCCCAATCAGTCTTGTGCCCCGGTTACAGTGCCCCAATCAGTCTTGTGCCCCGGTTACAGTGCCCCAATCAGTCTTGTGCCCCGGTTACAGTGTCCCATCTATCTTGTGCCCCCGGTTACAGTGTCCCATCTATCTTGTGCCCCGGTTACAGTGTCCCATCTATCTTGTGCCCCGGTTACAGTGTCCCATCTATCTTGTGCCCCGGTTACAGTGTCCCATCTATCTTGTGCCCCGGTTACAGTGTCCCATCTATCTTGTGCCCCGGTTACAGTGCCCCCGCCCACATCTATCTTGTGCCCCAGTAACAGTGTTCCATCTATCTTGTGCCCCGGTTACAGTGCCCCATCTATCTTGTGCCCTGGTTACAGTGCCCCCGCCCACATCTATCTTGTGCCCCAGTAACAGTGTTCCATCTATCTTGTGCCCCGGTTACAGTGCCCCATCTATCTTGTGCCCCGGTTACAGTGCCCCATCTATCTTGTGCCCTGGTTACAGTGCCCCATCTATCTTGTGCCCTGGTTACAGTGCCCCATCTATCTTGTGCCCCGGTTACAGTGCCCCATCTATCTTGTGCCCCGGTTACAGTGTTCCATCTATCTTGTCCCCCGGTTACAGTACCCCATCTATCTTGTGCCCCGGTTACAGTGTTCCATCTATCTTGTCCCCCGGTTACAGTGCCCCATCTATCTTGTGCCCCGGTTACAGTGTTCCATCTATCTTGTGCCCCATTTACAGTGCCCCTTCTATCTTGTGCCCCGGTTACAGTGCCCCATCCTCCTTTTGCCCCGGTTACAGTGCCCCATATGCCTTGTGCCCTGGTTACAGTACCCCATCCATCTTGTGCCCCTGTCACCCATCTGCCTTGTGCCCCGGTTACAGTGCCTTATCTGTCTTGTGACTGGACAGTACTTTGCCACTAAAAATCTGTGTTATGTCTGTGATTGAACCCCACCCCCAAGTCCCTAGCCCAGAATCTGCACAAAATGCATAATCTACCACCAGAGAAGTGTCAGTGCTGCAACTGCTTCTAAACTCAACCCTGCAACCTAAAAATAAAATAATAAAAAAGACAACAGACGGAAAATCATTGAGAAATAATAACCCAAATATAAATACAGAATTGATGGGAGCGTGCCTCCCCGTGTCAGTGTCTGTCTCTCCCCGTCACTTCTTTCTGTAGGATTGAAGGTTATCCTCGGAGGCACACTCGGAGGAATCTAGGCAGCGGGCACAGTGGGACGGGAAGGTTATGGTGCCACAGCCCCTGTGACAAGCATGCCATAGCAGACATGGAACAAATCTTCCAGCCGTACAAGAAACCTGCCTAAAAATCCATAGAGAAACTTAGATCCACTTCATCACAAGCAGCTGCTGACTGGCTCTTTTCCTATTCTCCCCCCTCTGTCGTAGCTTCTGCTGATTTTCATTTCATGGGCTTCCAATTAGTTTGGCGGATTAAACGGTCCCCCCCCCCCCCCCCCCACCACCGTGCATGTATGCAGTGCAGAATAGGTGGTGTGTAGGGAGACACGGAGGAAAGGACTTACCTTGTGCGTCCCCCATGCTTGCATCCCCGTCTAGTTGGTGTGCAGCAGCTCCAGAATTGTAATCTAGCACTGCATGAAGCTACTGGTGAGCATGCCTAGTAAATGCAGCCACTCGGAAAAGCAGCGACAAGAGAATAAGGTTCCCTCAACAGCTTAATGATTTTGCAGCCAGTCTGAAAGTTTTAAAGGTGCAAAACGCCAAAGTTTAGCGCGTTAATCGCGCCAGCAGACGTTTATCGTGTTTATAGCTCATTTTTACGAATGTGAGAATATAGGAAAGCCCGCTGCTGTATGGAGGATTTATAGGCTACTTTCGGGCTGCATTCACATTAAAAAATCACGCCGCTATTATTGCGCGTTTGTGTGCGTATTCGCACCATATGTGTGACAAGCGTGGCATAGTAGCTGATGAACTTTTTGGAGCGTTGATCTGCATTTAACTGCGTTTTTTCTGCATTTGATGCTCGGGTTTCTTGCGCGACAAACATGCATTTTTTTTTTTACACATCTGTGCGCGTTTTTTCGTACATCGAAGTAGTTATTGATCCTTTTTGGAGCATAGGGCTTTGTGCAGCTTTTAAACTGCATTTAATGCTTCTTTTTTTTTTTTTGCATCTTTTTTGATGCATTTGGAGTGTCACATTACCGGTAAAAAACAATGGGCCAGATTCACGTACTTGCACTGCGGCGTAACGTATCCCCTTTACGTTACCCTGCCGCAAGTTTTGATCGTAAGTGCTTGATTCACAAAGCACTTGCGTGTAAACTTGCGGCGGCGTAGCGTAAAGCCGTCCGGCGCAAGCCCGCCTAATTCAAATGGGGCGTGTACCATTTAAATTAGGCGCGTTCCCGCGCCGGACGTACTGCGCATGCTCCGTTTTGAAATTTCCAGCCGTGCTTTGCGCGAAATGACGTCGCCCCGACGTAATGTTTTGAACGGCGACGTGCTGAAAGTTCGTATTCCCGGACGACTTACACAAAAAAAAAAAAATTGAAATTCTACGCAGGAACGACGGCCATACTTTAACATGGGCTGTCTATTGTTACACCACCTAAATAGCAGCCGTAACTTTGTGACGCAAAAAGCCGACTAGCGACGACGTAAGGGAATGCGACGAACGCGCGTACCTTCGTGGATCGCCGTAAACAGCTAATTGGCATACCCATAAAACGACGCGATCTCCACCCAGCGGCCGCCGAAGTATTGCATCCTAAGATCCGAAGGCGTACGAAGCCGTACGCCTGTCTGATCTTAGCCAAATGCCGTTGTATCTTTGTTTGTGAATTACAAATAAAGATACGACGCGGCAAATTTGAAAGTATGCCGCAGTATCAGCAGATACTCCGGCGTACTTCTTCTCTGAATCTGGCCCAATGCATTTAATGCATTTTTTTTTTTTTGCGTGACAAACATGCGATTTTCTTTTTTTTTTACACATTTATGCACGTTTTTGCACCATCATGCAGCAATTAGCTATTGAACCTTTTTGGATCATTGGGGTTTGTGCAGTTTTTTTAACCACGTTTTTTTCTGCATTTGATGCTTTTTTTTGCATCTTTTTTTTAATGCATTTGCAGTGCCATTACCAGTAAAAGGCAATGAGCTAGATTCAGGTACCCTTTACGTTGGCGTATCTATAGATACACCGCGTAAGTTGAAAGATGCGCCGTCGTATCTAGGGAGCTAGATACGCCTGAATTTCTGCTTCCTCCGACCGACGTAAGTCTTAGTACGCCATCGTATCTAGGGTGCATATGTACGCTGGCCGCTAGGGGCGCTTCCGTAGATTTACGCGTAGAATATGTAAATGAGCTAGATACGCCGATTCACAAACGTACTTGCGCCCGCTACGCCGTTTACGTAAGGCTTATGTCCGGCGTAACGTTACCCCTGCTATATGAGGCGCAGCCAATGTTAAGGTATGGACGTCAGAACAGCCGTCGAATTTTACGTCGTTTACGTAAGTGGTACGTGAATGGGGCTGGGCGTAGGTTACGTTCACGTTGAAAGCATTGCGCCAACGTTTCTTAGGGAGTATATGCGACGTGAGCATGCGCGCGCATGCGCTGTACGAACAGCAATTCATTTACATGGGGTCACGGCTAATTTACCTGCCTATTTTGAATTAGGCGGGCTTACACCGGCCTAATTACACTACGCCGGCGCAACGTACGGCGCAAGATATTAGAGAATACTGTTCTGGGCTCCCTGATTTACGTTGGCGTAGCGCATATGAGATGCGCTACGCCGGCCAAAAGGTACGCCGCTGTACCTGAATCTAGCTCAATGCATTTAATGCATGATTTTTTGCGCGACAAACATCCTTTTATTTTTTACACATTTGTGCGCCCTTTTGCACCATCATGTTGCAAAGTAGTTATTGATCCTTTTTGGATCGTTGGGCTTTGTGCAGTTTTTTTAACCGCTTTTGTTTATGCATTTGATGATTCTTTTTGCGTATTTTTTGATACATTTGGAGTGCCGTTACCAGTAAAAGGCAATGCAATTTTTGCACATTTCGGAAACACGCACAAAATCGCGCCGCTTTGTGAACCGCTAAAGTGTGAATGCAACCTTACACTAGAACTCTTGCGTTGTGGATATTAAAAAGTAAGACAAAGTATATTGGAAATATTAATAAACGTTATGCTTACCAGATCAAGTTTGCTTGCGTTTAGATGCACCTGCCGGGATTAGCCGCGTTTACATGCGTTTAGAGTTTCTGATTGGACCCTGGATGCACATAATTCTGTTTTCTCGAAGTGCAGCTAAACAGATCGCACCTAAATACATAATGTGAAATATACCATTACATTTTTATATGCAATTATTAATATTCTTAATAGTAGTAGCAATTATTATTATTATTATTATTAGTAGTAGTAGAAATTAGTAGTAGTAGTAGTAGTAGTAGTAGTAGCAATTATTATTATTATTAGTAAGGCTCCATGCACAAATAGCTTTAATCAGCGTTTTTCAGTGTAGCTTTTTTTTTTTTTTTACTTTTTCTCTTTTTCAATGGGTTAAAAAACGCTAAATGAGCGTTTTTAAGCGGTTTTGAGCGTTTTTCTGCGTTTTTCAGCGTTTTAAATTTTTCAGCGTTTTTTCCCGCCAAAAAACTGCACTTTGAACGCAAATTTCGGGCGTTCAGAAAAAAGCCAATAAACTCCAAAGCCCAATAACACTAAAAAACGCCCAGGTGTGCATGGGCACATAGGCTAACATAGAGTTCAGTTTTACGCCAATAAACTGCAGTTTATCAGCTTCAGTGTGCATGGAGCCTAGTAGTAGAAATTAGTAGTAGTAGTAGTAGCAATTATTATTATTATTATTCTTAGTAGTAGTAGCAATTATTATTATTAGTAGTAGAAATTAGTAGTAGTAGTAGTATAAGCAATTATTAGTATTATTATTATTAGTAGTGGTAGTAGTAGCAATTATTATTATTAGTAGTAGTAGCAATTAGTAGAAGTAGTAGTATAAGCAATTATTAGTATTATTATTATTATTAGTAGTAGTAGTAGTAGTAGCAATTATTATTATTATTATTATTATTATTATTATTAGTAGCAATTATTATTAGTAGTAGTAGTAGTAGCAATTATTATTAGTAGTAGTAGCAGCAATAATTATTATTATTATTAGTAGTAGTAGTAGTAGTAGCAATTATTATTATTAGTAGTAGTAGTAGTAGAAATTAGTAGTAGTAGTAGTAGAAGCGATTATTATTATTATTAGTAGTAGTGGTAGTAGTAGCAATTATTATTATTAGTAGTAGTAGCAATTAGTAGTAGTAGTAGTAGTAGCAATTATTATTAGTAGTAGTAGTAGCAATTATTATTATTATTATTATTAGTAGTAGTAGTAGTAGTAGCAGCAATTATTATTATTAGTAGTAGTAGTAGCAATTATTAGTAGTAGTAGTAGCAATAATTATTATTATTATTATTATTAGTAGTAGTAGTAGCAATAATTATTATTATTATTATTAGTAGTAGTAGTAGTAGTAGCAGCAATTATTATTATTATTATTATTATTATTATTAGTAGCAATTATTATTAGTAGTAGTAGTAGTAGCAATTATTATTAGTAGTAGTAGCAGCAATAATTATTATTATTATTAGTAGTAGTAGTAGTAGTAGCAATTATTATTATTAGTAGTAGTAGTAGTAGAAATTAGTAGTAGTAGTAGTAGAAGCGATTATTATTATTATTATTAGTAGTGGTAGTAGTAGCAATTATTATTATTAGTAGTAGTAGCAATTAGTAGTAGTAGTAGTAGTAGCAATTATTATTAGTAGTAGTAGTAGCAATTATTATTATTATTATTATTAGTAGTAGTAGCAGCAATTATTATTATTAGTAGTAGTAGTAGCAATTATTAGTAGTAGTAGTAGCAATAATTATTATTATTATTATTAGTAGTAGTAGTAGTAGCAATAATTATTATTATTATTATTAGTAGTAGTAGTAGTAGCAGCAATTATTATTATTATTATTATTATTATTATTATTATGAGTAGTAGTATTGTAGTAGTAGTATTATGATACAGGATTTATATAGCACCAACAGTTGAGAAGTGCTTTACAAATGTAAAGAGACAGTAGAGTTACAATACAATGTAATGCAGGAGGGTTAAGGAGGACCCAGCTTGGGAGATCCTACACCCCAAACCATCCAGGGATCCTCCAGAAGTTGCCGCTGACCCACCTGTCATACTGATCCACTGGTTTCAAAAGGAATCCGAGCCACTGACCAGAAGCAATCACACACAGCAGGAATTTACTGAAGTGACTGGCTGCATGCTTGTTCCAAAAAACACTGAAGCTGGAGACAGTCAGGCAAAGAGCATTTCCTAAAGGAAGTCATTCTATTTCCTACAAACATGTCTATCAAACTCATTATGCACATCATTATTCCAAGGAATTATTTTCAGTGACACCGCACCTTCAGCAACTTTCCGCTATGGATTTAGAATCTGTAACCCATAACTATTGATTTTACACTGCTGACTACTCGACAACCGGCATGGATGCAGAATGTAAAAGTAGTTACTACATTGTTACAACATGTTTTGCTACACTGTGATCACACACGGGCGGCAGAATTACTATGAGATGTTTTTACTCCCCTTCCCATCCTTTGCACCACGTCGCTGCCTGTAAAACATTACTCAGTGCTTTATAGCCAAGTTGTTATATTATCAGTAAACGGCAGATTGTATATTTCACAAGGCAAAGCTTTGCTGTGCTAATTGCCAGTAACCAATACATGTTGTTAAAATAAATAGGATGTATTTATATAATTATTACAGGTTAGATTCGATTTTTAAATCATGATCAGGGGGCTAGGATGCAAGTTTGCTAATGTTCAGACATGGGAGGCAGGCTCTACCGCCCCTCTGAAAAGCAACCAGTGGTGAATCGCTTTTTCATAGATGGTTACAGGCATGGAAGAGGTACCAATACATTGAATTACTGCGCTGCAACCACCATAGCTGCATTCGGTACGTGTTTGCAGTTCGATCAGTGGAGTTCCACCCATAAATATAACATTACATCAGTAGTTTTAAAAAAATGTCATTAGTCCTTTACGAAAAACATTTTTTTTTTAGATGCCTTCAAAGTGTTGTTGCTAGGCAGAATAGTTAATCTTCCCTCTTCCTGCACCTAGGTGCTTAATGCTTCCTAACCTACACCGCACAGACTCCTGGGAATGTAGTGGGTGTAACTTTCCAGGAGTCTGTGCACTCCCCAGTCTCAAAGAATCATGTGACTTGGACAGCACAGGTGCTGAAACCTGATCTGACACTGCTTGTGCAGCACTGAGCATGTGCGAGATCTGCAAGGCTGAAATCCAGGAAGTCATACAGTCTGGCTTCATGATGCACACACTTAAGATGGCCCCAGTCAATTTCTATTTTATAAAGTGTCTAAATGCTGTAACAACCTAACAAAACGGACCTTAGTTTACAGACTAACTTTACTAGAATACATTAAGCTTGTGTATTACAGGGGTATTTATATTTAAAAAGTGAAATTGTGGCCGGAACTCCGCTTTAACATCAGCAGAGAAGTTTGACAGCTGGTGCCTCCTGTCAATGCTAGATTTGCCAAGTCAAAATTGCAGCATTGCAAAGGGAAGCATCGTGGCTGCGGCAATGGAAACAGACTGGAGCAGCCGCTTTGTCCGTCTGTAGGTGGGCACTCGGGGAGGCAGTAAAGATGTGATTCAAGTCTTTTTCAGGGAATATTTGGGTTTAAAACAGGAGGAGGTTCCTCGCCACCTGTCAATCGCCCCTGAAAAGCAATCTGAACGTGGATCGCTCTTCAGAGGAGCTGCGGATTTAGACACAAGATTAAATATAGCCTCAGAGAGTTGCAGAACTTCTATTTGCACGTTTACAAACATCTGCAAGGATTATGATCAATATGAATAACATGGAACTGCTATTTATTGGTGCTACACAGATGTGAAAGGATCTAGATTCTCTGTAAAGCACTGCATAGCATGTCGCTGCTCTATAAATACAGCGAATAAATGATGAGCAGCAATGCAGCAAGACCAATCCAGTGGATCGACATTCCATGTGCTTGCATTTTGTGCAACAGAGCTGATTCAGATAGAATGGTCTATCTGTCCGCCCGGCGTAACGTATTTCAGATACGTTACGCCGCCATAATTTAGGGCGCAAGTTCTGTATTCAGAAACAACTTGCGCCCTTAGTCACGGCGGCGTAACGTATCTGTGTCGGCGTAAGCCCGCCTAATTCAAATGTGGATGATGTGGGTGTGTTTTATGTATATTAACTGTGACCCCGCGTATTTGACGGTTTTTACGAATGGCGAATGCGCCGTTCGTGAAAAAATCCCAGTGCGCATGCTCGAAATTCCACCGTCATTGCTTTCGACGTGAACGTAAATGACGTCCAGCCCTATTCGCGAACGACTTACGCAAACGGCGTAAAAATGTTCAAAACTCGACGCGGGAACGACGGTCTTACTTAACATAGGATACGCCTCATATAGCAGGGGTAACTATACGCCGAAAAAAGCCTAAAGTAAACGACGTCAAAAAAATGCGCCGGCCGGATGTACGTTTCTGAATTGGCGTATCTAGCTCATTTGCATATTCCTCGCGTAACTATACGGAAGCGCCACCTAGCGGCCAGCGTAGATATGCAGCCTAAGATACGACGGTGTAAGACACTTACGCCGGCTCGGATCTTAGGGGAATCTATGCGTAACTGATTCTATGAATCAGGCGCATAGATACGACCCCGCACACTCAGAGATACGACGGCGTATCTGGAGATACGCCGTCGTATCTTCTCTCTGAATCTACCCCTTCGTTTCTTTGGGCGACAATGGAAACATGACCACAATCAGACCCCTTGCAACGATGTGCAGTAACCCATAGCAACCAATCTGATCAGTTTTATTCAGTTTGTTGCAGTCATTCTAATTGAAAGAATATCTGCTTATAGTTGCTATGGGCAAGAATGGAGACATGACCAGAATCAGACCCCTTGCAATGATGTGCAGTAACCCATAGCAACCAATCTCTGATCAGTTTGTTGCAGTCATTCTAATTGAAATAATATCTCTTTATAGTTGCTATGGGCAAGAATGGAGACATGACCGGAATCAGACCCCTTGCAACGATGTGCAGTAACCCATGTACAAGAATGGAGACATGACCAGAATCAGAGCTTCATTTAGCGACCCCTTGCAACGATGTGCAGTAACCCATAGCAATGGATCGCTGACCAGTTTTTAATCAGCCTGTTGCAGTGACTTGAATTGAAAGAATATCTATTTATAGTTGCTATGGTTACAGCTTGTCCCTGCACTTTACATTACGGGCCTCATCCACCAATAGGACCTGGAGGTAAACTCTGCACTGCCCATAGCAACAAGGAGATCCAACACTAACCAGGCCTGGAAACACGGCATCTGCATTCGGACTGGTCGCTAGAGGCAACACAGACACTTTCCTGTCCAACCTAATGTCCAATTTGCATAAAATCCCCGGGTGAACATTCCAGCCCCCCTCCTTTGATATTGATGGGGATTTGTTTGCATGCAGATGCTGCTTGGTGGTAGTAGAATTCATACAGGTAATTTGTATAGCAAAAAAACAAAAAACAATAATAAATATTATAATTAGTATGCATGTGTATGAGAATTTTTTTTTTTTTTTTTACAGATGTGCTTGCATTGGCATGATCCTGAACACATGGTGCCAGGTGTGCTGTGCTGCATTGCTATGGGATTGGAGCAAACACATACAAATCTATGCATTGGTGTGTAATGGTGCTGCTGTGTAGACACATGTAGGGGGGGGGGGGGGGGGGGCGCAGGAACAGTTGAACAATGTTATGATCTGCACTTATTTCTGTATCTCTCCTCGTCCATTCCCACATCCCCTCCCTGAACTCCTCCTCCCCTCAGCCAATCACAGCCTGTTGTTAAGCAGAAAACGTCATTCATAAAGCATAACAATGACAGCTGCAACCGAGCATGTTTCATGTCACTGGGTACCTGGAAGGTGGCAGGATTGTCACTCTGCTACAGAAATCTGCACCCAAAGAGTTAACTGAGTGAAAAGAAACGCATTTCCAATTGCGCTGTGAGAGCGATGCAGTGTACGGAATAAGAGGACGGAGATTTATTTCACAGACTGAATAGGAAAAAACATGTTAACAACATTGGTTAGTGCAGAATGCCTCCTTAGTGCACCAGGGAGACTCCATCGCTGCAGTATATTACCAGGAAAACCCCTCTTTACATAAGAGGGCGAAATAGGCAAAGATTTCAAATGCCAGGGCTTGGCAACACTAATCATCTATTAAACCGTATAATACATATAAAGTTATAGAGTACGGGATTATTCTACAGAGAAAATAGCGATCAGTATGCGCAAAGGACAGATACCTTTAGCAATCAGTCAAATCTCATATATATAAAACCTAACCCTCATGCCGCGTACACTCGGTCGTTTTTCGGCATGAAAAAAAATGACATTTTTAAAAACGTCATTTAAAATCATCGGCCCGGATTCAGGTACATTGGTGTATCTATCGGCGGGCGTAACGTATCTCAGATACGTTACGCCGCCGTAAATTAGGGCGCAAGTTTCGTATTCAGAAAGAACTTGCGCCCTAAGTGACGGCGGCGTAACGTATGTGGTCCGGCGTAAGCCCGCCTAATTCAAATGTGGATGATGTGGGCGTGTTTTATGTAAATTACATGCGCTGTTCGTGAAAGAATCCCAGTGCGCATGCTCGAAATTACGCCGCAAATCGTCAATGCTTTAGACGTGGACGTAACTTACGTACAGCCCTATTCGCAAACGACGTAAAATTTTCAAAATTCGACGCGGGAACGACGTCCATACTTAACATAGGATACCCCTCATATAGCAGGGGTAACTTAACGCCGGAAAAAGCCGAACGTAAACGACGTAAAAAAATGCGCCGGGCGGACGTACGTTTCTGAATCGGCGTATCTACCTAATTAGCATATTCCTTGCGTAAATCGACAGAAGCGCCACCTAGCGGCCAGCGTAAATATGCAACTAATAAACGACAGCGTAAGAGACTTACGCCAGTCGGATCTTAGCCTAATTTCGGCGTATCTTGCTTTCTGAATACAGAAAGAAGATACGCCGGCGCAGCTTTGAATTTACGCGGCGTATCAATAGATACGCCAACGTAAATTATTTCTGAATCCGGGCCACCATGTGTGGGCTTCACATCGTTTTTTAGCTTCTTAAAATGTCGTTTTTCAGGTTGTAAAAAATGATCGTGTGTGGGCTTAAACGACGTTTTAAACCCGTGCATGCCCAGAAGCGAGTTTTGAGACGGGAGCGCTCGTTCTGGTAAAACTACCATTCATAATGGAGTAAGCACATTCATCACGCTGTAACAGACAAAAAAGCGTGAATCGTCTTTTACTAACACAGAATCAGCTAAAAGCAGCCCAAAGGCGAATAGAACTTCCCCTTTAGAGTGCCGTCGTACGTGTTGTACGTCACCGCGCTTTGTTCATCATTTTTCAAAAACTATGGTGTGTGGGCAACATCGTTTTTAATGATGAAGTTGGAAAAACTTCGTTTTTTGGACATGCTGAAAAATTTCTTTTTTTTTTTAATGCCGAAAAACGACCGTGTGTACGCGGCATTAGAATTGAACAAAATATTCTCCCCCCCCCCCCCTCCCAATGCAAGGGTTAAAGTGGTTCTATAGGCAGAAGGTTTTTCTCTTATCATCCATGGACGGACACAGCTCCTTAAATCTTGACAAGTGGGTTATGTTCCTGTTCATAGGAGAGGACTAGGCAGAACATGTTAGTTATCTTAAAACATGTAACTTTAACAGTTGAACCGCCCCGCACAGGGGGCGGTCCCTCTGGTCATAACCCCTCACCCTGCAGCATGCAGCTCAGTTTTTTTCTGCCTAGAAGAGGAGAAGGACGCAGGTCCCTTTGGGCCCAGAGTCCTGAATTTTTTTTTAATTTTTATTTATTTTATTTTTGTGATTGTTCTATCAACTGCCGGCTGGGTGACAGGCTGGATATTATAGATCCTTGTAGTCTGCCCAGTCCGGCCATCGAGCGTGAGCAGACCATAGCTATGCGCTGGGTCGGCCACGACATACCCCATGGCTCCAGGGGTGGCCGGTGAGCATATGCTCCACATATGACTGGGCTGCTGTTGTCTCACTCACAGTGGACTGGGCCGATAGCTACTCCGTAACATCATTTGTGGGTCTGTCAGGGACGCGCCAGCAAGTCCTCGCAAGGACGGGTAAGTACGGTTCCTCCTGCCTCGGCAGGTTTGAACAGCTGGGCATTCCCGGGATTAAGGGGTTCTTCTGTTCTCCCTTTCCCTGCTCTTTGTCGTCCTTTCTACTCCTGCCCTAGGGCCCGCTGGGACTGGGGTGTACCTGTGGGGGGACTTCCGGTCCCTGTGGGGGACCGTGGGGAGCCAGGATCCACTTTCTGTGAGGGGGGGGTCTGTCTCCTGGGAAGTCTCTGCACGGCCTTATCGTCCACATCGCGGGGCTCAGGCGCCATTTTTAGTGTGCCTGCTTTCTCTAATAAAATTTCCATTGGCGGCCATTTTGTCGTAGCCGCGCTGTGGCGCAGGTCGGTATTGCAGGCGGCCATTTCCTTATGGCGTCTGGCGGCCATTTTGGAGTGGGTTTTGGCCTCTAGCACTGGCTTTCTATACGGCGCGCAGCTCATTCACCTCACCGTTTTTTCCTCACACACACGCTGTGTGTATACAAGCCCCCGCCCGACTCAAGAGTGGGGGGACGGCTTTGCGGGTTTGCAGCTCGGTGGACCTCCCTGCTCTCCTACCAGTGGGTCTGCGAGGTGGTAACTTCAGGGTACAAGATCGAGTTTCTTTCTTGTCCACAAAACAGATTATTTCCTTCAAATCTTCCACTCCTTCCAGCTCGTTGGGCTGCTTTAATGGGAGCAGTACAAGACTTGCTCAGGTGCGGGGTAATTTTACCTGTGCCACTGAAGGAAAGGTTTTAGGGATGCTATTAGAATCTGTTTGTGGTTCCAAAGAAGGACTGTATCCGTCTGATCTTGGACCTCAAGGCCCTCAATGCCTTTGTGAGGGTGCGAAAGTTCAGGATGGAATCCATTAGTTCGGTGGTTTCTGCGCTCCATCCGGGGGACTTTCTGCCGTCCTTGGACATCAAGGACGCATACTTGCATGTCCCCATCTGTACCAGGCATCAGAGGTTTCTGTGCTTTGTGATCGGCGAAGACCACTATCAGTTTGTGGCTCTTCCCTTTGGCCTAGCGTCAGCACCAAGGGTGTTCACCAAGGTGCTCGCCCCGATTCTGGCTTTGCTGAGACAGCGAGGCATTGCTGTCATGGACTACTTAGACGATCTTCTTCTGAGAGCTGCTTCTGGCTCAGAATTAGAGGAGAACGTGTCTATAGCCAGTCAGACCCTCTGGGAATTTGGTTGGGTACTGAACATTCAGAAGTCGGTGTTGGTACTGACTCAGCGTCTGGAGTACCTAGGATTAATTCTGGACTCCTTGGAGGCGAAGGTCTTCCTTCCTTTGGAGAAGTTGCAGACACTCCAGTCGGCGGTGAAATTGTTAGCATCCCGCAAATGGTCGTCTCTCCGTTTTTGCATGTGAGATCTGGGCCTCATGGTGGCCTCCTTCGAGGCAGTACGGTACGCTTAATTTCACACTTGAGTCTTGCAGAAGGAGATCCTGTCCAAATGGAACAGATCTCCATTGTCTCTGGATCATCAGATTCAGGTGAGTCACCTGGTCAGGGCTTCCCTGAGTTGGTGGCTGAGATCCCCGGCTCTTCAGTCCGGGAAGTTGTTCCATCCTTTCCATTGGACCTCCATTTAATTAAAGTCAATTTGTAATTTAAAATCATGTTGCTAACATTAGTAGGCAATCTAAGGCATATTTACCAGTCACCCTGTATTGAAAGAGGTCTCATGACCAGAGGTCCTCTCAAAGGTGCATAAAGATGCGGTTATGTGATCCTGCAGTCCGAGTCTTCTCTCTTCTTCTGTTTACTTCAGGTAGGGTTCCTCGAGTATAAGCCGAGTTTTTCAGCAAATTTTTTTGTGCTGAAAATGCCCCCCTCGGCTTATACTCAAGTCACCTTTTTGTGCCTGATCTCCCAGACTTTGGAGAACCGTTACCGGCCGGTCATAGGTCCCCTGGACCCCAAACTTGGCACACATGTAGCTCCTACGGCCGGGGAGCACCGATTTCTTAAAGCCAGACACCCCTTCCATAGACTCCCATGTTAAACGGTAATTTCTATGGTGACTTTGGGGCCGGCCGTAGGTCCCCTGGACCCCAAACTTGGCACACATGTAGCCCCTATGGCCGGGGAGCACCGATTTCTCAAAGCCGGACACCCCTTCCATAGACTCCCATGTTAAACGGTAATTTCTATGGTGACTTTGGGGCCGGTCGTAGGTCCCCTGGACCCGGAACTTGGCACGCACGTAGCCCCATTTCTCCTCTACAAGTGTGCAAAGTTTGTTGTCTGGTGGACCTACGGCTGGGGAGCACCGATTTTTCAAAGCCAGGTACCCATTTCATAGACTCCCATGTTAAACATCAGTCTAGTCATGGACACAATGAGGCATGGGCACAGTGAGGCATGGGCACAGTGAGGCATGGGCACAGTGAGGCATTGAGACAGTGAGGCGTGGACACATTGAGGCATGCACATGGACACAGTGAGGCATGGGCACAGTGAGGCATGCACATGGACACAGTGAGGCATGCACATGGACACCCTAGGCTTATACTTAAATACATGCTTCTCATTATTATCTGTAAGCACCATAAAAATGCCCTTTTTTCTTCCCACTTTACATATTTGAGTATTTGGGATGAGGTGCCAATCTTGTGGGTGTTCTACCCTTAGCCGGACATATCTAGTATAAATTACAGTTATAAAACTTGGCAACGTCTTGAAGAGCTAAAAAATGCCAGCAGCATCTTCAACATTCAACACTTCCTTGTGTGTCGCATCTGCCTACTGTAGATACCACTTTCTCCCAACTGATACACAACTAGTGTGTCCCTAAAGAAGACAATATCTTACATAAGAGTATTGACATACCTTCTTTGGATCCAGTCTGTCCGCACGGTATGGTCACCTGCTTACTTGGCACTATCCACAGACTGCTTAACTCATCCATAAGACACATGATTTGAATCCAATGCAACTTTACTTTAGCTAATTGCAGTACAGAGGATGTTTTTTTCCAGTCTGTTAAAGTATAAGAAAACAATGACTTTCATAAAACCTCTCTCTATGAAGAACTAACACTGATTGAGGGAATATGGCAGAAGAGGGGAAGGTCTAAGACTAAACTAACCAGCCTAATCAGGAGAGGGGGACGGAGGAATATACCAAAATCACACTAGTAAATAAGTTGAGGTGGCCCAAATCTGCCACTAGATGTCAGCATACTACAGAAAAATGATAACCATATGCACTTCAATAAACAGAAAAACTCATGAAAGTGGAGCAGAATAGTAAGTGAAAATCAAATGGTCAGTATTCATGTTAGGCACGACTGGGTCAAGGCCAAAGGTCTTGGAAGTGGCACTTTACAAATGAATATAAAAATGTTGGCCAAACAATTCTTGTTTCCATTAAAAGTTTTGATAATTATAATTTTAATTATTATCAGCCTCATCATATTTCTACAAATTGTCACTTTTATCTATAGGTAAGCCTAGAATCAGGCTTACCTATAGGTAGTGGAAATATCTCCTAAATGTGTGCCGTTTAGGAGATATTTACCTTGTAGTGTGCCGATGATGCGCGCCGATGATGCCCTCCGTGCCGATTCTTCATTAGCAAGTGCCGTGACTGATGCGGCTCCAACCAGGCACAGAGCCAGAGTCCACGGCCCCGGAAGGAAGATGGATACGGCCACCAGCTGGGACAGCGCGGGCTTCGTTTGCAGGTAAGTGCCACATGGGTATGCGATGCATACTAGCCCATTATGCTTTTACTTTGCTGGGAAAAGCAGGGGAAAAAAGACTGACTGGTACTGGGAGTCAATGGGAGATTCAGAATCAGACAAAATAAGAATGTTCGTTAATATCGTTTTATTATTGTCATAATAATTACGATTATTCGTTATGATGAAGTTAAAAACCCAGGAAGTCAGCACAGCACAGGGATGATGGGAGCCCCTAATAATGAGCACAGCACAGGGATGGTGGGAGCCCCTCATAATGAGCAAAGCACAGGGATGGAGGGAGCTCCTCATAATGAGCACAGCACAGGGATGGTGGGAGCCCCTCATAATGAGCACAGCACAGGGATGGTGGGAGCCCCTCATAATGAGCACAGCACAGGGATGGTGGGAGCCCCTCATAATGAGCACAGCACAGGGATGGTGGGAGCCCCTCATAATGAGCACAGCACATGGATGGTGGGAGCCCCTCATAATGAGCACAGCAGGGGCACAGCCCCAGGAGGAAGTCAGCACAGCACAGGGATGGTGGGAGACCCTCATAATGAGCACAGCACAGGGATGGTGGGAGCCCCTCATAATGAGCACAGCACAGGGATGGTGGGAGCCCCTCATAATGAGCACAGCAGGGGCACAGCCCCAGGAGGAAGTCAGCACAGGGATGGTGGGAGACCCTCATAATGAGCACAGCACAGGCATGTTGGGAGCCCCTCATAATGAGCACAGCCCCAGGAGGAAGTCAGCAAAGCACAGGGATGGTGGGAGCCCCTCATAATGAGCACAGCCCCAGGAGAAAGTCAGCACAGCACAGGGATGGTGGGAGCCCCTCATAATGAGCACAGCACAGGGATGGTGGGAGCCCTCATAATGAGCACAGCACAGGGATGGTGGGAGCCCCTCATAATGAGCACAGCAGGGGCACAGCCCCAAGAGGAAGTCAGCACAGCACAGCGGGCTGAAGTCCGCTCTCTGCTGACATCACAGAAGTTGGTCCAGGGTCTGTGTCATTACCACAATAGAAGTTGGGATTCGGCAGGGGCCTGGACCGACACCCAGCTCAGCCTCTCAGCAAGCCGCTGAATGAAAACACTGTACCCAAATAAACAATGGGAGGAACTAATGCGCAAACCACACTAATATTGAGAATGGCTAGCAATAAATCACCATAATACTAATATAGTGAGAATATGTAAGGGGGGTAAAAACACCTAGGCAGCGGCCACAACAAGGTAATGTTCGCACACTAATTAGTAAAAAAAATGGGGGGTGTTGGGGCGCTTACCAGACTAATTATATATGATACTAATAATGATATAAAGTGCAATGTGCTCACTAATATTAGATAAATAATTTAAACCAATATAAAAAAAAGTGATGGCATCAATACAATAAAAAATTATGCAATAATGACCAGATAAATATTGTGCAGCAATAAATGGTTAATTATAGTGCATATAAGTGATAAGTGCTAATAAAGTGCATAAAAAAAAAGTGTAACAAGTGCATCAAAATAAATATCCCATAATGTAAAGTCCAAACATATTATGAGAAGGTGGAGAAAATCTTCATGCAAATGTGCAAAATAACAATCCAGGGCAAATCCAAGACATGCAGCCCAGAGGTATTAAAAATGTCCACAAGAAAGTTCTCCAAAGTGCAGTGCTCAAAGACAAAATCCAAAAACGTGATCCACTCAGGGTAACCAGTAGCACCAGCCTCTTACCTCCACAAGGCTTATCTAATACATATGCAGGTCACTTTTCATTCCACACCAACAGCAACTTTGGCCAGTAATCAAGTCCCTCTCTCCTTGGACCAACAGCTCCCCCAAGGTGCATATAAGGACAAAATGCTCACAATAGTGCGGAGATGACGTCACCGACAGCTCAGCTAACCTCACGCGTTACGTGGCAGGTCACGCCACTTAAACATAGGAACATGAGATTCTATGATTAAGTGGCGTGACCTGCCACGTAACGCGTGAGGTTAGCTGAGCCGTCAGTGACGTCATCTCCGCCTTTAGGCCGGGAGCGGAGAAGTTATTACACCTGATGTTCGTTTCTGGAATTTTAAATGTGAGTGTTTATTGCGTTTTTAATAAAATCATCTTGCAAATTTACACTATTGTGAGCATTTTGTCCTTATATGCACCTTGGGGGAGCCGTTGGTCCAGGGAGAGAGGGACTTGATTACTGGCCAAAGTTGCTGTTGGTGTGGCATGAAAAGTGACCTGCATATGTATTATAAGCCTTGTGGAGGTAAGAGGCTGGTGCTACTGGTTACCCTGAGTGGATCACTTTTTTGGATTTTGTCTTTGAGCACTGCACTTTGGAGAACTTTCTTGTGGACATTTTTAATACCTCTGGGCTGCATGTCCTGGATTTCCCCTGGATTGTTATTTTGCACATTTGCATGAAGATTTTCTTCACCTTCTCATAATATGTTTGGAATATTTATTTTGATGCACTTGTTACACTTTTTTTGATGCACTTTATTAGCACCTATCACTTATATGCACTATAATTAACCGTTTATTGCTGCACATTATTTATCTGGTCATTATTGCATAATTTTTTATTGTATTGATGCCATCACTGTTTTTATATTGGTTTAAATTATTTATCTAATATTAGTGAGCACATTGCACTTTATATCATTATTAGTTATCATATATAATTAGTCTGGTAAGCACCTCCGCGGTTTTTATTTTTTGTTAAAAAAAAATTAAAAGACAGAATTAAAAATAAATAAATACAAAAACGTTTTATATTTTGTTATAAAATTTTGAAAACAGGTAATTTTTATCCTTCATTGATGTACGCTGATGAGGCTGCACTGATGGCCTGCACTGATGGCCTGCACTGATGGGCTGCACTGATAGGCACTGATGGGCTGCACTGATGGGCAACGATGGGCTGCACTGATGGGCACCGATGGGCTGCATTGATGGGCACCAATAAGGCGGCACTGATGGAGACTGAGAGGTAACACTGAGGCCCCGTACACACGACCGAGGAACTCGACGTGCCAAACACATCGAGTTCCTCGTTGAGTTCAGTGTGGAAGCCGCCGAGAAACTCGGCGGGCCGACTTTTCCCATTGACTAACGAAAAAATAGAGAACATGTTCTCTTTTCGGCCCGACGGGTTCCTCGCTGAAAAGTGTACACACGACCGAGTTTCTCGGCAGAATCCAGCTCCGACCGAGTTTCTGGCTGAATTCTGCCGAGAAACTCGGTCGTGTGTACGGGGCCTCAGAGGTGGCACTGATGGGTGGCACTGAAGTGCATTGATAGGTGGCACTGGTGGGCACTGAAAAGAGGCACTAATAGGTGACATTGATAGGCAGCACTGCAAGGTGGCACTGATGAGGCACTGATTGGCACCACTGGCGGGCATTGATAGGTGGCACTCGTGGGCATTAATAGGTGGCACTGTTTTGGACTGTTGGGCTCTGATTTGTGGCACTGTGGGCACTGGCAAGTGGCACTGGCAGGCGGTACTGGTAAACACAGATGAGGCGGATGTGCCTCTTCCTCTTCAGGACCGATGTCCCTTGCACAAAAGCCAGCTTTTTTTTTCTCCTCACTCTGACGCCCTCCCGGCAAAGCAGGTCTGCTCTGTAGCCGTCATTCGGCTATAGCGCGGATCTGAAGGAGTTAAAGTGGAGGTTCACCCAAAAAGTTTATTTTTATCATTAGATTGAGGCTCATTTTGTGAAGGGGAATCGGGTGTTTTTTTTTAAATCGAAGCTGTACTTACCGTTTTAGAGATAAATCTTCTCCGCCGCTTCCGGGTATGGGCTGCGGGACTGGGCGTTCCTATTTGATTGACAGGCTTCTGACGGTCGCATACATCGTGTCACGATTTTCCGAAAGTAGCCGAACGTCGGTGCGCAGGCGCCGTATAGAGCCGCACTGACGTTCGGCTTCTTTCGGCTACTCGTGGCGCGATGTATGCGACCGTCGGAAGCCTGTCAATCAAATAGGAACGCCCAGTCCCGAAGACCATACCCGGAAGCGGCGGAAGAAGATCTCTAAAACGGTAAGTACTGCTTTGATTTTAAAAAAAACACCCGATTCTGCTTCCCAAAATGAGCCTCAATCTAATGAACTCCCGCTTTAATCAGAAAAGCAGCTCGAGAGACCCATGGTAAATCTTTACATGGAGAAGCTGCAGAGATCCACTCAGCTCGAACCCAGAACACAGTGCAATGTGCTATATGTAGCCTCAGCTACATACAGTTTATACAGCATGTCCAGTGACCTCCCATGTTTGTGAGGGACAGAGATAATTTGGGCCAGCTTGGCCCAAACAATGTAAAGTGTATGAAAATCTGGAGTTCAGCTTTAATGTTGAGAACGGCTGGTGTAAAACACAATCAATGGCAGTTGTGTTGTCAACCTTTTATAGTAAATAACACAATTGTGCTTTAGAAACATTCCAAGCGACAGCGTATTACTCGTAGAATAGGGTGACCAGACATCCCCAGTTTCAGGGGACAGTCCCCTGATTGAGGACACTGTCCCCGGACCAAGTCTGTCCCTGGTTTTGTCCCCAGATTGGATTTAATAGGGGGCAGGGGCAATTTCAAAGACAGTCAGTGCAAAATTAAAATAAAAAAAATTGAATTTCACACCCCCGCTCTGCCGTGCCTACTAGCATAGGGGGGTTGTATTTTTCCCATTATCTGTGCCCCTTTCTGATGATCATGTGCTGGTCGGAGTGGAGGGAATATTTCTTCAGTTTCGGGTGCCCATTCAGCTCCGCTCGCATGTTCTTCTGCCTTGGCTCAAATCCTGGCCAGCCACCTGCCTATCTCCTTGCCTTCCCTGGTGGAGTGATCTTCCTCCGCTCCCTATCCAGTAGTAGCCGGGGGCCCGAAGAGTAAGACTTGAGAGGCTGTGAGGCGGGCAGCGACGGGCAGAGAGTAGCTAATTGTTGCCATTACTATTAAAGAAAAAATATGTCCCCGGATTTCATTTTAAAAATCTGGTCACCTTATCGTAGAAGGAGCTTTGATTCTGACTGTAAGCATCTTTAAGACTGCTCTGCCAGTTTGTCTTGTGGAAATGATGTAGTAAATGAGCCACAATGCTATGGGAATGTAGCCTTTATCTCAACATGTTTTGAGAGTGTCTGCTCCTTTGATCATGGAAATAGAAATTACTCACCAAGATAATTATGGAGGGCTGCCAATGCTGCTTACAAGATCCTCTAAGCCAATAATAATACTGATAATTATAATAGCCAGGTCAACACAGTGATCCATGTTGTAGAGTATGTTCTGCCAGAACTTCTTTACTTGGATGTCCAGCAAGAATTCAGTATGCGTCCTCATTCCAGCAGCAGACAACAAAGCTCTGTCCATTGCCAATATAGACGCCCATTATAAAGGCTGTACCGTCTGTTCAAATCATTTTGTTTATTTTATTGCATATGGGTAGATGGACACGCCTGTTCTCAATTGTAGGAACACGCTGGAACATGTTAACGCCAACTTTCTTCCGACTGGCTGAGCACTGGGATGGTCAATAAGCACAATGAGGGGTGAGACTTAAAGTGGATGTAAACCCACTCTCGTCCTTTCTAAACCCCTGCCATAGTGCTGATCTATAAGGATATAGATGCCTCCTGCATGTATCCTTACTTGTCAAATGTCTCCCCTCTGTCTATTAAAAGAACTGAAAAACTGCAGATTCTGTGGGTGGATCTGTTGTCTGGAGCTCTGTGGGTGGAGTCGTGATGTCAGTAGACTCCCTGCCCACCTCTACACTCCCCTTGTCAACATGCGCTAAACACAACACTAAATTCTGCTATGATCACTAACATCCAGTCAAAATCCAGAAAAGTAACCACATGACTTCAGAAAAGGAGTGGGGGTGGGAATTAAAAAATAATGCCTGTCACCAGGCTAGTGCGTGAGATATGTAAATAACCTGTCACTCACAGCAAGGGGGCGGAACGGACTAAGGTTTTTCTCTGTAAGTCCGTTTTATTTCACTGAACAATAAAAGAGGATTGCTCAGAGCTGGATTAACTCTGTGTGGCAAGACTGGGCACAGATGATAGGAAATTTTATACTCCTACATTGTGATATAAAAAAAAAAATACATTTCGGGTTTACATCCACTTTAAGCCATCCATACAGTCCATGGAATGAAATTCAGCAAGTTCAGCGGAGAGATTACTGAATTATGATTCATACTCCATAATGTTCCGAGGTTATTAATGGTTCAGTGTTGGGGCCTTTACTTTTTAACCTATTTATAAATGATAGAGCGCTTGGAATTAAAAGTACAATTTTTGTGTTCTGTAGTTTAAAGTCCTTAACCACTTAAGCCCCGGACCAATATGCAGCTAAAGGACCAAAGGTGTTTTTACAATTTGGCACTGCGCTGCTTTAACTGGTAATTGCGCGGTCATGCATAGTTGTACCGAAACAAAATTTGCGTCCTTTTCTTCCCACAAATAGAGCTTTCTTTTGATGGTATTTGATTGCCTCTGCGATTTTTATTTTTTGTGATATAAATGGAAAAAGACCATAAATTTTGAAAAAAATAATTTTTTCCTATAACAAAAAGTAAAAAATATCGAATAAACAAAATTTTAGTCAAACATTTAGGCCAAAATTTATTCAGCCACATGTCTTTAGTAAAAAAAATCGCAATAAGCGTATATTTATTGGTTTTCGCAAAAGTCATAGCGTCTACAAACTAGGGTACATTTTCTGGAATTTACACAGCTTTTAACTAGGGCGGTGATCAAGGGGTTAAACCTTTTATTAGGGGGGTACAGCCCCATTCACTGGCGACTTACGCAAACGACATAAAAATTTAAAAAATCTACGCGGTTCCGACGTCCATACTTAACATTGGCTGCGCCATCTTTTTGGTGGAATATCTTTAGGCCTGAAAACGCCTTACGTAAACGGCGTATCTTTACTGCGACGGGCAAGCGTACATTGGTGAATAGGCGTATCTCGCTGATTTACGCAATCTAGGTGTAAATCAGCGTACACGCCCCTAGCGGCCGGCGTAAATAGACAGCTAAGATACGACGGCGCCGGCGGTCATATCTTAGCTAGATTTAAGTGTATCTCAATTCGAGAATACACTTAAATATACGACGGCGCAGATTCAGAGTTACGACGGCGTATCTACTGATACGCCGGCGTAACTCTTCCTGAATCTGGCTATTAATCTTAAAATAAAAGGATATTTTCCCGTCCCAACGTGAGTAAGTCACTATAAAGACATGGTAGTGAAAGCAGTCAAGGCACATACATTCCAAAGAGGGGGCTCTTGACAAGTATCTTAGAAACAAACTAAGTTCATATGACTCCACCCAAAATCTAAAATGTCTTTCTGCTGCTGAACTTGTGTATATGGAGTGTTATCATAAACACATGTATAGCTTACAAGTGTATGCAAAAAAATAAAAAGCTTTCTATATTTTGCATACGCCTGTACACTATACTTGTGTTTATGATACCCCATATACAGGGCCGGAGTGGGACTCGTTTTTAGCCCTGGAGTTTCATGCCTTAGGCTGCTTTCACACTGAGGCGTGCAGCCGCGGTGACGGTATAGCCGCGCTATTTGTAGCGCGGCTATACCATCGTATTTACCTCGATATTCGGGCGCTAGCATTGATTTCTATGGGAAGGCGCGGTATAGGAGCGGTGAACACACCGCTCCTATACCGCGGTAAAGATGCGGCTAGCAGGACTTTTGGTGCGCTCCTTCTAGCGCACCGCTTCAATGTGAAAGCCTTCGGGCTTTCACATTGAACACTACAGGGCATGATTTTTCATGCGGTATAGCAGCGCTATTTTTAGCGCTGTACCGCATGAAAAACGCCCCAGTGTGCAAGGGGCCTTAGACCAGCCCACTTTAGTTCACGACTATTAAAATATTGTAATTAAAACCTCAAAATATAAGTTTGCAATGGCGCACAGTGTAGCTAAAAATCGCAGATCACCGCCATTACTAGTAGAAAGAAAAAATGCCATAAATCCATCCTCTATTTTGTAGAAGCTTTAACTTTTGTGCAAACTAATCAATATACACTTATTGCGTTTTTTTTTTTACCAAACATATGTAGAAGAATATAAATCGATCTAAACTGATGAAGAAATGTTTATTTCTTTGGATGTTTATTATAGTAAAAAAAAATTTTTTTTCAAAATTGTCGCTATTTTTGTTTATAGCACAAAAAATAAAAAAAACGCAGAAGTGATCAAATACCACCAAAAGAAAGCTCTATTTTTGGGGAAAAAAGGACGTCAATTTTGTTTAGGTACAACTTCACACGACCGCGCAATTGTCAGTTAAATCGATGCAGCGCCGAATAACAAAAAAAAAAAATGATTGAAGTGCATTATTTGTATTATTACATTGTTATATAAAATAGTTCAACTCACCATAATGCAGAATCAGTGAGAGCCCCAAGTGTGTCACTTGCCGCGTCACCTGCCACCAGATGCAGATTGTCACTTGCCACATGTTGCAGATTGTCACTTGCCACGTCACCTGCCGCACTTTGCGGATTGTCACTTGCCACACTTTGCGGATTGTCACTTGCCGCGTCACCTGCCACCAGATGCAGATTGTCACCTGCCACATGTTGCAGATTGTCACTTGCCACGTCACCTGCCGCACTTTGCGGATTGTCACTTGCCACATCACCTGCCATACTTTGCGGATTGTCACTTGCCACGTCACCTGCCATACTTTGCGGATTGTCACTTGCCACGTCACCTGCCACACTTTGCGGATTGTCACTTGCCATGTCACCTGCCACACTTTGCGGATTGTCACTTGCCATGTCACCTGCCAAACTTTGTGGATTGTCACTTGCCACGTCACCTGCCACACTTTGCGGATTGTCACTTGCCACGTCGCCTGTCACACATTGCGCATTGTCACTTGCCACACTTTGCGGATTGTCACTTGCCATGTCACCAGCTACACTTTGCGGATTGTCACTTGCCACGTCACCGGCCACACTTTGCGGATTGTCACTTGCCACGTCGCCTGTCACACATTGCGCATTGTCACTTGCCACACTTTGTGGATTGTCACTTGCCATGTCACCAGCCACACTTTGCGGATTGTCACTTGCCATGTCACCAGCCACACTTTGCAGATTGTCACTTGCCATGTCGCCTGTCACACATTGTCACCTGCAAAAAGGTAGTGAAATGTCACTTGTCAAGTCACCTGCCACACGTTGCAGATTGTCACTTGCCACATGTAGGGCAGTCCTCTCTTTTCCCTGTGTCCTGTAGCAATCACTCCCTCCGTTTCTTCCTGGTTCCAGACTCTCTGCCAGCAGAGTGCATGCTGGGGGCTGAAGTCTGCTGGCTGTGCACAACAATGAGGTGGTCAATCCTCTGGGACTGCATGTCCCATGATGCTCCTCTAGACCCTAGTCTCTTTTGATTGGCCACAGCGCAGCCAATCAGGAGGGAAACAGACGGGCAATGCACTAAGCGGCGAATCAGGGGAGAGCCGCTCTCTCTCTCCACTGCTGACAGGAGAAAGGAGGGGGCGAGCGGGGGAGATATACTGATGTGCCGCAGCTCGCCTCTCTCCCTTGACACCACAGATTTTGTTTTTATAGTGGGTGCGGGCGCGGGCGCTGCCGACGATTGACGGATTAATTTGTTATGTTGCGCTGGGAACATGCTGGCTGGCGGGCGGCAATTTGCTGGGGACCGAGGAACCATTCACCGGCCCGAAACCTGGCCAGCCCACCGTGAATTATCCCGGTTCTCCCGATTGGCCAATCCGGGCCTGCCCATATACCTAAGTACAGCAGCACACAGACATTCATGTCTGACACATCAAACCTATTGGGAATTTCACAAGAAAAACAATGGTGTGCTTGGTTTTAACGTAACTTTATTCTTTCATGAGTTATTTACAAGTTTCTGACCACTTATAAAATGTGTTCAATGTGCTCTCCAGTGACATGCAGCGAGTGCTACGCTGTGGGCTCTTGCTGAATGAAGCTAGGACAGCCACTGATGTTTCTTCATTAGTGACAGATTTCATGCGTCCACATTTTGGCAAATCCAACACTGAACCAGTTTGACGAAACTTAGCAAGCAGTTTGCTAACTGTAGTATGGGAGATGGGTGGTCTCGTAGGCTGTCTTGCATTGAAATCTGCTGCAATGACCCGGTTACTGCGTTCACCAGACATCAACACAATTTCTATCCGCTCCACACGTGTTAACCTCGACGACATGTCAATGGCTGTAAACAAAGAGAAACTTGTAAATAACTCATGAAAGAATAAAGTTACACACCATTGTTTTTCTTGTGAAATTCCCAATAAGTTTGATGTGTCACATGACCCTCTTCCTATTGAAAAAAACAAAGTTGGATTCAAAATGGCCGCCATGGTTACCACCCATCTTGAAAAGTTTCCCCCCTCACATATACTAATGTGCCACAAACAGGAAGTTAAAGGGGTGGTTCACCCTAAAAACTACATTTTCTTATTCCACTGCCCCCCCACATTACAATCCGATTAAGGCTCTTATTATTTTTTTCATGCTGTACATACCTTAGTACAGCATATTCACCCGTGCATCCGGGTTGCGAGTCCCGCGGGAGTGGGCGTTCCTCACATGCCGGTGATTGACGTTTTGCCCAAAAACGAGCTCCCCCCCGTCGCCTAAGCCGCGTCACGGTTGGCGAAAGGAGCCGAACGGCTCCTATACTGCGCATGCACATCGCCGTTCGGCTCCTTTCGCCAATCGTGACGCGGCTTACGCGACGGGGGGGGGGAGCTCGTTTTTGTATGTACAGCATGAAAAAAATAATAAGAGCCTTAATCGGATTGTAATGTGGGGGGGCAGTGGAATAAGAAAATGTAGTTTTTAGGGTGAACCACCACTTTAATATCACCAACCATTCCCATTTTATTAAGGTGTATCCATATAAATGGCCCACCCTGTACAAGTACATTTTTTTGTCTTCCTCTTGGTGGACTGTGGGTGTAGGTTTTGTATTTGGAGGTTTTTAATTTACTTATTCTTTTTTTTTTTTATTGGTTGACCTAGTTAGACTTGTGTCTTTTTTAAACCTTTCTAACTATGTAACTATTAGTAACTTTTTGTGATGGTACTGATATAATAGTGGACAGAATGTATCAATGTAATGTGCAGCAGAGTGAACAGGGAGGGACAGGTAGAGAAGGACAGGTAGAGTTATCCATAAGAAAACCTTTTTTACTTGTTATTGCAGCAACATCTGTCCAAAAAAAAAAAGACAAACCCTGCAGTAAGATTCAGCACAACTATTACATGTGATTAGACTTTGACACGTACAAGTATCTAGCATGTGAACAAGCTTATGCCGGGGATTAAAAATTCTTGTTAGTGTTCGGCTTTCCTAAAAAAAAGTGACCTTCACAGTCTAATCTTTCTAAAAACAAGGTCATAGGAACTGCTAAGAGCCCCAGCTGAACTCTCCCTAGTTTAAACTATTATCACACTTCGTTCTTCTATTTCATTTGTGGTTGTAAATCCCAGATGGAAACTCAGGCAGACAATGGGCCAGATTCACGTAGGGAGCGCGTATTTGTGAGCGGGCGTAACGTATCCTATTTACGCTACGCCTCCACAACTTTGACAGGCAAGTGCAGTATTCACAAAGCAAAGTTGCGGCGGCGTAGCGTAAATAGGCCAGCGTAAGCCCGCCTAATTCAAATATGGAACATGTGGGCGTGTTTTATGTTAATGTATTGTGACCCCACGTAAATGACGCTTTTTACGAACGGCGCATGCGCCGTCCGTGAAAGTATCCGAGTGCGCATGCTCCAAATTAACCCGCAAAAAGCCAATGCTTTCGACGTGAATGTAAATGACGCACAGCCCTATTCGCGAACGACTTACGCAAACGACGTAATCGACGGAAAATTCGACGCTGGCCCGACGTCCATACTTAACATTGGCTGCGCCTCATATAGCAGGGGTAACTTTACGCCGGAAAAAGCCTAACGTAAACGGCGTATCTGTACTGCGACGGCCGGGCGTATCTAGCTGATTTACATATTCTAGGCGTAAATCAGCGTACACGCCCCTAGCGGTCAGCGTAAATATGCAGTTAAGATACGACGGCGTAGGAGACTTACGCTGGTCGTATCTTAGAGAAATTCTGGCGTATCTGATTCTTTGAATCAGGCGCCAAGATACGCCGCCTCACACTCAGAGATACGACGGCGTATCTGGAGATACGCCGTCGTATCTCCTACGTGAATCTGGCCCAATGACTGTACCTCTAGAGCTAGCCATACACAGCTATGTTTTTTTCTTTCTCAGCCAAGCAAGCAGGATACAAATCTATTTAAACAGCGTAGATGGAGGAATCTCCACTACCAGCAATTGTATTCAGCATCTGTGACATCCGTGCAGTGGCGTCTCCAGCTTTCATATTTAGGGGGGGCACATGGGGGGACAGGGACAAAAGTAGGGGGGCCAACTATAAAATGCAATTATATATATATATATATATATATATATATATATAATCTCCTGGGGCCCTTTACTACGATCCCACTATGGGCCCTTTCACATGTTCTGCAGTGAGCTCCCTTCCTACTATACTGGGGCCCCCCAGGGTGGCAGAAAACAAGATATATGTCACCAGCACACCGAGAAAATATAAGGGTACAAAGCAGTGGGAGAACTATCATTGTTGCAAAGGTTGTCTTGCCACCGGGGCCCTGGTGTTCTGCCACAGTGGGGATCCCCAGCTGTCCTGTCCCTGCTATTTACAGCGCTGGTCTGGCATCTGTCTTCTTGGCAGCGGTGGCAGTCTATTAGGACCTAGTGCTGGTGACATTATGGGTGCATGCAGGGGAAGGCTGGCACTATTGGTTATAGAGAGCCGAGCCCCCAGCTGGTCACCTAGCAGCAGTAATGCTGTATAACCTTCTCTGTTGACATGCTGATCGGCATGTGATCCAGGTGATGCTCCCAGTCAGATCTAATAAACACAGTATTTATTAGCATCAAGAGTACAACCACATAAATATAATCAACCGTATGATCAGCAGCCATGTGGGCTCTATGCCTGTAAAGTGTGGGCTTTGATCAATAAAGTCACTGATATTTATGACTAGGATTTGACTAAGAGCATCACCTGGATTGCATCCCGATCAGCATGTCAGAGAAGGGTCCACTGCTGCTAAGCAACCTGCAGGGAGCTCAACTGTCTACAACCAATAGAGATGGGCTCGGGTGTGTTTGAAATCCCACATGCCCGATCACGCCAGGAAGCCGACACTCCACAGTGCTAATCAATGTATGGGCTGCCTAAGAGCTAAGACCAGCCATAGACAGTTTAAATCTCAGCTGGTTCAGCGGAAACTGGCTGAGATTTGAACCATTAATGAGCAGATTCTCTTATAATTATCACTAGTGGTTACTGTATAGTCACTGGTGATAATCACTGTTTGTCGGGAGAATATAATTGCTGGGCAGGAGGGATATTCCCCTGTCACCACTGTCTGTTGATGGGGGAATCATACAAGTTTCTTTCCTGCAATCTGTGGATGCAGGAAAGAAATTTGCACCGTATATTATCTGCCTAACCGAAAGTGAAAGTAAATTGTGAATGTTTTGAAAGAACAGGAGAGGGGGAGGGAGACAGATCGGGGGGGACAGAAGGGATGGAGATAATGTAGTTCAGTGATTACAGTGTACTGCAGTCTGCAGTGCACACACTTAAACACGGTCCAGGCTAGAATATCTGGTTGTGTGAGCGCTTGCATTATGCAGTGTCGGCGAGCAGAGGGAGGGGGAGGAATCCCCCGCAGAGCTGACTGAGCCCTCTCGGGGAGCAAAATACAAAAATTGCAAAAAAAAAAAAAAAAAAAAAAAAATTTTTTTTTTTTTGGGGGGGCACATGGTGGGGCACAGCATGATGTTGGGGGGGTCAGGGCCCCCTCTGGCCCCCCCTAGGGACGCCTCTGCATCCGTGGCTGCCTGAATACACTGCAACTAGAAAACAATGAATGGATTTGGTAGTACCGTAGTATACAGTCACTGTTCAGCGGATAATCTTCCACCCAGTGCAGTTAGGGTGACCACGTGTCCCGGATTGCCTGGGACAGTCCCGCATTTTGCAGGTCTGCCCCGGGCACCTTCATCCCAGGACAATACAGTGTCCCGGAATGAAACTGACACAGCCACTCCCCCGGGCCAATCTGATGCCCCCAAAAAAGGCCGCCATATCACCGCTTTACTCACTGACAGTACTTGTCCTGGCCAGGAATGCCTGGAGGAGCACAATCCCTGCCCCCTGTTTGTGATTGGAGAAATCATAAATCCCGCCACTTGTGTCCAATCACTGTGCTGTGAGTCGTTACTGCACAAGCTGATTTTTGGGAAGAGGGAGGGGGGGGTCCCTGAATTGTAGTTTGGAAATGTGGTCACCCTAAGCGCAGTCGAGTGTTAAAACGACTTTTGTTGAGCCAGGTGGTGCTTGCAGAGCCATGAACTCTCTTGAATTTTGTCCGATTCAACAGGAATCGGCTAAAATGCAAGCCTTCTACAGTATGACCAGCCTAGGACTTGATATGAACCTTCATGGTGGCCTTCCGGTGTTTAATCATTTTGCCATAATGATGTGTGATGTTTATTTATGTATTGGCATAAGGTCTCTGGGCCAGATTCACAAAAGAGATACGACGGCGTAGAATATGCAAATGACTAGATACGGTGATTCACGAACGTCCGCTTTGCCCGTCGATCTAAATTTACGTCGTTTCCGTAGAGATGCGGCGCGTAAAACTTAGGCTGCCCTCTAGGTGGTCTAAGCAATGTTAAGTATGGCCGTCGTTCCAGCATCGAAATTAAAAATTTCACGTCGTTTGCGTAAGTTGTCCGTGAATGGCGCTGGATGCCATTTACGTTAACGTCGAAACCAATGACGTCCTTGCGACGTCATTTAGCGCAATGCACGTCGGGTAATTTGACGGACGGAGCATGCGCAGTACGTTCGGCTCGGGAACGCGCCTAATTTAAATGGTGCCCGCCCCATTTGAATTAGGCGGGCTTGCGCCGAGCGGATTTACGTTACACCGCCGCAAGTTTACAGGTAAGAGCTTTGTGAATCAGGCACTTACGCTGTAAACCTGCGGCGGTGTAACGTAAATGGGATACGTTACGCCGCCGCAGCGTAACGTATTTGTACCTGAATCTGGCCCTCTGGTTTTTATGCCACAGTTGGGTTTTGGACACCTAAAGGGAAGGCCTTAGCCAAAATGGTCATATAAAGGGAAGAATTCCGGCGCTCCAAATAATGTGACGTCCTTTATTTTAAAAAAAGGTATAGTAGTGGCTTTAATAGCAAATCTTTTTAGACCAATAGTAAGATTTAATATAAAAATGAGGCAGCCATCCCGGTGCCTCGATAAACAAGTAAGAAAGTAAGAGAGGGGGGAGGCGTCAACTGAATGAATCCTACTGGTTTCAATGTATTTTGCATAATGTGTAAAACTTACAGGTCCATGGGGGTGGAGATGCCCATCAAAGATAAAAATGTTCTGGGGTGCTCTGATGCCAATTTGCGGGCTCAGGTATCAATGAGGGATCGATACCAGAGCCCGCAGAGCGGCATCAGAGCACCCCAGGACGTTTTTATCTTTGATGGGCATCTCCACCCCATGGACCTGTAAGTTTTACACCTTACAAAAAGTACATTGAAACCAGTAGGATTCATTCAGTTGGCACCTCCCCCCTCTCTTAGCCAAAATGGGCCTAGGATTGTAGTAATATGGTCAGTTAGTGCGGGAATTTCTAGAAAAAACGAGAGTCATATTTGTTTATGCTCTGTACTCACATGCGGGATTTCCGACGGGAAATGTTCCCGTCGGAAATCCCGAGAGAAAAGCCGAGAACCTGCTCGGTCAGTCTTTTCCCCTACACACGAGAGGTTTTCCCAACAGGAAAACTGCGATGGAGCTTTGGTCTGGAATCCCGGCCGCGTGTATGCTCCCATAGGCAAACTGCCAAAAACCGCCGGGCAAATGTCGGCCAGTTTTCCCAGCGGGAAAAAGACAGCTGGTTCCCTTTTTTGTCCGGCGTTTTTTGGGCAGTTTTCCCATCTGGAAAACCGTCCGTGTTTACAAGGCTTTACAGTAGCATGGAGATGTCTTAGTTCTGCTGCTTCCTATTGGAACAGAAATCTTCAGATGCAAAGTATAGTCATTACATGCTGGATGTTTTTATAGCTGCTCCTAGGGGGGTCTAAACTCACCTGCATGTTAGCCTATGTGTCCATGCACACTTAGGGCCAGATCCACGTACCTGCGCGTAAGAATCTGCCGTGTGCAGCGTATCTAATATACACAACGCCGCCGCCATTTATTTTTTTTCGAATCCTCAACGAATTTGCGCCTTAAAGGAACACTAAAGGTTTGTTTTTTATTAGATCAATTGATTGCTGTACGCAAGAGCATTTAAATATCACTTACCTTGTTTTTCCTTTTGACCTCCAAAATACAGTAATCCAGGTTTGAAAATGCCATTTCCTGTCACTCCTCTTCTTGCTTTCCACCAGCATCTGAGCCGTTTTGCATGGTGGAAAGCAGAATGTGCTCACCCCCTCCCTATGACTACAGCCCTGTGTGAAGATGCTCTCTTATCCCTCACAGGCATGGAGGCTAAGCCTAATGGGAACTGTAGTTCCCATTAGGCCGTGATGTTGCAAGAATGAATGCGCACCGCAAACCAGGAAGTCAGTGAGAATAACGATTCAGGAGTGATGGAGGTGAATAAAACAGCTCGATTTCAACAGGTATCAAACTAGTTATAATGCAAAACATTACTTTTTACTTTATCAGCTACTGTCAGACTTTAATTTAAGAGGAAAATATTTTTGTCTTTACAACCCCTTTAAGTTAGGGCGGCGTAGTGTATCTTTGGGGCGTAAGGGCGCGGGATTCAAATGGATGTAATGGGGGCATGTTTTATGTTAATACGTCGTGACCCGACGTAACCGCGGTGGCTCAACGCGATTGGCACTGCGCTGACAAGCCATTCACCTCTGCAGCTAGGGGTTTGGATCCCGGTCTCGGCATGTGAATTGAGTTTGGTGGTCTCAGCCCGGCTCCCGGTGGGTGTGCTATGCGAGGTAAAAAAATACACTTAAAATAAAAAATAAATAAAAAAGCTGCTATATGGTGGCGTACTCAATGTTAAGTATGGCCGTCGTTCCCGCGTCGAAATTTGAAATTTTTACGTCGTTTGCATAAGTCATTCGCGAATAGGGATTTGCGTAGAATGACGTCACTGTCGTAAGCATTGGCTTGTTTCGGTTTAATTTCGAGCATGCGCACTGGGATACCCCCATGGATGGCGCATGCGCAGTTAAAAAAAAATGTTGTTAACGTCGGGTCACGACGTATTTACATAAAACACGCCCCCATCACAGCGATTTCAATTGCGCGCCCTTACGCCGCCAAAGATACACTACGCTGCCGTAACTACGCGGATTCTTTGAGGATTTGAAAATAAAAAAGTAAGTTATGGCGGCGTAGTGTATCTTAGATACGCTACGCACGGCGGTAATATGTGCCGCTGTACATGGATCTACCCCAATATGTTTAAACTGCTGCTCTCCAAACATGCAACCTGTTCTGGCCTCCATACTTGATCTGTCCTGCCAACAATGTTTTTTTTTTATACTTCAACAATCCCTTCTGTGTACCCCCAGGCCTTATTTTGTTGAAATCATAGCAAATAAAAGGAAGCAAGGTGATACACTATAAGCAAGGCACCAGTGAAGCAATGCTTACTTTACTGATCATGCCCATGTTTCTGGCCATGCCCAAAAGCACACATTGCATTTTTTTTCTCAATCTCATCAGGGAGTGTGGCAGGTAGCCCACGTACAGTAGCACCCCACATTGTTCTTCTCAATCTCTTTAAGGTGTCACTCTTAATTCTTTTAACATTTTGAAAACTATGGAGTACACTGTATTTTTACATAGTTGTTTCCTTTTGCTAACCAGCAGTGTAAGGTACACTGTCTTCTGTGTGCTTAGAAGAGGCTGTAGTCTGTGTTCTTATTACGCTATGAGCATAGGTGTGCACCAGGGCCGGACTGGGAATAAAATCCAGCCCTGGAAAAAAATTCACACCAGCCCCATAGCATTTTTATACCAGCCCAACAGCAAACGTCATTATTTTCTTGTTCATGAAAGGGAAAACCATACATTTTAAAGCACATTTGAAGAATATATTATATATATATATATATATATATATATATAGAGATAGAAGACAGATATGAAAGTAGTAGGTATATGTAGGTATAGTGGAACACTAGGAAGCCTATACTACATGCTGTGTACCCCTGGCGGGGAATTGGATCTGGTGAGTGGGGACCCTTGTGGGGGAGCACCGTGACCACTGCGAATGCTGTATCAGCTGTATAGGAACACCTTTCCTCACTGCAAGAACCTGCATCCATAAGCCCTGACTGGAATCAATAGAACTTCTCCCACTAGAGACTATTGTGTTTTATGTTTTTATGTGATCTCCTTCATGCAGTCTTACTGGTCAGACATCATATAGCCTTAGACCCCGAGGCTGCAATTGGACTATATACTTTCATTCACTGTATGATTATTTTGATTCTTACCTGCACATAGCATTTGTTAATAAGCTGGCACAGGCCCACACTAACGGTTTTATTTTCTCACTGTTGATTAATGTGGAGGCTTACACATCTAGCCAAGGTTACCACTGCCAGCTGTTGTGGAAGCTCATATATTGAATTTTTTCACATATTCTATTATATTTAGTGCACTTATTTGCAGCTCACCTTATTGGATCCTATATTTGGGTCCTTTTCTCACCCTTTATGGTATAAAGCAGGCATCACTAAATGGCGGACCGCGGGCCACATGCAGCCCGCGGCACTCTGCCATTCGGACCGCTTCGGTACTGCGATGTAGGAGCCTTTTCTTCCTCCTGCCATCACTCTGTAATCCTCACAGAGCCGACAGCGGGAGGCGGAACAATTCTGGGTGGAGGGCGGAACTGCCCGAGGTGATCAAACAGGCGATTGGCTGCTAGGACTGTCCTTCATCCTAGCAGCCAATCACCTGTTTGTTACCTCGGCCCTCCATCCAGAACTGTCCCGCCTCCCTCCCTGCAACTCCTCTCCTGTCCCTATCCAGACATGCTGTGCCTCCCTCTGATCTGTCTGTG
Source organism: Rana temporaria (assembly GCF_905171775.1). Taxonomy (NCBI): domain Eukaryota; kingdom Metazoa; phylum Chordata; class Amphibia; order Anura; family Ranidae; genus Rana; species Rana temporaria. The sequence continues at coordinate 57,746,030 of NC_053493.1, read as the reverse complement.
TAAGGTAGGACAGTGAGGGGGTGAAGTAAAGAGCTAACGTCTGAATGTGGGGGGAGGATTCCGAGCCTCAGGATTGCAGTGATGTGGGGAAAGGGGCTAAGGACATCAAAGAGGGGGAGCTGAGCACTGAAGTGGGGGGGGGGACTGAGGACTGGAGTGTGGGAGGGGGACTGAGGACTGGAGTGTGGGGGGGGACTGAGGACTGGAGTGTGGGGGGGGACTGAGGGCTGGGGTGTGGGGGGGGGACTGAGGGCTGGGGTGTGGGGGGACTGAGACTGTAATGTGGGGGGAGCTGAGCACTGTAAGGTGGGGGGACTGAGGACTGTAATGTGGGGGGGGGCTTGAAGACGTTAAATTGGGGTGACCAAGAAGGACAGTGATGTGGGGGGACTGAGGACAGTGATGTGGGGGGAGCTGAGGATTGTAATATGGGAGGAGCTGAGGACTGTAATGTGGGAGGAGCTGAGGACTGTAATGTGGGAGGAGCTGAGGACTGTAATGTGGGGGGGCTTGAAGTTAAATTGGGGTGACCAAGAAGGACAGTGATGTGGGGGGAGGCTGAGGACTGTAATGTGGAGGGGGCTGAGGACTGTAATGTGGGGGGGAGCTGAGGACTGTAATGTGGGGGGGAGCTGAGGACTGTAATGTGGGGGGGGCTGAGGACTGTAATGTGGGGGGAGCTGAGGACTGTAAGGTGGGGGGACTAAGGACTGTAATGTGGGGGGAGCTGAGGACTGTAAGGTGGGGGGACTAAGGACTGTAATGTGGGGGGATTAAGGACTGTAATGTGGGGGGGGGCCTGAAGAAGTTAAATTGGGGTGACCAAGAAAGACAGAGATGTGGGGGGAGCTGAGGACTGTAATGTGGGGGGAGCTGAGGACTGTAATGTGGGAGGAGCTGAGGACTGTAATGTGGGGGGGCTTGAAGAAGTTAAATTGGGGTGACCAAGAAGGACAATGATGTGGGGGGAGCTGAGGACTGTAATGTGGGGGGAGCTGAGGACTGTAATGTGGGGGGGGCTGAGGACTGTAATGTGGGTGGAGCTGAGGACTGTAATGTGGGGGGAGCTGAGGACTGTAAGGTGGGGGGACTAAGGACTGTAATGTGGGGGGACTAAGGACTGTAATGTGGGGGGGGGCCTGAAGAAGTTAAATTGGGGTGACCAAGAAGGACAGAGATGTGGGGGGAGCTGAGGACTGTAATGTGGGAGGAGCTGAGGACTGTAATGTGGGAGGAGCTGAGGACTGTAATGTGGGAGGAGCTGAGGACTGTAATGTGGGGGGGCTTGAAGAAGTTAAATTGGGGTGACCAAGAAGGACAGTGATGTGGGGGGAGCTGAGGACTGTAATGTGGGGGGAGCTGAGGACTGTAATGTGGGGGGAGCTGAGGACTGTAATGTGGGGGGAGCTGAGGACTGTAAGGTGGGGGGACTAAGGACTGTAATGTGGGGGGGGCCTGAAGAAGTTAAATTGGGGTGACCAAGAAGGACAGTGATGTGGGGGGAGCTGAGGATTGTAATGTGGGAGGAGCTGAGGACTGTAATGTGGGGGAGCTGAGGACTGTAAGGTGGGAGGAGCCGAGGACTGTAAGGTGGGAGGAGCCGAGGACTGTAAGGTGGGAGGAGCCGAGGACTGTAAGGTGGGAGGAGCCGAGGACTGTAAGGTGGGGGGACTAAGGACTGTAATGTGGGGGGGGGGCCTGAAGAAGTTAAATTGGGGTGACCAAGAAGGACAGAGATGTGGGGGGAGCTGAGGACTGTAATGTGGGGGGAGCTGAGGACTGTAATGTGGGGGGGCCTGAAGAAGTTAAATTGGGGTGACCAAGAACTGTCATGTGAGGGGGGCTAAGGATATTAAAGTGGAGGTTGGGAATGTAATGTGGGGGGTAGGCTGAGGACTGTGATGTGAGGGACTGAGGACAGTGATGTGGAGGGGCTGAGGACTGTAATGTGTGGGGGGGACTGAGGACTGTAATGTGGGGTTATTATATACATAGGGGCAGAGGACAGTACTGGTAATGGGGGTTGATGTTAAGGGAGTGTGAGAACATTACTGTGGAAAGAGTGGAGGGGGTGATGTAAAGGGGGAGCTGAGGACACTCTTTAAGAGGGGATCTTGATGTGAAGGGGGTTAAGGACTGTGATGTGCACTGGGGACGCTGATATAATAATGGGTTAAGATCTGTGCATGTGCATTAGGTGCACACGTTGTGGGTGGATTAGCCTATTTTAATGGGCTGCACTACCCACAAGAAACAGAGAGAAAGAAGTCCTTGATCTTTTAAAAAAAAAAAAAATTGCACCGCACCAAGCTGCATTGTGCTGCAGCAACAGAGGTCCGACATGATATTCGGACCTCTGCTAGAAGAAAATGTTACTGACCGGACCTCGGCGAATTGTAATTCAATACCCCTGGTATAAAGGGATAAGGCACAGGCAGCGCCATCACCCCAATCTTCACATTTTCTATCACGTTCACCTACCCCTTTAAGGCCTCATTCACACGGACTGACCGTTCATGTCCACCTGTCAGTTTTGGACAGTTTTTGACGGCGGACCTGAACGGCGGCTCCATGCATCTCTATGGAGCGTCGGATGTCAGCGAGACATGTCCGCTGACATCCGACCCTAATCGATCCGCTAAAAACAGACGTATGGGGGCCACGTCCCCATCCGTCCATGCGGATCAGATCGCTCCATAGGACACAGCGGTGCCCGACAAGACCCTCCCCGCTCAGTGAGCAGAGAGGAGCTTGTCATCCATCGGCTCAGCGGAGATCTGCGTAGCGACGGAGTCCGCCTCGTGTGAATGAGGCCTTAGGGGTTGGGTTTCCAGGGGGGCAGTAGCCCAAATCACGGTCCTAAGCGCAGGCAGATTATTGTTTTTTTATTTTTTCAAATTACACATTTTTTTTTTTTTGCATTTAAAAAGGTAGGTGCAGAGAGAGGGGGGGGGGGGGGGTTGGCCACGGAATGGTGAGAGAGATTATACAGTCCAGATTACAATTTGCAGGGGCAGCAAAGGTGACAGAGAGAGGGGGGTGCACCATGCAACCCCCCCCCTCTGTCACCTACCTTTTCTGCCCCTGCAAATTGTAATCTGTATAATCTCTCTCTCTCACACCATTGCACGGTGCACTCTCTCCCCCCCCCCCCCCCTCTCTCTGAGATTATTATACAGTTTACCATTTTCAGGGGCAGCAAAGTTAAGTGACCGAGAGAGGAGGGGGGGCCGGGGGGGGGGGGGGGGTGCACCGTTATATGGTGAGAGAGAGATACAGTATACATGTCAGGATTTCATTAAAATATATTTGTTCACCTTGTGCTCCAGTTGATGGCAGGGACCATCTTCATGAGCTACAGATCTCCATGCTACACCGTTAATGTCTTCTCCTCTCCGTCTCCTCTGCCATATGACCCTGCAGGAGAAAGGAGTGGGCGGTGCTGGCGCCGCACAGGACGGTGGAACTGATCTGACGTTCGGTCCTTCTTCCCTTCGGCTCCTCCCCTCCCTCAGTCACATGATCGCTCCAGTCAATTGAGTCCTCCACACAGCGCCGGGTTAGATGTGAAGGAAAGTGCGGCGGCGGCGAGCATGGCGGCCGCTACCCGCCGGTGACCGGCCCGCCGCTGCTTTATATTTCTGACACACGCGTGACACTGGAGTGACTGCCTGGCATAGGGCAGGCGTCTCCACCCCTGCATAATTGCAAAGTGCGGCCGCGATGGCGGCCAGCGGCCGCCGCCGTGGCCCACAGCTGATTAATTTTGACTGACAGCAGGCGGCCTACCGGGAATTTTCCCGCTATCCCGGTAGGCCAGTCCGGCCCTGGTGTGCACAGCCTGTTGCATTAGGGTGTGCACCTCTAAGCTCAAACACGTAAGTGTGTGCATGTGTTTATATGCTGATGGTGTCAGTAGAGCAGTGGACAATGTCAGTAGGGTCTTGTGGAATGTGTCAGTAGTTTTCACTATAATTTTTTTCACAATTTAGTTTTTTTACACATTTTTTAGGAGCCCCTTTAGGGGGCTTTGATGAAAAATCCAGAGGTTAAAAAGGCGAAATCTGCGCCACACAGGGTGGTTAGGGTGTGCCCAGGCACACCTAGCACACCCTGTGCGCACGCCTATGACTATGAGTGGTTTCTATATAACGTTGCATCTTTCAGTTTCTGACTAAGGATTTCTCATTACGTCATGTCTTCCTTTACCATAATACAGGATTTAGGGTTATGCCCTGTACACACGATCGGTCAATCCGATGAGAACGGTCTGATGGATTTTTCCATCAGTTAACCGAGAAAAAACATTTTTTTTCAACTTGATCTTTAAAACGGCCTTGCCAACAAACGATCGTGAAAAAAAAAATGCTCTAGCAAAGCGCGGTGACGTACAACACGTACGACGGCACTATAAAGGGAAAGTTCCATTCGGATGACGCCACCCTTTGGGCTGCTTTAGCTGATTTTGTGTTAGTAAAAGACGATTCGCGCTTTTCTGTCTGTTACAGCGTGATGAATGTGCTTACTCCATTACGAACGGTAGTTTTTTCCAGAACGAGCGCTCCCGTCTCATAACTTGCTTCTGAGCATGCGCGGATTTTTCACGTCGTTAAAGCCCACACACGACCATTTTTTGCAACCCTGTGAAAAAATAGAGCATTTTCGGAAAAAAATTGGGCCGTTTTTCAGAACCCGAAAAATGCTCTGAAGCCCACACACGATCGTTTTTAATGACATAAAAAAAAAAAAAAATTTTTATAACCCGAAAAATTATCGTGTGTACGCGGCATCAGCCCATAGTCCACTCATAAACCATCTGATTTCTCCTGAGTGACATCATCTATTAAGTTATGGTTATGGTCTTGGGGGGCGGGGGCGGGAGGTTGGAGATAACCAGCCAGGTAAGCTTGGGTCCGCTGGTTAATTCCACAGTAAACTGGGAGGGTGCTCGTGCAAATGCAAGTCTATACTCCTCCTATGTATGGAGAACTTGCAAACTTTGGGCCAGATCCACAAAAGGGATACGCAGGCGTATCTACTGATACGCCGTCGTATCCCTGTTTCTATCTATGCGACTGATTCACAGAATCAGTTACGCATAGATATTCCTAAGATCCAGCAGGTGTAATAGTTTTACACTGTTGGATCTTAGGATGCAGTACCTCGGCCGCCGCTGGGGGCATTTCTCATTGAAATTCCGCGTCGGGTATGCAAATTAGCACTTACGGAGATCCACGAAGCGGTTTCCCTTCGTGAAGTCTCTGTAAGTTGTTAGTTTGCAAACGCAAAATTAGGGCTGCTTTTACAAAGTGTAAAGTTAGTACACCATGTAAAAGTAGACCCTTCTTTCCCGCGACGCTGTCAAATTTTTTTTTACATTTTTTTTTTCCCGCCGCATCTCTTTTTTTTCCCGACGCAACTTTTTTTACCCGGCGCGATTCACAAAACTCGGCGCAACGTAACTTCGCGCAAAGCACGTCAGGAAAATCGTGTCGGGAGCATGCGCAGTACGACCGGCGCGGGAGCGCGCCTAATTTAAATGGGACTCGCCCCATTAGATTGGGCACGCCTTGCGCCGGACGGATTTAAGTTACACCGCTGAAAATTTCTAGGTAAGTGCTTTGTGGATCGGGCACTTAGGTAGAAATTTTGCGGCGGTGTAACTTAAATCCCAAAAATTAAGTTGCGCCCGCTGTACGTGGATCTGGCCCTTATTTCCTCTTCAGGTGAGGTAAACGGGTTGCTGGTTAGTTCCAAAATAAACTGGGAGGATGCTCGTGCAAATGCAAGTCAATTCTCCTCCTCCTTGCTCTTCAGGTGCGGTGAATGGATTGCTAAATGTAAGCCCACAACTAGGAGATACACTTGGGAAAAGTGGATGCACAATAGAGGGCCAGTATAGACAAGGCAGGGGGATCTTACCACCGATGTCTTCCATCTAGTTCATCCATCCAGTGCCCTGCATCCAAATAGCCATCCAGTGCCTCGAAATGGCTCCTTCAGGTCCAATAGAAGGGTAAAAAAATTCCAGATAAATCATTGCACGTTCACCATTAAGGCTGACCCGCTAGCTGCTTGCCCGCCAGAAGCATTACCTGCGTCCCTGTAGTGAACTTCCTTTAAAGAAATTGTTATATCGCTTACCTACCTCAAATAACAGCACTGCCTTTATCATTTCCCACGAATTTGGTGGAGATTTGAAAGTGATTGGGAGGCGGAGCACAGATGTGTAAAAATTAAGAATAGAGGGCCAGATTCACGTAGAAATTCCGGCGGCGTAACGTATTGCATTTACATTACACCGCCGCAAGTTTTATGGGCAAGTGCTTGATTCACAAAGCACTTGCCTGTAAACTTGCGGCAGCGTAGCGTAAATCCGTCCGGCGCAAGCCCGCCTATTTCAAATGGGGCCTGTATCATTTAAATTAAGCGCGTTCCCGCGCCGAACGTACTGCTCATGCTCCGTTTTGAAATTTCCCGCCGTGTTTTGTGCGAAATGACGTCGCACCGACGTCATTTTTTGAACGTCGACGTGAGTTACGTCCTTTACTAGTCACGGACGACTTGTAAAAAAAAAAAAATTGGAAATTCGACGCGGGAACGACAGCCATACTTTAACATGGCAAGTCTAAAGATAGGCCACGAAATAGCAGCTTTAACTATACGCCAGGAAAAGCCGACTAGCGACGACGTATGAGAATGCGACGGCCGCGCGTACCTTCGTGAATTGCCATAAACAGCTAATTAGCATACCCGACGCGGAAAACAACGCAAACTCCACCCAGAGGGTGCCGAAGTATTATACCTACGATCCGAAGGCGTATGAAGCCGTACGCCTGTTGGATCGAAGCCAGAAGCCGTCGTATCTTGGTTTGAGGATTCAAACTAAAGATACGACGCGGCAAATTTGAAAGTACGCCGGAGTATCAGCAGATACTCCGGCGTACTTCTTCTCTGAATCTGGCCCTTTGCAACTGCAAATAAGTGTCAATCTTAAGTGTTGTGGCTGGCCAGTGTGCTTAGCAATAAATATGCCACATTTCTTGGCCAAGTGGACCATGATCATTCATTATCATTTGCAGTCTTCTGCAAATTATTCTGAAGGGTAACTAGTGACCTAAATTTTATCTTGACCAAGTGACTGTCATTAAAGTGGATGTAAACCCTCCATACAACCAGTGAAGTGAACAGCCTCAGAAAATACACTGAGATTAACCAAATCTCCCAACATAGGTTTTACATAAATATCTGTCTTCACATTTATACAGTATACTGTTTAGAAAGTTCAGATCGTGTTAGGAAATGTTCTCTTCCTGGTTAACACAGAGTGTGATGTCTGAGCATACAGCCAAGATAACTCAATTTGCTCCTCTCCACATAGGCAGAAACTCTCAGAGGTGTTTTGTAATAGGGCCAGCTCCCTGTTAATCTGCTTTAGCAACCTCTGCTGACAGAAATTTCAGGCTGCTTTTACCTGATGTGTCAGAGAATCAGTCAGGAGTTATCTGGGTGATAACAGAGGAACGGGTCAGGAGAGAACTACAGGACTTAGCTCTTTGAAGAGAGATAACAAAATACTGCAGATATATGTGCCCAGCTCAAATTTCATGAATTGGGTTAACATCCACTTTAAAGTCATGTGTTTTGTTTATGTTTTCTATGTCCTGACTCCACTACTGATTATCTTACTACACTTTACAAAGTAGAAACATTGGCTCAGATTCTTAAAGGAGTTACGCCGGCGTATCTCCAGATTCGCCGTCGTAACTCTGAGTGTGAGGCGTAGTATCTATGCGCCTGATTCTTAGAATCAGTTACACATAGATTTGTCTTAGATCTGACCGGCGTAAGTCTCTTACGCCTTTGTATCTAAGTTGCATATTTACGCTGGCCGCTAGGTGGCTCTTTACCATATCCGTCGATTTACACGTCGAATATGGTAATGAGGTAGATACGCCGATTCTCAAATGAACGTGCGCCCGGCACATTTTTTTACATCGTTTACGTAAGGCTTTTTTGGGCGTAAAGTTACCCCTGCTCTATGAGGCGTACCAATGTTAGGTATGGATGTCGGAACAGCGTAACATTTTTCACGTTTTACGTTGTTTGCGTAAGTCGTCCGTGAATGGGGCTGTGCGGAAGTTGCGTTCACGTCAAAAGCATTGAGTCTTTGCGGCGTAATTTAGAGCATGCGCACTGTGATACGTCCACGGACGGCGCATGCGCCATTCGTTAAAAGCGTTGATTACGTGGGGTCATAATTAATTTCCATAAAACACGCCCACCACTTCCACATTTGAATTAGGCGGGCTTACGCCGGCCCAGTTACACTACGCCGGCGTAACTTAAAGCGCAAGTTCTTTGAGAATACGGGACCTGCCGCTCTAAGTTACGGCGGCGTAGTGTATCTGAGATGCGCTACGCCTGCCTAAAGATAGGCGAATCTACGTGAATCTGGGCCATTGAGTTTAAAAGGTGTTGGCTACAATGGATTTAACTGTATGCTTCAGATCTCTGCAGAAAGGTTTGTTTTAGTAGGCCACAGCCCTACATATAAACATTATTATAGTTTATATAAATTCTGTGGTGTTGGCTGTTTTTCAGCATGTGTTTCAGAGTAGAACTTGCAGTAACAGCTTATTTGGCTGGTCCTTTGTGGCTCCTCAGATCTATTCTGGCTTCTTATGCAAAGTAACTGCACATTAACTGAGACTAGGCCGGAGGCAACACCATCTGGATGAGATCCCGTGTTAACCTTCTTCTGCAAATCATATGTTGTTCTTTCTTGGTTCTCTTTTTATGAATGAATATTATTATTTCATCTCAGACTGCTATTATTTTTCAGTGACCCTAATGAAAGAGGTCAGTTCAAGCAAAGCTCCCGAAAAAACAACAATCTTTCACAAGGAAATATGTAAAGTGTCTTTTTGGATGCACCGCAAGTACCATCACTACTCAAACTGTGCTCCACAAACCTTCCTGGAGTTCATCATATCAGCCTACCTTTGGGTTGTCTCTGGACCAACGTCCCCACAGGGCAACCTGTGGACATAAATTAAGAGGTCTTCCTCTCCACAATGGTTCTCTTCTGTTCTTGCTCAAGGACAGCTCTAATAGTATGAAGAATGTTCCCTACCTCTGTCCACCCTGGTTCAACCTCTCCAGGTGTATAGTTTACAAATAGGTAGATTCAGGTACATTGGATTAAAGTTACGGCGGCGTAGCTTAGCGTGTTTAGGCTATGCCGCCGTAAATTAGCTAGGCTAGTAATGATTCTCAATATACTTGCCTGCTAATATATGGCGGCGTAGCCTAAAGCGGGCGGGTGTAAGGGCGCCAAATTCAAATGTGTTGGAGGGGGGCGTGTTTGATGGTAATGAGGCTTGACCTCACGTTTTTTACGTTTTTATTTAACTGCGCATGCGCCGGGCGCCTACATTTCCCAGTCTGCATTGCGGCTACGTACGCCACACGGGCCTATTGATTTCGACGTGGACGTAAACAACGTAAATCCCGATTCGCGGATGACTTACACAAACGACGTAAAAAATTTGAATCTCGCGGCGGGAACGGCGGCCATACTTTAACATTGTTATTCCACCTAATAGGTGGAATAACTTTAGGCCTGCTAATGCCTTACGGAAATGGCGTAAATCGCCTGCGGCAGCCGGGCCTACGTTCGTGAATCGGCGTATCAACTCATTTACATAATCTACGCCGACCGCAATGGAAGCGCCACCTAGCGGCCATCCAAAATATTGCAATCTAAGATAGGACGGCGCAAGCCGTCGTATCTTAGATATGTTAAAAGGGTCACTAAAGGAATTTTTTTTTTTAGCTAAATAGCTTCCTTTACCTTACTGCAGTACTGGTTTCATGTCCTCATTGTTCGTTTTTGCTTTGAAGTAGCTGTAATTCTGCTGTGATCTCCACACTTCCTGGTTGCCTGTTTCCTTATAACCATCGTACTGGGAGATTTTCACGGTGGTCTAAGCAGATTCATTTTAAAAACAAAACACTGCCCTGGATTTGTTGTTTTTGTTCTGTGAGTCTTCCCGACTCAACTCTCACCCGGAACTTCATGTATGTACCTTTAAAACCGAACATGAAACTAGAGGCGCATTATATGATAGATTAAATTCAATTTTTATTCATTTTTAAAAGGAATCCGTTAACTTTTATGTCTCTATACCCTGTAAACAGTCATTTCAGCAAAAACATTTTTTGCCTTTAGTGACCCTTTAAGCGTATCTCTGTGTGAGCATACGCTTAAACATAAGTCGGCGTAGATTCTGAGTTAGGTCGACTTATCTACTGATAAGTCGGCCTAACTCTACCTGTATATGTTTACCCTTCCACATTTATCACCCTTAAGGCATTGTTAAAAATTTAGCAGAAGATTGCAGTCATTCTTTTCTTGTCCAATTGGCTGTGGTTCCCACTACTGAAGCAAATGGCAACAGCTCTTCCTATTGGACTCCCTATAGCAGGAGATATTCTTCTTAAAGTTGGCAGATATGACCCGGACTACTTTCACACTGATCCATAGAATAGCATAGCATAGTGTTTTTGCCATGCTTTACACAGGACATGTGACTCAACAACTGCATCAAAAACGTTTTCAATGCATCTCAATGAAAAGGTGCATTTTTGCCGCATTATTTTCTTTTACCACAGTCTTTAAAGTGTTTTTATTTTATTTTTTTAACAAACTTGTTATACTTACCTGCTCTGTGTAATGGTTTTGCACAGAGCAGCCCAGATCCTCCACTTCTGGGGTCCCTCACCGATGCTTCTGGCTCCTCCTGCCTTCAGAGTGCCTCAATAGCAAGCTGCAAAGTATAGTATAGAGTGCCAGCTATAGCAAGGTAAAAAAAACTTCTGCCTTTAGAACCACTCACTTCTTGCCCAGGACTACATGTCCCATGAAGCATTGCTACTCACACTTTCACATTCACAAATTCTCAGGCACTTAGTGACATGTATGGATGGTGTACTGAGCTGTATGTGTGCTGCACTGTATTTCCTGATATGTAAACAAATAATGCATTCTATATGCAGGCCAACTAATCAACTGGCCGATTAATCGATTATGAAAATAGTTGACAACTATTTTCATAATCGATTAGTTGTCGATTAATCGATTAGTTGTTTCGGCCCTACATGCAAGATCACCATTCCAGGCCAGTATGTTATTCTTAGCTTACCAGGTGAACATCCTGAAAATAACTGTACACCAGCACAAAGAAGATAGGTGATGTCATAAAGTGCTAATTCTATACTTTAAATTCTTTAATGTCATGTCACCCATTTGAGTACAAAAAATGATGCATGAGTTATTATGTGTTTTAATTTTTATGGGCCACAGATTGCAGTTAAACTGCAGCATATAGTAGGTGTGGACAGAAGGTCCCTGATGCCAACTAATAAGAATTAATTTCCAATTTTTTTTTTTTTACAAAATACCATTGTGCGCTAACAGAAAAATGACTTTGCATGCACAAAATGAAACCGGTTTCACACAGAGGTATTGCCATTCGTTTGCCAAGGTCTAGGGACCAACATCATTCAAATGCCTGTCACTCAGCTGCTTCCTTTTTCCCTCAATTGTTGACTTCAGGTTATGCAACTATTGCAACAGAGGCACTTTTCCTGGAAAAGCTTAAATTCTGTTGAATTTTCTGTAAAAGTGAGCAAGGTGTTGATTGAATTGAAGTTGAAAGGCTTTACTGCCGGTTTCTCTTACCATGAATGTCAGCGGCAGCACCACAGAGCTGATGAAAACATTGGCTGGGGTGCCAACATTGCTGGATTCCATGACAGGTAAGTATCCTAATATTAAAAGTCAGCAGCTACACATACATTACATTTTTTTGCTGGGGGGACGGAACTCCACTTTAAGGGTCTGTATAAAAAACTTCTATGACAGGACAGGAATATTTCAGAAATGTACAATATAGTAACACTCTTCAAATAGACAGGGATTCATTAAGTTCTGCCTTAGTGCATTAGAGATGTATGTTCTATGACATGAAGGACAAGATTGGAAGGAAAACAGTGCCTTTCTAAGTAAGAAACATAATTAGTGATCATTTTAACTATTTTGAAATATTCTTTAAAAGGGAAAAAGGTAAATAAGAAAAACTTATTACAAAAGAAAAGAAACAATAATACAACAGAAAACAATAAAGGATCAAGAATAGAAGTACTTAAAGCAGGAGTTCACCCATTAAACTATTTTTTCAAACAATCCCCTTAGATTAATGCTCGTTCGGTCTAGGGGAATCGGCTAGTTGTTTTAAAATATGAGCTGTACTTACCGTTTTCGAGATGCATCTTCTCCGTCGCTTCCGGGTATGGGTCTTCGGGAGCGGGCGTTCCTTCTTGATTGACAGCCTTCCGAGAGGCTTCCGACGGTCGCATCCATCGCGTCACTAGTAGCCGAAAGAAGCCGAACGTCGGTGCGGCTCTATACTGCGCCTGCGCACCGACGTTCGGCTTCTTTCGGAAAATCGTGACGCGATGGATGCGACCGTCGAAGCCTCTCGGAAGACTGTCAATCAAAATAGGAACGCCCAGTCCCGCAGCCCATACCCGGAAGCGGCGGAGAAGATGCATCTCGTAAACCGTAAGTACAGCTCATATTTTAAAACAACTAGCCGATTCCCCTAGACAAAACGAGCATGAAGCTAAGAGGAAAAAGAGTCATGTACGGGTGAACCTCCGCTTTAAAGTGCTACTAAACCCAGGACCCTGCATTCATTAATTGCTCCTGGTTCCTGTAGGTGAGGTCAAAGTCAATGAAAGTCCTTCTCTTTCTTCCTCTACAGCTCTGTCGGTCTTTGCAGGGAGGGATCAACTATCTGCCACATGGTACAATGTTCTGCTGCATGGCTTAAAGGGTCAGCAGCCAGGCTGCAGTCCTCGAAGGAATGCAATGCTCACCTGACATTTACATCCACTGCAATGTCATATGTTCTCCAATTACCATCTTTGAGGCAGGATTCATTTTTTCTTTTTCTTGTTTGGTGGCCTGGACAGTTAAAAAAAGAGGTTCTTCTGATAAAGCAGACTGCATGTTGCTTCCAAATTCTAGCAGTTAAAGCGGGGGTTCACCCTATAAAAAAAAAAAAAAATATGTTTTTCTTCTAGCATAAAATTCGGCATAGTAGCGCGAGCTACAGTATGCCTGTCTTAATTGTTTTATCCCCGTACTCACTGTGTAATCGTACATAGAAGATTCCAACTGCCCACGGGGAATGGGCGTTCCAATCCAGACGGAAGGTGATTGACGGCCGGCTCTGGCACGTCACGCTTCTCCGGAAATAGCCGAAATAGGCTTGGCTCTTCACGGCGCCTGCGCATAGTCTGTGCGCAGGCGCCATGAAGAGCTAAGACCTACTCCGGCTGTCTTCGGGGAGCGTGACGTGCCAGAGCCGGCCGTCAATCACCCTCCCTCTTGAAAAGAACGTCCATTCCCCGCGGGCAGTCGGAATCTTCTATGTATGATTACACAGTGAGTACGGGGATAAAAAAATTAAGACAGGCATACTGTAGCTCGCGCAACTATGCTGAGTTTTATGCTAAAAAGTTGTTCTGCAGGGTGAAACACCGCTTTAAAGAATCACAAGGCTAATGCCCTGTACACGCGAGCGGAGTTACAGGAATTCCGCTCAAGCCTGCCTTGCATACACACGGTCACACAAAAATTTGGTGAACTTTTGACTGCCAAGAACGCAGTGACGTAAAAGACTACGACGAGCCAAGAAAATTAAGTTCTATGCTTCTGAGCATGTGTCGATTTGTTTCCGAGCATACGTCGGGCATACGTCGGAATTTTGCACGTCGGAATTTGTACACACGATAGGAAATTCCGATCGGATTTTTTTCCTGACGGGAAAATAGAGATCCTGCTCTCTATCTTTTTTCAGCAGTTTTTCCGTTGGAAATCGGGATTCCTGACCAAAAGCTCTCATCTGACTTTTTCCAATGGGAAAACTGATCGTGTGTACGGGGCATCAGAATGTGTACAAAAGAGTGACATTGTTCAGATGTGCCTAGTGCAGCCTGAGATCTAAATACATTTCTGCTATAAACAGTGTAATACAGTCCAAAATAAGGTAGACGCTGCTTAAAATAGGAAGACAAGATATTGAGGATGGTAACTAAAACACACACCTGTCACCTCATTGCTATACCTGCACACGCCACCTGTTGTCCTATCCCCCATGTGATAGAACTTTCTATATTTTGGAACATCTGGATTTTAGTGAGGTTAAAGGGTGGATCAGGGCAGCAGGCTGGCATGATGGTAAGTTATGACACCAGGCGGGGGGGGGGGGTTTGATTTAATTTTATTTAAGATGATGGGGCTGCTTTAACCTAACAGAACCGGAAACCAGTACAAAGTATTGACAGCAGTGCTTGGAGCATGAGACAACTGCTCTGTGACCATTAAGGCAAAAAGAAACAATGACTGTGGATATTCTGCTCGGTTCCCTTTTTCATCTACGACGTGGAACAGGAACAAGTCGTCATTTGCACAACAGTCCCAAGATGGCTCTGTACAATATTTACATTTCTATTATCGAACTACCAGAGAGTTCACACCCTCTAAGGTGATTGCTAAGAACAGTTACTCTGAGACAACAGGACCCGAGAAAACCTTTCTCTTGAACTAAATTTTTTTACGTTTTGGGCAATGACATGTTTATGTTCGATCCTCGATCTTTACAACTTTACAACTTCAAGACTCAGGAGTTTCTAACATCACTTGCCCATCAGTACCCAGCAAACCTCCAGCGAACTCCAGATGCACCACTTACCAGTCAAGGGCAGACAGTTCTTTAATAATGCCACATTCTGCCCACTTTTTATTCAGACCCTGAAAGGGAAATTACACCTTTTGCAAAAAATAAATAAATGAACCCATTTTGCAAAAACATAATCAGTGGATTGCCAGTACAATGCTCTGGTTCCTGCAGATTATTCCTCCACCTCAAGTCCATACAGAGGTTCTGACCTTCTGCAATGGAGCTGGATCAAGTGTCAATGTACTATAAGTGTGGTGATGTGACTGTCACTGCACTGCACTTGTGCACCATTGAGAAATAAGAGTCCCTATGTTGCGGTGGCAGACGGAGCTTGTAGTTTTTTCATTGACAGATTCCTTGGAATGGATGACGTAATGCTGATTTCAAATCTGACAGGAGCCAGCGGGGATAAGAACCCCCAGATTCTGTAAGTGTCTGTTTTGAGTTTTTTGGGCACTGTGGACCAGGTTTCATGATACACCCTAAATATGGGTATATAACCTGAAACATGGTCAGCCAGGTAGAATTAGCTTTGAGTTGCTCTCCCACAAAAGGTGATGTGCTACTACCCTCCACTTCCAGTTCTCAATGTTATTTTGCTTCAAAAACCTGTATACTAATGCCACACCAGGACCCAACCCAACCAACAACTAGAGAATTAAAGAGTTAGTTCACTTTCACCAAAAACTGTCTATGCAGATAAGGGGCATCTGTAGATGTAAACAAACTGTGCAGCTTTGACCAAAGTGTAGTGATATAGATGAATAGTGCCCAGTACTCCGGTTAGATAATTGATATCTTAGATGTTATTATGATGACTATAAATTAAGTTGTTTCGCATCAACACAGGTTCTCCAGAGAATGCAAATTTAATTAACTTCCAATAACATACAAAGTCCAAAGTCCACAGACGATACAAATCCAACAGAGTATATAAGTCCTAGACATGTGCCATATTTCTCAGTGAAGACCAGATTGAATGCCAGCTTGACTGCCTCAAATATTGGTCTCACACTGGAGGGGGGGGGGGGGGTCAACGAAATGTTCCCATTGAATGAATACCCCCCCTCAAGACTAATTACCATCAATAAATACTTCCTTATGTATGTAAGGAAATACCAGGCCATCTCACACACCTAGGTCGTCTTAGATAAGATTAACACATCAAAGGGTCCTCTGTACCTTTTGATACGTGTCGTTTGGCCACAAGATTTGGTCAGCAAACACCCTTTGATGTCTAACCTTGAATGCCTGTATGTAACACTATATATACTGTGCCTTACATATACCACAATATTTTAAAATACCTACACATCTATATTAATATTACAACACAAAGTTAATTATTGCCCTTGCTATACAGTAGGTGTAGGCCATTTACGTACCTCATGAAGCCTGGCTGGAAAACTCCCAGAACTTTGCTAAGGACATTGCTAAGAGAGGCCCAGCTGTTACTGTTCACTATTAGCATCACAGAAGTGAGCTCCCAAGAGCTGAGCTCAGAACTAATACAACAGGAGAGATCGATAGCGCGGCTTTTTTCTAACAGAGCAGTTGAACAGAAGTCGATCGGTAGACTGCTGTTCAACCACAGTGGCCATATATAGATAGAAATTCAGCCTTGCTCTACCAGTCATCTGATCAGTGCTTAGCTGCATTATGGAGTAGCAATGCTTTTCACTTTTACATTTCATCTATGGAAAACATATGTTATTTGCACGCATTTCATTGCTTTAATATGTGGGATGATTATACCTCTCCCTTGAACGTTTGGACTATAAATAGCAAAATAACTTTTATTGTGATTCTGCTTTAACATTCCAGCCATATAATTTTATTGCTCCCATGACTTATGTCATGAACCACTCTCCAGAATACAAGGCTAGCACAGATCCTTACTAGCACATACAGTCCACTGAATTATAACAGATTTCCGTTTCCACAAAAGTTTTCAGTAATTAAAGCATGTTGTCCTAGGAGTTAAAAAAAAAAAATGCAAACTTGGAAAACTAAGGATAGCATGTGCAATATCATTCCTAATGCCGTGTACACACGACCGTTTTTGGGGTTGTAAAAAATGACATTTTTAATGGTCTAGAAAAAACAATTTTTTTTTCAACCCGATCGTTAAAACGGCCTTGCCTACACACAATCGTGAAAAAAAATGCTCTAGCAAAGCACGGTGACGTACAACACGTACAACGGCACTACAAAGGGGAAGTTCCATTCGGATGGCGCCACCCTTGAGGCTGCTTTCGTGTTAGCAAAAGACGATTCGCGCTTTTCAGTCTGTTACAGTGTGATGAATGTGCTTACTTCATTACAAACGCTAGTTTTACCAGAACGAGCGCTCCCGTCCCATAACTTGCTTCTGAGCATGCACGTTTTTTTCACGTCGTTAAAGCCCACACACGACCATTTTATACAACGTTATAAAACAACAACGTTAAAAACGTAGTAAAAAATTAGAGCATGTTCTAAATTTTTAATGCCCATTTTTTACATCGTGAAAAATGCTCCGGAGCCCACACACGATCGTTTTTAATGAGATAAAAAAACGTAATTGTTTACAACCCAAAAAACGGTCGTGTGTACGCGGCATAAGAGTTACAATTACATTCTGAATTAAAGAGTAACGCCACTTTTGTCGAACAAATATTGCAAATAAATTAAGAAAAAAATAATTATAATATAGCATATACAAACGCTACACAAACCATGTTGTAATTAGAGATGGCCATCTATAATAACAGATAAAAAGCTATAATAGGGTCCCATAGACCCTATTAAGGTCTATGGGACCTAAACTTGAAAATCAAAAGTCCCCATTTTGAAGGCTTATATGCAAGTTATTGGCCATAAAAAGGGTATGGGGCCTGGGTACTGCTCTGGGGGACATGTATCAATGCAAGAAAATTGAAATATTGTTTTTTTTCAGCAGCATTTGAGTGATTTTAATGATGCTTAAAGTGAAACAATTAAAATGAAAAATTCCTTTAAATATAGTGCCTGGGGGGGTCGCCTTTGTTTGCCTGTAAAGTGGTGCATCTGTACCATTTATAGAACCTGATGCAGCAAAGCTAACATTTCTAAAGAAAAAATTGTCTAGTGTCTAGTATGGATTTTAGATGAACCCAGAGCCAGACTGGCCTACCAGGATACCGGGAAATTTCCCAGTAGGTCGCCTGCCCTGGGGCCGCTTTGAGCTACTGGTGCAGTGGCGCCCAGGGCCAATCCAAGTGCAGCCTCCTCCTCTCCCACCCTTCACTTTTGTAATCACACACAGCGGGTATCTCCCGCTGTCATGGAGCTGGGGTCTGTACTGTTTGGCGGTCGTCCACTCACTGTAACAAAGCCCCACCTCCTACATCGTGATAAAGGGAACACAATCAGTGTTCCCTCTATCACAATCTATGAGGCGGAGCTTTGTTACAGTGAGTGGACGACTGCCAAACAGTTCAGACCCCAGCTCCATGACAGCGGGAGATACTGGCTATGTTTAATCAAAGCACTGGGCACAGATGAGGCTGCATTGTTGGCACAGTAAGGCTGCAGATGGGCACAGTGAAGCTGCAAATGGGCACAGTGGTGCTGCTTAGATGGACACAGTGAGACTACATTGATGGGCACTGACGAGAATGCAGATAGGCACAGTGAGGCTGCATTGATGGGCACATTGAGGCTGCAGATGGGCATAGTGAAGCTGCATTGATGGGCACAGTGAGGCTGTAGATGGACACAGTGAGGCTGCAGATGGACACAGTGAGGCTGCAGATGGGCACAGTGAGTCTGCTTAGATGTGCACAGTGAGGCTGCAGATGGGCACAGTGATGCTGCTTAGATGGGCACAGTAAGGCTGCAGATGGCCACAGTGATGCTGCTTACATGGGCACAGTTAGGCTGCAAATAGACACAGTGATGATGTTAAGATGGGCACAGTGAGGCTGCATTATTGGGCACTGAAAAGGCTGCAGATGGGCACAGTGAGGCTGCAGATGGGCACAGTGAGTCTGCTTAGATGTGCACAGTGAGGCTGCAGATGGGCACAGTGATGCTGCTTAGATGGGCACAGTGAGGCTGAAGATGGCCACAGTGATGCTGCTTACATGGGCACAGTTAGGCTGCAAATGGACACAGTGATGATGTTTAGATGGGCACAGTGAGGCTGCATTAATGGGCACTAACAAGGCTGAAGATGGGCACAGTGAGGCTGCAGATGGGCACAGTAAGGCTGCATTGATGGGCACAGTGAGGTTGCATTGATGGGCACAGTGAAGCTGCATTTGATGGGCACAGTGAAGCTGCATTTGATGGGCACTGGTGAGGCTGCATTGAGCTCTTGTATCATATCTGCAGTCTCTGACCATCTCCGGTACCATGTCTGCAGTCTCTGACCATCTCCTGTAGTATGTCTGCAGTCTTTGACCATCTCCTCTATTATTTCCACATTCTCTGACCATCTCCTGTATAATGAATAAACACTGGTAAAAAAGCTATTCAGCGTCCCCTAGTAACTTTCTAAACCTCCACTGCGCCTAGGATGAAATTGAATATCTAAAGCTGCTACTTAAAAATTGACATGTGAATAGTGAATCTTTAGTGAAAAAAATAGTAGCGCTCTGTTTTTTAAAAAAAACAGTACTAAAAAGTGTGAGTTATGAAAATGATTAAATATAACATACAAATAAAAATAAAAAACGTATACATGTATATTAAAACACCAAGTGAAAGTGAATTAATAGTGCATATAAGTGATTCATATGCATAAACGTACATCGAACAAAATAAAGATCACAGAAAGTGAAGTTCATAAAAGAGTGTCCATAAATAGCACAGATCTCCAAGTGATTAAACTTTTAGTTGATCAATAAATGGTGTCTTTCTTGAAAAGATCTTGATATAAACTTTCCACCACACCTCTTGTTCTTGTAAATCCACTCCCAAAGGAATAAAACTCACCAAAACGATAAGCCTAGCACTCACATGCTCGGCATAATAGCTTAATAACCCACCAGGGTTAATAGGCAATTCCAACGGTGATCACAAGAAAATTTAAATCCACATGAAAAATAAATGAAAGTGCTTCCAATGGTGAAGTACGTAAACCAATTTATTAAAAAAGTGCTCACAAATCCTCAATCATTGTACTCACATCACTTAAAAATCACACAGGCACTTCAAGCTCTCTAATGAAGGAGACTTGCAGTGGCAAGCTAGGTTTTACGGTCACGGCGGACCCAAAACAGCCAGCAGATCTCACCCTCCACTTGCTTGCTCACTTCCCCGGCCGGAACAGCTTCACCCTCGGCGGTGATAGTACGTATAAGAATCAGACATGTTTTGCCACTATGGACTTTTTCACTATGGACTTTTTCATTTTTAGTACTGTTTTTTAAAAAATGGAGCGCTACTATTTTTTTCACTAAAGATTCACTATTCACTAGACATGTACACACTGAAATATTTTGTTTCGGAATTTTGTTTTCGTCTGAAAAATAAATTTATTTAGTTACTCCCGAAAATCGTTTTTATTTATTTAGTTTTTCGTTAGAAATTGCATTCGTCCGAAAATCAGAATGAATTAAGGTCGAATCTGTCATTGAAGGCTCATGGTGTCTGTCGAATTTTCAAAGAAGATTCGACGGAGCAGCGAAACTGTACGTCACCGCAATTGTACATTTCTGGTCGAATGTTCCACCTACAAGCTATAGAAGAATTCTAATGTTGTATGACTAGTAATAATTATATTTATTAATTATTATTATTACTATTCAATCAACATTAGAATTTTCTATAGCCTATGGGCCGAGCATTTGACCGGAAATGTACAATTGCAGTTTAGCTGCTCCATCGAATCTTCTTAGAACTTTCAACAGACACCATAAGCCTTCAATGACAGATTCAACGTTTGTATGTTTTTCGATGCTTTGTCGAATCTTCGTCGTTCATGTTGAATTGTCAAGTTAATTCTAGCTATTTTACTGCTCCTCCTCTTTGGTTACAATCAGCCAATAACATTCATCATCATCATTATTTTTATTTTACTTCCCCCACCCAATTGCAGCAGCGATCTTTTCTCTCTATAATGTCAAATCTTTTCTTTCTATAATGTCGAATCTTTTCTCTCTATAATGTCGAATCTTTTTTCTCAATGTCGAATCTTTCCCCTCTGTAGAATAATATTGGACTAATAGAGTTAAGGTTAGGCACATTTGACCACAGGTTCCATAGACACAGATTGTTATTGTCAGTGTCATGTCGAATCTCCTATCTATATCAAACTGTTGTTCCAACGAAAACGAAAATAAAGCATTTGTTTATGTCGGATCTTTCCGTTTTAGTTTTTTTCTGCGCATTCGTTTGTGTTTGTTAAAATGATAACAAAAATACCTGAAATTCGGACGAAAATGCATTCGGACGAAAACAAATGCACATTTCTACTATTCACATTTCCTGTATCATGTCCACAGTCTCTGACCATCTCCTGTATCATGTCTGCACTCTCTGAGGGAGTCTGGAGAGGAGTCAAGAGTGGGAGTGCCACCGAGATGGGGGTCAAGGAAAAAGTCAGACATATGTGGGCTGTGGAGAGGAGACTATAGGATAAAACCAGAGCCGCCAAACTGGAGCCGTCTGACTGATCCCTGCATGGTGCACCGGAGAGGAGGTCAGTGACAGCGCCGCCAGGCCAGTCTGGGGGGGGGGGTCACTGATGTAAGGGGGGAGTGAATATAATAATGTAAGCGGGAACTGATATAAAGGTTTCCCCCTTATATCAGTAACCATAACCCCCTTATTGTAGTGTATTCTTTCTGCGAAAAGGTGGTCTCTGTGCTTTAAAATTTATGTTTTTTCCCTTTTATGAACAAGAAAATAATGACGTTTGCTGTTGGGCTGGTATAATAATGCTGTGGGGCTGGTATGAAATTTTTTCCAGTGCTGGTTTTTATTTCCAGTCCAGCCCTGGGGGAACCCCACTTCAAAATAAAAAAAAATGGCGTGGGGTCCCCCCAAAATCCATACTAGACCCTTTTCTTTTTTGTTTCAATATTTTTTATTAAATTTTCATAGAGAACAGAAAAAGATTACAGTACAGTATTCAATGAAGGCACATAGGCTCAGTGGAATAACAGTACATTCAGAAAGCATTTGTATCATTTGTTCCACTGGTGATGTACAGTTCAAAATGTCATAGCTCTTACAAAACAAGATGCTACATTGACTCAAGAAGGCTACCAATAGAAAAAATATTAAAATAATAACCAGTATAAGTTTTCCATAAAGAAGTCCATTTAGCAGGGTGGTTCATACCCTTTACGTTTAACATCAGAATGTTAATGGCCATCGTAATGATAGGCCATTCCGCTCACCATAAGAACGATCATATTGGCAGTTCCACCGGTTGATCGTTTTTATTGGCGACGGGAGGCGACCCCCCCCCCCCCTCCCGCTGTCATCCGGTGCTTCTCTGGGCTCTCCTGTGCCATTGGGGGCCCGGAGAACTAATTGGCCCAGCGCCGGATGATGATGATAGAGATTTCTGGTGACAAGATGGTCACCGGTCATCTCTATGACCGTCAGAGGCCCGGGCGCAACGTTATGACGTCACACCCGGAAGTAAACAAAGCCGCAATCGATAACAGAGCATTTCCCTGAGTACTTGTACTCGGGGGAAATGCTCCGATGCCTCCCCCGATACCTGGGCAGGCAGGGGAGTTGCAAGTCTTCTCCCCCCCCCCATGCTGTCTTTCCCCCGTGCTCCGTGCTGTCTTTCCCCCGTGCTCCGTGCTGTCTTTTCCCCGTGCTCCATGCCGCTCTCCCCCTCAATTTGTCAGGATGAAGAGCGGAGGTAGGAGCCGCTAAATCCGGCTCCTACCTTTTCCGAATGTACAGAGTCAGTGATCACTGACTCTGTCCATTCATAAAACTGAGCATCGTAACCTCCTGTGTTTATGATGCTTCAGTTTATGAATGGAGAGGAGTTTCTCTCCATCCTTAGCTGAGGCTGCTGAGTAGGGATGAGCCGAACACCCCCCCCGTTCGGTTCGCACCAGAACCTTCGAACGGACCGAACGTTTGCGCGAACATTTAGAACCCCATTGACGTCTATGGGACTCGAACGTTCGAATTCAAAAGTGCTCATTGTAAAGCCTAATATGCAGGTTATTGTCATAAAACGTCTTTGAGAACCCGGGTCTTGCCCCAGGGAACATGTATCAATGGAAAAAAATTTTTAAAAACTGTTGTTTTTTCAGGAGCAGGGATTTTAATGGTGCTTAAAAAAAAAAATATGAAAAATTACTTTAAATATTGTACCAGCTGGGTGTCTATAGTATGCCTGTGAAAACGTCTTTGAGAACCCGGGTCATGCCCGAGGGAACATGTTTCAATGGAAAAAAAGTTTTAAAACCTGTTGTTTTTTCAGGACTCCTGAAAAAACAACAGTTTTTAAAACTTTTTTTCCCAAAAAAAAACATTCCCATGTCGCACAAAAAAAACGCCCCTGTCCCCAGTAGCTTGCATTCAGAAGCGAACACACACATAAGTCCGGCCCACATACCGTATTTATCGCGGTATAATGCGCTCCCGCGTATACCGCGCACCCCTAAAGTGACCCCCAATCCTGTGGAAAAAAAGTTATTTTTGTACTTACAGTTTTGGTGTCTTGTGTGGCGTCCATCGGCGGCCTCGTCGGGTCCGGCGTCCTTCTGCGGCTTCGGGTGTCCTCTTCGGCGGGTCCGGCGTCCTTCTGCGGCTTCGGGTGTCCTTCTGCGGCTTCGGGTGTCCTTCTGCGGCGGGTCCGGTGTCCTCTTCGGCGGGTCCGGTGTCCTCTTCGGCCGGTCCGGCGTCCTCTTCGTCGGGTCCGGCGTCTTCGCGGCGTCCTCGCATCCTCCCCGCTCGTTTCCTGCGCCGAGTTTTGAATACTGCGCCAGCATATACCGAGCGCAGTACACTCGGGCAGGCTCGGCAACTGTCGCGCTCACGTCCTGTACGTCCAGGACGTGACCGCGGAAGAAGCCGAGACTGGCCGACTATACCCGAGTGTACTGCGCTCGGTATATGTCGGCGCAGTATTCAAAACTCGGCGCGGGAAAGCGGGTATCGGCGTATATCGCGCACCCATGATTTTGCCCTGATTTTCAGGGCAAAAAAGTGTGCGATATACGCCGATAAATACGGTATATAAACGTCGTTCAAACCACACATGTGAGGTATCGCAGCGTGCGTTAGAGCGCCAGCAACAATTCTAGCACTAGTGAGGGAGTGAGTATTACCGCGCTACCAAGAAGTGGGGAAAGGGGAAGGGAGGGGGTACAGCTGCGGCACTGAAAGGTGTATCAAACCATAAGGATATAGAGAAAAGGGTAGTCCTGCGCTGTATATGGGGAATGGAGTAAAAGTGTAGAGGAAGTGTGGCAGATACTTATATGTGAAAAGATACAGTCTGTCTACTGATCATAACAATCCAATGAAAAAACATATAACATCAAAATGAACGTGTTACAGTGCAGCTATAACTAGCTGATAAAGGTGTATGATTCAAAATACCAGTGCTGGTAGGTATATCCTCATAATAACCGATCACAAACAGTTAAATTGGGTTCTTTCACGTCGGAAAAGCGCACGGTGTCATGTGGAGTCCCCCAAGGATCCCCCCTGTCACGGTGCTTTTCAACATCTATCTTCGCCCTCTCTTTGATATTATCAGTAGCCAAGAACTACTCTATCACTCTTATGCAGACGATACGCAACTGTATTTTCGCATCTGCAACAAAAAGGATCATCATCCCAGTTTAGAGAAATGTCTCTCTTTGATAGAAAACTGGATGACAAAGAGTTATCTTAAACTCAACAGTTCAAAAACAGAACTCCTTATGTTTCACGCCAGCCGAAAGAGTCAACTGGCAACAACCTGGACACTCCCGCCCATTCTGGGCCAAATCATCACCCCTAGCTCCAAAGTCAAAAGTCTCTGGGTCATCTTTGACACCTTCATGACAATGGACGCACAAATAGGGTCAGTAGTCAGCGGAGCGCACCATCTGTTGCGCCTACTACGCAGACTTATTCCATTTATCCCCAAAGAAGACGTAGCAGTCGTGGTGGGAACAATCGTGAATTCCAGACTGGACTATGCTAACGCCCTGTACCTCGGACTCCCAAAGTACCAAATCTCCCGTCTGCAAGTCGTTCAGAATACGGCCGCCAGACTGATGACTGGGAAAAAAAAATGGGAATCAATCTCACCTTCGTTGAGAACCCTTCACTGGCTGCCAGTAAAAGACAGAATTGCATTTAAAGCACTCTGCCTGACACATAAGTGCATCCATGGGAAGGCTCCGCAATATCTTTGCGACAAGATAGAACCTCACAATTCGAATCGCGTTCTGCGATCCACTGACCAAAATCTGGTCAGGGTACCAAAAACCAAATACAAGTCCAAAGGAGAAAGAAGGTTTGCTTTTCAGGGTCCTAGACTATGGAACGCTTTACCAACCAGCATTCGGTTGGAGGAAAACCACCTGACTTTCAGAAGACGGATCAAAACTCTGCTCTTTTGATGTCATGAGACACGAACAACTAGCGCCCAGAAGCGATTCAGTTCGCATGCGCCGCGCTTTATAAGTTTTTCATTCATTCAATAAAGTGAAGTACAATAAAAAAAGGAATTGAAGTACGATAATAAAATGGTGTACTATTGCTAAATTAGGTGTACTGCACTATTGGCACTTTATCTCTCTGGGTGCGAGTCACTGTTACTCTTCGGACGTGACTACCGAGAGGGATCTGTCTCTTCAATTGCAGTGCATCTGGATAACACCTTATGCGGATACGATCAGAAATTGCGCTTGGGTTTATATGCTGTTACCTTACAGCAGTAAGGTAAGTGGACATCCTCACTTACTCTGAAGAGAACACTGGAAACTAATTTTTCTTCACGTTGTATTTTGGCATCCACACCAGCACTTTTATTTTGGACTCCTTTTTATCTTTTGCTATGTTTATAGGCTTTTGTTGCATGGACATTTAACTTAGCCTATCTCAGTCACTTATGTGTGTTGTGTTATGCACGCTGTACACCTAATTTTGCAATAGTACACCATTTTATTATCGTACTTCAATTCATTTTATTATTGTACTTCACTTTATTATGAGGATATACCTACCAGCACTGGTATTTTGAATCATACACCTTTATCAGCTAGTTATAGCTGCACTGTAACACGTTCATTTTGATGTTATATGTTTTTTCATTGGATTGTTATTATCAGTAGACATACTGTATCTTTTCACATATAAGTATCTGCCACACTTCCTCTACATTTTTACTCCATTCCCCATATACAGCGCAGCACTACCCCTTTCTCTAAATTCTAGCACTAGACCTCCTAAACTGGTAACCTGTAAAACAAATAAAGTGTCGCCTATGGAGATTTTTAAGTACCAAAGTTTTAAAGGGTGACAAGTTAGGTATCTATTTACTCAGTGTAACATCATCTTTCACATTATACAAAACAATTGGGCTAACTTTACAGTTTTGTTATTTTTTTATTTCATAAAACCGTTTTTTTTTCCAAAAAAAGGCGTTTGAAAAATTATTGCGCAAATAACGTGCTAGATAAAAAGTTGCAATGACCTCCACTTTATTCCCTAGGGTGTCTGCTAAAAATATATATATATATATATAGGGGCAGATCCACATAGAATTAGATCGGCGCAGCGTATCAGAGATACGCTACGCCGCTGTAACTTACTTTTGGCTGGTTCGAATCCTGGAAGAATTTGCGCCGTAAGTTACGGCGGTGTAGTGTATCTCAAGTGGCGTTACGGCGCAGAATTCAAATCAGCGATTAGGGGGCGTGTTTCATTTAAATGAACCGCGTCCCCGCGCCGAATGAACTGCGCATGCTCCGTTTCTAAATTTCCCGCCGTGCATTGCGCTAAATGAAGTCGCAACTATGTCATTTTTTTAACTTAGACGTGATTTACGTCCATCCCGATTCACGGACGACTTACGCAAAAAAAAAAATTCAAATTTCGACGCGGGAACGGCGGCCATACTTAACATGGCAATTCTAACTATACGCCGCAAAACTAGGGGCCAGATTCACAAAGGTTAGCGGATCTTTAGATCCGTGTTACCTATGTGTTTTAAGATCCGCCCTCGCAAGTTTGTGAGGAAAGTGTCAAATTCACAAAACACTTACCTCCAAACTTGCGACGGCGGATCCTAACTCCCCCAGCGGAATTCAAATTCCGCGGCTAGGGGAGTGACATATTTAAATCAGGCGCGCTCCCGCGCCGATTTAAATACGCATGCGTCGTCCGGGGAATTTCCCGGCGTGCATTGCTCCCACTGACGTCAATAGGACGTCAGTGGTTGCGACGTGAGCGGGACTTGCGACGCGCGTGTTCGTGAATCGGCGTACGCAAACGACGTAGGGAATTTCAAAATCGACGCGGGAACGACGGCCATACTTAACAATACTTACCCCTGCTTTTAGCATGGGTAAGTATACGACGGGTACCGCGCTACGGAAACGACGTAAGAACACCGCGTCGGGTCCGCGTACGGTCGTGAATTTCGCGTATCTCGCTGATTTACATATTATTCAGTGTAAATCAGCGGGAACGCCCCCGGCGCCATTTTTAAATCAAAAAAAAGATCCGACAGTGTAACACAGTGTGACACTGTCGGATCTCAGCCCTATCTATGCGTATCTGATTCTATGAATCAGGCGCATAGATAGGACCAGTAAAAATCCGAGATACGATGGTGTATCTGAGATACTCCATCGTATCTCTTTTGTGAATCTGGCCCAGTAGCTTTAACTATACGCCGGAAAAAGCCGACTAGAGACGACGTAAGAGAATGCGACGGCCGCGTGTATGTTCGTGGATCGTCGGAGACTCGGAAATAGCTAATTTGCATACCCAACGCGGAAAACGACGTGAAAACCACCCAGCGGACGCCGAAGTATTGCATCTTAGATCCGAAAGGGCGTACAAGGACGTACACCTGTCGGATCTAACCCAGATGCCGTTGTATCTTGGTTTGAGGATTCAAACCAAAGATACGACGCGGGTAATTTGAAAGTACGACAGCGTATCAGTAGATACGCCGGCGTACTCTGTCTGTGGATCTGCCCCTTAGTTTGGGGGTTCTGAGTAGTTTTCTAGCAAAACATTTTTGACTTTTACATGAAGGAGAGAAGTGCCAGAATTGGCCTGATATTGAGGTGGTTATGCCTTTGTCTTGCAGGTTGTTTTATTTATTTATTTTTTTAGAGAGTTTGCAACCACTTTAAGAAATTTAAAAAACAGAGTATTGCAGGAATGAAACAGAGAATTGAACATTTGATTTCATGTTTGTCAAAATGACACAGGAGTAGAGGGGAGACCTAATGGTATAAGTGAGACTGCAGCAAAGAAAGATCAGGTTCTCTCTCTTGCTAGAAAGAGCTGTGCTACATGGCGGAGCTTTGTGGATCTTAGGACTGGGTGGACAGAAATGCAAATCTTTTGCCAATTAAAACAGCCTTTATATAACATATTGTATTCTTGTGTTTGACTGGAATTTAGTCTTCATTGCAATATTTCACATATGACTGAGGTGTGCTCTTAATAGCAAATGCAGAAGCACCATTAAAAATTCACTATATCTGTCATAGAAAAATTAATAACGCACGTACATAATTAATAATCAGCGATTCATAAAAATATTAATATCGCACGTAACTAATTAAGGTAAGCTATGAAAACCTTTTTGTCTATATAAACATTAAAAACAAAGAATAGGGCTGCGAAAAAGAGAAAAATATTACATTTATTGATACAGAGAAGAAACTGGTATTACTTCAATATTTATAAACATAACATAACCTATAACACCTTTAAAACCAAGATGATATCCAAGGCACACATTTATACAAACAGTAAGACGGCTACAATGGATACATCAGTAAAAAAATGACAAGTTATAGGAAAGGAAAAGTTACAGAGATGAAATTTATGAAGAAAGAGATAGAGAGAGAGAGAGTGAGAGAGAGAGAGAGAAAAGGGGGAGAAAGAGAGAGAAAAGGGGGAGAGAGGGGAGGACAGAGGATAGAGAGACTACATCACCATGTCTAGGCAGCTCCTCATAGAGTACTTTACCAAATTTTCCCAATCAGCCCATGATCCAGTCTGTCCCTACTCAACCTAGGACTTGTCTCTATATACCCTTCCGATGTAACTTTTCCCGCTCTGAGAATGCCCCTCAAATGTACCTTTTTCCCGCTCTAAGAATGCCTCTCAAATGTACCATTTCCCCGCTCTAAGAATGCCTCTCAAATGTACCTTTTTCCCGCTCTAAGAATGCCCCTCAAATGTACCTTTTCCCGCTCTAAGCTTATCAGATCCCCATTCCTTTGAGATAACCTCCCTATGTTATTATAGGTTTAAAATCGTTTTGTTAGTTGAACTCTAACAACGAGTCACTCTGTTGATTAAGAAAAACAGGACAGTTGACCAACGACATCTCAGTCTCATTAATAAGAAAAGCCTTATAAAAGAATGACATATACATCTTCATATATATGGTTTTGAAAAGTCTCTACCACAGTTCCCCCTGAAGTTCATTCTTGAACTTATGTCCTCCTTCAATGATCCGGTACCCACCCACAACGGCCCAGACGCCCCGACCCTTCCCCCACCACCACTGCGGCCTTTTCCTTTCTTGAACTCGCCGTAACTCATCAAGGTAGATTTGAGACAGTCCTGGTGCCTTTGAGACTTCCGATCCGAACCCTGAGTGTCTGTACTGCAATGTTTCATCGCCCCTCTGCATTGGAGGAGTGGAATTCCAACATTGATGGCGGGATCCTTATATTTAGTCCTGTATCTTGGAAAGATGGTGTTCTGATTGTCCCCATTGGATCGGACCGCGAGACAGCACTTTTTCAGCATGATGAAGAAGGGTTTCGGAGTGTCTTATTCATGGCACGTTTGTCTTCAAAAAGATGACTTGGTTGTCGTTGTTTCTTCAGGTGGTGGTTGGGTGGGCCTCCAGACAGTCATGTATGAATACAAAAGGAGAAAGGAGAACGTCAGTGTACAGTTATTGGAGGAATGTCGGACAGGAGCCGTGGGGTGGCCTTTATGACTATAAAGCCGTAGGTAGACTAGGGGAGGTAGAATTTCTTTAAGACATGAAAACCTGGATGTCCAGGGATACTTCAAATGGGTGTACAATATTGCGCTGGCGGGCAGGCATGCTCACGCGCCTTAATATGACTAAAGTTCTAGTTACATTATCCTGAGAAGATGTATGATAGAAGCCAAAAAATAAAAACTTAGAGAGCATAATATTAAAGGAGGAAAGGAAGAGAGGTGAGTAATGAAAAAGAATATGGAGAATAGAAAAAAAACACAAAAAAAATAAAAACTACAGATTTAATGCTGCTCCAACCAAGCTCTCCAGTTTAGATTCCACTTTCGATTGTTAAAAGAGCATTGAATCGGTATTTCAAAAAAACTTAATACCTAGTTGCCCTGTCAATTTTAGCTGACAGCGAGAAAAAAATAAAAAGAATAAAAAATAAAAATAGTAAAAATAGAACATTGTTCCTTTAAAAAAACGACTCCTCTCTCCTACTAGTAATTGGTGGTATTTTTGCTGGTCAGGTATACAGATAATAACGAGAGAGAGATGATTTAAATTTGTAGAATTTGGGTAAACCTGACCACACGTTATTATTACAAATTGAAGAGGCTTATTCCTAGATCAACAGGTTCTAGGGTCCTCTCTTAAAAAAAAAAACAAGAACAAAACAAAAAAACAAAAAAAATAGACTCTTCTGCCCTATTGGTGATCAACAGGTGAACATGATCATGGTCACTTAACAACGTACGAGTCGAATGCATTATTTATTTTTTTCCTTCCAGGTCTATGCACTACTCCCCCCTTCAGGTGGACAAAGTTCAAAGCTTTTGGAACTTTTCTCACCTGAATGGAATGAGAGAGAAAAAAATAATAATAATGAAAAAAACTATAACCATAACATTTCAGGGAGAAAAATGAGAGAAGAAAAAAAAAAAAAAAAAAAAATAAAATAAAAAAGAATAAAAAATAAAACTGACAAAAATAAAAAAATGAGAAAAATTGATTAAAAAATTCCTAATTTTTTTTAAATAACCGAGAGAGAATAACTTTTACAAAAATTAAAAAAATGTATAAAAATGAAAAGTAAAAAAATTGTAATGGATAAAAAAAAAATGAGAAGAAAGAAAAAAAAAAAAATTACATGTCCATGATAAAAATTTAAACTAGGAGTATTAAAAAAAAACGGTATGTTTGTACTGGTCTGGATTTGGACAGGCTTCTTCGGAAATTTGTTTCTGAGTTAGTGGCTTTTCCTTGAGAGAAGATTCCTCGTTGAGGTGCACATTCTCATAGTTTTGGCGTTCATTCTCCTGATAGTAATGCACATCATTACTTGCATCAGGGAGAGCAGTAGAGCTACACAGATTAGGACAACGACAGGGTGGAGCAAAATGTCTAGGAAAGCTGACGCGTTAGGACTATACCCAAATATACTTTCCCACCAGGAAATCTTAGCGTCTTCCTCTAAAGCGTGGGATACTTGGATCAACTTATTTTGATCATGGGTGAGTCGTATAGTGGCTTGTTTCTCAGCATCTTTCAGCACATTTAATATTTCATCCTGTTGTCCAAAATCTACCAGCCAAGCCTTTAACTCAGCCCCAAATCCCAGAGGAAGTTTCTGTAGATGTATGGGGGTGTCAGGTTTGATATCAAGCTTTTTCTCTGGGGTAACAGGGGTACGTCCTTGTGTCCCGGCTATATCTATTCCCAGGACCGGGGAAGATGTACAGTAGACTCCCTGAGGTAATGTACCCCGTTGAGTACAGTTCAACCCGTAGGCAGAATATAGGGCATCATTGGGCATTTGATACCAGCACCAATACCCTTGCCCCAAGTATTTTACATAAGGTTGGGACAATTCCTCGGCATCTAGGAGACACGACCCTTCCTTGTGCCAGCATTGTTGTCTCATGATCCTATCCTGTTTCCCTTGACATAACACCACCCCTTCCTTCCTCCAGCACCCGTCAGTATCAATCATTTGAGGTTGTTCAGACTCATAAACCATCAGATCATGATGGACTCGGGGGTGTAACACAGTAGTGCCCGATAGGATAGTACCCAAATTAACTGTGGTATAAGCACGATGTTCAATCCCGGCGACCGGAATCAGGGATGAGACTGTGCAAATCAGGTTTTGACAGCCATGGAATTGAGTCATCCACCAATCCATATGACTCATAGCACACTTGGATACTACCCTACCTACTGCGCCAACCTACCTAGCTCGTTTCTGAGTACCTCTAAATCCCTTGTGTTTAGGCTACTCAGGACAACACCTCCTGTTCCTAAGGCAGTATCTATTAGGTCTCTTCTTGCTCTAATGGGGGAATATTGTCCCCCCCCATATGTCCAGCCAGGCGCTACTCTTTCCACACCTAGGTGTCCAAAAAAAAAAAAAAAAAAAAAAAAAATGTTTTATCCAGGAAGCCTACCCCACCTCCACCTAAAATGTTCTCTCAGCCAGCTCCATGTCCGATAATTCCCAACAGTTATTATATTTGTTCCACCCCCTCCCCTTATAAATCCCTTGAGCCGGGCCTTTTCCTTCACGCCTTGCACAAACTGTTGGCACCATTTAAATCCTGTCGCCCAAAGTTTAACTACCTATCTTTTAATTCCTCCCCGAATCCCAACGGAAGTTTCAGTAAGTGTAAAGGGGATGTCAGGTTTGCTATAAAACCTTTCTTCAGGGCAACTTGGGGTGTAACCCGGGGTTCCGTCTATATCCATCCCAAGGACAAGAGAATAGGTACAATAGACTCCCCAAGGTGGTGTACCCTGCTGAGTACAATTCAACCTAATTCTGACAACAGTGCATCACTAGACCAGCACCCATACCCCAGCATTCGGTATTGAGTACAACAGCACATATACCATCGAAACAATGACAAAACCCACAAAAACTCCCTCCCTGTGACTTGATTTCAGTGACCATGCCCCACTACCACCTGGTAGGTCTAAGGAACACCCTAGTTCCATGACTAACACCCCATCGGTATCCTCTAGGACAAAGAAACAAAACTCGCCTATGTCCTAAATTATACCTAGGTGTTTCCTCCCCCGTAATGATCTCCCCATCCAGAACCCACAGTGAAATACCTTCCCAACATTCCTCCTTCACCACCGTGTATTGACCTGGAATGCAAAAGACATCGTGGTCACACTTCTGACAGGGGGAAATATCAACCTGCTCTCAGCTTCCGTACCCTCTGATCACATGTGGGTCACTTAGCCCCAAATGCACCAAGATAGAATCCCCAGTCAGTAAGCTCATTGATGCCAACCTATCTACAGACCGAGTCTGCACTTCCGTATATGGGATCATACAGCACCTAATTTCTCACAATCCAAACCAGTACAGCCCATCCCGGCGTTTGACTATCATTTTGGATTAGTGTAAGCGGCGAGTTGTGTCAAAGTCTTACTGAGTGGTGATGCTAACTCCTCAGGCTACCGCCCATCATACAGAGATTTGTACACTCAGCCTGATACTGGTCACTAACTTCGCCTGCCCCTGCATGTACGCCAGAGCCAATGACATGTTTTTGTCCTATACCCTATCACACTCTCTTCCAACCTCTTAACATGGTCCATAAAATTGTGAGCCATATTAAACTGGGTATTTATGCAACTTTGTTGCATGTTGTCACAATTGTCACCAATCTCTCAGAGCAACAAAGCCGTGCTTATTGTCTGAAGCCATGGCGGCGGGTCTGTTCCTCAGGAGACCGCTGTCCTCTCTATTACTAACACCCATCTCAGCTCATATTCCCCCTATATAGTGCTGAATACACCCCTCCTCTGTTGGGTTACTCCTCAGAAATAAGCATCCTGCGTGAACCTTATGCTGTGTCCGCACATCTCTGGGAGAAAGCCACTGGTCACTTAACCATCACTTGATTCAGTGCATACTCAGCACATACAGGGTAATAGTCTTATCAACCACTCTGTACCCTGTTAGCCCGCGTGTATTCCCTTTATTTGACAGGGCATGTTCCTGTATGTAGTTACTGGCATTACTTGTGCAGGGATTCAACCTCTCAGGTGAGACATTAACTAGGTGTACCTCTCCCATGTCCAGTAACTGAAAGCTTCTTTATAGGACTGATAAGCATGAGACACCGCCTCTACGAGGAAGTTTTCACCCCTTTGATGTATCACCTGGCACCCTCTAGTTTGGCCAACAGACACCCTATTAGGCATAGATGCCAGTCTCCTGGGTACCTGCACCACATACATTTATGTCATACTAGTCACCCATTCCAATATTTCTTTCAATTCCTGTCTGGACTCACAACCCTCGGAACAGGATGGACTCCAGGGTGTAACCCAGTAGAGTCTGATAGGATAGTACCTAACCTAACTGTGATATATGCCCAAAGTTCCGTCCATGCCCTTATGGATGAGAATAGAACGAGTTGGATTTTCCTAACCCTTCCCTGATATGTAGCCCAGGGCCTCCCAATGTGTTCCTGATTATCTCCAGCTCTATGGTGATTACGGTACCCAATGACCCATCTCTCACTCCCAAGACAGTCGCCATTGAGGCCTCTCTTTATTATGGGAAATAGTCTGGATACCCGGATTGAAAACCACCTGCCACCAGGTGCACCCGATCCCTCATAGAGCCTGCACACCTTCTCCCTCCTCTATCAATTCAGTAATTAGACTATGTTATCCTTCACCCCTACAAAACAAACTGCCTTCACCATTCAGATAGGACTCCCATGAAAGACAGGAGTCTAGTGCCACCCTGGGGCACTGATATTCTTGGCATGCAAGTCACAGACCACCAGTTAACCTCCTGGGCGGTGTTCCCGAGTCTGACTCGGGGTGAGATTTTTGGGCAAGGATCGGTAACCCCGAGTCAGACTCGGGCTCGCCTCGCTGGATGTACAGGGAGTTTCACTTACCTTGTCCCTGGATCCAGCGATGCCACCGCGCTGTGTGAGCGAGCAGGACCTCGCTCGATTCACACAGTGCCTCCGTGTGACGCCGATCTCCGTTCCCTGCGACGTTACGACGCACGGGAGCGGAGAACGGCGCCAAATTCAAAAAAGTAAACAAACACTATACATACAGTATACTGTAATCTTATAGATTACAGTACTGTATGTAAAAAAAACACACCCCCCTTGTCCCTAGTGGTCTGTCCATTGCCCTGCATGTCATTTTATATAATAAA
Source organism: Rana temporaria (assembly GCF_905171775.1). Taxonomy (NCBI): domain Eukaryota; kingdom Metazoa; phylum Chordata; class Amphibia; order Anura; family Ranidae; genus Rana; species Rana temporaria. The sequence continues at coordinate 57,710,881 of NC_053493.1, read as the reverse complement.
AACGTTTCTTTCTCCCTGCAAACTGTAGATTGTCCATAGCAACCAAAAGTGTCCCTTTATGTCAAAAATAGTTTTAGATCAGCTAAAAAACAGCGATAATAAATTATAATCACTTGCAGAATTGTGCGATAGCGATTTGTGGGGAAATTCGTCATAAAAAAAAAAAAATAATGACAGCAACAATTCTGCAACTGAGCAAATTTCAGTGATTTTGATTTGATTACATTATTGAATAATTTTTATTATAATTATATTATTATTTGTTATATTGATTTATAATTATTTATTATATTATAATTTATAATTTTGTTTTTAAAAAAATTTCATACCCGGGATGCCTATTAGAAGCTTGTTTGGTCAGATTTAAGTGAGTTATTTCTAAAAATGACAGACCTACAATATAAAACGCCAAATTTCCTTGCAAATAATGGTACCGCTTTCAGCATGTTTTTTCTGAAAGAATCATACCGCCAGGGAGGTTAAGGTACCCAAGTAATCTAGGACAGGAAGGACACCTATGGATATTAACTGAGGAGAATACTGCATGCCCACATATATATCGGAAGTGAGGGCCTCTGGAACAGCCAAGAGCTGATATCACCTCATACAGTCTTCTTGCACACCTTTTCTCCAGACTCAACCCAAAAACTATACAATACGAGGCCATACCTATGCACTTTCAACTCGTATGCCACCAGGCAGGCCCTCGTACTACATGTCTGCCGGTAACTCTAAAAGAAATTGGAAAACAAGAATTGCATATAGTGTATCCAGCTCAAGGGAACGGGTGTTACCAGACACAACTGACCAATAGACTAAGGAAAAAATTCCTTGTATCACTGAGGCAATGCAACCTTGTACAGCCAGGCTTAACAGCGGGGGGGAGTTTAAGAAGTCCTAAAAACACAAGTCTGGCCAAAGTAACATCAGGATTTTACCTATTAGATCTATGGAACTACACGTGTCAGCATGGCTGATCTTCGGTAATAAGAAAACAGATATGCTACGGATCTATGGTCGATCCATTTCAACCTCTGGAGAATACCCCAAAACCCTTTTACCACTAAGTGTGGTACCCCTGAACGCTACTTAGCCTAATATATGTGTTAGAGTGCCAATTATCCCTTGCAGTCTTACTCAATTTTTCATAAAAAAACTAATACACGGACCTCAGTTAGTTGGTTCTGCTATTCAGTGGATCAGCACATGTAACCCCCACTAGGTGGTCCAAAACATAGCCAAATGGACTGACCACTAGACGTTCCAACTAGATAATGGTCATGAAAACCTAAACCTTGTGAAACCCGACCGACTAACCAACCTAAAGATTTCCTCTTATTCTGAAATCCTGAAAAACACAGTTATCGATTCTGAGGGATAAAACACAAAATAAAAGTTTAGTAATAAACATTCAATTTTTTCTTAACCTGGAAACAAAAAACACTGGTTATATATCTGTAACAAGACATTATCATATAAAACACAAATATACATTACATTATATTACATAAACCATGCACTTTCTTTTAAAATACCAAAAATTGTTGAGCTCAACGTTTCATTAATATGTATTACTATAATACATATTAATGCCATATGGATTTTTGTTCTATGGTATACCAATAATTCCCCCCTAAAAATGTATTCACCATGGTTAAAAATGAGCAGTTTTAAAACAAACACATTTTTTATAAGTTTCCCTTTTGTCTTGCAAGACAATCCTACTTACCTATTCTGAGTACATTGGAAAACTTCAAAAAGAAACTTCTATGGAAACAAAGATTACCGTTAATACAAAAAAAAAAATACACACACACATATATATATATATATATATATATATATATATATATATATACATACACATAAGGCATCTTACTTTCGCTTTACCATTCACTCGGCTCACTCAATTTGCATGACAATACAGCTGTTTCACACACCCTCACAAAATAGAAGGGGGGGTCATTCGGGCTGTCAGCGCTGAGTCAGCAGCTGAGAACACACGTCACACACTCTCACAATCCATTTATCTAGGTCAAATATGACCTCAAGACCTTACATGTTCTATATCCTACTTACCCATAAACTCTGTTCATCATCACTTCTCTGGGGATGTGGATTCCCTATTAAAAATACTCACCTCATCAGTTCTGATATCCTACCATCCCTGCCCTCCAAGCATCTTTTTTCATTTGTTCGTATCATCTTCCCGTGGTGACTGCACCACAGGGCTTCCCAAGCGCTTGGCTTGAAAGTACCCTTTTTCGAATATTGCTTTCCTATCCACTGATCCCAATCTTTTATATATTTCACAACCCAAGGTCCATATTCATCTATCATTTCTTCCTTCGGAGTCACGTGGTAAGGCTCCCCCCGGTTCGACATCCGTTTTGAAGCGATTTGATTTCCCATCCTTTTTGCGGACGAAGGACCTTGAGCTGATCCCGCAAACCCTTAAAGGTCGCTTTTTCCCAAAGTTAGCTACGCTTTGACCCCTGATTGAGTGGACCGGTACTGCCCCTCTGCTGATCTTTTTTCACTACTTGTCAGAACAATGACTGACTATAGTCCTTCAAAAAATTAGCCCGGGGATTTTCCCAACTAAATTAGTTGTCCTCCCGTGAACTTTTCTGCAACATTCTAAAAGAAATGCTTACTTATTAGATCGTTATGATTGCTTGCAGTGCAAGAGGCACCTAATTGCACTAATTTAACTGACGCTTACCTAATAATGATTTTTAGCAGTTACAATATAGTCAGTGTTTACAGATCTTATTACACCGCTTACCATCCCCAGTTATTTGATTAAACAGAGGAATAGATTCACATACATCCAGATAATTCAGTGTGATTTTAGTCTCCGTTTCCACTGATGTGATTTGCCATGCGACTTTGGACCCAAAGTCGCATTACAACTCGCAGCCCATTGATTTCAATAGCACCCATTCCACTCTATGTGGCTCAAGGCTGCAGCGACCGATAAAGGTACCTGCACCATTTTGATGCGACTTCTGGATCAAAAAAAACGCATTCAAAGCCACATCACAGTCGCACTAAAGCTGCATTTCCAAATCGCACCTTGAATCAGGCCACATTGGAGTTGCACCAGTGGAAACGCAGCCCAAAAGCATAGGTGCTGACAACAACTGAAAATTAACATTTGTGAGATGGATAGGGAAGCTTTGCTCAACAAGAAAAAGCTTCATTAAGCACCTACTATGGATCTGGCCTTTATCACAGTATACAGCAACCAATACCAACAATTGGAAAAGATCTTCAAAAAGTGTTGGCCCATTTTCAGAGAGCACAGAACTTTAGTAGCGGTATTGCCATCACGACCCAGACTCACCCACCGCAGAGCACCAACACCACTAACACACCCCGTCCACAATGCACTCGATCCCCCCAGGGAAGCGAACACCTGTCCAGAATCTGAAGGACTCCACGGATGCCAGAGATGTCCACCGTGCAAAACAAATAAACCCCAGCCTCTGAGAAAAAAACAACATTCAAGGCCCCTGTACATAATAGAGAGGTTTAATAACCACTACACCCACACCTTATTGAATATTAATCATTATAGCGGCGCCATCGCCCCACTGTTTATTTACCAAAGCATAGGTGTGTTTCACTCACAAAGATTGGCCTAATCTCATTCAAAGGGTCAGCTGCATAGACGCACACAGGCCCAGATTCACAGTCAGCGGGGTAAATTTGTGCGGGTGTAACGTATCCGCTCTACGCTACGCCTCTGCAACCCAGACGGGCAAGCGCTGTATTCTCAAAGCACTAGCTCTGTAAGTTGCGGCGGCGTAGCGCAAATCAGCCGGCGCAAGCCCGCCTAATTCAAATTTGGATCAGGGGGCGTGTTTTTTTTTAAATCTACTGTGACTCGACGTGATAGACGTTTTTGCCGAACGGCGCATGCGCCGTCCGTGGAATTTCCCAGTGTACATTGCTCCAAAGTATGCTGCAAGGACGTCATTGATTTTGACGTGAACGTAGATGACGTCCAGCCCCATTCACGGATGACTTACGCAAACTACGTAACTTTTTCAAATTTCGACGCGGGAACGACAGCCATACTTATGCTTCATATACCAGGGGCAACTATACACCGGGAACAGCCTAACGTAACTTTACTGCGTCGGCCGGGCGTACTTTCGGGAATTCGCGTATCTAGCTAATTTGCATACTCAACGCGGAATTCGACGGAAGCGCCACCTAGTGGTCAGGAAAAAAAATAAAAATAATAATATGCAGTTACGATCCGACGGTGTAAGAGACCTGCGCCTGTCGGATCTTATGGATATCTATGCGTGAGCGATTCTAAGAATCAGGCGTATAGATACGACGGCTCGGATTAGGACCCACGGCTGCGCACCTGGCGTTGCGCCGTTTTAAGTCCTTTCTGAACCTGGGCCACTGTCTCCAAGATTCCAAACAGAAATCCCTGCTACAATTTCATTCTATATATATATCTACATTATTCAAAATCAGTCTCATAAACACATTCGCATAGACAAAAAGAAAAGGTTAAGTTCTGAAGAGTAAGTTTGTTAGGTATTCAGACAGGTTAAGACCTAAACCAGTTCTGTCTACCATACAATAAATCATATCTATCCAAACTTTAAACCCTCCTCACACGGGGCACCATCTTGTCATAGAAAAATTAATAACGCACGTACATAATTAATAATCAGCGATTCATAAAAATATTAATATCGCACGTAACTAATTAAGGTAAGCTATGAAAACCTTTTTGTCTATATAAACATTAAAAACAAAGAATAGGGCTGCGAAAAAGAGAAAAATATTACATTTATTGATACAGAGAAGAAACTGGTATTACTTCAATATTTATAAACATAACATAACCTATAACACCTTTAAAACCAAGATGATATCCAAGGCACACATTTATACAAACAGTAAGACGGCTACAATGGATACATCAGTAAAAAAATGACAAGTTATAGGAAAGGAAAAGTTACAGAGATGAAATTTATGAAGAAAGAGATAGAGAGAGAGAGAGTGAGAGAGAGAGAGAGAAAAGGGGGAGAAAGAGAGAGAAAAGGGGGAGAGAGGGGAGGACAGAGGATAGAGAGACTACATCACCATGTCTAGGCAGCTCCTCATAGAGTACTTTACCAAATTTTCCCAATCAGCCCATGATCCAGTCTGTCCCTACTCAACCTAGGACTTGTCTCTATATACCCTTCCGATGTAACTTTTCCCGCTCTGAGAATGCCCCTCAAATGTACCTTTTTCCCGCTCTAAGAATGCCTCTCAAATGTACCATTTCCCCGCTCTAAGAATGCCTCTCAAATGTACCTTTTTCCCGCTCTAAGAATGCCCCTCAAATGTACCTTTTCCCGCTCTAAGCTTATCAGATCCCCATTCCTTTGCGATAACCTCCCTATGTTATTATAGGTTTAAAATCGTTTTGTTAGTTGAACTCTAACAACGAGTCACTCTGTTGATTAAGAAAAACAGGACAGTTGACCAACGACATCTCAGTCTCATTAATAAGAAAAGCCTTATAAAAGAATGACATATACATCTTCATATATATGGTTTTGAAAAGTCTCTACCACATATCATGCTTGATTAAAAAAAAAATATGCCTTGCTGTAAGTTTAACCTTTTTTTGCTGACTAATCATAATGCTGTAATGGAACACTGGAGGATTTGTGATATTGAGCCACATAAAAACAGCAACTCTGCCATGACCGGATACTGAGCCGTCTCCAAGCCTGGATCCATCTTTAACTCATCACATGCCCTATGAATAGTCTAGGATGGGACTCGGCCTTTGTAGTCAGGAAGCAGATCTCTGGGCTGCTGGCTGCAGATAAGGTGATGACAAGAAAACACTGGACTGCGGTGTGATTACATATGAAGTATTGCCAGCAATCCAGAGCACAGCTTAATTAGACCAGTTGTCTCATGGCTGACATGTATCAGGTAGCTCTGCTCTTAGTTCCTCTATTCATTAGTAACATCCATATGTCTTTTTATCAGTGTAGCACTTTCCCCGTAGGGGTCACTGAGTATAGTCTTTTTTGGGCCTCCCTCTGATTATCCTGCAGCCAGACACTTGGGTATTTTCACACTGTCACCAACACACTCTTCCACTCGTTATCCAATGATCAGTCTAGGGTACCGTATTTGCCGGCGTATAAGACGACTGGGCGTATAAGACAACCCCCTAATTTTCCAGCCAAAATGTTGGTTTTGGGATATACTCGCCGTATAAGACTACCCCCTTCCTACTAGTCATGCCTCGCCTCACGGTGCCACCATTACATGCCAGACTGTGCCACTACATGCCAGACTGTGCCCCATTACATGCCAGACTGTGCCCCATTACATGCCAGACTGTTCCCCATTACATGCCAGACTGTGCCCCATTACATGTCAGACTGTGCCCCATTACATGCCAGACTGTGCCCCATTATTCTCACTTGACCCCAATAAATTGATCCAGATAGCAGATTCACTGCTGGACCACACTATAGCTGTGTGGGAGAATAAGTCCCTTGCTTTCTCTGGCAGCAGACTCAATGCACCACTTTTCTTCAGGACCCTCACTAGTATCCCCTTTGGCTGATACCCATCCACTGACTTCACTAGACTGAAGGGATGCCCTCACAGAACAGGACCCCAAACGCAGGTCTGTACTCACTGTAGACAGGAACAGATCCTTCTAGACGCGCCTCTTAGTCAGCTTTACAGGACATCTGGGTTGCAGCTTCCGCAGTTCAGACCCTCAGGTCGTCCACCTGAGGCTGCATGTCAGCCTGCACAGGGGAGGGGCAGCAGCCCCCTCCCGCCGGGGACCCTGCTCTCCAGCTGAAGACCCAAGGCACATGTGCTCTAGGCATATATACAGTCACCCAGCATGCCTTGTGGCACCTGCTTCTGCCAATGGCCAGGGCTGTAACTATGCCTATGCTCCCATTTGTCAGGTTTCCTCCCACTGCCCAATAAGCCTCGTCCTATTGGACCAGTGTGAAACAGGCAGACAACATGAGCAGCATCTGAGCACAATGAGCCTCCCTGGTAGGCAGAGAACACCTAAATTTACCTAATAGCCTCCCTGGTAGGCAGGGAAACCCAAAACGATGCTCTTTCTTTAACACCTACCTAAGAAGGTGCTACATCAGTGTAATCCTACCACTGTCCTACCCCAGCCCACATCCGTTCTCTTTTTATTGAGATTCTCCATCCAAATCTTCCCTTCTTCAACTAGTACTGTTTTTGGGCCCATTCACAGCAGCCTGGATCTCTGCAAAGCATTGCAATAAGACCGCTCACCAAGGCCTGACTGGCAACTTTTGGCCCAGGGGAAGGAAAGAAAGAAAAAAAGAAAGAAAGAAAGATGAATGGAGGGAGAAAGAGAGAAATAAGAATTGAGGGATGGAAGAAAGAAAGAGAAAGAGGGATGGAGAAAGAAAGAGAAAGAAAGAATTAAGGGAGGATAGAAGGAAGGAAGGAAAGAGAGAGGGAGGGAGTCAGGCATTTCTAGCAGTATTCAGTTACTGTTGGGGCAAAACACAGTTTCTCCTTCCTCCCCTCGATCACTAATGCACCTCCTGCTACTTCCTCAGCAAATAGGTAGCTGAAGTTTTCTTTTAAGTCCCTCCCTCTTGACAGCACCCAGAATCTCCAGAGTCACCCCCGACTCCCAGCCCAGCCAGCTTATTATGTGGGCAGACCAGGATGACACCTTTGTGGCAACCAGTATGTTTTTGTATTATGTAAAGCCTGCCTGTGGCATGGACCTTATGGTAGCCGGGCTCATGCAGCAGGGGAGAGCTAACGACATGGGGGGGTGTATATCTGACCATGCCACTCTGGGTGACGGTGGAGCGGTGCGGCCTTTATGAGGCATCAGACCTGCCCAGGGGGCAATTGCCACCCTACTCCCCAGCCTAGTCCGCCCCTGCCGCCCTAAGAAAGTGCTGCTCTAATGCTTCTATCACTGATATCAGCCAACATGACACGTAATGAACTGGTGCAGATCCTGTAAAACAGCTTGTCAGGCTACAATATTCTACGGAAAAATTGCAACCAATTGAACAATGAATACTGACTCACTGTGACCTAAATTAAACCAGATAATGTGAGATGGTTTTTGCTATGCTCTTCACCCGCAGAAGAGGTCCCTCAGACCACTAGGGGACGAAACGTGTCTGACGGACCTCTCCTTCAGGTGGACAGCAAGAGCTAAAACCAGCCTACTTTACCTGCTTTTGTTTTGGTCACAGTGAACCTGCACCCTGTGTGCGATCGGTTGCTATTTTTCTGTAGGGTGACTAGATGTCCTCATGTTCCAGAGATGGTCCCTAATTTTAGAGGGCTGTTCCCTGGAGAAAAATGTCCCCATTTTCATCCCTGGTTAAAAGAATGTGTCCCCAATTTCTTTCCATCTGGGCAACTGCAGGGTAGTCCATCTTAGCAACATTTCTGTGATTGCCCTAGAGCAGAAGAGAGATTCCACCATCAACGGAACCAGGTGTCCTGTCGCCAACATCCCAAATATCTATGATCAAAGAATTGTCCCCCTTGGGTACAGGACTTTAAGGGCGACATGAACACCAATTGTTTAAAAAAAATATTTTTACCTGCACTACTTTTTCCTTGTTCCAGTGCATTGTGCAGCCTACTATTCAAATAAATGGTCTTTCAAAATCGGACCGCACAGAAATGAGCGGAATCACACAGAAACGCACATATTCAAATGGACTCTTTCCAGTGTGAACTGGCCCTAAGATACATTAACAATTTGAAGCTAAACTCCAGCTTTTTTTACATGAATAAAACTGTTCATTGTAAGCATCCCTGCCAGTGGTAGATGGTTTGTCTTAACCCTCTAACTGCTACTTCTGAAGGAGAGCTTGTTTTGTTGAAAAACAACAACAAAGTTACTGGCAGGTTCATCAGGTGAAAAAAAAGAAAGAGAACCTAAAAAAGAGAACTAATGCAGCCACCACATCTAAGGCCCCGTACACACGAGAGGATCGATCCGCTGAAATTGATCCGCGGATCGGTTTCAGCGGATAGATCCGCTGGTGTGTACGATCCAGCGGATATTTATCCGCGGATATATTTCGGGCCGACCGATTTCCAGCGGATAAAAATTTCTTAGCATGCTAAGAAATCTATCCGCTGGAATCGGCTCCAGTGGATCAATCCAGTGGTCTGTACAGACTCACCGGATCGATCCATCCGAACCCATCCCTCGCATGCGTCGTAATGTTTCGTCATGCATGGAATTCCTTATATGACAGCGTCGCGCACGTCGCCGCGTCATCATCGCGGCGACGGCGCGACACGTCATCGCGATGGGAATTCGGCGCGGATTTCGATCCGATGGTATGTACACTCCATCGGATCAAAATCCTCAGAGGATTTATCCGCGGAAACGGTCCGGAGGACCGTATCCGCGGATAAATCCTCTCGTGTGTACCCGGCATAAGAATTGGTAAGCTGCAATATAATTAATGTTTGCCTTTGGGTTTAATACTGTTTTAAAGCTAAACTTCAGGAATTATTTGTTTTGCATACTTACATTGGTCCCACTTGGTACAATGTAAAGATGGAGATCTCATGAGCAGCACAGTGGCTAAGTGGTTCGCATTTCTGGATAGCAGCACTAGGGCTGTTGGTTCACATGCTCTCCCTGTGCCTACGTGGGTTTCCTCCAGGTACTCTGGTTTCCTCCCACACTCCAAAGACATGCTGGTGGGAGAATTGGTTCCTGTCTAAATTGGCCCTAATATGTGTATTTATGAATGTGAATTAGGAATACAAGATTGGAAGTTATGGAAAAAATATAACTGCGCTAAACCAGAAATTAGGTATTCCTCTCAAAGGAACACAGGGTAGGGCATAAAGCCCAAAAATATGTGTTAATACCTAAAAATGAATTTAAATACAGTGATACATAAAATTAACAGTGATATACAATCATATGTTAGGCTCCAACCACCTGGAGGTCCAATGAGTGGATGAACTTATATGTGGATCAATATCCTCTACATCCGATGCAAGAGGAATTGCAATGAGTGAAGTTGAATCAATCGTAGAAAAATGAAAGAAAGAAAGAAAGCAAAATCATAGTCTATAGTTGCAAAAGTATCCCAAAGAATGAATACAGTCCATAGAAAGTGTCAGATTTGAACACCCGTGCACAATCCGGCTAATAACTGCTCGTGGTCCCAGGGAACCTCATGTGAATCCACCACCGATAATACAAATCTGCTTACCAGATTTAAAGGTCCTAATGGACCAAGCCCAGCATGTTACTCCAAACAGAGGAACTGTTTAATGGTAAAATCCAGATGCAGCAGAACTTCACATTTATACTCAATGGCAGCGATCATATAAGAAAAAGAAATGCAGAAAAGAGATCATAAAGGAATATCACAAAGGATCTGGGAGCTGTAGTTCCTGCAGGTGGATGGGATCTGGCGTCCTGTGCTCTCCAGGTGCAGCAGCACTTTCAATCCACTTCTGTGTTGTAGGATAATCCAAGATTGGAAGTTACTTGAGGGCAGGGACTGATGTAAATGTACAATATCTAACATTCTATAATGGTAAACATACATCAAAGTAATGGTTAATAATGTGTTTTCACTTTAACCACTTCCATACCGGGCACTTACGCACCTTCCTGCCAAAGCCAATTTTCAGCTTTCAGCACTGTCGCACTTTGAATGACAATTGCGCGGTCGTGCTACACTGTACCCAAACAATTTTTTTATCATTTTGTTCCCACAAATAGAGCTTTCTTTTGGTGGTATTTGATCACCTCTGCGTTTTTTTTTTTTTTTTTTTTTGCGCTATAAACAAAAGAAGAGTGACCATTTAAAAAAAAAACCACAATATTTTTTACTTTTTTATTTAATAAATATGACAATTTTAAAAAAAAAAAAAAAATTTTTCCTCAGTTTAGGGCGATACGTATTCTTCTACATATTTGTGGTAAAAAAAAATCGCAATGATCATATATTGATTGGTTTGCGCAAAAGTTATAGCGTTTACAAAATAGGTGATAGATTTATGGCATTTTTATTTTATTAATTTTTTTACTAGTATTGGCGGCGATTTGCGATTTTTTTACTGTCACCGTGACATTGCGGCGAACACATCGGACACTTTTGACACGTTTTTGGCGCCATTCACATTTATACAGCGATTAATGCGATAAATATGCACTAATTACTGTATAAATGTGACTGGCATTCAAGGGGTTAACACTAGGGGGTGAGGGAGGGGTTAATATGTATACCTGTATTGTGTTCTAACTGTGGGGGAAGGGGGGTGACTGGGGGAGGTGACCGATCTGTGTCCCTATGTACCTATGTACAAGGGACACAGATCGGTCTCCTCTGTCCCCTGACAGGACGTGGAGCTCTGTGTTTACACACAGAGCTCCACGTCACTGCTCGTTACCGATCGCAGGTACCTGGCGGACATCGCGACCGCCAGGCACGCGCATCGGCATCTCGGGGACGCGCCGGAGCCGCACGCGCCACTGCCGGCGCGCTCGCCCCCCCCAGTGGCCGGAGGAATACAGGACGTCAAAAGACGTCGTGTTGAATATTCAGAGTCACCGTGAAGCCGTCATTTGACGATGGCCCGATGCTCAAGTGGTTAAATAAAACAAGTGTCCATGGACATAAAAGTAGAAAAGGTCTCCGTGAGGTCAACTTGGAAGCTTCCCTTCACTCATACAATTTTCATCAGCTCAGCAAAAATAAGATGAAATACCCTTACCGGATGGAGTGGACCTACAAACCATATGGCGGTAGGTCACTAATGCGTAATAGGCCGATTGCCCAATCTGGTCTCTGTCCCGGTCCAACCTCCTGCTTCCGCTAGGTGTTGATCTCTTTTAGTAGACCGCCAGATATGAATACCACCAGATGCGCCACTTCCATTTAAGTTCCAATGTACAAATTCAGCTGTGTTTCAAGCAGATAAACTCCAAATGGAGAGAGAAAAGGAAAAAATGGAGAGGACAACTCCTCATAGTGTAAAAATGTTTAAAAATGTAATGATAAAATTCTAAATATCCACACTGAAGTCCAAAGGAAAACACATCAAAATCATCCACATCAACCCAAAAAGCATAAAAACAAAAATATCATAGTTCATACGGGTCGCGCAGTATGGAGATGGATGAGGACCAGTGTACACGACCGGTTTCGTCTGCAAAGACTTCTACGGGGGCTTTATTCAAATTTTCTTTACAATATATCCTTTTGTTGTGTTGGCTGCCTACCTCTTTGTTTAAGGTTAAACGCAATATAGTTATTTTTTTTAAATGTACAATATCCACTTGCCGACCGCCCAACTGTAAATATACAAAATTACTTAAATAGCCATAACCCCAGTATCTTTTTTTTCATTAGGCGTTCAGGTTCCCGATAAAAGTGATCCTGGTGGCTGATTTGCCGCAAGGTCACTTTTATAGGCGGCAGGAGAGGTGCCCCCCTCCCGCTGCTTCCCAGTAGTGTCCAAGCTTACCGGAGCCGCCAGTAAGCCCGGATCCAATCCGATGCGGCCAATGGCTAGGCAAGAAGTAAAGAGGGGGAAAGCTAGCCCCCCCTACTCAGCTCTGTGCCCTTGGAGGACCAGAGCAACCTCCAACGTTATTTCCTGTTCTCGGGCTTAGAGATGATTTTAATATTTTTTTTGCTTTCAAGAGTAATTTCTCATATAGCAGTATCCGCGTCGATCTATGCCATGTCCGGCCCCTCCTCCATCCGTCCCCCCGCTGTCTTCTGGGAGACTTACAGGTCCTAGAAGACAGCAGGGACCAGTGAGATCGCGCAACGCAACTCTCGCATGCCCAGTAGGGAACCAGGCTGTGAAGCTGCAAGGCTTCACTTCCTGATTCCCTTACCAAAGATGGCAGCGCCTCCACCCGGGAGCCTAGGGACCGATCGGTTTCGGGTGCCGACATCGCGGGCAGGGCCAGATTAAGAACATCATGGGCCTGGTGCTGAGGATTTTGGTGGGGCCTTTTAGGCTGCATTCACACCTCCGCGACAAGTAACGCCGCATACGAGGCGTATTTTGCCGCAAATAGTGTAACTTTTTTGTTACAAATCCTTCCTATTGCTTTGTATGGCCGAACGCCAATGCCGCCTGAAAAAAAGGGTCCGGGACTTTTTTTTCATGCCGCAGGTGTACGGCGTCTATGAGATGTGAACCATCTCATAGACAGCAATGGGAATTCTCCCCTCCAGCGGCACGAGCGGCCAGCGTCGGGCGTTTTGTCGCGGAGGTGTGAATGGGGTGTAATAAGTAATAAATAAATGCGTGGGAATGACATGAACGCAGCCCAGCCAAGGCAAGTGACCAAAAGCACAGAACCCAGAAGGAAGACCGGGTGAAGATGTAAGTGCCCGGGCCCCGCCTGATTCATCGCAGCACTGGAGGGCTCAGTCTGAATATTTAAGTGTACACTAATGTGCTAATATACTGTGCATACTTGTACGTTGTGGCATAACCTACCCCAGGGCCTCTAAAAAGTAGTAATGTCAGGAAAGTTTACTACCGCTTTATTATCACAGGATCCCAGGAGCCTCTCATGGGGCCCCCTACTGACCCGGTGGATGGTGGCCCTTGGGCAGTGCCTAAGTGCACAGTTGCCAACATTTAAAAAATATTTTCAGGGACACTTTTTTATATAAGTGCTATATTTAGAGTAGCTGAGATCCCCGATGTTCCTCTATACATCAGAGTAGTAATCACAAAATTAAATGAGTACTAATAATGGGGCAGAACAAATATGAGAACTGATATTTCCTTTAGTTGAACTAACAAAAGTGTGTCCATTCTAGAGCTGGTAACATTGAGGATATTCAGTATAATTTTAAAGAACTGTTTTTGTGGGTAAGCGACATAGGGGAGGAGTATGGACGGTATATAAGTGGGAAGTATGTGCAGGTTAGGGAGAGAAATGTGGAGGGTCTAACAGTGGGCACTATGTACAGGAGAGGAGTACAAAGGGTACGGAAAAAAGCACTATGTACAGGAGAGGAGTGTGAAGGGTATGACAATGGGCAGTATGTACAGGAAGAGTGAGGGGGTATGACAGAGGGTAGTACGTACCAGAGAGAAGTGTGGAGGGTATGATGGGGCAGTATGTACAGGAGAGGAGTGTGGAGGGTATGACAGTGGGCAGTATGTACAGGAGAGGAATGTAGACGGTATGATAGTGGGCTCTATGTATAGGAGAGGAGTGTGGAGGGTATGACAGTGAACACTATGTATAGGAGAGGAGTGTGGAGGGTATGACAGTGGGCACTATGTATAGGAGAGGAGTGTGGAGGGTATGACAGTGAGCAGTATGTACAGGAGAGGAGTGTGGAGGGTGCGACAGTGGGCACTAAGTACAGGAGAGAAGTGTATGACAGCAGGCACTATGTACAGGAGAGGAGTGTGAAGGGTATGACAGTGGGCGCTATGTATAGGAGAGGAGTGTGGAGGGTATGACAGTGGGCACTATGTACAGGAGAGGAGTGTGTAGGGTATGACAGTGGGTACTATGTATAGGAGTGAAGTGTGGAGAGTATGACAGTGAGCACTATGTACAGGAGTGGAAGGATATTTAGGGACTGAGTAGTGGTTAAGCGGGTCATACATGGATTGAAATTACGCCAATTATGCAGAGACCAGCCATAGTTGATCTATGTATGGGCTAGCTGGTTTTACACAAGTCAATCTATTAATCAACTTGAGTACAACCAGCCTGTTTTTTTTTTCTTAAAACAATCAGTGCTGCCAGCTAAAGTTAGCAACACTGATCATTGTACGCACTGGCAGAACACAATAACACTGCAGGAGTGATTCCCCCATCCACAGGTCAGCAGGTGAGAGGGTGTGTGGGGACAGGCTGGGGAGAGATACTAGTCAGTGGCTGGGTAGGCACTGGTAGTATCAGAGCCAGATACACACAGGTTACATACGCCACGATCGTTAGAGCGAGAACAATAATTCTAGTACTAGACCTCCTCTGTAACTCTAAACATGTAACCTAAAAAAATGTAAAGCATCGCTTAGGATACCAAAAAAAATTGTGCTAACTTAACTAACTGTTTTTTTAATGAATGAAACATTTTTTTTCCAAAAAAACATGTTTGAAAAATTGCTGCGCAAATACCGTGCTAGAGCTGCACAATTAATCGTTAAAAAAATCGTGATCTCGATTCAACCCCCCTGACGATCTTCAATGCAGAGTTTGCTGATTCTTTCATATAACAAGTGGAGAGACTTTCAGCTGTCAAAAGAAAATATCTGGGCAGTCTGCCAAGTTTTTAACAGGAAACATTGTAACTAACGCTTCCTTCTTAGATCAAAGGGATAAACTTCTGTGTGTAAAGAACAAATCTGGGCAGTCTGCGAAGTTTGTAAACAAAATGAAACATTGTAACTAACTAACATTGTAACTAAATTTAACCACTTAAAGTCCAACACTTGTTTCTTAAGTTAGAAAGCAATATTATTTGCTAGAAAATTACTTGGAACTGCCAAACATTATATATATTTTAGCAGAGACTCTAGGGAATACAATGGAAATTGCTGCAATATGTTATGTCACACTGCATTTTCCCACTTCAATGAATAATAAAAACCATAAAAACAAAACAGTGAAGTTAGCCCATTTTTTTTTTTTTTTTTATGTGAAAGATGATGTTACGCCGCAACAATCGTGAGAGAATCGTGATCTATCTTCTAAGCAAAAAAATTGCAATTCTCATTTTAGCCAGAATCGTGCAGCTCCATACCCTGCAACATAAAAAGTGCAAAGACCACCATAGAGTAATTTTCTAGCAAAAAACAAATGATGATTTTCACATGTAGTAGAGAAGTGTCAGAATTGGCCTGGGTGGCAAGGGGTTAATTACCATGAGTAATATACAAATAATTATTATAAGCACTGTGATCCTATCAGTCTGCTGCAGTGTGTCAGCTTGTATTTATATTGGCCGCTCTGAATGTAGCTTCTGACAGGCTGTGCAAGCAGGCCCGTATCTCCGGAACCATAAATGATAGCCGTCCCATATTTTAACCAGTTGTGGGGTAGCTCTTCCCATGCCTACCCCCAAATGTGGGGTTTCTGTGACCTCTGGTCATCGAGCTACAACCCCCCAAATTCGATCTTAGAAAAAAAAAATAAAAAAAAAAAATTTTTTTTTTTTTTTGGGCAAATGGGCCTATCTTGAGAAAGGGGCCTGGAGCTGCAGCTCCATCAGCCCCATTGTTAATCCGGCCCTGATCGCGGGTGCCCAGGACAGGTAAGTGTCCATGTATTAAAAGTCAGCAACTGCAGTATTTGTAGCTGCTGACTTTTAATTATTATTTTTTTACAGCGGAACCGCTTTAAGATAAAAAATGTTTAGACTTTAAAACCACATTAAATGTACAGATTTTAAAAAGTAGAACAATAGATGTTGTTTGGCCTAGTCCAAAAGAAAAAAAGGAAGTTTTGGGATGATTCCCAATTTTTTTTTTCCCACCCTCGCAAAAAAAAAATCTGTTAAAGAAGGGGGGCAGAAGGAGAATTCTATAAAGTTGATTGAGAGGATAAAGTTCCGCTTTTATGTATTGCCTAACTTTATATTTGTGGCCTTTTCCATTATGTAGTGTAAGTCATTCTGACGCATAGATTTCAGATGAAAACGTTACTGCATACCGGCAGTTTTGATACTTCCAGCTGTGTTCAGAGTATTAGGTGATGTTTGTAGGGGTGAGCCAATACAAATTCACATATAAATGTAACAGCGATTGCTCTTGCCTTGGGTATTACCATCTTTCACTGGATGGGATGAAAGATCAGTAACATCAAACGTGATCCGGTCAATCATAATAATCAGCTACATACAGTGAGCTGCATTCTCTAATCATTTCTGAGGAGTCAGCAGATACATCAGCCTCCTCTTTCCTCTGCTCCGTTGTTTCTTTTTAATATTTAGTGGGGTTTACTCATGCAAATCCTGTTTAATAGAGAAACAGCTTTAATACATAATTCATGTACAGTGGCTCTTTAATAGAACCTCACTTTGCAACTCATATAATATACTACGTAAAGTTTTCTGAATGAGGAAGTTTGGTATTAGTTGGTTCATCACGCTAAATCCCCGTACACACGACCAGGGCCGTCTTTAATGTTGATTGGACCCTGGGCAAAAAAATTATTGGGGGGCCCCCCCATGCAATTTTGCTCTCCACCTGCTCCGAGACATACAATAAATATCAGCTAGACTTAAATCAGTTTACTGTATCAGATCAGGCAGTGATTGCGATTGGTTGCCAGAGGTTACAGCATATCATTACCACTTACTGACTGGTTGCTAGAGGTTTTAGCACACATTACGGCTCACTGATTAGTTGCTAGAGGTTACATCACATGATTTCTTCTTGTTGATTGGTTGCTAGAGATTACTGTACAGTAGGGATGCGAACAGGCAAAAAATTGTCGGTCCTGCGAATACATAGAAAAGTAATTGAAAAAAATGACATTCCCTGCCATTTTTTTCAATGACTTTTATCTGTATTGCCGGAACCCGAAAATTCATTAATAGCGGGAGTAGTTTTAAATCACTTGTTTTCCTTCAAAAATGACATTTTGTGCAGGGAACCAAAATTAAAAAAAAAATGTGTGGGGGTCCCCCCAAATTCCAAATCAGGCCCTTCAGGTCTGGTATGCATATTAAGGGAAACCCCGCGTAATTTAAAAAAAATTACGTGGGGTTCCCCCCAAAAAAACAATACCAGACCCTTCAGGTCTGGTATGGATTTTAAGGGGTACTCCGTGCCAAAATAAAAAATAAATGGCGTTGGGTCCCCCCAAAAATCCATACCAGACCCTTTATCCGAGCACGCAATCTGGCAGGCCGCAGGAAAAGAGGGGGGGACAAATGTTAGATGGCATGCTTTAAACATTTTCGGCAACAATTGTCTGTTGTCAGATTTTCCGATCGTGTGTACACAAGTCCGTTAGACAAAACTGCAAAGTACAAACATGCATGCTCGGAATCAATGCTCACCAAACACAACATTAGCAGAAGGTGCCCAAAGGGTGGCGCTCAAGAGCTGAAAAACCAAGTTTTGTGTTTGTTGGCCAACAATTCTTTGCCATTTGAATGCAAGACAGGTTCACGGCCAACGCCCTTCGGACAAAAGTCCTGCGATTTGCCCACAAAAAACCTGATCCTGTGTACCAGGCTTTAGGCTACATTCAGGACTGTACCTGATTTCGAGCAATGTCCCTCTATCCCTCTTTCCTCCTGATTTGGCCCTAATTTAGGTCTGGTCTATATATTTGTATACAAAAAGCATGTTTTATCCTTCTCAGTGATATTTCATCCAATTTCTAAATTGCTGCATTTGTACATTTTAAATGCCAATATAAAGGAATAGCAGTGGTAAAAAAAAAAAGCACTGGTGGGTTTAACTAATCTTTTTATTTTTTTTAATTCTCCTTTAATGGGGTGTGTCCTATAACGACATACTTTTGCTAATAGATGTCCCTCGTTTCCATCTGAAAAAGTTGGGAGTTATGCATATAGGCTCTGGCTGCCCCATGGAGTCTCATTGACTCCTGGAGAGGGATTGGAGTCCTCCTGACCCGTATTCAAAGACCTCTTGCCTCTGGGGTAGAGCACCAGACTAGTGTCAGGATATGTATTATAATAGGTGTGAACACCTTCACACTCAGCCTGCTGGTTTCTGGCAAGATCCAGACACAGGATTAGAGACCAAAAGACCGCGCCCTCCGTGACCGCGCCCACGGGACCCGCAGACCCAATCGCCGCCGGTGTCCCAAGATCGGGTCACAGAGCTGAAGAACGGGGAGAGGTAAGTGTAAACAAACCTCTCCCTGTGCTTCCTAGTGCTGTCACTGATCATCTGTTCCCTGTCATAGGGAACGACGATCAGTGACGTCACACGCCCAGCCACGCCCCCTACAGTGAGAAACACACATTAGGGAACACTTAACCCCTTTAGCACCCCCTACAGGTTAACCCCTTCACTGCCAGAATCATTTTCACAGTAATCAGTGCATTTTTATAGCACGGTTTGCTGTAAAAATTACAATGGACCGAAAATAGTATCAAAAGTGTCCGATGGGTCCGCCATAATGGTCCTCCTCGGTGACGTGTCGCGCCGTCGCCGCGATGACGTGGCGACGTGCGCGACACTGTAATATAAGGACTTCCACGTATGCGTCGAATCATTACGACGCATGCGAGGGATGGAATTGGACGGATTGATCCGGTGAGTCTGTACAGACCACCGGATCAATCCGCTGGACTGGATTCCAGCGGATAGATTTCATAGCATGCTAAGACATTTTTATCCGCTGGAAATCCATCGGCCTGAAAAATTATCCGCTGGGTTGTACACACCAGCGGATCTATCCACTGAAACTGATCCGCGGATCAATTTCAGCAGATCGATCCTCTCGTGTGTACGGGGCCGAAGAGTTATCCAAGAAAGAAAACTTATATGCTGCGATTCCCATCTCCCTCATTCCATCTGGTTATATATAGAAGACCCAGATGACATAAGTGAGCTGGATAAGGATGAAGGCAACAGGGAGGGAGCTAAAGCTTCATGAAAGTATCAAGGGACAGGAAGACAATAAGTATAATGTATGGAACAGAGCTATAACAAATTAGCATTCTGAACAGATGTATGCTAGGAAGTGACTTGAATTGGAAAAGGAGATCTTTTTTTTTTTTCCTGACAACAAACACAGGCTACAGTTCAAAGGAAAAGACAGAAGCACGCTCTAATCTTGTAAGACGTACACAATTATTGGTATTACAACCCTGGAGAAGGAAGAAAAGTTTCTCTCCAAAAGTACAATCCTCTAATCTTTAAAGGACTTGTTCCTTCAGTCAAAAGTAGAGTTTCTCAACCAGCAGTATTTGTACCCCTAGGGGCATTTCTGAAAGATTCATGGGTATTTCTGTTTATTAGATTAAAGAAATTGTGCAGGTGAAATAATAAAACAGTCTTAGGGCATTGCTAAGGACAGACAGACGTCTCTAAAAGAGAAACCGTAGGGAAGACATCTGCTGGTGCTGATTAGGGTCAGGCCCCATATCTGTTTCTTGTACAATACACTAGAAACAATGGTCCGGATTCACAAAGCACTTGCGCCGAAGTATCTCAAGATACGCCGGACAAATGTGCGCCGTCGTATCTATGTGCCAACCCACAAACTAAGCTACGCCTAAAAATAGGCTTCATCCGACCAACGTAACTTGCCTACGCCGGCGTATCGTGGGCGCATTTTTACGCTGGACGTATTTGGCGCTCCCATAGATTTTCTATTCACATATGCAAATGACGGAGATACACCGATTCACGAACGTACTTGCGCCCGGCACATAATATACGCGGTTTGCGTAAGTCGTACGTGCGGCGTAAAGTTATTCCCCATATATGAGGCGCAACCCATGCAAAGGTATGGACCAGAGAACAAAAGCCGTCGTATTTTACGTAGTTTACATTGGACGTGAATATGGCTGGGCGTAGGTTTCGTTTACGCCGTAGGCAGTGATCCGGCGTATCTTAGGCAGTTGTTCCGATGTGATTGTGAGCATGCGCACTCGAATGCGTCCACGGGACGGCGCATGCGCCGTTCGTTATATGTATCTGTCTGGCACTCGGCCCATCATTTGCATGGGGTCACGCCTCATTTGCATGGCTCACGCCCACTTCCACATACGCCGGCTTGCGCCTAGGAAACCCAGCGCAGATTTGGCAGCACTGGCTTTGTGAATCCAGTGCTTGCCTCTCTGCGCTGCGTCGGCGTAGCGTAAAGAAGATACGCTACGGCGGCATAAATATGCGCCGCTGTTTGTGAATCCGGGCCAATACAGATAGTTAACATTTAAGAAGAGTAATAGATCAGACTCGCTGCACAATAATAAGTACCCTGTGATCAGTAAAGGCTGCTGTGTGATTAATTAACATATCAACACATGTAAAGTTGTTTATAATTTTCTATGAGGACATTATTCCTGTATATTAGAATGTTGTTATAATAGAGGTGTATTATTATGTATGAACACAATAGTCGTTGCTACCCAATCTGTCAGTCTGAAGGTCATGTGTTTGTGTCATTGCAGAAACTTTTCAATAAAAACACTTCTGGTTTCACCCGGCCCACTCCCTTCGCACATTGGAATTATTGACCATAGTTTCAGATGCACTTCCTAGATGACAAGTATGTTGGTCCCTTTAAGAGCACCTTACCCACGATATCGGTTACTCCCATACCCATGGGAATGGGAATGAAGAAAATGCTCCCAAAAGTGTAAAACCATCAATAAGCACTTTATTTATATAAAAATATGCTTACGTTTGTAGCACCCCCTTGCTTTCAGCATGGGCACTACGCTAAAGTTAATGGGGAATGGGAGAGTTACTTTGCTTCCATTCGTAATTTGTTTACATTTTGGGACTTCTGTCATTCCAGAAATGTCCACTGGGTCAGTCTGTGGTCCAGGGATGCAATACCATCCCTGGCCGGCAGTTGGCGCCAGAGGGGTTCTGGCAGAGTAAGTTTCTCCAGCAGCCAATCAGAGGAGCCTTTTCCCCTTGCGGGGCGTGCTGGAGAGGAGTATATCTGTGACAGGTGTCATATGTTCTAAAATCTTTGCGGGGTCCCCGTTCCAGGTGAGGCATCCACCTTCAGGGTGCGCGCATCCATGGACCCCGCCGGCGCGACCTACCTGGCCAAAGCTGCAGACTGCATTGAACCTCATCCGGACGTAAGAGGGGACCCCAGTGCTTCACTGGGTTCCTGGATCTATTGAGAAAATCCCAGACCGGGATCGGGTGACCGGGCCGCTGACAGGAACGCTTGCTGTCATCCTGGGACCTATATAGAAAAGTCTACTGGGAGCATTCGCTCTCTTTATCCACCTAATTCCTTTATTGTAATTGGCCTGTGGCAGAGGCCCTAGAGCCGGGTCTGTGAGAGGCCTGTTCCTCCCAGAAATCTAAAGTGACACCTCGGCTGCCAGGCTTGTGGCAGGGGTCTGTCCAGGGGCACTTCACCCACTCCAAGCAGAGTGGCAACGAGTTACAAATTGGTACTATACAGAGCAGTACTGCTTCATTGGTATCCAGGCCTGATACTGCAAGGTTCTCTCTCCCTTCCTTGTTCTTCCCAATTGATGTTAATGTTGGCCGTGTTGGCCTGGAAAATAAAGCATTGGAAAAACCTTTATTCACTGCCTGGACATTCGCTCTCTAACTCTACTCTCACAGCTACAACCCTAGACAACGCCAGGGTAACTTAATAGGCCGATCACAAATTCAACCAGCGGCTCCTTCGGGGGTAGCGCTACACGTTTAAGTTAAAATAGATCAGCATTCGTTAAAACCAATACTCTTCCTGGTATGACTTGACTTCCAGTCTGCGATTCCTCAGGCTCCACCCTGTGCATGAAGTACCGCTTGGAGCCTAAGTAATAGTGCGTAACTATGTTCATACAGCAACCATAGTTATTATGCACACATTTTTCTGTATATATATATTGCCAAAATGATTGGGATGCCTGCCTTTACATGCACATAAACTTTACTGGCATTCCAGTCTTAGGCCTTGTACACACGGTCGGACCAAACCGATGTGACTAGTTCGTCGGACCGTTTTCATCGGTTCACCTCTGAAGTGGCCGTACGGCCTGATATGTGTACACACCGTCAGTCCAAAATCCGATCGGGTCAGAACGCGGTGACGTCAAACACAGGACGTGCTGAATAAAACAAAGTTCAATGCTTCCAAGCATGCGTCGACTTGATTCTGAGCATGCGCGGGTTTTGAACCAATGCTTTTCTGTACTAACCATCGGTTTGGTCCGATGGGGCAGCGGTCCATCGGTTCGGATTTGAAGCATGTTTTAAAATTTTGGACCGAAGGAAAACAGACCGATAGCCTATACACACGGTCGGTTTGGTCCGATGAAACTGAACTTCGGTTCATTCTCATCGGTTCGGTCCGACCATGTGTACGGGGCCTTAGTCCGTAGGGATCAATATTAAGTTGTCAGCTATAGCAGCTTCAACTCTTCTGTGAAGGTTGTCGGCAAGTTTTAGGAGTGTGTCTATGGGAATGTTTGATCATTCTTCCAGAAGCGCATTTGTGAGGTCAGGAACTGATGTTGGACGAGAAGGCCTGGCTCGCAGTCTCTGCTCTAATTCATCCCAAAGGTGTTCTATCGGGTTAAGGGCAGGACTTTTGTGCAGGCCAGTCAAGTTCATCCACCCCAAACTCACTCATCCATAATATATTGCCAAAAGAATGGGGCCACCCCTCCAAATCATTTGGTGAAGTGGGGTTGTTTTTCAGGGGTTGGGTTTGGCTCCTTAGTTCCAGTGAAGGGAACTCTTATGCCGCGTACACACGATCAGTCAAAACCAATGAAAACGGACTGAAGGACCGTTTCATCGGTTAACTGATGAAGCTGACTGATGGTCTGATGTGCCTACACACCATTGGTTAAAAAAACGATTGTGTCAGAACGTGGTGATGTAAAACACACAACGTGCTAAAAAAAAACGAAGTTCAATGCTTCCAAGCATGCGTCGACTTGATTCTGAGCATGCGCGGGCTTTTGACCGATGCTTTTGCATACTAACGATCGGTTTTGACCCATCGGTTAGGCATCCATCGGTCAAATTTTAAAGCAAGTTCTCTTTTTTTTGACCGAAGGATAACTGACCGATAGGGCCCACACACGATCGGTTTGGACCGATGAAACGGTCCTTCAGTCCGTTTTCATCGGTTTTGACTGATCGTGTGTACGCGGCCTCAAGGTGTCAACATACCAAGACATTTTGGACAATTTTATGCGCCCAACATTGTGGGAACAGTTTAGGGATGGTCCCTTCCTGTTCAAACATGACTGCGCACCAGTGCACAAAGCAAGGTCCATAAAGACATCAATGAGTACGTTTTGAGTAGAGGAACTGCACAGAGTCCTGCCTTCAACGAAATAGAACACCTTTTGGGATGAGTGGAGACTGCAAGCCAGGCCTTCTCGTCCAACATTAGTGTCTAACCTTACAAATGCACTTCTGGAAGAATGGTCAAACATTCCCATAGACACACTCCTAAACCTTATGGGCAGCCTTCCCAGAAGAGTCGAGGCTGTTTTAGCTGCAAACGATGGGCCAACTCAATATTGAACCCTACGGACTAAGACTGGGATTTCATTAAAGTTCATGGGCCAGATCCACAGAGCGAGTAGATACGCCGGCGTACTTTCAAATTTCCTGCGTCGAATCTTTGGTTTGAATCCTCAAACCAAGATACGACGGCATCTGGGTTAGATCCGACAGGCGTATGGCTTCGTACGCCTTCGAATCTTAGATGCAATACTTCGGCATCCGCTGGGTGGAGTTCTCGTCGTTTTCCGTGTCGAGTATGCAAATTAGCTATTTCCGACGATCCACGAACGTACGCGCGGCCGTCGCATTCTCTTACGTCGTCTCTAGTCGTCTTTTTCCGGCGTATAGTTAGACTTGCCATGTTTATTATCGCCGTCGTTCCGGCATTTATTTTGAATTTTTTTTTTTGCGTAAGTCGTCTGTGAATCGGGATGGACGTAATTCACGTCTATGTTAAAAAAAATCCTCGCGACGTCATTTAGCGCAATGCACGACGGGAAATTTACGGACGGCGCATGCGCAGTTCATTTGGCGCGGGGACGCGCTTCATTTAAATGAAACACGCCCCCTAATCGCCGATTTGAATTACGCCGCCAGAGATAGACTACGCCCCCGTAACTTACAGCGCAAAAATCTTTAAGGATTCGAAATAAAGCCAGGTAAGGTACGGCGGCGTAGCATATCTCTGATACGCTGCGCGGGTGCAGATCTCTGTGGATCTGCCCCCATGTGCGTGTAAGGGCCCAATACTTTTGGCAATATAGT
This sequence comes from Rana temporaria, assembly GCF_905171775.1. Lineage (NCBI taxonomy): Eukaryota > Metazoa > Chordata > Amphibia > Anura > Ranidae > Rana > Rana temporaria. The sequence goes on along the minus strand of NC_053493.1, from coordinate 57,685,897 downwards.
TTGTGTGTATATATGTATATATATATATATATATATGTGTATGTATTTTCATTCATTTGTCACACACACACATTTCCGGAGTCCCACCACATTCTGAGTGTAAAGTATTAAGCCCCGTACACACGGCCGAGGAACTCGACGTGCCAAACACATCGAGTTCCTCTGCCAGTTCAGCCCTGAAGCCACCGAGGACCTCGGCGGGCCGAGAGCTCCCATAGAACAACGAGGAAATAGAGAACATGTTCTCTATTTCCTCGCCGAGGTCCTCGTCGGCTTCCTCGGCCGAAAGTGTACACACGGCCGGGTTTCTCGGCAGAATTCAGCCAGAAACTCGGTCGGAAGCTGAATTCTGCCGAGGAAACTGGTCGTGTGTACGGGGCCTTAGATCGCAGGGTTTAATCAATCACATTTAATGTGGTTTTATTGTTACCCTTGTCTCTATTGGAAATGTTTCCACACCTCCTGTTTGAGTGACATATTGCCACTGGGACATGAAGTCAGAGAAAAGCTCACCAACAGGGGGCCACAGCAAAATTCTAACCCTTCCTAGCTCTATCCAAAATTAAAAAGGAATTATTTTGGCAGATGATACATTCTAATTTAATTTACATTTTATGTAACCCGTTTCTGACAGATTCTGCAATCCTTGATGTGTGTTTTTGGGTGGTGCTGCACATACCGTTCCGTGAGAGACAGAAATTAAACAGCTCCATCTCTTTGCTCCTCTTGTTTATAAATCAGCTTTTGCATATGAATTTTGTTCTCTCAAGCAAAATTGGATATTTGACTGCATTTTATATACAGTATAAGTAACACTTATTTTTCTGTTTTGTTTTTTTGTATGATTCAGCTTGGAATCACTTTAGAAAGAGTGTATGTGTTAATATTTATCCTCTATGTCAAATTCTTTAAGTTGAAGCCAACTAAATGTTGTTTTTGGACAAAATTCTCTTTCATATTAAATGGGAATTCTGAAACCTATAGAATGACTCTATAAATCCTGTAAGAGTTACAAGCGTTTAAAGTATTGCAAAATTTGGACCAGACTTCTTTGTTAAAAATAGTCTTTATTTTTTAATATTCACTTATTATAACAAAAGGTCTTCCAAGACTTTGTGAACAATAGGGAAAACCTTGTTTTGGCATGTTTTCCCACACTTTAATTAGAACCACATTACAGTGGATATTGCTAGTATATAAAACACATGCTTTGTTTTTATGAATAAACTATTAGGCTTGCTTTAAGACTTTAGAAAGTAAATATGGAATGCAGAAAAAAGGTCTGGTGCTGATGTCCTAAATCCAAGCCTCAGGTGCAAGACATGTGCTAAGAAACTTTTACTGTCTTAAAGTGCACAGACTATTGGAGGCATTTAAATGTGTTGTTAAATATGTAGCACCCTCTAGTGTGCTACTAGTGTAAGAGTAGGCAAAACTTACTTTGGCTCATGGTTAAGCATGAGTCATGGAATCTGGGTCAGGGTTTATTTGTATTAGGCTGGATGAGTCACGCAGGCAAGTCTCTGGTGATTCCCCCTGGGTCTGGAAGTTTGGAGAAACTTCTAGAGGTTAGAGGGTGAATGCGTGTTTTCTGATCTGACTTGACAAAGAAAATTGCATTATTATAAATGGTGCCCATTTTCATTAATGTGACTCGGTACAGTGCAATTTTGGAAAAGGTTCCAGTGCCACTTTGGTGCGATTTACAGTGTGACTTGGCTCCATAGAATATGAATAGATAATGTCAAGTTGCATCAAAATTGCACAACATAACTGAACTAAAAATCGCGGCAAAAATGAATCCCATTGCATTAGTTAAAATTTCTCTACAATTTCCAAACTCATTATATACTGCTGGAGTGAAATATCTAATATGTTATTATTTATGGTATGGAGGTATGAACATGCACTACAGACCAATGTTAATTTTGAAGTCATATTTTAATTTAGTTTTAGTCTTATGCCGCGTACACACGACCGTTATTCATGTCATGGAAAAAAACAAGCCTGCCTTGCATACACACGATCGTGAAAAAAATGCTCAAGCAAAGTGCGGTGACGTACAACACGTACGACAACACATACAACGGCACTAAAAAGGGGAAGTTCCATTGGAATGGCGCCACCCTTTGGGCTGCTTTTGCTAATTTCCCCGTCTCATAACTTCTGAGCATGCACTTTTTTTTCCCCCTCGTTAAAATGACGTGAAAAACGACGCGAAGAAATAGAGCAGGTTTTAAATTTTTAACGCCCATTTTTGTGTCCAGAAAAACCATGACAGGTTTTATTTCAAATTTCATATAACAAAAAAAATAGGCAGATAAAAAGTGATCACATGAAGTTATAAATAGCAGTATGGGATGCTGTAAAGCAGAACCCGGCACGTTTCGGCTTAGAAAGCCGTCACCAGGGGCATGTTCATGCTTTTCAGCATCCCATACTGCTTTTATAGCTTCATGTGATCACTTTTTATCTGCCTATTTTTTGTTATATGGAATTTTAAATAAAACCTGTCACGGTTTATTTTTTGACCTGCACCATTTGGAGCACTCTTTTTTTCTTTTTTACGTTGCTCTGCGAGTCTGTTCGAATTTCTTTATTTTGCATCCTGCACTGGAAGGTCCATCTGTCCGGTTCCTGTTGAGTGTGGCATCCATCCCATCTGGGTGATTGAAGGATATACCACCATCCGGGGAGTCCTTGGTTGCAGTGATCCAGGTCTGTCGGGAGTCGGGACCATTAAGCGCATGAGACTTACTGTTGTAAAACTGTTGTAAAACAGCCGCACCCCATGGTAAGAGTACCTCAATATACTTCTATCTATTGTTGGATACCTTGGTGATCTTTTGAGGCAACGAGACATTCTACATCAAATATCAATCATTGGAAAGTTACTTTTTCTTTGTGTGGACTTTTTACTTCACGCATTAGTTTGTGTGATCGTTTTACTAATCCGGCATCACATTTGTGTGGTGCATGGTCTTCATATGGACTTTTTTCACTTGTTAAATTGGAATTTAAAGTTAGTTTTTGAATTTCTATGGTAGTCAGAGGTAACATGGGGCTTTTAGATACGTAGAAAAGCTCACTAGCTACTTGGCAGAACAAGTTAATAAATTTGACATCAATTTCTCTGCCTCTGGCTTAAATCATGCTTTAAAAGCACAAATTGCTACAGAGTCCCCTCAGTCACTTATACTTTTTCATTTATCACCAGAATAAGTCATGCAAATTATTTACAGGCACATTTGTGAGTCCGTGTAATAACATTCAGAATTGCATCATGCATAGCCAATTTAACTTTATCTATTGTTAACTATTCCCATATGTACTATTGTTCCCATCAGAGGTGTGTTCTTTATGGTGAATGTTAAATACATCACATATATACAGAGAGGAGAGAACAGATGTGTTTCACTCAATGTTTAAATTCCATTCTCTGCAGGTCAGTGGGGAGAGGAAGCACCTGATCTGCTGCAGATTAAAAAAAATGTATCTTCCATCTTGTTTACTTCGGTTGTATTGCATACACAGAAATGTGTATATATATATATCCCAGAAAAGTTGAAGCTGTTATAGCTGCAAATGGTAGATAAACTCAATATTGAACCCTACGGACTAAGACTGGGATGCCTGTAAAGCAGTGGTTCTCAACCTTCTAACACTGTGACCCCTTGGTAAAATTTCCCAAGTTGTGGGGACCCCTAACGGTAAAATCATTTGCGTGGCAAGACAGGTAATTTGCGCCCCTAACCCACAGACATATATTACACTCCCTGAGTCCCTTCCACTCGTACAGTGTTAAAACCCCTTATGGTACATTTTAGGATGTACCACTCGTTCTCTTTGTTCTCCTTTCTTTCCCTTGTATCTCTCTCTATCCTAATCTCTTTTTTTTCCCCCATCCCTCTCTCTAGCCGTCTTTCTTGTTATTTCTCTTATTCTTTCTCTCCCTTTTTCTTGGTTCCTCTCCCTTTTCCTCTCCCTTCCATGTATTCTCTATTTTTATTCCTTCACTTACTCCTTGGTGGGAGGCCACAGGAACACACCAGCTGGGCGGCCACAGGCTCCAAGGACAGCCCTGCTGGGGGGCCGGAAAAGGCTGGGATAGCAGTGTGGGCTTCAGGAACAGCCCAGGATTTGGTGACCCCTGGCAAATCATCATTTGACCCCCGAGGGGGTCCCGACCACCCAGGGTGAGAACCACTGCTGTAAAGGCAGGCGTCCCAATACGTTTGGTAATATAGTGTATATTATAAATTCACATCAGCCCCTGCCCTCTAGGAGCTTACAATCTACAGCCTAGTACACACGGGCCGATTGTCGGGTGGCATTGGATGGATCAATAGAAACTGGCTAACATTCGGCCCGTGTGTATGGTAGCCGGTCCGACAGAAGCCGGCCATTCGCCTGGCTTTTGTTCAAGAGTCATGACTGGAAAAAGGTCTGCCGACCGACTCCCGGTCAGCGCTAGCTGGCAGTGTTCTGGCGGTGGGGACAAAATGCTTTAGGCAGTATACTAGAGGCCAGTCTTCAAATTAAGCACTAATGGAGGGGTAAGTGCATTTGTTTATTCAATGCGATGGTACTTATATAAATTGGAGAAGCATGTCTTTTTTATTTTGTTGGAACAATATATTTATTTTAACCAATTCAAGTTTTTTTTTGAGGCTCTTACACTATGCAAATGCGCTGTTTCATTTACAGTTCATTTCAGGCATACCTTTTCCAGATGTATTCAGATCAGCCATAATGCACTGGATCCTCTTCTTGCACTCTGTTATTGTGCTTCACTTTATTGTACACTGCTCCTTAAGATATCTTTATTTTTTTAATCCAATAAAACCCTTTGTAAAACAAATAAAGTGCATCTGTTCTATGGACTACAGATAACTAGAAACTATTTACATATTCATAAAAAGCAATATAAGAAGTTTTAAAACATACCATTCCCTGACCTCTTTAGCTGCTTTAAATGTGAAGTTATTCATTCTTTGATGTGATCTCTGAGAATCTCAAAGACTCTAGAGAAGCTCCTGTGGAGGTTGGTTGAGGTACATGTATAATTTTGGGTCCAAGGCCACTTGGTAGAGCCAGGGGTTTAATACAAATACCCTTTAAATAAGGGGGTAATCTTCCCACTGACCCCCAATAAATTAATTTTAGTAGGGGTTCCCTGAGACCAGAAAATCATTTGAATGGTTCTTTCGGGGGTAAAAGGATTGTGAAAGGCTGCTCTAGAGCAAGATTTCAGATGATGTCAAACACCATAGAAACACCTATGTCAAGATTCTGTTCTCATACACAAACACACTGCTATGTTGTGCTGATTTCCCCGCAATGCATATATACGGCATGAAAAGTTGAATGAGTAGTGCTTACTATATAGAATATGTTCTGTAAATACTTTGCATGATCAGGGGAAAGGTTCACTTTAAAGTTTGAGTCCAGCCCAAACTTTTTTAATCAGCTTTGGGATAGAGTGGGGAAAGCATAAAACCTCTATCAAGGTTTTACTGCTATCTTGGGCTTCCAGGTGATTTTCCTTCACTTTCTACAATAGTGACAGTGTTTTCACCAGAAAGGAAGTGAGGGAAAAATCATTACCAGAGATAGAAGCACATTTTTAGTAGAGTAAAGGCCATCTGAAAAAAAATCCTAAAACTAAGATTATCCTGGGTGGTTGTGCATATTCCACCTATTTATTCCATATACATATTAACTTGTCTATTCCTATAGTTAGCTAGTCTATTAAAACGCTGATAATGTTACTGTTGATAGTACAATGATATAAGGTTAGCTATGAAAAAAAACACACTTCTTAGTAAAACAGCGTCTTATTTATTTCACCAAAAAAATGGGAAATGCTATCATAAAAAACACTAAAGGAAAATATTACAGAGCATATAAAATACAAAAACATCAAAAATAAGTTACGTAAGGTTGTCCTCTAGATATTGTCTTGTCAGCTGGGCTCAAAATGGAAAAAGAGAGCCATGAGTTTTAGAGAAGCAAGAGGGAGCCAAAAGCGAAAAAATAAGATTTTCCTTCTGTGTGCCCTTTTTAAACTCCATCCAAACACCGTCTAGACCCAACCCCATTGCCAGCCCATCTAGGTTTTTGACGAATCAAAGTATTTCTGTCTGTTCTGCTGTATTGGCCTCTAGGGGTAGCATTCATCCTTGTATCCTCGCTATGTGACTCGGGTCATCTTTATGGACTGTTGGTCCTTTGATCTTATGTAGCCCACCTTCAGCAATGGCCCTCTTTTGAAGAGTGTTAATCAAGGATTTTAATCTTAAAGCGGTTGTAAACCCGCATGAAATTTTTTTTTTTTTTCTCCTGCAAGGCAAAAGTCATAATGAGCTAATATGCACCTCATATTAGCTCATTATGAATACTTACCTCGGAATGAGGTGTGTAGAACTTACCTGGTCCACGCCGAGCGAGATATCATCTTGACTCGGCGTGTCTTCCGGGTAGCGCCGCTCCAGCGCTGTGATTGGCTGGAGCGGCGATGACGTCACTCCTGCGCATGCACGCGGGAGATTTAAATTTGGCAAGGTCCAGCGGCGGCCGGTCCTTTCGCCGTAGATCCCCCCTGCGCATGCGGCACATTGCGAGGGGAATATCTCCTAAACCGTGCAGGTTTAGGAGATATTCTCCTTACCTACAGGTAAGCCTTATTATAGGCTTACCTGTAGGTAAAAGTAAAAAAAGTGGGTTTACAACCACTTTAACCACTTCCGGACCGCCGCATGTACATTTATGTCGGCAGAATGGCACGGACAGGCACATTGGCGTACCTGTACGTCCCTGCCTTGACGTGGGTCGGGGGTCCGAGCGGGACCCCCCCGTACATGCGGCGGTTCCCGTGGCTTCAGGAGCGATCTGGGACGAGGGCGTGGCTGTTCGTTTCTAGCCACCCCCTCGCGATTGCTCCCCGGAGCTGAAGAACGGGGAGAGCCGTATAAACACGGCTTCCCCGTGCTTCACTGTGGCGGCTGCATCGATCGAGTGATCCCTTTTATAGGGAGACTCGATCGATGACGTCAGACCTACAGCCACACCCCCCTACAGTTGTAAACACACACTAGGTGAACCCTAACTCCCCTGTGGTTAACTCCCAAACTGCAACTGTCATTTTCACAATAAACAATGCAATTTAAATGCATTTTTTGCTGTGAAAATGACAATGGTCCCAAAAATTTGTCAAAATTGTCCGAAGTGTCCGCCATAATGTTCGCAGTCACGAAAAAAATCGCTGATCGCCGCCATTAGTAGTAAAAAAATAAAAAACTATCTCCTATTTTGTAAACGCTATAAATTTTGCACAAACCAATCGATAAACGCTTATTGCGATTTTTTTTTTACCAAAAATAGGTAGAAGAATATGTATCGGCCTAAACTGAGGAAAAAAAAAATGTATATATGTTTTTGGGGGATATTTATTATAGCAAAAAGTAAAAAATATTGCATTTTTTTCAAAATTGTCGCTCTATTTTTGTTTATATCGCAAAAAATAACCGCAGAGGTGATCAAATACCACCAAAAGAAAGTTCTATTTGTAGGAAAAAAAGGACGCCAATTTTGTTTGGGAGCCACGTCGCAGGACCGCGCAATTGTCTGTTAAAGCGACGCAGTGCCGAATTGTAAAAACCCCTTGGGTCATTTAGCAGCATATTGGTCCAGTCCTTAAGTGGTTAACACACCACACAAGCTTTTTTTTGTTGTATGTATCCCTGTTGGAGATTTTCTTTCTTCTTACTTTTCATCAGCCCTGGATAGTAGTAAAAACCTGACAGGGCTTATAATCCTTCCCCACTCTATTTTAAACAAAAAATGTTTTAGATGGACATGCACTTTAAGAGCCTGTTCAGCATAATTGCTGGTGTATTTTCTCGGCCCAGGAAGCCTAAGTGCAGTACACAGCCCGCCATTTACATGAATGCCTGTACAGATGTTTACAGCTCTATTTTTTACATACTCCCATACCTTGTACTGGTGTTTACAATAGCAACCCCATTTACACAATTACAGCGGTGCACAACCATTCATGTCAATAGTGTTCAACAACCCTACATAAAGACTGTTTGTTGAGAGCCCAACGCTGGTAATATGCTAAGAATACCTGTGAAATAAAAAATTTCCAAAAGGAACGGAATGGACCAGTTCCTGCCTTTACATCAGTTCTTCTCTACAGAATGGCTTTCCCTCTAGTAGCAGAAGTAGCTTGCTGAACACTCTGAAGAAAATCCACCAATTCATAGAGAGCAACCTGCCCCAGTTTATTACAAGAAATATTCTCTTAATAACCACATTAAACCTCTCTGCATGTGTTTCAACTTACTGTATAAATTATTGGGTAATAAGAAGACACACAATATCTTATGGTAACTTTTCCTGCCTTCCTAAAACTTTCTTCTCTCTTATGAGTTTTTTAGTGGCGATACAAAGCAGCTGGAAAAGTAATTAAGGAACGATCAATAAAATATTCATATCAATATTTTGTGGTTAATGGAAATGAGAGCAGTTCAGTAGTAACATATCTCCATAGACACAAAAGATAAGGTCTATATAGATGGCCCTTTAATGTCCACACCAAAAGTAAAGAAATAAATGTAGACATAATCTGCCCTTATTACAGTTTCCAGAATCTCACTGGCTGTTCGCCAAAATCTTTCTGCTTGCTTGACTTTTCTTAGCTGGTGTCACACAGTCCCATATCTCATCCCTCCTTCCTACTCAGTTGTCGTTCTTTTTGGTCTGATGTATCGTTCTCTATATAAAAAATTTTTTTTTGAATCAGGTAATTTTTGGTTGGAAAAAAAAGTTTTTTTTACATATTACTGTAAAAAGAATATAGAAAACAGTGAGTAAGTACAGGCTTTTCCAATCGCCCAAGGAATAAAGGTAATGTATATAAAATCACATTTAACCACTTAATGATTGACAGATCAAATCATATACCATAAAAAAATATTAATGACGTTTATCTAAAGCCAAGATAATACACTAAGGGGGTTATCCACAAAAGAGATACGCCAGAGTATCTACTGATACGCCGGAGTATCCCTCTTTCTATCTATAGAACTGATCCACAGAATCAGTTTACCATAGATAGGCAGAAGATCCGACACGTGTAATTGAATTACACTGTCGGATCTTAAGGATGCAATTCTAGGCCGGCCGCTAGGTGGCGAGGCCATTGCGGCCGGCCTAGAATATGCAAATGAACACTTACGGCGATCCACGAACGTTCCGACGGGCCCGTCGCGCTAAATCTACGTCGTTTACGTCGAGTTACGCTGTGTAAAACTAGGGCTAAGTCCTATTTGACTAAGCCCTATTAAGTATGGCCGTCGTTCCCGCGTCGAAATTTAAAACTCTACGTCGTTTGCGTAAGACGTCCGTGAATGGCGCTGGACGCCATTTACGTTAACGTCTAAGCAAATGACGTCGGAGCGCCGTCTGTTAGCGCAATGCACGTCGGGTAAGTTACCCGACGGAGCATGCGCAGTACGTCCGCCGCGGGAGCGCGCCTAATTTAAATGGGACTCGCCCCATTAGATTCGGCACGCCTTGCGCTGGACACATTTAAGTTACACTGCCGCAAATTTCAAGGTAAGTGCTTTGTGGATCGGGCACTTAGGTAGAAATTTTGCGGCAGTGTGACTTAAAACGGAAGATTTAAGTTACGCAGGTTATTTGTGGATCTGGCCCCTAATGCCCCATATACACGAGCGGAATTTCCGCCAGCAAAAGTCTGATGTGAGCTTTTCATCGGAAATTCCGACCGTGTGTATGCTTTATCAAACTTTTTCTGCCGGAATTTCCGCCAGCAAAAGTTTGAGAGCTGGTTCCTAATTTTTCAGACGGAAAAAAATCCTATCGGAAAATCTGTTCGTCTGTATGGAATTCTGACAGGAAAAAAAACATGCATGCTCGGAAACAATTTGACGCATGCTCGGAAGCATTGACCTTCTTTTTCTCGCCTCGTCATAGTATTGTACGTCAGCGCGTTCTTGACAATCGAAAGTTCAGAGAACTTTTGTGTGACCGTGTGTATGCAAGCCAAGCTTGAACGGAATTCCATCGGGAAAAAACATCCACACTTTTTTACAACATAAATTCCGCTCGTGTGAACAGGGCACAATCAATCGTCTTGGGTACAATCAGCCTGCCATTAGATGGTTTGAATCTCGTCCCTGCTGAACTGGCAGATATTCGAGCCATCTGTGGTGAGCTTTAGTTGTAGGGATTTATGAACTAGATCCATGGGGAAATGTCCAATGAACCTATTTTAGGTTCCAGGGGCAGTTGTAATTAGTACAGTGCTTTTAAGGTTTAAATTGGATAGATGAACTGTATGCGAATAATTTCAGACATCTCCACCACATGTGGATTAAAGTGCCCTCTTCTCAGAGCATCTTGTACAATTGGGTAATTCAGGGCTGCCCCGAGAAAAGGTTTTGCAGTGTGTGGTCTACCTTGTGGAATATAAGTAATATTGTACACATGAGCAAGGACAACGGTGAAACTTTGGAGGTAATTGCTAAGGCCTGTCCCATTGATCAGTATCAATGGGACCAAAGTCTTGCCTTTAATATGCCTAACAGAGTGAATTAGTCTTTGATTTATTGGATAAAAGGAGGGTGGAATAGTCATCAGCTATTTATCCTTTGTTTTGCTAGCTGTGGTATGTGCCACTAAAGCACAGTAAGTGTTGGAGGGGGGTAAATATTACTGGAGATTTGTGGGATTGTGCCTGGGGAATGGGACATGACATAATTGCAAGTATTGAAAGAAGCATTGTTTAGAAAGGCCATATTCTTCTGATAGTGACTGAAAAGATTCAAGGATGTTTTTCTAATAAATTTGAAGTAAAGTTATACTCAAATCCCTCCAAGTTAGAAGGGTCTGGCAAGATAGTGGCATACAATAAATTGCTTATATCATGTGTGCTTGGTAATTGTTTTGATTGCAAGCTATACTTTGTGCAGGAGTAAAAGTGCAGGTACCGTGCAGGTTTCAATACAATACACCCTAACCTGCAGCCTGTTGGAATAGAGAGACCAAAGAGTATAGTTTAGCATTATAAAACCAATAGTGCAACACTAATTACCGTATTTATCGGCGTATACCGCGCACTTTTTTCCCCTTAAAATCAGGGGGAAATCGTGGGTGCGTGATATACGCCGATCCTCCTCAGAGACAGCCGATCCTCGCTGTCTCTGAGCGCCACCGACAAAGACCGAGCCGAGCCTAACCGAGTGTACTGTGCACTCAGCTAGGCTCGGCCACGCCTGCAGCCACGCGAGAGGAGCCGAACACACCGGAAATCCGGCTGGACGGACCCCGCGCAAGGCCGCAGATGGACCATAGCAGCTTGTTATGGGGCACCCGAGCCGAGTCACAGCTCCGTGTCCATTCAGACACGGAACCCTGACCTGGTCCCGCCCCCTCTCTCCCCTAATTGGTTAGCTGACTTTGACAATGGCACCGTTGCTGTGTCTCAGCCAATCAGGAAGGAGAATATCGGACAGCTGAGACACTTGTGGACATTGCTGGACAGAGAGGGACCTCAGGTAAGTGTTAGAGGGGCTGAAGGAGGCTGTTGCACACAGAAGGCTTTTTATCTTAATGCATAGAATGCATTAGGATAAAAAAAACCTTCTGCCTTTACAACCCCTTTAATATGCCTAATAAAACATATGCCAAAGTCAAATTTAAGCAAGATCTGGAAGGCTGCCAAGAGGCCTACAGAAAAATGAATGGCGCTGCAGGAATTTCTGGGAAGTACTGTTTGTGTACTTCATTTGACAATAATCTCCCGTATTCTTCAAATGTTTGGGCTGCGGGGAAGAGTGGTGCAACGGAAGCACTTTCTTACTAGGAAAAACATCCAAGCCTGGCTACAGTTCACAAAATCCTACATCAAGTCTGCCAAAAGCATACAGGAAAATATTGTATGGTATGATGAAACCAATATTGAAATTTTTGGCCATATTTCCAAAAAGTATGTTTGGTGCAAAAACAGACACTAACGCATCGCCAAGCCCACAATGAAACATGGTGGTGGCAGCATTATGCTTTGGGGCTATTTTTCTTCAGCTGCAACTGGGACTTTAGTTAAGGGACTTATGAACAGTTTAACAAATCAGTCAACATTGGCACAAAATCTTCAGGCCTCTGCTAAAAAACTGAAGATGAAGAGGAATTTTACCAGCAAGACAACATTCCAAAGCATAGCTCCAAATCAACAAAAGAATGGCTTCACCAGAAGACGATTGATGTTTTGGAATGGCCCAGCCAGAGTTCCAACCAATACAACTGAAAATCTGTAGGGTGACCTGAAGAAGGCTGTGCACAGGAGATGGCTTCACAGTCTAATGCCGCGTAAACATGGTCGGAATTTGTAACAAGAAAATTTCCATGTGAGCTTTTGGTCTGAAATTCCGACCGTGTGTAGGCCCCATCTGACTTTTTCTGAGAGCTGGTTCTCAAATTTTCCGACGGGAAAAGTTCTTGTCAGAAATTCCGATCCTCTGTATACAATTCCGACGTGCAAAAAAACAGGCATGCTCAGAATCAATTCGACGCATGCTCATAATTATTGAACTTCATTTTTCCTGACTCGTTGTAGTGTTGTACGTCACCGCGTTCTTGACGGTCGGAATTTTGTGTGACCGTGTGTATGCAACACAAGTTTGAGCCAACATTCTTGACGAAATTTCCGATCGTGTGTACGCGGCATAACACATTTGGAGCACTTTTGCAAGGAACAGTGGGTAAAGATTTCCAAGGCAAGATGTGCCATACTGGTAGACTCTTACCCTAAAAGACTGAGGCCTCGAACACACGGACGGACTGTCCGCTGAAAACGGTCCGCCGGACCGTTTTCATCGGACATGTCCGCTGCCGGATTTTGGTCTGATGGTTGTACACACCATCAAACCAAAATCCCCGCGGACAGGATACGCGGTGACGTGCGTGACCCTGGAAGGTCAATGCTTCCACGCATGCGTCGAATCACTCAGACGCATGCGAGGGCTTTCGGCTGAGCGGACATGTCCGGTAAGTCGTACAGACGACCGAACATGTCCGACGGACAGGCTTCCAGCGGACATGTTTCTTAGCATGCTAAGAAACATTTGTCCGCTGGAAACCTGTCCGATCCGCCGGAAAATTGTCTGGTCGGACGTACAGACGACCGAACATGTCTGCTGAAACTGGTCTGCGGACCAGTTTCAGCGGACATGTTCGGTCGTGTGTACGGGGCCTGACTGCTGTCATAAAATCAAAAGATGTTCCAACAAAGTATTAGTTTAAGGGTGTGCATATTTATGCAACCATATTTATTTTAGTTTTAAATTTTAATTTTTTTCTCCTTTAAATATTTAAGTTTGTTTTTAATTGAATTGCATAGGTCATATTAAAGCTGGACAAAAAATGATTTATCTTGGTCTGACTTTTTTACATCTCAGAAACCTGGCATTTTTACAAGGGTGTGTGCAGTAGATACACTATATTACCAAAAGTATTGGGACACCTGCCTTTACACGCACATGAACTTTAATGGCATCCCAGTCTTAGTCTGTAGGGTTCAATATTGAGTTGGCCCACCCTTTGCAGCTATAACAGCTTCAACTCTTCTGGGAAGGCTGTCACAAGGTTTAGGAGTGTGTCTATGGGAATGTTTGACAATTCTTTCAGAATTTGTGAGATCAGACACTGATGTAGATGAGAAGGCCTGACTCACAGGCCCCGTACACACGACCGAGTTTCTCTGCAGAATTCAGCCAGAAACTCGATCGGAGCTGGATTCTACCAAGAAACTTGGTCGTGTGTACACTTTTCAGCGAGGAAGCCGACGAGGAACTCGTCGGGCCAAATAGAGAACATGTTCTCTATTTCCTCGTTGTTCAATGAGGAAAGTCGGCCCGCCGAGATCCTCGGCGGCTTCAACACTGAACTCGACGAGGAACTCGATGTGTTTGGCACGTCGAGTTCCTCGGACGTGTGTATGGGGCCACAGTCTCCACTCTAACTCATCCCAAACTTGCTATATGGACCTTGCTTTGTGCACTGGTTCCAATCATTTGGTGGAGGGGGGATTATGGTGTGGGGTTGTTTTTCAGGGGTTGGGCTTGGCTCCTTAGTTCCAGTGAAGGGAACTCTTAAGGCGTCAGCATACCAAGACATTTTGGACAATTTCATGCTCCCAACTTTGTGGGAACAGTTTGGGGATGGCCCCTCCCTGCTCCAACATGACTCCGCACCAGTGCACAAAGCAAGGTCCATAAAGACATGGATGAGCACGTTTGAGGTGGAGGAACTTGACTGGCCTGCACAGCATCCATGACTTCAACCCAATAGAACATCTTTGGGATGAATAAGAGTAGAGACTGTGAGCCAGGCCTTCTCGTCCAACAACAGTCCCTGACCTCACAAATGCGCTTCTGGAAGAATGGTCAAACATTTACATTGACACACTCCTAAACCTTGTGGACAGCCTTCCCAGAAGAGTTGAAGCTGTTATAGCTGCAAAGGGTGGGCCAACTCAATATGGAACGCTACGGACTAAGACTGGGATGACAATAAAGTTCATGTGCGTGTAAAGGCTGGCGTCCCAATATTTTTGGTAATATAGTGTGTGTGTGTGTGTGTGTGTGTATGTGTATGTGTATGTGTATGTGTGTGTGTGTGTGTGTGTGTGTGTGTGTGTGTGTGTGTGTGTGTGTGTGTGTGTGTGTGTGTGTGTGTGTGTGTGTGTGTGTGTGTGTATATATATATATATATATATATATATATATATATATATATATATATATATATATATATATATATATATATATATATACACACACATACACACAGTATATAATCAACTAAACTATTGCAAACTACTCTTCTTCAGGGGTGTCCTATAAGACATATAATTTTAACTGCATGCAGAAAATTCAGATAATTTAATACTTTGGATTTGTTTATTTTCATTATGGACATAAAGTCTCCGAAATCACTTCATTGACAATCTGGCAATGTCATTAAGGCCTCCGCAGCCAGTTCTTTAATACACCGTCTGATGTCTTTTAACATGCACAGCTTAAACAATAGTCCAGGTGGACAGTGACTGTGAGAATAAATCTGCTACATACATGGGTCATAATGGTTTTATAATCTGTAGAAAAAAAAAAGTACATTAAAATACTAAATGCAGCCAGGCAGATTTTATTGGAAAACACTGGCTTTGGTAATTGTAACGAGTTTAGAAATGTTCAATCAAAGGAGAATAGATGATTTAAAGTGTAATAGTTTGTTTTATTCATTTATATAGAGCTGACATATTGAGTGTCTTATAAAGTTCATGACTATGGGATTTGTCAGTTTTTGGCCCTTAAGCTGACCATAAACTTTAAAGGGGGGAGGCCAATACACAAATGAATAAGGCAAACTTTTGGATCCATTAACCAGTTCAGCCCCGGAAGAATTGGCTGCTCAATGACCAGAGCATTTTATGAGATTCAGCACTGCGTCGCTTTAACTGTCGTGCGACGCTGTACCCAAACAAAATTTAGGTCATTTTTTTTCCCACAAATAGAGCTTTCTTTTGGAGGTATTTGATCACCTCTGCGGTTTTTATTTTTTGCGCTATACACAAAAAATCTATTTTGAAAAAACTCAATATTTTGTACTTTTTACTGTAATACATAGCCCCAATTATTATTATTTTTTTAAAAAGCTAATTTTTTCCTCAGTTTAGGCCGATATGTATTCTTCTACATATTTTTGGTAATAAAATCGCAAAAGTTATAGCGTCTACAAAATAGGGTATAGATTTATGGCATTTTTATTATTTATTTTTTTACTAGTGGCGGCGATCTGAAATTTTTATCCGGACTGCGACATTATTATTCACTCCCCCCCTTACATCAGAACCCCCCCCCCCCCCCAGACTGGCCTGGCAGCACTGTCACTGACCTCCTCTCAGGTTCACAGTGCAGGGCTCAGTCAGACGGCTACAGCTTGGCTGGTTTTATCCTATAGTCTCCTCTCCACAGTCCACACACATCCGACTGCATGACATAATAAAAGACAAGAGATGGTCAGAGACTGCGAACATGATAAAATAAATGGTTAGAGGCTGCAGACATGACACAAGAGATTGTCAGAGGCTGCGGACATGGTACAGAAGATGGTCATGCGGCCATGATACAGGAGATGGTAAGAGGCTGCCGACATGGTATAGGAGATGGTAAGAGGCTGTGAACATGATACAGGAGATGGTCAGAGGCTGCGGACATGATACAGGAGATGGCCTGAGGCTGCAGACATGATACAGTAACCGGAGATGGTCAGAGACTGCGGACATGATGCAGTTACAGGTGATGGCCAGAGACTGTAGACATAATACAGGAGATGGTCAGAGACTGTGAACATTATACAAGAGGTGGTCAGAGGCTGCACAGACATAGTAGTGGCCTCTTCACAACCTCACAGTAGTTTCCTCCTCTGTCCATCTTCATATTACCTCTCCACATCAGTGTCCCCCTCCTGTGCCCCTTCACTTCTCAAGTCCATAGGCACATCAGTGTCCTCCTCCTCCTGTGCCCCTTTCATCTCTCAGTCCACACAAGTATCCTCCTCTGCCCTCTTTTTCTAAAGAAAATGTGTTTTCAGGTCGGCTCCGAAATGTCTGCCTATGATCTGTATGAGAGCCCCCACTGTGTGTGAGAAGGGGGTGGAGATTTCATTGTTCCTTGATTGAGGATTTAGCTTGAAAACTGTATATATACCAGCAGCAAGCTGCCATTAAAGGGTGTTGTTCCAGCAGTAAGCACTGACTCATGTGTGGCTTATTATGGCGATTCCAGGATGGGATGTTCTTTTATGGGGAGAAGGGAATCTTTGACGGGGATATCATTCTAATACCGTCACACCTTTCATTTAAAGATGGTGCCAGGTGGCGGCATTACGCTACTGCACTGTCCGGGCGAGCGTGTATGAGCGTTCCCGACAGGCTGCAGAACGGTGCATGCGCAGTTGCATGGTCTGCCTGCAGACATCTTTTTTTTTTGGGTGCCACTGCCCATAACGGCATTTACGAGCAGCCTGAAAATGGGCTGAAATTTACGGGCTGCCCGTTAATTAATTGGCGGTTGGTAACACTGTATCCCACTCACTTCTTCCTGTGATTACTGGCCTTTATTTATGGTGTCCTCAGGGGATGGGTCTAGAAACAGATAGAGATGCCCAGTGACAGCTTTTACTTACAATAATATGTATTCAGACATGCTGGAAGAGAAAAGAGCCTTCCCCAAACATTAACACTACCCTTCACTTAAACACCTGAACTCAATTGTTTGGAGGCGTGTTCACATACTTTTGGTCAAATAGTATAAAATCAATGGAGGTCTGAAGTTCTCGGTCCCAATAAAGCATTTATGAGAGGGGTGCTGATGATGCTCAACCATTGAGAGATGTGTAAAGGGCTGGGATGAGTCAAGGAGACCCTGGGGAATGTTGGCAAACGTGCTCAAAGTGAGTCATGCAGAAAGGATAAGAAGTGCGCTGAAGAGAGGAAACCCAATGTTTCAGTTGCAGGTATTGGAAATGTTCTTGTGCCGGGATACAAGGGATCATTTTCAAGTTTCCCAGATTTGGTTTTTAGTGATGTATTCATTATTATAGGGGCGCATTATATTGTACTTTTTATACCTGCTTTCAGTGGTTCTAAAGTCAAAATGTTTTATTTTTTTTACTTTAATGCATTCTCTGCATTAAGGTAATAACACCCCAACACTTTTTCTACCCACACCCCATCCCTAAACACTTACCTGGTGCCTATAACTCCAGCGCTGTCTCAGGTGCAGCACTACTCCCCCCCCCCACCACCACACACACTTTTTGCTTTTTAGGAGACAGTAAATCTGCTGCTGTAAGTCAGATTCCTGTGAGGTGGGAGTGGGGGTGTGGCTTACCGCCACTGTGTTTGTCTGTAGACGCACACAGCCCGGCTCACGAGCAAGTGTGCATGGGTGCCTCCTTAGTACCTGGCTTGTTAAGTAGACACCTGCAAGAGGGGGGAGTGGACAGCGCTGTTAGGGGACTTCCAGAAGAGGAAGTAAGGGACCTTTCTGTGCAATATTTTTGGCCTCTTTAATACAAAGTCCCGCCTCCTGGACCGGCTTCTATGATCAACAGAACACTGGTCCAATGCTGGCCCAGGAGACGGGACTTCCTATTATAGAGGCCACTGAGTAAACAGGAGATTCTTGCTGTATGTAATCTGGCGGTGCTCGTCCCGCCCCTCTCCCCGTTCTCTCCGAGCCAGTCCAAATTGCAGTATCGGCGTATAACTTGCACACACTATTTGCAACCGATTTGCAGGGTGAAAAAGTGAGTGTTATATGTCAATAAATACAGTAAGTATAATATCTAAACATCCTTGAGTATCACTTTAACCAATAAAGACAGACTAGAGGCCAGGGATGCTTGGTGGCTCTTTTTTTACTTGTAGTTCTAAAACGTATACCCTGAGAACCACTTGGCTTTGTTTCTATTGCTGAGAACTAAATACGATCTGGGAGGAGCTGGTTCCCAGTGAATAATAAGCAGGCGGGGCTTGTTCTGGGATGACAATTACTAACTGTGAGCCTTCCTATCCCAGACCCTACTGGTTAATGACGAAGGATTTCTAAAGTATCTTGCACGCCTATGTTGTGTGCTTGGACAGGACAGTTACAATGTCAAGTCAGGTTCACTTTAGTTCCGAGGAAGAATAAGCCTTTAAAATAGAAGTCAATCTCTTACCATGAGGGAAAGAGACTTTTAAGATAATGGCTTTTTTGTGTTTTGTTTCAGTGGGGTATTACGTTCAGCAGTAGAGAGAGAAAACCCATAAACACCTTTCCTAAAACAACCACAACACTGATCACTTTGGTGCCATTGAAACAACATAAATGTTTGGTAAGCCGTGTCGAAAACTCATAATTATAGGCCTATTATAGCAATCACAACGAATCTAGTAATTATACGAACAATCTGCTTAAGACCTCCCAGTAATTTTCCAGACAGTTATAGTTTTTTGAGAAAAAACTATACAGCATTTGAAAGCAGACTTCAAGTTGCACAGTTAGATTGCAATAATTATGCAATCCCTTATGTTTATTTCTAACAGATAAAGAAAAAGTTTTTCCATGTGGCAATCTGCTTTTGTTCATTCCCATGGATATGAATGCAATGAGGATCATTTACACTATGTTTCCTCTGTACAAATCACTCCTATAAGGACACATCTAGAATATGGGGGTCCAGCCTTGGGCGCTGCATTGTAACTTATGCGCCCTAAAATCTCTGGCATGGGAGGTTCACTTACATCATTAATACATCATTACATAGCTAGGCTGGTTGAAAAAAAACATCCATCTAGTTAAACCAATAACATGGCAAAAAATGACTATCCTATACAGTATACAAAATCCCATACCCACATTTGAGCCAGGGGACAACAACAAAAAACAAAAACAAAGGAAAGCGTGATCCAATTTGCTCCAGCAAGGGGAAAAAATTGCTTCCTGATCCCCCAAGAGGCAATTGGATATTCCCTGCATCAACTTTACCTACAAATGTTAGTACTAGGGATGTCCCGATACCGATACTAGTATCGGTATCGATACCGAGCATTTCCAAAGTACTTGTACTCGGGGGAAATGCTCCGATACTTCACCTGATACCTGGGCGATCAGTGCGGCAGGGGAGTTGCAAGTCTTCTCCGTGCTGTCTTCTCCCCTCGTGCTGCCTTCTGCCCCCGTGCTCCGTGCTGCCTTTGTCCCCCGTGCTCCATGCAACCCTGTCCCCCGTGCTCCGTCCTGCCTTGTCCCCCGTGCTCCGTGCCGCCTTGTTCGTGTCGCCTTGCTCCGTGCCGCCTTGTCCCCCATGCTCCGTGCCGCCTTGTCCCCCATGCTCCGTGCCGCCTTGTCCCCTGTGCTCCGTGCCGCCTAGTCCCCCGTGCTCCGTGCTGACTTCTCCCCCCGTGCCGTCTTCTCCCCCCCTCCGTGCTGCTCTCCCCCCTCAATCTATCAGGATGGAGAGCGGAGGTAGGAGCCGCTAAACCCGCCTCCTACCTTTTCAGAATGGACAGAGTCAGTGATCACTGACTGTCCATTCACATAACTGAGCATCGTAACCTGTGTTTACGATGCTTCAGTTTATGAATGGAGGAGCTTCTCTTCATTCATTTTAGCTGAGGCTGCTGAGAAAGGAACTGGGGAATCTGTGTCCTTGGTCCCTTTCTCTGTCTTAAAGGGGAGATATCCGAGGTCTGTTAAGACCCCTGATATCTCTCCAAGGACCCCCAACAGGGCTGATTAAAAAAATTGCAATAAATATTTAACAAAATCAATAAAAATAACATAAAATGTAAAAAAAAAAACACACTGACAATCCACCCCCCCCCCCCAAAAAAAGAAAAAAAAAATCACTGTAAAAAAAAAAATACTGCCACTGTCACATGACATTAAAAAAAAGGATCGGTAATCGCTATCGGCGAGGACTTGAAAAAAAGTATCGGTACTTGTACTCGGTCTCAAAAAAGTGGTATCGGGACAACCCTAGTTAGTATCCAGTTATATTATGTACAGTGCCTTGAAAAAGTATTCATACCCCTTGAAATTTTACACATATTGTCATGTTACAACCAAAAACGTAAATTTATTTTATTGGGAATTTATGTGATAGACCAACACAAAGTGGCACATAATTGTGAAGTGGAAGGAAAATGATAAATGGTTTTCCATTTTTTTTTACAAATAAATATCTGAAAAGTGTGGCGTGCATTTGTATTCAGCCCCCTTAACTCTGATACCCCCAACTAAAATCTAGTGGAACCAATTGCCTTCAGATGTCATCTAATTAGTAAATAGAGTCCACTTGTGTGTAATTCAATCTCAATATATATATATATATATATATATATATATATATATATATATATATATATATATATATATATATATATATATATATACAGTATATACAGCTGTTCTGTGAAGCCCTCAGAGTTTTATTAGAGAACCTTGGTGAACAAACAGCGTCTTGAAGGCCAAGGAACACACCAGACAGCTCACAGATAACGTTTTGGAGAAGTTTAAAGCAGGGTTAGGTTATAAAAAAAATATCACACACTTTGAACATCTCAGGGAGCACTGTTCAATCCATCATCAAAATGGAAAGAGTATGGCACATCTGCAAGCCTACCAAGACATGGCTGTCCACCTAAACTGACAGGCCAGGCAAGGAGAGCATTAATCAGAGAAGCAGCCAAGAGGCCCATGGTAACTCTGGAGGAGCTGCAGAGATCAACAGCTCAGGTGGGAGAATCTGTCCACAGGACAACTATTAGTAGTGCACTCCACAAATCTGGCCGTTATGGAAGAGTGGTAAGAAGAAAGCTATTGTTGAAAGAAAGCCATTAGAAATCCCATTTTTAGCTTGCGAAAAGCAATGTGGGGGACACAGCAAACATGTGGAAGAAGGTGCTCTGGTGAATTTTTTGGCCTAAAAGCAAAACGCTATGGCCCGGATTCAGAAACAACTTACGACGGCTGAATGTGAGGCGTCGTATCTTGGTGCCTGATTCAAAGAATCAGATACGCCAGAATTTGTCCAAGATACGACTGACGTAAGTCTCTTACGCCGTCGTATCTTGGGTGCATATTTACGCTGGCCGCTAGGGGCGCTTCCGTATATTTCCGCGTTGAATATGCAAATGAGGTAGATACGCCAATTCAGAAACGTACTTGCGCCTGTCGGATTTAGCTACGCCGTTTACGTAAGGCGTCGGTCCGGCGTAACTTTACCCCTCATAAAGCAGGGGTAAGTCATGTTAGGTATGGACGTCGGAACAGCGTCGTATTTTACGTCGTTTGCGTAAGTCGTACGTGAATGGGGATGGGCACAGGTTACGTTCACGTCGACTAAGCATTGAGCAGGCGTAAATTAGGGAGAAAATTCTACGTGATACTGAGCATGCGCGCGCATGCGCGTTGGTTAGGCACGTCATTTACGTGAGGTCAGGATTCATTTCCATACAACACGCCCCCTACCAGCCTACTTTGAATTACGCGGGCTTACGCCGGCCCATTTACGCTAAGCCACCGTAACTCAGGGCGCAAGTTCTTTGTGAATACGGTACTCGCCTCTCTAAGTTACGGCGGCGTAGCGTATATGAGATACGCTACGCCAGCAGAAACTTAAGCCATTCTTTCTGAATCCGGGCCAATGTGTGGCAGAAAACTAACACTGCACATCACCCTGAACACACCATCCCCACTGTGAAACATGGTGGTAGCAGCATCATGTTGTGGGGATGCTTTTCTTCAGCAGAGACAGGGAAGCTGGTCAGAGTTAACGGGAAGATGGATGGAGCCAAATACAGGGCAATCTTAGAAGAAAACCTGTTAGAGTCTGCAAAAGACTTGAGACTGAAGCGGGGATTCACCTTCCAGCAGGACAACAACTCTTAACATACAGCCAGAGCTACAATGGGAAGGTTTAGATCAAAGCATATTCATGTGTTAGAATGGGCCAGTCAAAGTCCAGACCTAAATCCAATTGAGAATATGTGGCAAGACTTGAAAATTGCTGTTCACAGATGCTCTCCATCCAATCTGACAGCGCTTGAGCTATTGTGCAACAGAAGAATGGGCCAAAATGTCACTCTCTAGATGTGCAAAGCTGGTAGAGACATCCCCAAAAAGACTTGCAGCTGTAATTGCAGTGAAAGGTGATTCTACAAAGTATTGACTCAGGGGGGCTGAATACAAATGTACGCCACATTTTTCACATATTTATTTGTAAAAAAAAAAATGTAATCCATTTATTATTTTCCTTCCACTTCACAATTATGTGCCACTTTGTGTTGGTCTATCACATAAAATCCCAATAAAATACATTTACATTTGTTGCTGTAACATGACAAAATGTGGAATATTTCAATGGGTATGAATACTTTTTCAAGGCACTGTACATTCAGGAAAGAATCTTTTTTTTTAAAGCAATCTACTGAGCTGGACAGAATCAGCTCTTGAGGGAATCTATTCCACATTTCCACAGCTCTTACTGTGAAGAAACCTTTCCGTGTTTGGAGATGAAAGTTGTAACGGGAGGGCCCGTGGAATCCAGAAGCTCTTACAAAGTATGAGCCAGGAAATAATGGACATATCTTGGATTGCTTTAACATGGGTCTGTAATTCACAATATATTCTAGGATATCGGTAAGAACTATTTACAGGTTGTTGATTCTGAACTCAACAGGTTAATTGAAAGAGTGACTCATTCAATGTGTGAACATAGACTGTTAGGTGTTAATGTCGTCTGCTACTGTGATCTAAATGAATCTAGGATGGCTCCTAAGACCTTTTCATTGTGTTGTGCTAATTGACACTGTATTTGTCAGGAACGTTACTTACCGAGGCCGAGATGCCAAGGGCGGCTCACCTTTGCGACTCGATGCGATCCACCCGCTGGGGTTTGAGACAGAAGGAAGGACGCACCAAGAGGCACCGGGTCCAGTGGCAGGAGGGAATCCAAGGTGGACCGGGAACTGGATAGCCGAAGCTCACTGGAGGCTGTTCAGAAGCACACAGGAAATAGTCCAAACAGAAGGTGCTCAAACAGGAACAAGACTGAAGAATAATCCAGAGAACAAGCCGAGGTCAAGGGGTTGGAGCAGGTAGGGTATCCGAAGTTCAAAGCCAAGGTCAGGGGTAGAGAAGTCAGATAGTCCAAAGTTCAAGCCGGGGTCACAGGGTTGAGGAGAGCAGCAATCCAGAGAGCAAGCCAAAGGTCAGGTAAAACAGGATATCCACAGATAAGGTTTCCAGTAGCAAATACTCCAAACACTGACAACGAACCAGCCATTTGCAAGGAGGAAGGGGCTGGCTTAAATAGGCCGCTCAGGCCACTGATTGGTCCAAAGTAGCACAGGTTCAGAACCAGGCTCCAACGGACAGCAAGACGAATAACACTGAGCAGTGGCTCAGAGGCAAAGACCCGGACCAGCAACGGAGAGGCCCTGGGTTCGATTCCACCCAGAGCCAACTGGGGAATGTGACCGTGAAAGGTTAGTGCCCTGACAGTGCCCCCCCCCTAGGGGCGGACTCCGGACACCCAAACTGTCCATTAGTTCCGGATGCTCCTGATGGAAAGCTCGGATTAAACAGGGAGCATGTAGATTTTTACTTTTTCTTTTTGGACTTCGTTGATCTTGAAGTTCTGGTAGGGGGTGCCCTCATCGCTTGTAAAGCCCGTTCAAATGTCACCAGATCCTGTTTACGAACCATGGTACCATTTGAGGCATATGTGCAGTCTGGAGGGAGAACTTCACTTGGGGAGATATGATCTGGAACTTCAACTGGGGACACAGGAACTGAAGACACAAGAACTGGAACTGGGGACACAGGAACTGAAGACACTGGAGCCACAGGAACTGGAGACACCGGAACTGGAGACACCGGAACTGGAGACACCGGAACTGGAGACACCGGAACTGGAGACACCGGAACTGGAAACACAGGAACTTCAGCTGGAGACACAGGAACTGGGGACACAGGAACTGGAGCTGGAGACACTGGAGCCGGAACTGGGGACACTGGAGCCGGAACTTCAACTGGGAAGGTAGGTACAGCAAGCTGAAGAACAGGTGCATCGGACTGGACAGTAGTCACCGGAATGTCAGACTGGGTCAAAGGAACTTCAAGCTGCATAGCAGGTAAAGATTCTGGGGTAGAGAAAAAACTCCCAATAGTACCCACCTGAAGAACCCTTGGCCGAGGTGGGCGAGTTGGGCAGAGCGATATAAGGTGCCCGCTAGCACCACAATAAAAGCAAAGTCCATAGCCTCTCCTCCGCTCTCTTTCTACCTCAGATAGGCTGGACCGGATGGCCCCGATCTGCATGGGTTCCTCCTCCTCCAAGGTAGGCGTGTGTGCATCCACAGGAATGTCAAGACTTTGTGGTGGGGGAGCTTCATGGCTGGGCACATACAGAGCTTCATAACTTGGCACACACTGGGCTGGCTGGATGTCATAACTGTACTGGGGCTTCCTGTCCCTGGGTACCCGTAGGCCCCGTGAACTGAGAGCAGACCTGGGAGTGCTGGTCCTCTTGGAAACAGGAATGTATGAGTCCAGAGCAGACATGAACGTTTCCCAGCTGTCCAAGACTGGACTTTTTTCCTGCAACAGCAGATGAGCCCACGATTTGATCTGCCCTGTTAGCAAGTTGATGGAAGCTCGAACCTTAATATAGTCCGTGGCATAGGTCCTAGGTTTAAGGGTAAACAACAGCTCACAATCAGTTTTAAAGCACAAGAAGGATGCACGGCTACCATCAAATTTTTCTGGCATGACGACAAATGGTTCATAACATGCTGGTTCCGGGGTTGGGCGTGCTGTCCCTTTAAATATTTGAACTTCTTGTTGTAGTTCCAGAGTGGTATGGTTCAGGCTGGAGACTTGCAGAGCCAGGGAGGTGAGCATTTTGTACAAGTCTGCGGACTCCATATTATTAGTCAGTCCATTATGTAAGGGTTTACCTTCTTGCAATTTTTGAACGGCAACAGTCAATACAGACACCTGTTGACACAGGGTTTCAAAGGGTGAGCGTGCCCTGTCGGCCTCAGACATCTGGCTGGTTCGTAATGTCAGGAACGTTACTTACCGAGGCCGAGATGCCAAGGGCGGCTCACCTTTGCGACTCGATCCACCCGCTGGGGTTTGAGACAGAAGGAAGGACGCACCAAGAGGCACCGGGTCCAGTGGCAGGAGGGAATCCAAGGTGGACCGGGAACTGGATAGCCGAAGCTCACTGGAGGCTGTTCAGAAGCACACAGGAAATAGTCCAAACAGAAGGTGCTCAAACAGGAACAAGACTGAAGAATAATCCAGAGAACAAGCCGAGGTCAAGGGGTTGGAGCAGGTAGGGTATCCGAAGTTCAAAGCCAAGGTCAGGGGTAGAGAAGTCAGATAGTCCAAAGTTCAAGCCGGGGTCACAGGGTTGAGGAGAGCAGCAATCCAGAGAGCAAGCCAAAGGTCAGGTAAAACAGGATATCCACAGATAAGGTTTCCAGTAGCAAATACTCCAAACACTGACAACGAACCAGCCATTTGCAAGGAGGAAGGGGCTGGCTTAAATAGGCCGCTCAGGCCACTGATTGGTCCAAAGTAGCACAGGTTCAGAACCAGGCTCCAACGGACAGCAAGACGAATAACACTGAGCAGTGGCTCAGAGGCAAAGACCCGGACCAGCAACGGAGAGGCCCTGGGTTCGATTCCACCCAGAGCCAACTGGGGAATGTGACCGTGAAAGGTTAGTGCCCTGACAGTATTGTGTGAAGGAGTCCTGTGATAAATGTGTATTGTGTGGCAGGTGAGAGGAGCCGGGATGTCTACCTTGAGGGGTCATGTCTTGGAGTCACCTTGTCTGGGTAAATGATTAGTTAATTAGCTCATGTAAATTATGTCAGAGTTGGTGTCAGCATGTCTGACTAAAAGATGTGTATTGAGGGGGCTCGTTAAGAACCATTGTATAATGTTGTGGGTGGAGTTGAGTCATTGTTCATTTTGGTTAATAACTGTATATAAGAGCCTGATTTTCTCATTAAAGATTCTATTTGTTTCGAACCTCAAACAGAGCTGTGTCTCATTATTGGGGTTCGTTTGCCTGACTGTGGAGTGTCGATAGCTGTCTTGGGTTCAGAATGGAATATCTTAAACAGCGTTAACCCCTGTCACATTTGGGGTTCCGTTACAAAAGTCTAAGTCCAGGCAAAACCTAACTGATGCTAAACATGCTCTGTGCCACATTCTAAGCCTAATCTATCTAACCCTGTAAAGCAAAACTCGCTGTACATACCTATTCTGCACCCGATCTGGGCCGGTCGCAGCTTCAGTTGTCATATTATAGGCACGATATTTAAAGGAATATTAAATTTTTACTTTTTTAATTATAAGCATTAATAAAAATCTCTGCTCCCGAAAAAACAGCGTTTTTAAAAACCTTTTTTTTGCATTGATACATGTCCCCTGGGGCAGGACTCAGGTCCCCATACACTTTTTTTCTGACAATACCATGCATATAATCCTTTAAAATTAGCACTTTTGATTTTTCATGTTCGTGTCCCATAGACTTTAACGGTGTTCGAACAAATTTTTTGCCTGTTCGTAAGTTTCAGTGCAAACCGAACTAGGGGTGTTCGACTCATCCTTTTAAAACACTACTCCACTCTCAAGAAGCTGTGGAATAAACTGAATCAATAGGTCTCCATATAGGGACAAGTTGGGAAGATGGAGAATGGGAGATGTGTTTTTTTCCCTCTCTCACCCTCATTGGTTCCAATACCTCCACAAAATTCTCCAAAATTCTCCTCTTTTGATTCTCTTTTACGTTAAGATGCAATCCTAATTAGGAGGACTCGTTTCTACTATTCTTCTCTCTCTCTCTCTCTCTCTCTCTCTCTCTCTCTCTCTCTCTCTCTTCTGCCTCTCTCTTCTCTTTTCTCTTTTCCTTTCCTTCTGTCCTTCCCTTTTTTTCTTTACTTCTTATATGAGCATTACTATTTGTTTATTCAAAGCTACTTGATGCCGCACTAATCTTCCACTTTTACGAATGCCCTGCCGGTATGGAAGTCACCCACACCTTTGATCCTTATTTTGTGGGGCTTCCCAAAGACAGTCCCATATGTTTAGATGATATTGATCAATGTATTTGTATTGGGATGTTGATATTGACTGACTATCATATTTGTGTGGATATTGTCAAGTTGTACTCCCAATTTCAAATTTTAAAATTGTTGATAATAAAAATATATTCAACTTAATATTAAATCAGAGATAGTGGGCCAGATTCTCAAAGAGATACGACGGTGTATCTCCTGATACACCGTCGTATCTCTGAGTTAGGTTGGTCGTATCTATGCGACTTATTCATAGAATCAGTTACGCATAGGTATGCCTAAGATCCGACAGGTGTAACTGTGTTACACCGTCGGATCTTAACTGCAATTTAAAAATGGCCGCTGGGCGCGTTCTCGCTGATTTACGCCGAGAATATGTAAATCAGCGAGATACGCCAATTCACGAACGTACGCGGGCCCGACGCAGTGTTTTTACAAGGTTTACGTAACGGTTTTCCCGGCGCATAGTTACCCCTTGCGTACGTCGATTCACAAAACCGATGGAC
Organism: Rana temporaria; assembly: GCF_905171775.1. Classification (NCBI taxonomy): domain Eukaryota; kingdom Metazoa; phylum Chordata; class Amphibia; order Anura; family Ranidae; genus Rana; species Rana temporaria. The sequence continues at coordinate 57,657,652 of NC_053493.1, read as the reverse complement.
GCAAGTTACGCTCACGCCGAAACCAATGACGTCCTAGCGACGTCATTGGGAGCAATGCACGCCGGGAAAATTTGCGGACGGTCGCATGTGCAGTTAAATCGGCGCGGGGACGCGCCTGATTTAAATGCTACACTCCCCCTAGCCGCGGAATTTGAATTCCGCCGGGGGATTTAAGATACGCCGCCGCAAGTTTGGAGGTAAGTGTTTAGTGAATTACCCACTTGCCACTAAAACTTGCGGCGGCGGATCTTAAATCAGATAGATTAGGCAGATCTAAAGATCCGCTGATCTATCTGAATCTAGCCCAGTATCTAAACGCTATACATAGAAGAATAAATAACTGCAGGGAGTTTAAGATACCTCAGATAAGAATATACGTACATTTAGTTAAGGCCCCATACTCACGAGCAAACATGTCTGCTGAAACTGGTCCGCAGACCAGTTTCAGCAGACATGTTTGGCCGTGTGTTGGCCCGAGCGGACCATTTTTGGACGGATCGGACAGGTTTCCAGCGGACAACTGTTTCCCGGACTTGTTTTAAAACAGTCCGCTGGAAACCTGTCCGCCCGGACATGTACGGTCGTCTGTACAGACCTACCGTACATGTCCTGCCGCCCGCATCCCTCGCATGCGTCGAATGACTTCGACGCATGCGTGGAAGCATTTTTAAGGCGGCCCGCCCACGTCGCCGCGTCATTGTCGCGGCGACACCGCGTCATCGACGCGGCGACACCGCGGACACGCCCCGCGTAATGTTTACGCGCGGGCTTCTGTTCGATGGTGTGTATAGCCATCGAACAGAAGTCCCCGGGCAGTCCCCGGCCAGACATGTCCGATGGAAACGGTCTGCAGACCGTTTTCATCGGACATGTCCTGCCGTGAGTACAAGGCCTTAGAGTAAATGCGTAATGACTTCAATGCTGTAGATCTTAGACGTACACAGATATCTTCAACTGTCATATCTAATAATTATAGAACATTCCAAAGGAGTAAGCAGACCATCCTTGTGTTTCATAATAAACACAGGGCATGTATGGAATTCAGGTTAGGGCTCAGGAGGTACCAGAAAACATCCCTAATCTTTATTTGAGATTTCTTCCACCTGGCAAGGAATGTTCACCTGTTCATTATTTCATCCCTAGGTACTAAAGTGGACATTTTCCCCTATTTTGCAAGTTAATTAATATTATTCCTCCTTTCCTTTTTGGGTAAAGTTCCACTTTAAATATAGTTAGGGTTTGACAAAATTTCTACTTTAAAAACTGAAATTAGGAATTTCTGCTTTTTTACATTTTGTGAGGAAAAATATTTTATGGTAAAGCAAATTTCATCAAAATAACTCTGTCCATCCATAATCCTCAACAAAGTAGACCAAAATAAATTGTCCTCCTTTACTTGTGAAAGTACAAATACTTTTTTTAAATTTTTTTTTATTAATTGTATTTTTTTTTAAGTTTTGCAAAGTTACAATTTTTTCATATAAACACCACAGTATAAAACAAAACAGTAATGCCTTGTACATACGATCGGGTTTCTCGGCGGTCAAAAGAACGCCGGGAAACCCAAGAGGAAAACCGAGAACTAGCTCAGTCACTTTTGTACACACGGCCGGTTTTCCCGACAGGAAAACTGCCTGAGAGCTTTGGCCGGGGAAAATCGGCCGTGTGTATGCTCCACAGTAGTGTTTCCCCATAGGAAAACTGCAGGAAAAAAACACTGCGATTCACGACGGGAAAAAATAGAAGATGTTCTAATTTTTTTCCCTGCAGTTTTTCTGTCAGGAAAACTGCTAGGGAGCATACACACGGACAGTTATCCCGACCAAAAGAAAACATGACAGTTTTCCCATCGGTCGTGTGTACGAGGCATTAGTAGAACTCAATGAGCATGTTGAATCACATAGCCATAGAAACTGAAACGTAAGTCACTTTCAGAGAAAACAAGAACATTTACAACATGTGGATATAACCTTAAAAGCGAACATGGTAGCTAAGTTCAAAAGGGGTCAGGGATACTAAATACTAAATACTTTTGTACTATTAGTGTTTTCATTTTCATGTGTTTGTATTTCTTCTCAGGGTGCTGCAGTTTCCTCCCTCAATTTACAGTTGCCTGGTAGCTTAAAGATTAACCCCACTTTTATTTAAAAAAAGAAAAAAAAAAACGCTATCTTGGCATTGGGGCCCTTAGCAATCAAAATCCGAGAGAGTTAGGATATACAGGGGGTCTATTGCGGGGATCGTGAACACAAATGTGCGCTGTTTGCGGACGACATACTGATGCTCCTTTCTTCCCCAGTTACCTCAATACCCAATCTGCACCTAATGCTACGTCACTTTACTTTTCTGGTTTACAAATAGATCATTCTAAATCTTAAGCTCTAAACATCTCCTTAGAAACACATAGGCCCGGATTCACAAAGCACTTACGCCGACGTATCTCGAGATACGGCGCGCAAGTGTCAATATGCGCCGTCGTATGTATGCGCCGTGCCCACAGAACTAGATGCGCCTGAAAATAGGCTTCATCCGACCGACATAACTTTCCTACACCAGCGTATCGTGGGCGCATGTAGCGCTCACCCCCGAAGGAGCCGCTGATTAGTTTGGGATCAGCTTACTGAGTTACCTTCTAGGGGTGATTTCTGTAAGTGTGAATAATAACAAGTGTCCAGACATCAATTCTGTTTTCAATGCTTTATTCAGTGGCGGAATTATAGGGGTCGCTGAGATCGCAATGGCGACCGGGCCCCTTGCTACAGGGGGCCCTCGAGGGCCCCCTACATACAGTACATCAATAGGAGGAGCGGAGATGAGCTCCCCGATCCTAAGCCGAACTGTATTCGGCACTGTGTGCGGGAGCTCGTCACATTGATTACAAAGCGAAAGCAGTGTGTGCTGTGCTCTTTGTCTCCCCCTACAGTGCAGTACCCGGCAGGAAGAGCTAAGGTAAAGCACTGACTTTTTTAATCTACTGTATGTGTGTGTGTTCATGTGCATGTATGTATATGTGTGTGTGTTTGCATATGTGTGTGTGTGTTCATGTGAATGTATGTATATGTGCATGTATGTATGCATGTGTGTGTGTGTTCATGTGCATTGTGCATATGTATGTATGTATGTACGCCATGCTGGGCGCTCGCAGTCCACGCAGCTGTGTCAGAAAAGCGAATGAATATTCGCTTTCCTAACACTGAACCCCCAGGCAGACTGCAAGCGGGCAGGGTCACAGTGGCTGCATTTGATGGGCACAGTGGCTACATTTCAGGGCACAGTGGCTGCGGTTGATGGGCACAGTGGCTGCGGTTGATGGCACAGTGGCTACGGTTGATGGCACAGTGGCTGTGGTTGATGGCACAGTCAGTGGCTGCGTTTGATGGGCACAGTGGCTGCGTTTGATGGGCACAGTGGCTGCGGTTGAGGGCACAGTGGCTGCGGTTGAGGGCACATTGGCTTTGATTGATGGCACTGTGGCTGTGTTTGCTGGGCACAGTGGCTGTGTTTGATGGGCACAGTGGCTACATTTGATGGCACAGTGGCTGTGGTTGATGGGCACAGTCACTGTGTTTGATGGGCACAGTGACTGTATTTGAGGGCACAGTGGCTACATTTGATGGCACAGTGGCTGTGGTTGATGGCACAGTGGCTGTGGTTGATGGCACAGTCAGTGGCTGCATTTGATGGGCACAGTGGCTGCGGTTGAGGGCACAGTGGCTTTGATTGATGGCATTGTGGCTGTGGTTGATGGGCACAGTGGCTGTGTTTGATGGGCACAGTGGCTGTGTTTGATGGGCACAGTGGCTGTGTTTGATGGGCACAGTGGCTACATTTGATGGCACAGTGGTTGATGGCACAGTCGCTGTGTTTAATGGGCACAGTCACTGGGTTTGATGGGCACAGTGCCTGCGGTTGATGGGCACAGTGGCTGCGGTTGATGGGCACAGTGGCTGCAGTTGATGGGCACAGTGGCTGCGTTTGATGGTCACACTGGCTGCAGTTGATGGCACAGTGGCTGTGTTTGATGGGCACAGTGACTGTGTTTGATGGGCACAGTGGCTGCGTTTGATGGGCACAGTTGCTGTGTTTTGATGGACACAGTGGCTGTGTTTGAGCGCAAAGTGGCTGCAGTTGATGGGCACAGTGACTGTGGTTGATGGGCACAGTGGCTGCATTTGATGGGCACAGTTGCAACGTTTGATGGGCACAGTGGCTGCGTTTTGATGGGCACAGTGGCTGCATTTTGATGGGCACAGTGGCTGCATTTTGATGGGCACAGTGGCTGTGTTTGAGGGCACAGTGGCTGCAGTTGATGGCACAGAGGCTGTGGTTGATGGGCACAGTTGCTGCATTTGATGGGCACAGTGGCTGCGTTTGAGGGGCACAGTGACGCTGCAATTGTTTTTTTTTTAAAGAATTTTTCAGTTTGCTTGCGTCCCACCAAAAATTTTGAACACCAGCTGCCACTGGTTTTTATGTGTGTGTGTGTGTGTGTGTATTTATATAAGTGTGTGTATATGTATATATACAGTGTATATGTATGTGTGTTTACATGACCCCCTATATATGTACAATCAGAACCGATTTTTTTTTTTTGCTTGTTCATAGTACCAGCAAAAAAATGCTGTTACACTGAAAAGTGATCCATGCTCAGATCGCTTTTCAGAGGCATTTGACAGCCGGTAAAGATGCAATATGTTGCCTCCTGACCGCCTGTTTTAACCCCTTAAATGCGTCATCACTATGCTGCAACTGCATGCAATGCACACAGTTGCAGGGTGGTTTCAGTGCAGCCCCATTCACCTAGGGGTATACTTCAAGGTGCCCTGGCTGGAAAAATATTGAGAAATACTGGCATAGGAACCAATCTCTCCATTTTCCTCCTGCAGCCGCTGAATGCCTGCGGGAGGGAGAGGGAGAAGAGGAGAAGCAGGGGCAAATGGAGAAATCGGTTCCTTTATATGCAGCCACCCACTTGCGATCGGGTCCTGTTGTTCCGCCACCGGGCTCGGAGAAAAGAGCACTGTCTGGGGGGTTAGGGGGGCCCTTCATGGTTTCCTGCATCGGGGCCCTAAAGGTTCTAGTTACACCACTGGCTTTATTCCAAGGCCCAACACGGCCAACATCAACATGGCACACGACACAGAAAGGTTGATGAGCGTAGAGAAACTTTAGTATCAGGCCTTGGATGTGAAGAGAGAGCAAGCCTGCTCTCAGCAATGATATAGCTCAATTCGTCGCCACCCCAATCCGGGTGGGTAAAGTGCCCCCGGACAGGCGGTTATCTCAGGCCTGGCAGCCGGAGCGTCACTTGCGGATCACTGGGAGGAAACAGACCTCTGCCACAGGCCTGACTCAGGGCCTCTGCCACAGGCCGGACAACTTGGGATTTGTGAGATCAATTTAAGCAAATCCTCCCAGTTAGTTCAATCAGTGTCACCCACTGACAGCTTGAGCATACCTGTCATATGGTGTGGTGACCGGATCCCCGATGGTTTGTCTAGGCCTCCTGGACAACCTCTAGTTCTAGGTTCCCCCGAGCCGATCCCCCATCGCACAGCCTCCAGCTTAGGATCCTCTCAACATAAGGTTGGGACCCAGCAAGTCGCTGGGGCCCCTCTCATTGTCAGGATGAGGCTCCGCATGGTGCACATCGTCAGCGAAGCAGGCCGCGGTGGAGGGGCCCATGGATGCACGTACCCTGAAGGTGGGTACCGCACCTGGAACTTGGGCCCCGCATAGAACAACCCGCCAAAAACGGCTGCCCCAGATATACCCCCCTCCCAGCATGCCCAACTAGGGAAGAACTCCTCTGATTGGCTGCTGGGAGAAGGTGGGTCTGTCAGAACCCCTCTAGCGCCAACTGCCGCCCAGGGGTGATAACATACCCCTGGAGCGCAGACTGACCTACAGGACCGATTCTGAATTGGGCAGCAGCCTGAGTTTCCATAAATCACGAATGGGAGTAAAACTAACCCTTCCATTCCCCACTAACTTTAGTGTAGCGCCCGCACTGAAAGTAAGGGGGCGCTACACGCATATTTACGCTCTCCGCCTCATTGCAAATATGCAAATGAGGGAGATACGTCGATTCACGAATGTAGTTGCGCCTGGCGCATAATATACGCGGTTTGCACAAGGCTTACGTCCAGGGTATATTTATTCCCCCATCTATGAGGCACAACCCATGCAAAGGTATGGACCAGGGAACAGCCGTCGTATTTTACGTCGTTTACGTAGTAGTACGTGAATAGGGCTGGGCGTAGGTTACGTTCACGTCATAGGCAGTGATTCGACGTATCTTAGGGAGTAGTTTTGAAGTGATTCTGAGTATGCGCACTTTAATTTAAGTACTTGTCTGGCACTCGGCACATCATTAGCATGGGGTCACGCCTCATTAGCATGTCTCACGCCCACTACCACCTACGCTGGCTTACGCCGAGGGAACCCAGCGTAGATTTGGGTGCGAGTGCTTTGGGAATACTGTGCTTGCCTCTATGCGCTGGTTCGGCGTAGCGTAAAAAAGATACGCTACGCCGGCATTAAATATGCGCCAATGTATGTGAATCCGGGCCATACAGTCCGAGCCTTGCAAAATTCATTCTCCTTCAAGTGGTAATCTGAAGCCGTCCCATATTTAGGCAGTTCAGACTGGCCGGTACTTCAGACCGGTGTCGTGAATTCCTCATAATTTTGCGTAATACTTTCCTCTTTACATGCTATTCCACACATACTGATTTCTGAGTAAGAGGCAAGCCTCTTAGATCTAACATAGCATTTTTGGATGGTCTACTCCCACACCCTGATTTCCCTCAGAAGGGTGGGGGGTGACAAGAGTCACGATGTATACATATCGTTTATTGCCGATTTTCCTCTTTACACTGTTCTTTCTGAATCACGCATTATTAGGTAGATTCACGTACGGCGGCTTAACTATTCTGTATCGACTTAGGCAAACGACGTAAAACGACGAAAAATACGACGCTGTGCCGACGTCCATACTTAACATTGGCTGCGCCATCTTTTTGGTGGTTTATCTTTACGCCTGAAAACGCCTTACGTAAATGGCGTATCTTTACTGCGACGGGCATGTGTACGTTCGTTAATAGGCATATCTTGCTGATTTACATATTCTAGGCGTAAATCAGCGTACACGCCCCTAGCGGCCAGCGTAAATATGCAGCTAAGATACGACGGCATAGGAGACTTATGCCGGTCGTATCTTAGCAACATTTAAGCGTATCTCAGTTTGAGCATACGCTTAAATGTACGACGGCGCGGATTCGGAGTTACGACGGCGTATCTACTGATCCGCCGTCGTAACTGTACATGAATCCAGCTATTAATGTTCATAATGTAAATGACAATGCAGTATGTTTATGACAGTATGTACCCTTAAAGATTAATACCCTGGTTTATAGCCAACGACTGTTTATTGTCATAACGATGCACGTGCCCGCAATGAATGCTGCGATCGCAGGCATGAGAGCCAGAACAGGAACGTGTGTGTGTGTGTGTAAACACACAAATCCCTGTTCTGTGAGGAGAGGAGAGACAGGTCATGTGTTCCTACTAGCTATTAACAACGATCTGTCATCTCCTCTAGTCAATGCCACCCCCCTACAGTTAGAACACACATGCCCCCTAGTGTTAACCCCTTCCCGCTAGTGACATTTACACAGTAATCAGTGCAATTTTTTGGCACTGGTCACTGTATAATTGTCAATGGTCCCAAAAATGTGTCAAAAGTATCCGATCTGTCCCCCATAATGTCGCAGTCCCGATAAAAATCGCAGATCACCTCCATTACTAGTAAAAAAAATTATAATTATAAAAAATGCCATAAATCTTTCCCCTATTTTGTAGACGCTATAACTTTTGCGCAAACCAATCAATATACGCTTATTGCGATTTTTATTATCAAACATATGTAGAAGAATACATATAGGCCTATACTGAGAAAAAATAAGTCGCTTTTTAAAAAAAAAAAAATTGGAGATGTTTATTGTAGCAAAAAGTACAAAATATTGTGTTTTTTTTTTCAAAATTTACACTCTTTTTTTTGTTTATAGTGCAAAAAATAAAAACTGCAGAGATGATCAAATACCACCAAAGAAAAGCTCTATTTCTGGGAAAAAAAGGACGTCAATTTTGTTTGGGTACAGCGTTGCACAACTGTGCAATTGTCAGTTAAAGCGACGCAGTGCCGTATCTCAAAAAATGGCCCGGTCATTGAGCAGCCAAATCTTCCGGGGCTGAAGTGGTTAATGTATACAATACTTTTGTTATGAAGGTCTTCTGGCTGGTCTGCTCATATCTCAGGTCCTTCCTGCTTTCTTTTAACAGTAGTAGTAGATGGTCCTTGCTGCACTAAGCAGCGTTCCAGACATGCAAGTACTGTTCAGTACAGTAGTATTGTAAGCCCAGGTTGCCATGAAGACATAGCCCAAGGGCGCATCTTCTGCTGTGGACAGCTCTGGATTGAAGGTTAATATAGCAGTTAAAGCTCCTTTTTTTTTTTACAGACGTTTAACTTTTCTCTTTTTTTTTTTATAACACCTCTCCTATCCTCCTAATCAAATTTGGAAAACAATACTACGAGTCTCAGACAGACAAAATCATCTTCTCACTGAACAACATTTGGCATCCTGTCCCTCTTTCAGTCCATAATCCATTCAGCTAGCAGGTGCGTGAGAATAATGGCTAAACTGTACCAGGATTGGTGCATGCAACACACCCGCTCGCCATTTTTCTCTGTGGACAGGCCTGAAGCCTACTTAATGGAATACAGACCCGGTGAAGAACAGAACACTATGAGCTGGTAGCACTACTTCATTGTGGACAGGCCCAGCAATGAGAAGATATTCTTGTCAGAATTTGAGGTCTATAACACAACTGCATCAGCAAATCTGATCCCTGGGAGATATAAGTAGCCAGTGGATAATTTAGCTCAGTCTTGTCTACCCACAATAGCCATACAAGTATTTGGTGGGCTAACCCTTTAATTAGTACAATGGACAGTCATTTGGTCTGAATGCACGTCTCTAGAGAACTAAAATAGTTTTATGGAAGGGTAGCACCCTCTAGAGCTAGAAGTAGAAATAGGTTTTTGTTTTTAGTACAGGTAACTTTATGCAGGCTTGGCTGGTAACCTGTTTTTTTTTGTTTCCTGGGTTGGGCAGAAATCCAGGGAGAGCTGGAGGACTCACAGGTAGCATCACTGAGACCGCCCCCCTCTTTCTACAATGCACTAGAACCTTCTGGAAAGGAAGAGGGGAAGTAAGGTGGAGATGTCTGGAGTATTCTGAGGAGCCCCGACCAATCCCCACCTTGGATTGGCAGGGGGCAGGCCCCCTCAAATATTCGGGGTCAGCCCAGGTGGGGGAGGAGTTTGGGTGGAAGCTGGAGATGTAGTGTTAGGCTGTGGTGGCCTTTGAGGGAGCTCCCCAGTCTGGGGGAGGGGCGACCTTCACCCTCTCAAAACACAGAGGTATCCTGGACAGGAGGCATGGTAGCAAGGAGAGGACAGTGGCAGAACACTGCCAAGCAAAGCTCCAGGAGGAACAAGGGTCAGCCAGGAGGGCTGGTGAGTGACACACAGTCAGGAGGACTGGGAGGCATGCCTGAGAGGACTGGGTACAAGCATATTGGGATGGGTGCAGAGCCAGTAAGGAGGACTGTGGTGGCACAGGCAGTGCAAAGAGGCAGCTACATCCAGGAGGGCTGGCAGGGCCTGAAAGATGTGGTACTGGGATCAGTAACCACATGGGACAGTTAGCACTAGGACTACCATATTTTGCTACACCATAGGGGCTGTGGTCCCTGCCTGTAAACGGCATTTGCTTTGGGCCTGGCTGAGCCAGTGTCAGGCCTGCAATTCAGTGCTAGCTGGTCCTGGAAGTTGTAGTTCTACAAGCAAGTTTGTGCTGGAGGTAGAAGAGGAGAAGTGTGTATATACCGGATTTATATAGTAATGTCCCTAACGAATTCCTATTGATCACATGGGCATTCCATATGTACCCCATCCAAGTTAAATCCCCTCAATAAAAAAAAAACATGTACAATGACTATTTCTTGACTGCTGTATGTCTGGAAATTTGTGTGCCTGGCTGTGCAGGGTGAGAGACGGACCATAATCACCAGCAGCCCCTCCGGGGGTACCGCTACCTATTAAAAGCACAAACTATAATTCAGTCATGTATGTAGAACACTATTCCATGCTTTATAATCCTTCTTCTATAAATGACTATTATTAAGTGTGAAAGAATTTACAAAGCCCACCATGCAGTATCACATTACTTCTAGTTAGCTGTAGGTGTTTCTCAGTGCCGAGTGGTCAGCTGTAGGTGGAGTATGATGTTACAGAATAAAACCACAGGACATGATACAAGATAGAACAAGAGCAGATGATGTAATAAATTACCAGGAAACATTTGTAAATCTCACTTGCTCATTTAGTTTCTGGAGATAAAGCTATATTGCAAAAACATTTGGAAACTGGTTAAATATTTTTCTTCCTCCATCAGTCCGAACTCAAAGGGGATTCTCAAGTATACTTGGAAACAGCTGTCCATGTAGTCACAGAGGGAAGTCCCGGTTTTGTTTAATAACCAGGGTTTCTCAAAACAGAAATTTGTGGCTGTTGTAGATCGGGAACCCTTCATTTCACAACTCAGAGCGGCTCCAATCAGTAAATAAAGGATTTTATTTTTCTTTAAATCCTGATTATATTTCTCAAAAGCAAGCATGAAACGTTGTTGCCTGCACCTTTCTACGTTTGAAACCATTTATTGGTTGTACAAGAAGACTTCAGGGTCCCAGGATAGACTTTCTTTTCAACTTGTGTAAGCAACAATGAAACAAGGATAGTTTTCTTGCCTCAGTGGACTAAAGGTGACCACAAATGGGAAGATTTCATGTCGATCTGATAGCTCACTAAAATGACTGGTCAAGGCAAAGGCTGTTAAGGGCTTTGTGACGAGACCCTTTGCTCGCTCGGTTCTGCTCTCCCGACACTCCTCTGCTTCTATTGGATCAGATTGCCGATTGCAACGTCTGATGGTCCAGTCATCCAAGGTTCCGGTTTCGAACTACAGCTATGTGCCGTTCAGACCCATTAAGAACACACACCAGGCAGGCTGTATGTATGTTCAAGCAGGACTCTTTATTTTCAAGTACACAGCACACTTTTATACAGAATTTGGAACATCCCACCCCCAACAACCACTTTCCTATTGGTCAATTGTAAAGTATATGCAGTCCTCACTCAGGTCCTCCTTAACCATGCAAATGAGGACTTGAAATAGTCAACAGGGATTGGTCTAATAGCTTGGATAGAAAGATTGTTATGTGTATTGAGACAGAAGCCCCAGGGGGTAATCAATGTACACAATAGCCCGGTCTATTTAACAGAACTTAATTACTACCTCTGAGAGGTTACATTCCTTTAGATAATAACATGCTAATTCAATACTCCTGACAGGAGACTTCCGACCTTTAGAACAATACAAAGTCTTTTAGCGTAAACACATACATCTTCAAACACACATAATAGATTCAATTAACCTTCAATCCACAGTTTTTAGCCAGATGGACTGTCTCTGACAGAAGATATTTACCTCTGCGAATCAAAAGGCTTTAAAACAGGGTTATCACATAATGGACAATCAAATGTCTCAGTATATCCTGTAATACATGGATTAGGATTTCAAGTAGAAACACTCCAGTACTCCAAGGTCCATGACAGGCTTCCCCTAGTAAGCAATATTGGGTGATCTTGTGTGTTGTCAGTGCTTATTTTTGTACATAGCAACACTGCCTTTGCAGATTCTGTACCTCCACCATGCCACAGGCTACATTGTCTCACTGCCTGTCATTTAAAATAGGACTTTCTAAAATCTATGTCCAGCCAACTGCTAGACATTCTCTGGTCTTGTCCGTGGTAACAAGAGAGAAAACATTTCTGTCCACCATATTTGCTACTGTACATTGCCAGGTCAAGAGTGATCAACCCAACTCTAACCGGTGTCCTGTTTTGGATGGTGTGGGGTAAAGGTGGATCCCACCAATGGGTTTTGACTGGCATTAATTGTTACAGCAAGTTTTCTACTGACACCAGGTCAGGTAAATTCGCTAATAATTTCTCTGGAGAATTCATTATGGCTCCCCGTGCCACATGCTATATCACCAATGGACGGATCTTCCATAGAAATTAACAGAAAACACACTAAGATCGGTCACATGACCAAACTCAGGCTTAACCTCAGGACGCCCAAATGTTCATATACAAACTTGCATAACCTGGTCATGCTATATCAGTGTGTAAATCCTCAAAACTCTTTGATGAAAGAGACGTTGCTCATGTACCTTGTGATTGTGTTTGCCATGCCACTAAAATCCATATGCACATCAATTATCATCAAATTATCAGAATATTGAGAGACATCTTAGGCCTTGTACACACGGTCGTTCCAAACTGATGAGAATGGTCCGACGGACCATTTTCATCGGTTCACCGCTGAAGTGGCCTGACGGCCTGATATGCGTACACACCATCGTTCCAAAATTCGATCGGGTCAGAACGCGGTGACGTCAAACACACGACGTGCTGAATAAAATGAAGTTCAATGCTTCCAAGCATGCGTCGACTTGATTCTGAGCATGTGCGGGTTTTGAACCGATGCTTTTTCTGTACTAACCATCAGTTTGGACCGATCGGGCAGCGGTCCATCGGTTCGGTTTTGAAGCATGTTTTAAAATTTTGGACCGAAGGAAAACAGACCGATGGGCTATACCCACGGTTGGTTTGGACCGATGAAACTGAACCTCAGTACATTCTCATCGGTTTGGTCCGACCGTGTATACGGGACCTAAGACCAGTTGGCTGTGGAATCTCCCTCTAAAGCCTGGGTGACAATAGAACCTTGCTTCCCTGCAATTCAAACAGAAATATAAAGAAAAGCAAGGGCTCCATAAATGTTGAACATCCCACAAAACCCGGCAGTATCTACAGGGAGTGCAGAATTATTAGGCAAATGAGTATTTTGACCACATCATCCTCTTTATGCATGTTGTCTTACTCCAAGCTGTATAGGCTCGAAAGCCTACTACCAATTAAGCATATTAGGTAATGTACATCTCTGTAATGAGAAGGGGTGTGGTCTAATGACATCAACACCCTATATCAGGTGTGCATAATTATTAGTCAACTTCCTTTCCTTTGGAAAAATGGGTCAAAAGAAGGACTTGACAGGCTCAGAAAAGTCAAAAATAGTGAGATATCTTGCAGAGGGATGCAGCACTCTTAAAATTGCAAAGCTTCTGAAGCGTGATCATCGAACAATCAAGCGTTTCATTCAAAATAGTCAACAGGGTCGCAAGAAGCGTGTGGAAAAACCAAGGCGCAAAATAACTGCCCATGAACTGAGAAAAGTCAAGCGTGCAGCTGCCAAGATGCCACTTGCCACCAGTTTGGCCATATTTCAGAGCTGCAACATCACTGGAGTGCCCAAAAGCACAAGGTGTGCAATACTCAGAGACATGGCCAAGGTAAGAAAGGCTGAAAGACGACGACCACTGAACAAGACACAAGCTGAAACGTCAAGACTGGGCCAAGAAATATCTCAAGACTGATTTTTCTAAGGTTTTATGGACTGATGAAATGAGAGTGAGTCTTGATGGGCCAGATGGATGGGCCCGTGGCTGGATTGGTAAAGGGCAGAGAGCTCCAGTCCGACTCAGACGCCAGCAAGGTGGTGGTGGAGTACTGGTTTGGGCTGGTATCATCAAAGATGAGCTTGTGGGGCCTTTTCGGGTTGAGGATGGAGTCAAGCTCAACTCCCAGTCCTACTGCCAGTTTCTGGAAGACACCTTCTTCAAGCACTGGTACAGGAAGAAGTCACCATCCTTCAAGAAAAACATGATTTTCATGCAGGACAATGCTCCATCACACGCGTCCAAGTACTCCACAGCGTGGCTGGCAAGAAAGGGTATAAAAGAAGAAAAACTAATGACATGGCCTCCTTGTTCACCTGATCTGAACCCCATTGAGAACCTGTGGCCCATCATCAAATGTGAGATTTACAAGGAGGGAAAACAGTACACCTCTCTGAACAGTGTCTGGGAGGCTGTGGTTGCTGCTGCACGAAATGTTGATGGTGAACAGATCAAAACACTGACAGAATCCATGGATGGCAGGCTTTTGAGTGTCCTTGCAAAGAAAGGTGGCTATATTGGTCTCTGATTTGTTTTTGTTTTGTTTTTGAATGTCAGAAATGTATATTTGTGAATGTTGAGATGTTATATTGGTTTCACTGGTAAAAATAAATAATTGAAATGGGTATATATTTTTTTTTTTGTTAAGTTGCCTAATAATTATGCACAGTAATAGTCACCTGCACACACAGATATCCCCCTAAAATAGCTAAAACTAAAAACAAACTAAAAACTACTTCCAAAAATATTCAGCTTTGATATTAATGAGTTTCTTGGGTTCATTGAGAACATGGTTGTTGTTCAATAATAAAATTAATCCTCAAAAATACAACTTGCCTAATAATTCTGCACTCCCTGTATAGTAGAGGCAGTCTCAGGCTGGCCTCTATCCCGGCCATGGATGGATGAAGTTTGGCCTGAGGCTGCCTCTATTATAGATACTGCCGCTTTCCGTTACCCGAGATGGCGGTGGCAGCCCCTGAGAGACGATTGAAAACACTGCTGGATTCCTGGACAGGTAAGTGTCCAAATATTAAAAGTCAGCACCAACAGTATTTGTAGCTGCTGACTTTATTTTTTTCTGAAAGAGCCTGATGCTCCAGTTTAAGAGTGCCATGGAGCTTTAAAATGGAGCAGAACGAAAAAAAAGTGAAGGTTTGCTATGTTATAGGAAACATCCATAAATTTTAATTATGCCCAAGTGGTACCTTATAAAGATGTATGTTTTATCTTGAATACCACCTGAAAAATAGCAATGTACTTCTTGTACTTCAGAGCCTCATAGCTGTACAGTACATTTGCCTCTGACTGCTAGTCTCACGAGTCTTTGCAATTTTACCTTAACCACTTAAGACCCGGACCAAAATGCAGGTAAAAGACCAGGTCCCTTTTTGCGATTCGGCACTGCGTCGCTTTAACTGACAATTGCGCGGTCGTGCGACGTGACTCCCAAACAAAATTGGCGTCCTTTTTTCCCCACAAATGGAGCTTTCTTTTGGTGGTATTTGATCACCTCTGCGGTTTTTATTTTTTGCGCTATAAACAAAAATAGAGCGACATTTTTGAAAGAAATGCAATATTTTTTACTTTTTGCTATAATAAATATCCCCCAAAAACATATATAACATTTTTTTTTCCTCAGTTTAGGCCGATACGTATTCTTCTACCTATTTTTGGTAAAAAAAATTGCAATAAGCGTTTATCGATTGGTTTGCGCAAAATTTATAGCGTTTACAAAATAGGGGATAGTTTTATTGCATTTTAATAAAAAAAAATGTTTTACTACTAATGGCAGCGATCAGCGTTTTTTTAGTGACTGCGACATTACGGCGGACACTTCGGACAATTTTGACAAATTTTTGGGACCATTGTCATTTTCACAGCAAAAAATGCATTTAAAATGCATTGTTTATTGTGAAAATGACAGTTGCAGTTTGGGAGTTAACCACAAGGGGTTATGTGTTCCCTGAAGTGTGTTTACAACTGTAGGGGGGGGGGGCTGTAGGTCTGACATCATTGATTGTGCGTCCCTATATTAGGGAACACACATTCGATGACAGCGCCACAGTGAAGAACGGGGAAGCCGTGTTTACACACAGCTCTCCCCGTTCTTCAGCTCCGGGGACCGATCGCGGGACTGTAGCGGCGATCGGGTCCCGCGGCCACGGAGCTTCGGACCGGGTCACGGGAGCGCGCCCGCGACCCACAGCTGGGCTTTATACAATCACGTACAGGTACGTGATTGTGCCCAGCGGTGCCATTCTGCCGACATATATCGTCGTTAGGCGGTCATTAAGTGGTTAAGGAGCATTATTCTGATATTTTACAACAATTTTTAGATGCAGCTTTTCACAGATTGGTGAACCTCAGCTCATCTCTATGTTTGAGACACTCTGATGCCGCGTACACACGATTGGTTAAACCGATGAGAATGGTCTGATGGACGGTTTTCATCAGTCAAAACCGATCGTGTGTGGGCCCCATAGGTTATTTAACCATCAGTTAAAAAAAAGCCAACTTGTTTTAAATTTAACCGATGGATTCCTAACCGATGGGGAAAAAAAACGATCGTTAGTAGGCACAACCATCGGTTAAAAATCCACGCATGCTCAGAATCAAGTCGACGCATGCTTGGAAGCATTGAACTTCGTTTTTTTCAGCACGTTGTTGTGTTTTACATCACCACGTTCTGACACGATCGCTTTTTTAAACGATTGTGTGTGGGCGCGACGGACCATCAGTCAGCTTCATCGGTTAACCGATGAAAACGGTCCATCGTTCCGTTCTCATCGGATGGACTGATCGTGTGTACGCGGCCGGCATCACTCTCTAATGCCGTGTACACAGTATCGGAATTTCCGACAAGAAAAGTTCAATGTGAGCTTTTGGTCGGAAATTCCAAGAGCAAAAATTTGAGAGCTCGTTCTCGTGGTTTTTCATGAGTACACGGCATAAGAGTCCCTTTTTATACTCAATCACGTTACTGACCTTTTGCATATTAACCTAATTAGCTGCAAAATGTTCTCTCCCTTCTTTCTTGTTAGTACCACTTTGCCAGCTTTTTGTTGCCCAATGTTTTTGAGACATGTTGCTTCCATCAATTTCAAAATTGCCTTATTTTTCTCTAAAAATAGTATATGTTCTCAGTTTAACCATTTGATATTTTTTTATTGTGAATAAAATTAGGATTTATGAGATTTGCAAATAATTGCATTCTGTTTTTATGTAGATTTTACACATACAGTTGTCCCAACTCTGGAACTGGGGTTGTAAAAAAAGTGCCAATGATCAGGGTCAGTGATCATTGGAGTCAGTAGTAGCGCTGTTGCTGTCAGTGGTAGTAAATTAAACTCTATTTACTGGTGTTGGTATAATAAAGTAAGCCCAATTACTGATATCAGTGAAATAATAATCCCAAATCATTGGTGCCAGTTGGACTAAATGAACTCCAATTATTAATATCAGTAGGATAATAAGAGGCAAGCATTGGCGTCAGTGGGAAACAATAGGACTCAATTATTGATATTGGTGGAATAATAATACCTAATAATTTGTGTCAGTTGGACTAAATGAACCCCATGTATTGATATCGGTACAATAGTAAGACCCACTCATTGGTGTCAGTGGGAAGAAATTGGCCCCAATTATTGATATTAGTGGAATAAGAAAATCCAATCATTGGTATCAGTTGGACTTAATGAGCCCTAATTCTTGCTATCAGTAGGATAACAAAACAGAATTATTGGTGTCAGTTGGACTAAATGAGCCCTAATTATTGCTATCAGTGGGATATTAAGCCCCGATTATTGGTGCCAGTGAGTGGGAGCAAAAAAACGACCGCAATGCTGGGCTGGGGTTTTAAATCTTATTCACTTACACGTCTCTGCCTCTTCTTTGTCAGGTCAGAATTTTTCTTGAGTGTCATGCTGGAGATCACTCCAATCGTCACATCACCAGTATACCTGATGCGCCAGATGCTGGAACATAACAGCATTTCAACGCTCCTGAAAGTTGGGAGTCAAGGTTCTGGAAAATATAGAAACCACTCTGAAACATTGGGTGTCTCTCGAGTTTCTTGGGAGACTTGACCTCTTTGTCAAGGAGCCAACTCTGACATGAGGAATCAAAGCCCTGCCCTCTACCAAGATGGCCACCTCTACACAGACACAGTGCAGAACAAGGCATGATGAGACCATGGAAGGCCACAGGCAATAGTGGTGACTAGTTCTTTCCCTTCTTCCTGCCTTGTTTGTTTAGTTATGGATTTGATTGGTCAGTTCCTCTTTAAATTGGTTAGTGAACATTGCAATATTAGATACTTTCAACAATAAACACTGTGGGCTAGATACACATACATTTAGGCGGGCGTATCTCCTATACGCTACGCCACCGTAACTTTGAGAGGCGAGTATGGTATTCTCAAAGATTTTGCGCCCAAAGTTACGGCGGAGTAGCGTATTAGGGCCGGCGTAAGCCCGCCTAATTCAAATGTTGAAGCTGTGGGCGTGTTTTATGTATATTAAGTGTGACCCCACGTAAATGACGTTTCGATCGAACGGCGCATGCGCCGTCCGTGGATGTATCCCAGTGCGCATGCTCCAAATGACGTTGGCAAATCGTCAATGCTTTCGACGTGAACGTAAATTACGGCCAGCCCCATTCACGGACGAGTTACGCGAACGACGTAAAACTTGAAAGATTTGACGCGGTTCCGACGTCCATACTTAACATTGGCTGCGCCATGTTTTTGGTGGATTATCTTTATGCCTGAAAACCCCTTACGTAAATGGCGTACCTTTACTGCGACAGCCGGGCGTACGTTCGTGAATAGGCGTATCTAGCTGATTTACATATTCTAGGCGTAAATCAGCGTACACGCCCCTAGCGGCCAGCGTAAATATGCAGTTAAGGTACGACGGCGTATGAGACTTACGCCGGTGGTATCTTAGCAATATTTAAGCGTATCTCAGTTTGAGAATACGCTTAAATATACGACGGCGGGGATTCGGACTTACGACGGCGTATCTACTGATACGCCCGTCGTAAGTCTACCTGAATCTGGCCCTGTAGAAGCATTTTTCAGCTTAAGCCCGTGTTTCGTTCAGAATGTCCCCCAGTATATACTTTTTCATTTGTTTTTGATATCTTTCATTCTTTTCTGCTGCTTTTGTAAAGTATATCTCTGAGGGCCTTTTCCTTTGCTGTAGATATTTCAGAATGTTTCCAGCAAGTAGCTTATCATGCATTTTCACTGAGTACAGTACAAACACTGCTCAATGTTCTGCTTCTCTGGCACACCAGAATATACTGTAGTCCGCCCACAAGAGAAACTGGGACAAAGTGATTGTTCCATATTTGCTACAATTAAAATGCATTGTCTGTTTATTAATGGTTTCTGGATAACATAGCTGAACTGCATATAATCTCTGTAGTTGGAGCAGAAAATATTGCAGAAGAATTGCACAAAGAAAACTCTTTATTATTCCTTACAGAGTAACTCTGGTTAAAAAATAGGTCCACCCACCAAAAATAATACAGCCAGAAAAGACAAAATGCAGCCTACAGTGGCAGTTACAATGATCCCCGTGGAAAATGCCTGATGTAAAACTCAGCCCCTCCTTTCCCTTATTATTATACAGGATTTACTGTATATAGCACCAACTGTTTACTCAGCACTTCTTAAAATAAAGGGACACAGTACAGTTAAAATGCAATTCAAGACAAGAGTATAAGGCCCCGTACACACGAGGGGATATCCGCTGGAAACGGTCCGCCGGACCGTTTCTAGCGGACATTCCTCCTCCGGATTTTGATCCGATGGCTTGTACACACCATCGGATCAAAATCCGCGCGGAAAACATCCGCGGTGACGTGTCGCGCCGTCGCCGCGACGATGACGCGGCGACGTGCGCGACGCTGGAGGGTAACTACTTCCACGCATGCGTCGAATCATTACGACGCATGCGAGGGATGGGAGCGGACGGATTGATCCCGTGAGTCTATACAGACGACCGGATCAATCCGCTGGAAACGATTCAAGCGGATAGATTTCTTAGCATGCTAAGAAATTTCTATCCGCTTGAAATCGATCGGCCGGACGAATCTCCGCGGAAAAATATCTGCTAGGCCGTACAGACGACCGGATTTGTCCGCTGGAACTGATCCGCGGATCAATCCCAGTACTAGAGTACTAGAGAATGGGAGAGGCTCTGAAGAAGTCCTTGAGAAGAGCGGAGGAGGAGGGAGGAGCAGGTGAAGAGGGTGCTTGAGAGCAAGAGGTCTTGGGAAGAGTGAAGAGGAAAGTTTGGTTGATATTTTTTGATAAGTTTGGTGATGTAGCTTGGGGAATTGTAAAGGGCTTTGTAAAGTGTTAATATTCATATTTTTTTTGTGAGATTGAGATTGGAAGCCACTGGGGGGATTAACAGAAAGAAGTGGCAGACATTGAGCGGTTGGCAGGGTGGGTCTGGCAGCAGCATTCATGAATACTGAAGGGGGTATAGCCTGTATGGAGGTAGGCCAATAAGGAGGAAGTTGCTAAGATCAGAAAAAAAGAATGGATTAGTAGCTTAAGCCTCATACACACGATCGGACTTCCATCTGACTTTTCTGTGGATTTTGCTCTGAATGGGCGTTGGCCGTGAACTTGTTCTGCATACACACGGCAGGACTTTTTCAGCCAACTTTCACCAAATCACGTGGTTTTTCAGCTCTTTACCACCACCCTTTGGGCAACTTCTGCTATTGTTGTCTGATGTTTAGCATTGGTTCTGAGCATGCGTGTTTGTACTTTGGACTTAAGTCCACACGATCGGATTATGCTCCATCGGACATTTGTTGCCGAAAAGTTTAAGAGCATTCACAGCAAACATTTGTCTGATGAAAAAGTGAAAACAATTGTCCGATGGAGCATACACACGGTCAGATTGTCCGATCAAACAAGTCCGTCGGACATTTGTTGTCAAAAAGTCTGATCGTGTGTATGGGCCTTTAGTGATATAAGTGGTTAGGAAGAGAAGTATTTAAAAATGTTACGGAAGTTTAGGTAACAAGATTTGGACAGCGAAAGGAAAGGTCAGAAGATTACATCTAACACCCTAGCATGAGGAGAGGGACTGATAGTTGTGTTAATGATCTTGATGGAACAGTTGGGAGAGGGCCGAATCACAGTCAATCAAGAATTTGGTTTGCATTCATGGAAATATATACTTAGGCAAGGCTTTAGAGATATATATATATATATATATATATATATATATATATATATATATATATAGCATTTTCAGTCAGTTTCAACCACTTTCCATTCACCAGGAATGACACATAGAATCACAACTAATCACAAAAAACTAAGGCCCAGATTCTGAAAGGACTTACGACGGCGCAGCGCCATGTACGCCGTCGTAAGTCCTAATCCGACCCGTCGTATCTATGCCTCTGATTCTTAGAATCAGTTACGCATAGATATCGATTAGATCCGACAGGCGTAAGTCTCTTACGCCGTCGGATCTTTACTGCATTTTTTTTTGACCACTAGGTGGCACTTCCATCGAATTCCGTGTCGAGTAGGCAAATTAGCTAGATACGTGAATTCCCGAACGTACGCGCGGCCGACACAGTAAAGTTACAACGTTTACATTAGGCTTTTCCCGGCGTAAAGTTGCCCTGCTATATGAGGCGCAGCCAATGTTAAGTATGGCCGTCGTTCCCGTGTCGAAATTTGAAAAAGTTACGTCGTTTGCGTAAGTCGTCCGTGAATGGGGCTGGACGTCATTTACGTTCACGTCGAAACCAATGACGTCCTTGCGGCGTACTTTGGAGCAATGCACACTGGGAAATTCCACGGACGGCGCATGCGCCATTCCGCAAAAACGTCAATCACGTCGGGTCACAGTAGTTTTACATAAAACACGCCCCCCTGATCCAAATTTGAATTAGGCAGGCTTACGCCGGCCGATTTACGCTACGCCGCCGCAACTTACGGAGCAAGTGCTTTGAGAATACAGCACTCGCCCGTGTAAGTTGCGGTTGGCGTAACGTAAATCATATATACTACGCCCGCACAATTTTACGCGGCTCTACGTGAATCCGGGCCAAAGCATCTTACCATCCACAAATGCAATCAACCACCAGCCAGGTGTTCAGTGTGACCTTCTTCCTAATGCCCACCAGTCTCAGGAGCATTCCTCCCCCTGACCATCAGGGTATTGGGGGACATCTCCCACTTTCCTCATGTGTCACTACCAATATAGGGAGTCATTCTCCCATTGACAGACAATGGGGTTGATTTACTCAAACTGGAGCACTCAGAATCTGGTGCAGCTGTGCATAGTAACCAATCAGCTTCTAGCTTTAGCTTGGTTCAATTTAGCTTTGACAATAAAACCTGGAAGCTCATTGGTTAATATGCAGAACCACACCACATTCTGTGTGCACCAGTTGTAGTAAATCTCCCCCAATGTGTAAGGTAAAATTGAAATAGTAATTTAAGTGTGTCTTCCTTCCAATGAAGACCAATATAAGAGGTTCCTTGTCTCTCCATCAATATAAGGGGCCAATACATACACTGACCACTATTGTAAAAAGATTCTTCTTCCAATAAAAATCTTCAAATGTACCATACTTTACTAGTACCGCAGGAAATCTATCTTTCCTTGCAAGCTCCGCATATATCCAAAGGCCATGTAAGCATGCTAAAATAGAAACACAAAACTCAGCACATAGGTAGCATAAATAAAAAAAATGGTAAACCACGATGAATCTCCAGGGGCCCTTGCTCAGGCTAACAAGGTCCAATGAGTTGGATGCCGCTGACTCGTGAAAGTGCAGGCTGGGGAAAGGTTCGTCCAGACCCAAAGCACGCTGTAGAAATAGGGAAGAGATAGCCCAGCAGCCGCAAACCTCGCCCGGTTAAGCTGCTAAATTGTTAGCAGGCCTTCATGGTTAAGCCCCCAGGGCGGTGCAAAGCATGTTGGGGCCGGGCTATTCTTTCCTACAAAATAGTAAAGTTGCACTTGCAATAAAATGGCTCGTACAGGGCATATTATCAGGAATACCCCTGCAATGACAAAACAAGCCACACCAAAATATGCTGAAGACACTCTCACTAGGAAGCCACCAAAAGGAGGAGAAACATTAGCAGGAATGATTACCTCTGAAGTGGACATTGCAGAAATAATGAACGAGGAATATAAAAAGAAAAACATCGCCAGAGTGGAAACAGAGGACTGAAAGTTCATCCTGCATATGTGACGTACCTCTGCTAACATGTATCCAGGCCCTAGCCCCTTTTATCAGATGGGCCCAAAAACATGTTAGTGGAGGTACTTTGCATATGCAGGATACAATTTTGGTCGTCTGTTTCCACACTTTGGGGGCAGTTTTATATATTCCATGTCCATGGTTTGTGCAATGTTCACTTCCCTGCTTGTGTCTCTTGTTTGCCAACTACCTATTGAGAGTGTCTTCAGCATCTGTTGAGTGAGTGAGTGAGTGAGTGAGTGAAAAATTTATATAGCGCTACACATGTGAACTGAATCGCCTCTGGGCGCTTGTTTGAGCACTTCTCCCTTGAGCTCAGAAGAGGTGGGTTTTGATCTTTCTCCTAAAGGCCAAGTGGTTCCCCTCCAACCGAATGGAGGTTGGCAAAGTGTTCCAAAGTCGAGGGCCTTGGACAGCAAATCTTCTTTCTCCTTTGGACTTGTATCTGGTTTTGGGGATTTGGAGTAAATTTTGGTTGGAGGATCGCAGAGCGCGATTGGGGTTGTAGGCTTTTATTTTGTCGCATAGGTATTGGGGGGCATTACCCCAAATACATTTATGCGTTAGACAGAGTGCTTTGAAAGTGATTCTGTCTTTCACTGGTAGCCAGTGAAGGCTTCTCAGTGATGGGGAGATCGATTCCCATGTTTTTTTTCCAGTCACCAGACGCACGGCCGTGTTCTGAACGACCTGCAGGCGCGTGATTTGGTACTTTGGGAGTCTGAGATAGAGGGCATTTGCATAGTCCAGCCTGGAGTTAACAATTGTTCCCACCACGACTGCTATGTCTTCTTTAGGAATAAATGGGATTAGTCTGCGCGGTGTGGCCTGGTTTACAATTGGATGGGTATTCTGATAGGCTCGATTCTTACTGCTCCCCAAGCGAAGAGCTGCTGACTGTCAATCCTGCTCTGCTCCTCCACGCTGATTGGAGCGCTGAGCTGTGGAGGGGCGGGGAGCGGCCATCTCAGCGGCTTGCTGAGAGGCTGAGACTTCCATCAGGCCAGGCACCTGGTGGATCCAGACTTCAAGAGTCAGGATGACTCGGGTGCATGTACTGATCTTGGTGACATCAGCAGAGAGTGGACTTCAGACTGCTCTCTGCTGAAAACGGGTCACAGGAGTGCAAAACGAATTGCACTCCTGTGCCCCCTAGGAGAAGCCCAGCCAAATGACCTCAGGCTGGACTTCTCCTTTAATGCTAATGCACCTTGAGCTACAGATAATAGGGTAGATTCAGATAGATTAGCGGATCTTTGGATCCGCGTAATCTATCTGATTTACGATCCGCCGGCGCAATTTTGAGAGGCTAGTGCTGTATTCAGAAAGCACTTACCTCGAAACTTGCGCCGGCGAATCGTAAATCCCCTGGCGGAATTCAAATTCCGCGGCTAGGGGGAGTGTAGTATTTAAATCAGGCGCGTCCCCGCGCCGATTTAAATGAGCATGCGCCGCCGGCTAAATTTCCCAGCGTGCATTGCTCCAAATGACATCGCTAGGACGTCATTGGTTTCGGCGTGAACGTAAATTACGTCCAATCCATATTCGCGACTGACTTACGCAAACGATGTACAAATTCAAAACTTGGCGCGGGAACGACGGCCATACTTAACATTGGATACGCCGCATATAGCAGGGGTAACTTTCTGCCGGTAAAAAGCCGAACCCAAACGACGTAAAAAAAAAGCGACAGGCGGGCGTTCGTTTCTGAATCGGCGGATCTCCTCATTTGCATATTCGTTGCGTATACAAATGGAAGCGCCACCTAGCGGCCGGCGGGAGATTGCAGCCTAAGATCCGACGGTGTAAGTCACTTACACCTGTCGGATCTAAGGGAGATCTGTGCGTAACTGATTCTTATGAATCAGTCGCATAGATCCGACCGTCGGATCTCAGAGATACGACGGCGTATCAGGAGATACGCCGTCGTATCTCTATCTGAATCTCCCCCACTGTCATTATTAGCAGAAGTTCCCTTAGACCTGACAGGCCCTGTACACACGATCGAACATGTCTGATGAAACTGGTCCGCGGACCAGTTTCAGGAGACTGATCCGACCGTGTGTACAGCCTAGCAGACAGGTTTTTCCAGCAGACAAGTTTTAAAGCATGCTTTAAAACTTGTCGGCTGGAAATCCGTCCGTCCGACATGTCCGCTGGTTAGTACACCTAACCAGCGGACAGATATCTCCCGCATGCGTCGAATGGATTCGACGCATGCGTGGAAGTATTTTACTTCCTGGTTTGGTGACGTGGCGGCATCAACGTCACCGCCACGTCACCGCGCTGTCTGTCCGCGGGGATTTCGGTTTGATGGTGTGTACAGCCATCAGACCGAAATCTCCGAGCGGACATGTCCGCGGACCGTTTTCATCGGACATGTTCGATGGTGTGTACGAGGCCAAAGACATTACAAGAGTCATCTATTTTTAAGGCTTGAAAAATGCCGGGTTAAAGTATTGCATTAGCTATGTGTGGATACATCTGCATGCGTGAGCAGATAATAAAAGTGTATTGTATCATGTAATTCCCGTTCTTGTTCCTTTATTATCAGGATTACAGATATAAAGTAATAGGGATCAACATCTGGCAGTTCATTCAGTGGAGAAGTTGCATCTTCTTGTATGTAGACAATAGAAGGAGCACCAACCAATCTGCATATGACATTTCATCATCAAAGCAGGTACAGAAAAATCATTAGTTGCACCAAACGTTATAAATAATTTCACCAGACACGGAAAGAAATAAAACATTTCCGCAGTTGTAGCAAAAAAAACGATTAAAAAAATAAAAAAAGGAAGTAGAATTGTCTGGATTGCAAAATAGTATCAAGACAATTCAAGGAACTTATGAAGGGAAATGACAGGCCTACAGGTATATTTAGTTTTTGAAAAGGTTGAGTCTCACTTATTTAGATTTTCCTGCATATTGCTAAACAATCTAATGCTGGCTAACGTTGACATTAAAGTAGAGTTCCACTCTAAAAATTAATTTTCTATTAACAGCTTGCCTTTAATGTAAAAAAAAAAAAAAAAAAAATGTTTTACTCACTTCTATCTGGCTGTTGCTAGGCAGATTTTGTAATCTGCCTAGTTCCTGGTCCTAGGTGGTTCAACTTCCTGTCCTAAAACCCCATTGCCTCCTGGGAAATGATGACACTAATTTCCTAGGAATCTCTGGGCATTACTGTGCCTAAAAATCGCCCAGCATGCACCTCTCCCTGAAAACCAGAAAGATAAAGGACTGGGCTTCACATGCCCACACATATGATGGATACGGCCACAACATGAGCTGGAGGATAAAAGGCAAGTGTTTGCAATGATTTCTGGAACGATTGGGGAGCTATTTCCGTATTTATCGGGGTATTGCGCGCTCCGGCGTATAGTGCGCACCCCTAAAGTGGACCCGCATTCCTGTGGAAAAAATATTTTTGTAAGTTTTACAGTTTTGGTGTCTTGCGCGGCGTCCATCGGCGGCCTCGTCGGGTCCGGCGTCCGTCTGCGGCTTCGGGTGTCCTCTTCGTCGGGTCCGGCGTCCTTCTGCGGCGTCCTCCCCGCTCATTTCCCGTGCCGAGTTTGAATACTGCGCCGGCATATACCGAGCGCAGTACACTCGTGTATAGTCGGGCAGGCTCGGCTACTCTCGCGCTCACGTCCTGGACGTACAGGACGTGAGCGCGAGAGTAGCCGAGCCTGCCCGACTATACACGAGTGTACTGCGCTCGGTATATGCCGGCGCAGTATTCAAACTCGGCACGGGAAAGCGGGTATCGGCGTATACCGCGCACCCACGATTTTGCCCTGATTTTCAGGGCAAAAAAGTCCGCGGTATACGCCGATAAATACGGTAATATGTTTTAGGGACTATTTAATGTGATTCATTTTTGCTTGCAAAAAAAATAAAAAATTATGCCTGGAACCCCACCTTAAAGTGGTAGTAAAGTCTACTATATTTTTTTTCTAGGGGCCCCCAGGTGGGTTATGCCATAACATGCTAGTATGCACCAAATATTAGCTTGAGTAGGGGTATGTTCAAGAGGCAGGCTGTGATTGAGAGGGGCGTGGTGGTGGCTGAACAAATTACCCAATATCAGCAAGCCGTGTATGTGCACAGTGTCCTGTACCTCTGAATGGCCACATAAAAGAATGAAAACTGACCACACAAGCATGGATCAGCTTCTGTGCTTTGCGTGGTCAGTTTAGAAAAAGGAAGAAAGGTGACTGGCATGATCAACTAGGTATTACAGATGGAAGAAGTAAGAAGGGGCATTCAAAAAGTTAATGGCTTGACACAAAGAGTGACCACGCAGACATGAAACATTATCACCGCACCAAGCCACTTATCCACATGTTTAAAATGGCGCATTTACGCTATATGGTTTTTGTGTGCTCCTTGCAACCAGTTGACACCCCCAGTAGTCAAGTTGAAAGTGGAAGAAGGTGGCTCAGAGTGTTCCATCAGCGGGCAAAGTGATGGTGACAGTCTTCCTGGATTCCGAAGGTGTGGATCATTGTTGAGATCTTCTCAGAGTCTGGACCAGTTCTGTTGCCTGAATCTGGGCCACAGGAGTGCAGAAACAAGTACCCCCCCCAGTGACCCAGAAGAGACGTAACAAAAAAGCTTTGGTCATAATTCTCTTTTAAAGTACAGTTTTCAAAATGACCCAAATCTTTCCTTATGCAGTTTATCGGGATTCTCTGTCCTTTCCCTGCAGCAGCTTCCAATTCACTGACACCGTGGGGATGATTTACTTAACCACTTGCTTTCTAGGCACTTAAACCCCCCTCCTGCCCAGACCAATTTTCAGCTTTCAGCGCTCTCACGCTATGAATGACAATTGTGCGGTCATACAATACTGTACTCAAATGATTTTTTTCCCCACAAATAGAGCTTTCTTTTGGTGGTCTTTGATCACCTCTGCAGTTTTTATTTTTTGTTAAAAAATATTAAAAAAGACCGAATACAAAACCGTTTTAATGTAATTTTTCTTCTTCATTGATGTACGCTGATGAGGCTTCACTGATAGGCTGCATTGATGGGCATCGATAAGGCGGCACTGGTGGACACTGGTAGGTGGTAGTGATGGGCACTGATGGGTGGTGGGTGGCAATACCTGCCTGTCATATACCTGTCATTTATCAGCCCCCTGTTATATACTCTATTAGCCGGTCCCTATAATACTATTTTATTTAATTTATTTTGTTCGTTCTCTTCCTTTCTTCCTTTTTCCTCCTCCCGGTTGCTTCAATCCCCCTTTTGCATTTCTGATGTCAGATTTTGCACTGTGCGAGCCACACCCCCACCCTTCACCACCACTCCCGTTAGCTCCCTCCTTCTCGTACAGCATCACTCCTTCCACTCCCCGTTTGTTTCGCCTTGTCTCCTCCCCACCCCTGCCATGTAAATCTAGCTCCATGCTCCCCATCCAACAGCTTGAGAAAGGAGTGCGGCAGCCGCGTCACACACTGCCTGACCACTCGGAAACGCGTCGCACACCCGGTGACGTCGTCATCCTCCGCCTGCTGTCCACCAGCATTCCAAGCCTCGGTTTGAGGATCTCCTATCGCAACCGGCTTTCTTCACCAGCGATGGAAAGATAACCTCACCACACAGCGCTCCAGCAGGACCAGGAAGTGAGCGACGGCCGGATGACACACTTCCCTCCCTAATTGCTTGCTGACACTGCCCATCTTGTGTGTACCTATGGTGCTGATTTGATGCCTGATGCATTGGCTTTACTGCGCATTTTTTACTTGTTTTTTTTAGAGCTGACTGACCAGACTGTGCACTCTCCAGTTTTAGAAACTCGAACCTATAATGTTTGCTCTGCACCCCCCTTCATGGCTCATAATCCATGCAGTGCATTCATGGTTTAAAAAAAATTCTCCTGGGCAAATCGGCACAAAAAGTGTGCCAGGACTGTCAAACCCACAGGATCCACCTCAAACATACAGAAGAGAGGATGTAACGTAAATCTGCCGGCGTAAGCCCGCGTAATTCAAAGTAGGCTTGGAG
Organism: Rana temporaria; assembly: GCF_905171775.1. NCBI lineage: Eukaryota > Metazoa > Chordata > Amphibia > Anura > Ranidae > Rana > Rana temporaria. The sequence continues at coordinate 57,628,666 of NC_053493.1, read as the reverse complement.
TGGGCGTGTTGTATGGTAATCTGGTATGACCCCACGTAATTGATGCTTTTTACGAACGGCCCATGGACGTATCCCAGTGCGCATGCGCAAAATCACGTCGCAAATAGTCAATTCTTTCGATGTGAATGTAACTTACGCAAAGCCCTATTCGCGAACGATTTACGCAAATGACGTAAACAACGGAAAATTCGACGCTGTCCCGACGTCCATACCTAACATTGGATACACCTCATAGAGGCAGGGGTAACGTTACGCCGAAAAAAGCCTTACGACGTAAAAAAATGCGCCGGGTGGACGTATGTTTGAGAATCGGCGTATCTAGCTAATTTGCATACTCTACGTGGAAATCAACGGAAGCACCACCTAGCAGCCATCGTAAATATGCACCTAAGATCCGACGGCGTACTAAGACGTACGTCAGTCGGATCTAGCCCACATTGAGGCGTATCTTGTTTTGTGGATACAAAACAAAGATACGACGGCGCATCGTAGAACTTACGTGGCGTATCAATAGATACACCGCCGTAAGTTCTTTGTGGATCTGGCCCAATGTATTTTTTATAAATGTGTGTGCAGATCATAATTTCTCTCCATAAAATAAAGTCTCGCTACTCCATTGTTTCCAAACATTCAGTCATGTGCGGGGTTTAGCCACTACCTCTTACAATAACATGAAATCATACGAAGAATGTGCTTGTTTAAAAAACAAAACTCCCCCAATGTTTCCTTGGTGTGGCTGCTTTGATCTACCCAATGATAAAATTATATTCAGCTCAAACGCTGATTGTTACCCTAAGCTACAATCCCGTTTTTCTGACGTTCAATTAGAAGAATTTCGAATTTTAACCACTTCCATACAGGGCACGTATACACCTTCCCGCCCAAGCCAATTTTCAGCTTTCAGCACTGTCGCACTTTGAATGGCAATTGCGCGGTCATGCTACACTGTACCCAAACAAAATTGGCGTCCTTTTTTACCCACAAATAGAGCTTTCTTTTGGTGGTATTTGATCACCTCTGCGATTTTTTTTTTTTGCGCAACAACTAAAAAAAGACCGACAATTTTGAAAAAAATTACGTTTTTATTTTTTTCTGTCATTTTTTTGTAAATAAGTACGTTTTCTCTTTCAATTACGGGCACTGATATGGTGGCACTGATGGGCACAGATGAGATGGCACTGATGGACATCGACGAGGTAGTACTGACGGGCACAAATGAGGTGGCACTGATTGGCGGCGCTGGTATGCGGCACTGATGGGCACACATAGGCGGCACTCATGGGCACACATAGGCGGCACTCATGGGCAGCACTGATGGGCACTCATGGGCAGCACTGATGGGCACTCATGGGCGGCACTGATAGGCACTCATGGGCGGCACTGGGCACTCATGGGCGGCACAGATGGGCACTCATGGGCGGCACAGATGGGCACTGTGGGGTGGCACTTATGGGTGGCACAGATGGGCACTGTGGGGTGGCACTGATGGGCACTGTGGGGTGGCACTGATGGACACTGTGGGGTGGCACTGATGGACATTGTGGGGCGGCACTGATGGACACTGTGGGGCGGCATTATTTACTTGTTTACTTGTTGCCAGTCAGTGCCCATTTGTGGGCACTGATTGGCATCTTTTTTTTTTTGCATCTTTTTTATTTTTTTTTCCAGACTTTTTTTTTTCAGACTTTTTTTTTGGACTTTTTTTTGCCCCTTTTTTTTAGTTTTGCCCTTCCCTAGTGGGCATCCCTGGTGGTCCATGTGGCGATCCGAGGGGGGGCTGCGCTGATAAACAATCAGCGTGAACCCCCCCTGTCAGGAGAGCCGCCGATCGGCTCTCCTCTACTCGCGTCTGTCAGACGCGAGTGAGGAAGAGCCGATCAACGGCTCTTCCTGTTTACATCGTGATCAGCCGTGGTTGGACACGGCTGATCACATGGTAAAGAGTCTCCGTGAGAGACTCTTTACCGAGATCGGTGTTGCGGGGTGTCAGACTGACACCCCGCAACAACGATCGCCGCGATGCGCGCCCCCGGGGGCGCGCAGCGGCTAAGAATCCTGAGGACGTCATATGACGTCCAGTCAGGATTCTACAACCACTTTGCCGACGTCAATTTGTCATTGGCGGGCGGCAAGTGGTTAAAGTGGAGGACATCTCATTAAATCCACACTTCACATGAACCAGTATGAAGTATTCACCAAATCTATATAGAAGAACCCAAAAAGTCCCGACACCACTGCCAAACGCAGAGCTGTATACTTTATGTAGTTCATGCTATATACAATTTATAGAATGCTGACAGTGGCTGCATCGATTAGTAAAGGAAATATTTAGTTTGAGCCAGTTTGGCCTAAACAAACTATTTTAAAGGAACACTAAAGATAATTTATTTTTATTTTTTTAAATAACAAACATGTTATACTTGCCTCCACTGTGCAGCTCGCTTTGCACAGAGTGGCCCCGAACCTGGTCTTCTGGGGTCCCTCGGCGGCTGTCTCGGCTCCTCCCCGCAAGAACTAACCACCTTCATGCGAGCGAGCTCTCATGGTGGTGAGTTCTTGCGGGCGCGCATCATTGGATGTGATTGACAGCAGGGTGAGCCAATGGCTGCGCTGCTTTCAATCAACCAATGAATGAGCCGAGAAGCCGGCCGAGAAGCCTGCGCATTCACGGCGTGGGACTTTCGAGGGGTCGGGTAATCCACAGATTTTTTTCACTATAATGCATAGAATGCATTAAGGTGAAAAAACGTTTACCTTTACAACCCCTAAAAAGCGGAGGTTCACCCTAAAAACAAATTTTTAACATTAGATTCAGGCGAGTTGTTAGAAGCACAATCGGGTGTTTTTTTTTAAAATCATTGCCGTACATACCGTTTTAGAGATATATGTTCTCCGCGGCTTCCGGGTAAAATCTGCGGGACTGGGCATTCCTAAATTGATTGACAGGCTTCCGACCGTCGCATACAGCACGTCACAAGTTGCCGAAAGAAGCCGAACGTCGGTGCGCAGGCGCCTTATAGAGCCGACTCGCCGTGCGGCTTCTTTCGGCAACTCGTGACGCGCTGTATGCGACGGTCAGAAGCCTGTCAATCAATTAGGAACGCCCAGTCCCGCAGATTATACCCCGAAGCCGCGGAGAACATCTATCTCTAAAACAGTATGTACGGCAATGATTTAAAAAAAAAATATAAAAAAAACACCCGATTGTGCTTCTAACAACTCGCCTGAATCTAATGTTAAAAAAAAATTTTTGGGTGAACCCCCGCTTTAAAGTGCCAGTATGCATGGAGTTGGGCTTTGAAGTAATTTTTTATATATTTTTTTAAGCTGCAGGTTTTTATCCTAAAAGTGGTTGTAAAATCAGAAGGTTTTTTATCGTAATGTGCTGCAGCCGCCCTCTCAGCTCCCCACAATACTTACCTGAGGTACATCTACATCCAGAGATGTTGCAGGAGTGTCGCGGCTGCCTCCTTATTGGCTGAGATGGCAGCACGGTTCCATTGGCTCCCGCTGCTGTCAGTCAAAGTCAGTCAGCCAATGAGGAGAGAAAGAGAGCGGGGCCGGGACGCGGCTCTGTGTCTGAATGGACACAGGGAGTTGTGGCTTGGCTCGGGTTGCCGCATAGCAAGCTGCTTGCTGTGGGGGCACTCAACAAGAGGAAGGGGCCCGGAGCATCGAAGAGGCACCGGAGAAGAAGAGGATCCAGGCTGCTCTGTGCAAATCCACTGCACAGGGCAGGTGAGTATAACATGTTTGTTATTTTTAAATAAACAAGACTTTAGTATCACTTAAACCATAGGTGGCAAACATAAGGCCCGCGGGCCGAATGCGGCCCTCCAGACCATTTAATGTGGCCCTTGCACCTCTCCTGCAGCTGCAGCCCTCCTCTGGTCTTCCTCAAGATCCTTACTTTCTGCTTTTAAGTAATGCATCCAGCTTCTTCCCAGCAGCAGCATAAGGAAAGGGGGGTGCACTGTGATGTAAGGGAGAGTGGGGAACGCAACTTCTGGTGGTGGGTTAGCTCTTGGCATCTAATGTAAGGGGGAGGGGATGCGCTGGACATCTAATCTTACACATACGACCGGCCCTTTTGAGGGCAATCATAATGCTGATGTGGCCCACGATGAAATTGAGTTTGACACCCCTGACTTAAACTATCCCAAACTTCAGCATTAACTAAACAGAGCATGTGAAATCCCACCTCCAGCACACACAATATCCTTTCCAGAGTACAATTCCACCTACAGCACACGCAATATTCTTTCCGCAGTGAAATCCCACCTACAGCGCATGCGTTATGCTTTTCGCAGTGAAATCCCACCTACAGCGCATGCGTTATGCTTTTCGTAGTGAAATCCCACCTCAAGCGCACACAATATCATTTCCACAGTGAAATTCCACCTCTAGCACACACACACTATCCTTTTTCACAGTTAGAATCCGTCTTCTACACACATTAGTCTTTCCCCTGTACCTTTCTCAAACACACACAACCTCCAGTTCTGCTTCTAAAGTATCTTCGCTATATACCCACACTAAGGCTGGATTCACACCTATGGCATTTTTAGTGCTTTTTGCATTTTGCAGATTTGCACTACAGAACGTGTTCCATAGGAAACCATGGTAAATGGACAGTAGTGCAAATCTGCAAAATGCAAAAAGCACTAAAAATGTATAGATGTGAATCCAGCCTTACACCACACAAACTGCATACTACATACAGACCCTAAATATCTTCAGCACTCAGAGTACATCTCAGTTTAGCAGTAGTCTCTGATCTCCCTCCTACATGTTCTCCCAATAGAGACTATGGGCCAGATTCACAGAAGAAGTACGCCGGCGTATCTACTGATACACCGGCGTACTTTCAAATTTGCCGAGTCGTATCTTTAGTTTGAATCCTCAAACCAAGATACGACGGCTTCTGGCTTCGATCCGACAGGCGTACGGCTTTGTACGCCTTTGGATCGTAGGTACAATACTTTGGCGCCCGCTGGGTGGAGTTTGCGTCGTTTTCCGCGTCGGGTATGCTAATTAGCTTTTTCCGGCGATTCACGAAGGTACGTGCGGCCGTCGCATTCTCTTACGTCGTCGCTAGTCGGCTTTTCCCGGCGTATAGTTAAAGCTGCTATTTCGTGGCGTATAGATAGACCTGCCATGTTAAAGTATGGCTGTCGTTCCCGCGTCGAATTTTGAATTTTTTTTTTGCACAAGTTTGTGAATCAAGCACTTGCCCGTAAAACTTGCGGCGGCGTAACGTAAATGCGATACGTTGCGCTGCCGCAGATGTACCTGAATCTGGCCCTAAGAGACTACAGGTGGCTATGCTGACACACATAAGGCAGGCATGGCCCACTTCTGTCACCATCATGAAACCATACCTGAGAGATGCCATTCATATATCGCTGGAGTGTATATGGACAGAAAATGGCTGCAAAGCGGCTGCCAGAGATCAGCAGCACTGATGAGCTATAAAAAATAAATTGGGACCTCATTAAGTTTAAATCCTTCGACTTACTGTATAAAACGTTTCGATGGGATGTTTGATGCGAAAGCAGACTTACTTCACACTAGAATACATTAGGCCCAGAGAACAAAACAGATGAAGTTTTGTTCAAATATGGAAATTTTTACATAAATATTAGTGACCGTTATAAAAAGCTTATATTTCACCTATGTAAGGTTCATAACAGAACCATTCCACGGTCTTATATTTCAAAAAGACTCTCCCTACTACAGTATGTCTTGCAGTACAGTAAAGGTAGTAAATAATGTAAAAGGAGCGCCCTCTGGTGGAAAAATGCAAAAATACAATTCAACCTTGCAGCTGGATTTTACTGGTAATTTTCTCTTTCAAATTAAGAAAATAAAAGTTTACATCTGACGGGATACCGTGAGCAACACATTACAGTTTTCAAGGTGTCTGCCAGATGCACCTAAAATCACTATTGGTTTTGTAGCAGACAAAGCCAATAATACCAACTGCAAAAATCATTACTGATTGCAGTGCAAATGGAATGGACATATTCTAAAAATGTAGGCCCCCATTCACACTGTGGGGGAGATCCACAAAGATCTGCCCCGGCGCAGCGTATCTGAGATACGCTACGCCGCCGTAACTTACTTCTCTTTGGTTCGAATCCAGAAAGAATTTGCGCCGTAAGTTATGGCGGCGTAGTGTATCTCTCGCAGCGTAAGGGCACGGAATTCAAATTGGGCGGGTAGGGGGCGTGTTTCATTTAACTGAAGCGCGTCCCCGCGCCGAACAAACTGCGCATGCACCGTCCCTAAATTTCCCGCCGTGCATTGCGCTAAATGACGTCGCAAGGACGTCATTGTTTTGACGTGGACGTAAATTACATCCATCCCGATTCACGGACGACTTACGCAAACGAAAAAAAATAATTCAAATTAAATGCGGGAACGACGGCCATACTTAACATAGCAGGTTTAACTATACGCCACGAAACGGCAGCTTTAACTATACGCCGGAAAAAGCCGACTAGAGACGACGGCCGGTCGTACGTTCGTGGATCGTCGGAAATAGCTCATTTGCATACTCGACCCAGCGGACGCCGAAGAATTGCATCTTAGATCCGAAGGCGTACGAAGACGTACGCCTGTCGGATCTAACCCAGATGCCGTCGTATCTTGTTTTGAGGATTCAAAACAAAGATACGACGCAGGAAATTTAAAAGTACGCCGGCGTATCAGTAGATACGCCGGCGTACTTGCTTTGTGGATCTGCCCCTGTGTGTGTAGGGCACATGCATGTTTTTCATGGATTGTTGAGCTTCACGCATAGGGCATTTAATTTCATGGGCTGCCCTACATGCCCCAAACGTGGCAAAGAAGTTCAAGTATATTTTTAAGCTTATTTGTCTTTTAGGGATGGGTTTGTCATATTGATTTTCACGCCCCAAACCACGCCATAACAATGAATGGCACCGCAAGCACAACACACGTTTTTATACTTTACATGAACAAAATCACTTGATGTTACACAAATGTGGATGTGGCCAAACAATCATTTCAAGAGTCCAAAATCTTTTATTGGTAATCATATGTGATACCAGGAAGGCAAAAATAAAATTGCTATTGGACTCAAAGCAAAAGCTCCAGGATATAAATATCTGACAGGAGAAAGAACTGATGTGCATTTGCACCTGCCACTTTGAGCGACTGATCACTTGGGCATAGAGGCAGGCGCAAATGAACATCAATTTTTTCCCTCATCGGACAATTATATCCAGAAGGTTTTGCTTTCGGTACAATTGATACATTTTTGGCCCCTAAAATACATAGTAGGCAGGGTTGAAAAAAGACACAAGTCCAACCAATGTGTGTGATATGACAGTATTACCTTGTATATCCCTGTATGTTGTGGTCGTTCAGGTGCTTATCTAATAGTTTCTTAAAACCATCGACCGCCCCCCCCCCCCCCCCTGTTGAGACCACCACCTGTGGAAGGGAATTCCACATCCTTGCCGCTCTTACAGTAAAGAACCCTCTACGTAGTTTAAGGTTAAACCTCTTTTCTGCTAATTTTATTGAGTGGCCATGTGTCTTGTGAAACTCCCTTCCGCAAAAAAGTTTTATTCCTATTGTGGGGTCACCAGTATAGTATTTGTAAATTGAAATCAAATCCACTCTCTTCTCCAGAGAGAATAAGTTCAGTGATGGCAACCTTTCTTCATAACTAACATCCTCCAGACCCTTTATTAGCTTTGTTGCCCTTCTTTGTACTCGCTCCATTCCCAGTACATACTTTCTGAGGACTGGTGCCCAGAACTGGACAGCATACTCTAGGTGCGGCCAGACCAGAGTCTTGTAGAGCGGGAGAATTATCATTTTATCTCTGGAGTTAATCCCCTTTTTAATGCATGCCAATATTCTGTTTGCTTTGTTAGCAGCAGCTTGGCATTGCATGCCATTGCTGAGCCTGTCATCTACTAGGAACCCCAGGTCCTTTTCCATCCTAGATTCCCCCAGAGTTTCTCCCCCCAGTGTATAGATTGCATTCATATTTTTGCCACCCAAATGCATTATTTAAAATTTTTCTACATTGAACCTCATTTGCAATGTAGTTGCCCGCCCCATTCATTTGTTCAGATCTTTTTGCAAGGTTTCCACATCTTGCGGAGAAGTTATTGCCCTGCTTAGTATCGTCCGCAGATACAGAGATTAAAGGAACACTAAAGGTTTGTTTTTTATTAGATCGATTTATTGCTGTAAGCTAGAGCATTTAAATATCACTTACCTCGTTTTTCCTTTTGACCTCCAAAATACAGTAATCCAGGTTTGAAAATGCCATTTCCTGTCTCTCCTCTTCTTGCTTTCCACCAGCATCTGAACCGTTTTGCATGGTGGAAAGCAGAATGTGCTCACCCCCTCCCTATGACTACAGCCCTGTGTGAGGATGCTCTCTTATCCCTCACAGGCATGGAGGCTAAGTCTAATGGGAACTGTAGTTCCCATTAGGCCGTGATGTAGCAAGAATGAATGCGCACCGCAAACCAGGAAGTCAGTGAGAATAACGATTCAGGAGTGATGGAGGTGAATAAAACAGCTCGATTTCAACAGGTATCAAACTAGTTATAATGCAAAACATTACTTTTTACTTTATCAGCTACTGTCAGACTTTAATTTAAGAGGAAATTATTTTTGTCTTTACAACCCCTTTAAGCTGTTTGTCAATTGTAATTACCAATAAAGGATATCAGACTCAAGGTGATAATTTTGCCCTTTTTCTTGTTTTTACGCAACATTTGAATCATGGTTTCTTACTGAAGATATTCTGTGAGATGCAGCATCCCAGCTTTTTCATAAGGTTTTTTTTTTTCTATCGGTGCTACACATTACATTCTTACACACTACATCCTAAAAGCACTGCGCCATCTAGTGGATAAAGTGGTGATTCACATTTCCAGGAAACCCCTGGCTGTATCTATATTGGAGTGGGAGCACACATATACCCGCTGTATATATACACCTACCTGTCAAAGAAAGTTGAATTCTATACTGCCACTTTTGTTTCACATGCTTCTGCCACACAGCAATGCCAATTCATTCACTATGCTAAGTTCCACCTCAGTTTTCCTGTCGCCTAGATCATTCCCATGGATGAGGACGTAAAATGTAAGAAGCTGCAAAACTAAAACTAGGAAAAAGGATCATCTTCCTCCCTGAACAGTTGTATGCAAAAGTTTAGGAACCCCTGACAATTTCCATTTATAAATATTTGGGTGTTTGGATCAGCAATTTCATTTTGATCTATCAAATAACTGAAGGACACAGTAATATTTCAGTAGTGAAATGACGTTTATTGGATTAACAGAAAATGTGCAATATGCATCAAAACGAAATTATACAGGTGCATAAATTTGGGCACCCCAACAGAAAAATCACATCACAATATTTAGTAGAGCCTCCTTTATCAGAAATAACAGCCTCTAGATGCTTCCTATAGCCTGTAATGAGTGTCTGGATTCTGGATGAATGCATTTTGGACCATTACTTCTTACAAAACATCTCCAGTTCAGTTAGGTTTGATGGTTGCCGAGCATGGACAGCCCACTTCAAATCACCCCACAGATGTTCAATGATATTCAGGTCTGGGGACTGGGATGGCCATTCCAGAACATTGTACTTGTTCCTCTGCATAAATGCCGAGTAGATTTTGAGCCGTGTTTTGGGTCGTTGTCTTGTTGAAATATCCAGCCCCGGCGTAACTTCAACTTTGTGACTGATTCCTCAACATTTTTCTCAAGAATCTGATATTGAGTGAAATCCATGAGACCCTCAACTTTAACCAGATTCCCAGTACCGGACTGGCCACACAGCACGATGGAACCTCCACCAAATTTTACTCTGGGTAGTAAGTGTTTTTCTTGGAATGCTGTGTTCTTTTGCCGCCATGCATAACACACCTTGTTATGACCAAATAACTCAATCTTTGTTTCATCAGTCCGCAGCACCTTATTCCAAAATGAAGCTGGCTTGTCCAAATGTGCGTTTGCATTCCTCAAGCGACTCCGTTTGTGGCGTGTGTGCAGAAAAGGCTTCTTTCGCATCACTCCCCATACAGCTTCTCCCTGTGCAAAGTGCGCAGAATTGTTGAAGGAAGCACAGTGACACCATCTGCAGCAAGTTGATGTTGTAGGTCTTTGGAGGGGGTCCGTGGGCTATTTTTGACCGTTTTCACCATCCTTCGCCTCTCCAATATTTTATGTGCCTGCCACTTCTGGCCTTAACCAGAACTGTACCCGTGGTCTACCATTTCCTCACTATGTTCCTCGCAGTGGACACTGACCCCTTATATCTCTACCATAACTTTTTGTAGCCTTCCCCTAAACCATAATGTAGAACAATCTTTGTTTTCAGGTCATTTGAGAGTTGTTTTGAGGCCCCCATGTTGCCACTCTTCAGAGGAGAGTCAAAGAGAACAACAACTTGCAATTGGCCACCGATGCATCTGTCTATGAAGTTCAAGGCTTAATGAGCTCACCAAACCAATTGTGTGTTCCAATTAATCAGTGATAAGTAGTTACAGGTATTCAAATCAACAAAATGACAAGGGTGCCCAAATTTATGCACCTGTCTAATTTCCTTTTGATGCATATTGCACATTTTCTGTTAATACAATAAACCTAATTTCACTACTGAAATATTACTGTGTCCTTCAGTTATTTGATAGATCAAAATTAAATTGCTGATCCAAACACACAAATATTTATAAATGGCAATCATGGAAATTGTCAGGGGTTCCTAAACTTTTGCATACAACTGTATGATATAACATGTTTGTATTTGCAAAACTGGCTAGACAGGGATACAAATTATTTGGTAGATAAAACAGTAAACAATCTTAGTTCTTCTCCTACCTATCACAACCCTCCTCCTAAAACTCTGTCTCCTCCTCTCCACTTCCTCTTTCTGTAGGGATCCCCCAAGACTCTGTTCTTGGACCACTTCTCTTCTATATCAACACCTCCTCCCTTGGTCACTTGATAACCCCCCTTGGCTTCCAATACCATCTCTATGCCGATGACACCCAAATCTATCTCTCTACTCCTCACCTGACCCCCTTCAGTCTCCTGTCGCATTACTAACTTAGTAACTGACATTTCAACATGGATATTGCACCACTTCCTTAAACTTAATCTCTCTAAAACCGAGCTAATATCCCCCTTCGATTTTTCCATCAAGATCAAAAATGCCAATATCAGTCCCTCCCATCGCGCCAGGGTCCTAGACTCTAACCCAGGGGTGGCAAACTCAAATTCATCGGGGGCCGCATTAGCAGTATGGTTGCCCTCAAAGGGCCGGTTGTATCTGTAAGACTACGTGTCCACTATTATCATAAATAATTGTCACTGCATTTGTTTATTACTGGTTTTATGGAGCGCAGGATTCAGGAGTTTGCTGCGTACGAAATGCAGGATACAGGAGTATGCTATGGACCGTGTGCAATATCTGACCTCTGCACCCTCCACTCTTCTTCCATCCACCCTGGGATAGGATGGGGTGGGGTAGGATGAGATGGGATGAGATGGGATGGGGGTGGATGGGATGGGGTGGGGGGGTGCCGTAGGATGGGATGGGGACGGGATGGGGTGGTATAGGATGGCATGGGGTGGGGGTGGAGTGGGGTAGGATGAGATGGGATGGGGTATGGTGGGGTGGGATGGGCTACCTGACATACACAATGACTTCACCTACCTGACATACACTGACCTCACCTACCTGACATATATGGACCTACCTGACATACACTGACCTCACCTACCTGACATACATGGACCTACCTGACATACACAATGACTTCACCTACCTGACATACATGTAACATGGACCTACCTGACATCATGTGTCACAGCATCCAGCCAGCCAGAAAGGAGGAGAGGAGAGCCACCCGCCCATGCACTAGTGTCATATTCTGCTCCCTAGTGCATGGTGTCGAGGAGGCTTGTAATTGCCGCTTTCTGGAGTCTGCAGCGCCTATGATGGACGTCACACGTCCCGCGGTCCTGTGATTGGATCTCCAGGACGTCCATCATAGGAGCCGGGTGTACCAAGATGGCCGACCGCTCCGGAGCTAGGCCGAAGCCGCGGCCTTTCCTAAGGCCGAGGCAGCGGTGCGCTCCGCGGATCATGGATCGGTCACGATCCGTTGCATCACTGGTGGCAACAGACGGCCCGTTTCCCGGGCCACATGGCAAGGTCTCGCGGGCCGGATTCGGCCCGCGGGCCTTGTGTTTGCCACCCCTGCTCTAACCCATCCTTTTCTGACCCAAATCCAATCAAAATCTTTTAGACCACCTCCGTACCAACTCTAAAATTCACCCCTTTTTACCTAATGAAACCACCAAGTTACTCATTCACTCAACTGTTATCTCTCACCTTAACTAGTGGAACTCCCTCCTCATAGGCCTACCTCTGCATAGGCTATCCCCTCTTCAGTCTATCCTGAATGCTGCTGCCAGACTCGTCTACCCAACCACTCAGTGTCTGCCACCCCTCTCTGCCAAACTCCTACACTGGCTTCTAAATGCCCAGCAAATTAAATTCAAAATACTAACTAAAACATACAAAGCCATTGACAACTCTGCCCAGAGCTACATTACCAATATTGTCTCCAAATATCACCCAAACCATCCTCTCCGCTCCTCCCAAGACCTCCTGCTCTCCAGCTCCCTTGTCCCCTCCTCCCAGGCTTGTCTCCAAGACTTCTCCAGAACCTCTCCCATTCTCTGGAACTCTCTACCTCAATCTGTCCGGCTAGCTCCTTCTCCTGGTGGCGATCCCTGAAAACTCATCCCTTCAGGGAAGCCTATCGCACCTCCAACTAATGGAACTTTTATCACTTCCATCAGCTCATCCCCCACAGTTATAACCTTTGGTACCACTTGCCCCACTCTATTAGATTGTAAACTCTTATGGGCAGGGCCTTCCTATCCCTCTTGTATTTTATTGTATTGTAACTATACTGTCTCCCTTCTATATTGTAAAGCACTGTGCAAACTGCTGGCTTTATATAAATCCTGAATATTATTATACTGTATGTATTTGAACTGTGAATCCATTTGTCTGGAGTTTGACTTTAGGTTTCATGCACACTGGACATTATAAAAACACTAGTAGCTTTAGCTGTGGAATGCTGCGTTAAAAACTATGCTCGCACAAAAGCTTATGGCTCAAAAACGCAAAAGAGCTGTGTTTTTCTGAGCTACAGCATTTTTACAGCTCAAAAATTCCTCTTCAAACCCACTAGTTCTGTTTTTTGTTTTTTTTTACAGCCAGAAAACGCTGATAAAAACCTGTGTACATGGACACATAGGATAACATGCTGGGGAGCTTACTGACTGCAGCAAAAAAAGCGCCTGAAGCCAAAAAAAGCAGCTGTAAAAACATCCAGTGTGCATGAGGCCTTAAAATGGATGTAAACCCCCCAAAAAAACTTTTTAAATAAGGCTTGCACCTTGTACAGTATAGGATTTCATTTCATCTGTGCCCAATCTTGCCACGAAGAGTTAATCCAGCTCTGAGCAATCCTCTTGACTTTTTTCAGGGAGATAAAAACTGGCACACAGAGAAATAGAAGTCAGTTCTTCCCCCTTGCTGTGAGTGATAGGCGATTTACATATCTCATGCACGAGTGTGAGAGAGACATTCTGTGTACTTCAGATCCCCTCCTATTTTCTTCTCCAGCTCTCCCAGGATTGGCTGCTCTACACCTCAGCATGATTGGGCATGCTGAAGTCATGAGGTGACTTTTTTGTGTTTTGACTGGATGTTAGTGATCATAGCAGAAGTTCAGTGTAAGAAATACACAGGAGAAAATGCATGTTGACAAGGGGAGTTTAGAGGTGGGTGGTGAGTCTACTGACATCATGACGCCACCCACTTAGCTCCAGATAACAGACCCACCCACAGAATCTGCAGTTTTTATAGCAATAGTTTAGAAAGGATAAGAGTGGGTTTACATACACTTTAGCCCCGGACCATTTTGCTGGTCAATGACCGGGCCACTTTTTGCCATTCGGCACTGCGTCGCTTTAACTGACAATTCCGCGGTCGTGCTACGTGGCTCCCAAACAAAATTTGCGTCCTTTCTTTCCCACAAATAGAGCTTTATTTTGGTGGTATTTGATCACCTCTGCGGTTTTTATTTTTTGCGCTATAAACAAAAATAGAGCAACAATTTAAAAAATAAATAATATTTTTTGCTGTAATAAATATCCCCCAAAAACATATAAAAAAAAAATGTTTTCCTCAGTTTAGGCCGATAAGTATTCAACATATTTTTCTTTTAAAAAAATCGCAATAAGCGTTTGATTGGTTTGTGCAAAAGTTATAGCGTCTACAAAATAGGGGATAGTTTTATGGCATTTTTATTAATATTTTTTTTTTTTACTAGTAATGGCGGCGATCTGCGATTTTTATCGGTACTGCAACTTTATGGCGGACACTTGGGACACATTTTTGGGACCATTGGCATTTTTATAGCGATCAGTGCTATAAAAATGCATCGATTACTGTAAAAATGTCACTGGCAGGAAAGGGGTTAACACTAGGGGGCGAGGAAGGGGTTAATTATGTTCCCTGTGTGTGTTCTAACTGAAGGGGGGGTGGGACTGACTAGGGGAAATGACTGATCGCTGTTCATACATTGTATGAACAGCCGAACGGTCATTTCTCCCCCTGACAGGACCGGGAGCTGTGTGTTTACACACACAGCTCCCAGTTCTCGCTCCGTAATGAGCGATCGCGAGTGCCCGGCGGTGATTGCGCCCGCCGGACATGCACGTCGGCACCAGGGGGCGCACACGCCGCCCAGTGGCTGAAATGCAAAATCAGGGTATATTACGTGATTTTGCGCAGCCGAGCTGACCTGCCGCCGTAAAACTAAGGTGGGCGGTCGGCAAGCGGTTAATGTTAGAAAATATCAATCCTTTCCATGTAGGAAATTATTTTTTGGGGTGCCCCATACCATTGGAAAACAAACAAGTATGGCCTTTCTAACTTGCCTTGTCATAACTAAGCAGTGCTGAAAAGAGCAACATTTCATGATGCAAATAGGACCTCCACTCTTGTCTTTACTTCATTTCCAACCATTAACCTGCAGGAGAAGTACATCACTTTTCAAAAGAACTAAATACAAGTGCACTCCGTATAAATCTGTTCCTTTTATCGTTCAGTATAGAAGTGTGTAAAAATTCAAATAGGCCATCTGTTATCTGTAACTTTCCTGTTAAAATCACTTTCAAATGTGCCATCGTTGTTCTCCGTTCCATAATCTTTACATCTGTCAAACCTGCCAGCAGGCACTATACTAAAGAACTTCTTACTCAAAAAGGTATTTTCTATTTGATTGAGTAAACCGTACTGTTTAAGCAATGGTTACAATTTCCAAAGCACTTCTTAAAGCGGTATTAAACCCAGAACCAAAATTGTAATATATTGCAGCTTACCAATCATTAAATGTGGTGGCTGCATTCGTTTGCTTTTAGGCTTTTTTTCCCCGTTTGCACCTGGTGATCTGGCCAGTAACACACTTTGGCCCAGATTCTCAATGGCGTTACGACGGCGCAACATCAAATCAGTTACGGATAGATACCCATTAGATCTGACAGGCGTAAGGCTCTTACGCTGTCAGATCTTAAAAGCAATTTTTTTTCCCGACGCTAGGTGTCGCATCGTCGTTTTCCCCATCGTCTATGCAAATGAGGTAATTACGCGAGATTCCCGAACATACGCGCGGTCGACGCTGAGACTTTACGTCGTTTCCGTAGCGTACGCGACGCGTAAGGTTGCCCCTGCTATTAGGAGGGGCAACCAATGTTAAGTATGGCCGTCGTTCTTGCGTCGTATTTAAAAAAAATTACGTCGTTTGCGTAAGACGTCCGTGAATGGCGCTGGACGCCATTTACGTAAACGTCTAAGCAATTGACGTCGGGGCAACGTCATTTAGCGCAAAGCACGTCGGGTAATTTACCCGACGGAGCATGCGCAGTACGCTCGGCGCGGGAGCGCGCCTAATTTAAATGGTGCCCTCCCCATTTGAATTGGGCGGGCTTGCGCCGAGCGCTTTTACGATACACACCGCCGCAAGTTTACAGGTAAGTGTTCTGAGAATCAGGCACTAACGCTGTAAACCTGCGGCGGTGTAACGTAAAGCACATACGTTACGCTGCCCAGGAGCAACGTAATTGTTTGAGAATCTGGGCCACTATGTATTAGTGAGGCACAACTCTGGATGAAAGAACAAAGGGGGCACCTTTGAACAGCAGCACATGTCAGTCTGGGGGCGTGTAAAGCCTCGTACACACAATCAGATTTTTCGACGGGAATTGTGTGATGACAGCCTGTTGGCAGAACATCCGACCGTTTGTACGCTCCATCAGACAATTGTTGTCAGATTTTCCATAGACAAATGTTGGATTGCAGGCTTTAAAATTTTCCGTGGACAACGGTCTATTGTTGGATTTTCCGATCGTACAAATACATACGTAACCGGTGAAGACCTGGATCAATATGCAGGTTAAGGACCTTGCCCCTTTTTGCGATTTGGCACTGCGTCGCTTTAACTGACAATTGCGCGGTCGTGCGACGTGGCTCCCAAACAAAATTGGTGTCCTTTTTTTCCCACAAATAGAGCTTTCTTTTGGTGGTATTTGATCACCTCTGCGGTTTTTAGTTTTTGCGCTATAAACAAAAATAGAGCGACAATTTTGAAAAAAATTCTATATTTTTTACTTTTTGCTATAATAAATATCCACAAAAAAGATATATAAAAAAAGTTTTTTCCCCCTCAGTTTAGGCCGATACGTATTCTTCTACCTATTTTGGTAAAACAAAATCGTAATAGGCGTTTATCAAATGGTTTGCGCAAAATTTATAGCGTTTACAAAATAAGGGAGTTTTATGGCATTTTTATTAATATTTATTTTAAAAGTTCTATTTTGGTCTCATCTGACCAGTGCAAACGGAACTTCTTATGGCTTTCTTTCAACAATGGCTTTCTTCTTGCCACTCTTCCATAAAGACCAGATTTGTGGAGAGCACAACGAATAGTTGTCCTGTGGATAGATTCTCCCACCTGGGCTGTGGATCTTTGCAAGTCCTTCAGAGTTTACAAATCGCAATAAAAAACGCAATTGGCGGGGTCCTGATGACCAATATCATTGGTCAATTCAGGTGGCAGGTTACCAACTCGCTTAATAGAGTGGAGTTCCTTTTTAAAACAGGAGAAGTAGTTAAAATAAAAGGGGAGTGGGAATAGGACCCAAGGTGTCCTTGCCTGCAAAAGACTTGAGACTGGGGCAGAGATTCACCTTCCAGCAGGACAACGACCCTAAACATACAGCCAGAGCTACAATGGAAAGGTTTAGATCAACGCACATTCATGTGTTAGAATGGGCCAAAGTCCAGACCTAAATCCAATTAAGAATCTGTGGCAAAACTTGAAAATTGCTCTCCATCCAATCTGACAGGGCTTAAGCTATTTTGCAAAGAAGAACGGGCAATAGTTTATTAGTAAAAAAAAAAAATATTTATAATTTTCTTTTCACTTCGCAATGATGTGCCACTTTGTGTTGGTCTATCACAAAAAATCCCAATAAAATACAATTACGTTTTTGGTTGTAACACGACTAAATGTGGAAAATGTCAAGGGGTATAAATACTTTTTCAAGGCACTGTACAGCTGAAAAGATGACCGATGGCTGGCTCTGGAACTGCGCAGACACTGTTGAATGGAAAGTTAATAAACCACAATTCAAGGAACCCCTAGCAACTGCTGGAGGAACCCTGGTTTAAAAGGGACATCGGGACCAGACCAGGTGGGGAAGAAGTTGATACATCCATAAGGAGAATACTCCCAGGAAGAGAATAAGGAATACGAGATAAAACCCACCTTCCAGCTAAAATTAGACTAAGTGATCCAAAGTATAAGTTTTGTACATTGTCCAAATTCTCGGGGGAGAAGTGAAAAGTTCTGAGACAACACAAAATGGTAGAGTATGAGAGAAAATAAATACCCCCATAATAGGTATCTTGGGACACCTAGAAATTGCCTTTCCACAATGCAGTATGGACTGAGGTCATCTGTTGCAGGACTATCCTGCAACAGATGACTAAGTGCTAATAAACTCAGGATCCTACACATAACATGGAGTTGAAAATAATTTTGTAAATATAAACCAATAACCTTTTCTCATCAGCAGTTAGAGCAGTCTTGTGACTTCTATCAGTGACCAGTCAAGAACAGGTTAAAGCTTGTAGGAGGAGTTTTCTGATCAGGCTGCAAGACACCTGTACTCTGTCTGGATAGTGCTGATTGGCCTTGTGCTGATCACATGCGCTCTCCCAAGAAAAAAAAGAAAAAAACAAACCTCTCTAGTAATACACGCCAAACTGAGCATGTGCAGCCTGACTCCATAGAGACTTATCAGGAAATTATCAGGGGAAAGAGGGGAGGATCAGAAGAGGCAGGATCAAACAGCCTTTTTTACACAATAAGGATTAACCCCTTAGGTTCCACAGTGAGTATAACAAGCATGCTTTACTGTATATACAGACTGATTTTGCTGTTGTGGGTTTAGGAACACTTTAAAGGAGAATCAAGGCAGTATATCTTACTCCAGCTAGGCTGGCTAAGATGTTCCCTACCCAGTCGTCTGGTTGCTGGTAGTGCAGCTCCCCCATGGCCGATTTCATGCATATCTTTTGGAATTGCTCGGCCATTCAAGTATTCTGGAAGCAGGGGCGGACTGACAACTCATGGGGCCCCCGGGCAATAGAAGATTATGGGGCCCCTCTGGCTTACAGATGGCCACCATGCCAGGAGGCAGTGCAGAGGCAGGGCAGCTAAAATCTTGGGATATTCACATTAAAAGCATGTCAGTTTCGGACATATCAGGGACAGATCTAAAAAAAAACACAGATTTTTACATACTGTCCCTGGTTTTACTGAGCCTGGCAACCCTGATGGGGCCCCCTAGTGGCATGGGGCCCTCGGGCAGTGCCCGAGTGACTCAATGGTCAGTCCGCCCCTGTCTGGAAGGGAGTTACTGACTGCATAGCTGAAGTAGCCGCAAGTCACATACAGTCCACGATAGAGGTGTGCCTTTTGGGGTTGGTAGATAATCTAGCCCCAAGTAGAGTGACCAGTACCCGGCTGACGATTCTAATCTATTACGCCAGAAAAATGATAGTGCCGTCATGGAAAAAAAAACCTAATCCTCCCTCCTCTTTATCAGCCTGGATAAAGCTACACACATTAGCAGGGGTATACCCCAGAAATTTGGTTTGGGGCAGTTGGATGAACAGTGAACCAACGGTGGCGGATTGAGTGGCGCCTAATGGAGTGCACCTGTAACAATAGTTATTATGTGTGTAATTTGTCTATAACTGTTTGACGTGTCTGTTTGAAAAATTGATTAGTACTGCGAGTTGGTGGCCTTCCTAATCGTATTGTTCAGATCACTGTGTGAGGACTGGTGGGGGGGGCTTGAGCCAATGCTGAAGAATTGTACATAGTTTGTGTGTACGGCCCATTGGGCCTTGTTTGTATTTGTTATGACAAAATCAATAAATACAATTTTTCAAAAAGGAGAAGCAAGGCCTCAGGTACTCACAAACCTGGGCAGTTGTTAATGGACAAAGGTGACCAAGTCAGGGAAGGCAGGTAGTGGAGCGTGAATGAAGAATTGAATCTATTAAGCACTTAAAGGCAGAAGCAGCAGTGGGAAGTCTCTTGCTTTAGGCTGGAAAGGTGGGAAAAACGCAGAGAATGTGCGATCACACTACACTTAGTAGATAACATCAGGGCTCAGCTCCCCCAGCCTTAATCATTACTGCTGTAAGATTGTGATGGCAGGAAATTTAAAATGACACCCAAGGGGTCCAGCTCAGAGGTAACTCCCAGTCCTTCAGCTCAACTGGCCTTACTCACTACGCAAGTCTTCAGAGACTGGGTCATAGCACAGCTCGGGATCTGGAGAGCGCTCTGTAGCTATGGCAGTGCACAGCGGTCTGGAAAGCACTACAATACAGAGCCCAGGTCCCGAAGGTCACACTCCAGGTTAACCCTGTAATTTTCAGTCCTTTGGAATCAGTATGCAAATTATATGTTGTAGATACATAAGCTTTGTCAGCTACTGTGCAGAGAACAGATTAAGCAGCCATTATAGACACACAATATGTCATCTCCAAAACAGCACGGAAGATGCCATATAATTAAACATACTAATCTGTTCCCAACACATTTTATTGGGCTCATATAATCCAATCTGATTCAAATATAAAAAAAGATATTTAAAGTTTACAAATTCAAAACAGTGTGTAGTGGGTTGATGTCAAACCGTACTTTATCAATCACTTGTACGTGAAACACTGACATTCTTCAGGATTCAGTAGATGGGTAAATCCCAAGATCTGAGTGCAATATGCACAAACACGGCAATACCAGGGGTCACTGTACTGCCTTAGGCTTCCCGGTTGTCGTACTCCTGTTGTTATTATTGGATCTCAGGGACTCTAGTAGGCTGCTAATCCTATTACTGGCCAGTCTTTTCTTTGAGCTGGATGCTCCCTCAGAGCCAGCAGTGAGCAGTATTGAGGCAAGTCCCCAGGTCTCTTTCCCACTTTCCGGTGACTGACCAGCTTGCTCTTGCAGGGTCCAGGAGCTTTCCTGAACCAAATGGACAAATCGCTCCAGCTGAGACTTGTTGACATTCTTACTTATGTTCAGTGACTGTTCAAAAGGATTCTGGATGCACAGTGGAGAGGAATCTGTCTTGTTTTTCACTACACCCTAGAAAAGAAAGCAAAAAGAAAATCTTTAGATAATACTATATAGCAGATATAATAATAAACATAGTAAAACTTTGTGGTAAAAACGGTTTTCATTTTTCAGAAATGGGTTCAATTAAAAGGAAGCTTACAGATCATACGACATTCTTCACACAATACAAAAGTGCCCAAACTGATATACACTAATGCACATATTGTTTTTTCACTAAAGTTTTATTAATGTTTTGTCCATATAACAGTGCAAATTTCAGAAGCAGTGCAAATACTAGTACTGCATTTTACGGTCATACTGTGGTATATCTTGCGCATGTTTACTATTACATGCACTCGTGTTTTGTAAGCAGAACGATGTGACAGAATAGTATTCATATGCATCTCAGAACAAAGGAAAAACAGTTCTACAAACAATGAATATTTAGGGCTATCGGTAATGAATGGTTCGGTTCATAAAGAGCAAAATCTGTTTTTGCAAGCAACGGCCCAGGCCCACTGCTAGCAGCCGGTCAAAATCAATACAGCAGCAGCTGGACACTATTCTAAGGGGTACTCGCTTTTGGGGTCACATGTACGGAATGCAGAAATCCTGAGTTTGTGGAACACATACAAACCCAAAGACAAGTACTGCGGAGGACAGCATACAGGTGCACATATTTCAGACGGTCATTGAATTTAACAGGCTTCTGGCAGTGGTTTGATGCACTTGTGCTTCCCTTGCACCAAAATCTATTGAGATATTACACTATATGGGCCAAAGTGTCGATGTACAATAAGCACTTAATCACAACGATGGGAACACAAGGCGGGCATGGTGAGTTTGAGTGTATTTAGCATGTCTTCTCCTGTTTGCAGCAACTGATATTTAAAAAGATTCTACTGTAAAGTAACGTTTGGGAGTTGCTAGTAAAGATAATGCATATGTGTCTACCCAAAGATTTAAAGTAATCTTTTGTGTTATATAGACCTTATTAAAGGACAGCTTGTCCACGGTGTACGAATAGTTAACATGCACCAGAAATTAAAAGAATACACCTTGGGATATATACACTTTTGCATGTCTTCACCAGGGTCTAGGGGAAAAAATACACTTTTGAAGAATTAAAAACACATTATATAACCCAATTTTTTGGTAAAATATAAAAAAGATGATGTTACGCCAAATAAATAGTCACCCAACATGTCACACTTTAAAACTGAGCACGCTCGTGGAATGGAGACAAACTACGATACTTAAAAATCTCCATAGTCGATGCATTAAAAATGTTTTAGAGGTTACCTGTTTAGAAGTACAGAGGAGAACTAGCGCTAGAATTGTTGCTCTTGCTATAAAGTTTACAGTGATACTTCACATCTATGCAAACACCTTTTACTCATATGTGCGCGACTTACGTATGCGCTCACTTCTGTGTGTGAGCACGGAGGGATATCTTTCCTTTACATAGTAGTTGGTATAGGGCTTAGAATGGGGATGGGAGCTGGTTTAAGCTTAGTTGCGTTTTGACCCAATGCCTACTATAAGTGGTCCCGATTTACCAAAGCTGAAGAAAAGAATTTGCTTAATTTTTTTAACCCCTTAAAAGCTAAATACCAGGCTTCACCTCCACCACCAATTACCCTCTGCAACTAATACCTGGGATCATCCAATCCTGAGTTTCTCATCTTTGGTTTACAGGAGATAGAGTAGTACTTCAGATGGTGATGTCACTGTCTGTGTGACACTTCCTGTTTGCCATCTATGGCTGGGATTCTCTGAGGATCCAGAAAAGAGTGTGCAGACAACAGGGCACATCTTGATAACAGATTCCCCACACCCAAAAATGGCTCCAACAAGGAAACCGGACAGCAGACTTTATCAAGTATAAAAAGACTCCAAAAAGGTAAAAAAAAAAAAAAAAAACCTGCTGAAAGGTTAGAAGGGAGGTTGTATGTTGCCTGTTTAGATCCGATTGCTATAATGGGCAGGGCTTTTTTTCAGGGGGAACTCCGTTCCACCACCTCTGGCTCAGACCCTTTGGTGCCTGCTCACCACAATCACTTGTAAACACAGAAGTCTGGTTTCTGTGTCTACAAGGGACAGCTCTGCACTATGTGTGTAACCCCCCCCGGAACTCTGCATTCTGTATGTAATGCAATCCTGGTATTTAATGCCCCTTTAAGACCCTTCTACTGTTTGTGAAATCTGAAGGGGGTCGTGGTTGAGTTCCTGCACCTATTTTCTGAGAAAAAAAGCTCTGATAATGGGTACATTCAAATTCACATTCTGCCACTTTTCATAACCCAAAATGTAAATATTTTCATACTGCAGATAAATGCTGAATACTGCAAACTTGAGGGTGCTGCCCTGCACTGTTCATTGAGCAAAGTATGTAAATTTAGCACGTTACACATAAACACAAAAAATACATTTACCTTGCGAATATCTACACAATTCTTGCTGAAGTCAAAATTTCCATAAAACTCCAGAAACTCAACAAGCAGCTTATCTATATATAAAAAAAAGACATATGAGTGTAAATGTAACATTATGGCTTATTAAAATAAAGTTATCTCCCTAGATTAACATTCATTGACTTGAGTAACAAGTATTGGTTATGTCAGTGCCACTTGACCTATGCCTGTCTTAAAGCGGAAGTCTGCCAAAAAATTTTATTTAAAAGTCAGCAGCTACAAATACTGCAGCTGCTGACTTTTAAAAGGACACTTACCTGTCCAGGGCGCACGCGATGTTGGATCGATCCCTCGGCTGTCGGATGCTGCAGCCGCCATCTTCTGTATGGGAATCAGACTTGCGGCTTCACTTCCTGGTTCCCTACTGCGCATGCGCGACTCGCGCTGCTGCTGGTCCCTGATGTCTTCTGGGACCTGTGTGTTTCCCAGAAGACAGCGGGGGGACGGGAAGAGGCATAGATACCCGCGGGTGGCTCGGGTATCTATGCCCGGAAGTGGGAGCAAGATACCTGTATTACACAGGTATCTGCTCCCCCTCCCCCCGAAATGTGTCAAATGTGACACTGGAGGGGCGGGAGGGTTCCAAAGGGCGGAAGTTCCATTTTTGGGTGGAACTCCGCTTTAAGCTTCTACACATCCCCTCTATGTCCATTATTTCATCCAACTGAAAACACAGCAAGTAGCCACTAAATGCACATACATACATTTTGCCATAGATCCAAAAGGGAATTGTAGGCAGTCTAACAACCCACAGGTCTGTCTACTGGCAGGAGTCTCATACTGCATACTACCGTTCACTAACCTAACTTTTCCAACTTGTTTTCTCCATCATTCAACTAGGGGCTTCATTGGTGTTCACCATCTTGGGAATCCTGTCTAATGCAGGTATAATCAGTTGGAACTGGCATTGAATCTTTGTCTCTATGACCAGCTTTATAGCATATGTGCCAAAACAACAGACCTGGCAGACTCGCATACATTAACCGGCAAAGTACAAATTACCAAAAGTAAGCAGTCTGAAGTCAGGCAACAGGATTTTTTTTACTTACACTAGTAGTGTCTATGCAGTTCTGCTCTTTATCTTAGTAAATAGGAATGTTAATGTTTTTAAACTCTTCTTACTGACCTAATTTTTAGTTCAGATCTGCTTGCCCATTGATAATGACTCACCTAGTGGTTCGGTGTTTGCCGATGGCTGAATTTTGCTCAGGTCACTGACAAATGTGCAGTCATTGTCTTCAATGATGCATTTGTCCTTTTTACCTAAAAAAAAGGAGAAAAGAAAGAAAAAGGTGAACATACAGTATTTAATTAAACTGATGGTATAATTCGTGAAAATTAAAAATATGTATTGTTTAAAAGCAATCCCGCCACACACAAACACATACACAGTGTTAATACAAAACAAATGAAGCCTTTTTGATGGTTGAAATAATACCTAGAAAAATCGGTAGTGATTCAGAGACCATGTCACCAACTTAAATAAATTGCAAGAATCACAGTATTTTAAATGCTCATTTGCAGTGTGTTCCCTTTCCATAAATTATATTTTATTCACTTGCAATGTGCTACTACTCCAGGAATGGACACAACTACAGTTCCCCCTTCTCTTCTGGGATCGTCTAATAACGTCTGCACTGGCCCAGCTCCTCTGCCCCTCCACTCACCTATCTACATAACCTTTTATTAGCTGTCGTGGGAGGAGAGAAGAGTACTATAGAAAAGACACTTGAGTAACAGCTCTAAGTCTGCTGGGGTTTTTATAAAAAATATTTAAGTATGTATTCCCGAACTCAATGGCACATCCTATTGCTCCAAGCCTTTTTATTTTTGCTGCTGTGATAAGACTGTAAATTAAAGGGCAACCATGTTCGCTCTCCATGGTATGTAGGAATGCTACTAACATCTCATGGTCATTCCCGAGATGCAATGGCATTGTAGTGTTCATAGTGTAGTGCACATTACTTCCAGTAAAGTGCGCCACTCATCCCAAACAAATGTAAGCAAGTAAGAAAGGGAGAGGATATATTTGGATAATTAGGATATGGTTTAGAGTCACTTTTAAGTGATTGTAAACCTTGTCTCAATTAAAGCAGATTAGCATATAGAGAGAATTTGGGACTTTATGTGAAGCAAATTGCTTTAATTGTCATATTGTCCAATTCAGCCGAGTTCCACCCAAAAGTGCCACAATTGGCACCTTTCGGGGGGACAGGATACTTGTCTTTGACAGGTATCCTGTTCCCACTTCCGGAAGTTGGTGCCACGGCCCATGACGTCACTGCGGGGCTCCCTCCTTCTCCCCCTGTCGCTGGGGCAGTAGGAGAGAGAGGAGCGGGCCTCGGGCAAGCGCAGTAGGGTTCCTGGCATAAAGCCACTGCAGGGTTCCCTTACCCGCAATGGCGGTGGAAGCTGGAAAAATCAGCTGCGGTGCGGACATCGCTGGACACCAGGACAGGTAAGTGTCCTATTAAAAGCCAGCAGCTGCAGTATGTGTAGCTGCTGGCTTTTAATTATTTTTTTGGGGTGGACCCCTGCTTTAAGAGCATTAACTGCTGAACGAGGGGAGGGTTCCTCTGCTATCAGCATGAATCTTCTGAAAACGTTTTTCTGACACCAAGATAAAAATGATGACAGGGGAGGGATCTTCAGCTCCGTTCCTGTGTGAAGCGGGCGTCTCCCTTTCCTCCAATCAGCTCTCAGACCTCTACTCACTAAGTGCTGCTGTGACATCAGCTCTCCACTCCCTTTATTCTGAAAGCTCAAACAGAGCTGTATAAATTATGGACTTTGAACGGCTGAAGTGAAGACTGCAAATAAACAGGTACAACGTATGTCAGAGGATTTGTTCCATCTCTGTGCATTACCTGAGGCCATTCACTTCATTGGGTATATGTGAGAGTTCACAACCACTTGAAAATGGCACCAGCGCCGTCAAAATGCTGCGTTTAAACAGGAAAAGCCTCCTAGGGCTTTTTAACAGTGAAAAACCCCTCACAGGAAAGCACCATACAAAAAAGAAAAAAAAAAACACAGGCCAGATAACACAGTCCCCTCAGGAATCCCCCCCCCCCCCCCTGACAGCGGCAATGTAAGCAATGCAGCAAGGGAAAAGGAGCAGGGAAGGGAGGAGAAGAGGACCCCCAAACCCCAGGAATGCCCAGCCATACCAACCCACCGAAGCGGGAGGGACTGTACTTGCCCGTCCGAGCGAGGACTCGCTGACACATTCCTGACAGAACTACAACCGCAATGGAGGTAGCCGTCGGCCGGTCCACTGTGAGTGAGACAACACCACAGCCCAGTCATATGTGGACCTCGGAGCAACGCTCACCGGCCCCCCCAGGAGTCATGGGGTATGGCGGGGCAGACCCAGCCTCTTTGCAAAGGTGTGCCCATGCTTGCTGGTTGGACTGAGTAGACTACAAGGATTTATATTATCCAGCCTCTCTCAGCCGACAGTTGAAAGAAGATTCTTCAAGAAAAAGTCAAATAAAATAAAAATTTCTTCTCAGGGCGCTGGGCCCAAAGGGAGCCATACGTCGTCCTTACTAGGCAGAACGAAACTGGGGCTACATGCTACAGTGAGGAGGGTTATGTCTGGAGGGACCGCCCCCTGGGCAGGGCTGTTCAACTCTGTTAATGTAACATGTAATTAATTATCTAACATGTGTCTGCCTAGTCCTCTCCTGTAAACAGGGAACATAACCCACTTGTCAAGATTTAAGGAGCTGTGTCCGTCCATGGACGATAAGAGAAAAATCCTTTTAAACTGTTACTAAACCCACAACCGTAAAATCAGTCTGTATATGCAGTAAAGCATGCTTGTTTAACCACTTGACCACTGGGCACGTAAACCCACTTAATAACCAGACCAATTTTCAGCTTTCGGTGCTCTCACAATTTGAATGACAATTACTCAGTCATACAACATTGTACCCAAATTAAATTTTCGTCCTTTT
Source organism: Rana temporaria (assembly GCF_905171775.1). Lineage (NCBI taxonomy): Eukaryota > Metazoa > Chordata > Amphibia > Anura > Ranidae > Rana > Rana temporaria. The sequence goes on along the minus strand of NC_053493.1, from coordinate 57,601,442 downwards.
TTTTCACACAAATAGAGCTTTCTTTTGGTGGTATTTAATCACCGTTGGGTTTTTTATTTTTTGCGCTATAAGAGAAAAAAGACTGAAAATTCTGTAAAAAAAAAAGAATTTTTCTTTGTTTCTGTTATAAAATTTGGCAAATTTAGTATTTTTTCTTCATTCTTTTGCATAAATGTGGAAGATGAAGTTACGCCGAGTAAATAGATACCCAACATGTCACCCTTCAAAATTGCACACGCTCGTGGAATGGCGCCAAACTTCGCTACCTAAGAATCCCCATAGGCAACGTTGCAGGGTGTTGCAGGGTATTGTGGGGTATTGCAGCAGAGTATTGCCGGGGCATTGCAGAGTATTGCCGGGGCATTGCAGAGTATTGCCGGGGCATTGCAGAGTATTGCCGGGGCATTGCAGAGTATTGCCGGGGCATTGCAGAGTATTGCCGGGGCATTGCAGAGTATTGCCGGGGCATTGCAGAGTATTGCCGGGGCATTGCAGAGTATTGCACAGGGAGGGATGGATGGTTGGCTGGATCTGTGACTGCATGTGTCACAGATCCAGCCCGCAGCAGCTGCTGCTGCTTCCGCTCTCTCCCCTCTCCTCTCTCACACTGTACCGTTCGGTACAGAGAGGAGAGGGAGGAACCGGCGTCATCACATGACGCCGGTTTGTTTACTAGTGATCGCTCCGTCATTGGACGGAGCGATCACGTGGTAAACCGCCGCTATCAGCGCCGATTTACCGTGATCCTTGATCAGCCGGGTACGGAGGACCCGGCGGTCACGGAGATTCCCGTGTGTGAGCCCCACAGGGCGCGCGATTCTGGGAGGACGTACATTGACGCCCTCCCAGAGTTAAGCAACTGCCTTGTAGACGTATTTCTTCTATAGGGCGGTTGCTAACTGGTTAAATCAATGGGGAACCTAAGGGGTTAATCCTTTGCATTGTGTAAAAAGGCTGTTTGATCCTGTCTTGTCTGATCCTCCGCTTCTTCCACTGTCCCCAAACCATCTCCTGATAGAACAGAGACTTGGAGACAAGCTGCACATGCTCAGTTTGGTGTATGTTGCTAGAGTTTTTTCGAAGGAGATCAACACTGTCTAGACAGAGTCAGGGGTCCTGCAGCCTCAGAGGAAAATCAGGGGAGAATGAAAATTCCTTCTACAAGCTTTAACCTGACACAAACAGAAGTCACAAGACTGCTATAAACTACTAGATTACTAAAACGATTGCATTTCCATGTTCTGTGTACTGTAGGAGACCAGATATAGTGAATGCAGGGTCCTCGGTTTAGTAACACTTTAACCACTTAAGCCCCGGACCAATATGCAGCCTAAAGACCCAAGGTGTTTTTACAGTTCGGGACTGCGTCGCTTTAACAGACAATTGCGTGGTCGTGCGACGTGGCTCCCAAACAAAATTGGCGTCCTTTTTTCCCCACAAATAGAGCTTTCTTTTGGTGGTATTTGATCACATCTGCGGTTTTTAGTTTTTGCGCTATAAACAAAAATAGAGCGACAATTTTGAAAAAAAAGCAATATTTTTTACTTTTTGCTGTAATAAATATCCCCCAAAAACATATATAAAAACATTTTTTTTCCTCAGTTTAGGCCGATACGTATTCTTCTACCTATTTTTAGTAAAAAAAAATCGCAATAAGCGTTTATCGATTGGTTTGCGCAAAATTTATAGTGTTTACAAAATAGGGGATAGTTTTATTGCATTTTTATTTTTTATTTTTTTTTTACTACTAATGGCGGCGATCAGCAATTTTTTTCGTGACTGCGACATTATGGCGGACACTTCGGACAATTTTGACACATTTTTGGGACCATTGTCATTTTCACAGCAAAAAATGCATTTAAATTGCATTCTTTATTGTGAAAATGACAGTTGCAGTTTGGGAGTTAACCACAGGTGGCGCTGTAGGAGTTAGGGTGCACCTAGTATGTGTTTACAACTGTTTGGGGGTGTGGCTGTAGGAATGACGTCATCGATCGTGTCTTCCCTATAAAGGGAATGACGCGATCGATGCGCCGCCATAGTGAAGGACGGGGAAGCCGTGTTTACACACGGCTCTCCTCGTTCTTCAGCTCCGGGGAGCGATCGCGACGGAGCGGCTATAAACAAATAGCCGCGCCGTGGTCCCGGATCGCTCCCCGAGCGGACCCGACCTCCGCATGTAGCGGGGGGGGTCCCGATCGGACCCCCCACCCGCTAATAGGCGAGGACGTACCTATACGCCCATGTGCCTGTACGTGCCATATTGTGGACGTATATGTACATGGGGTGGTCCTTAAGTGGTTAAAGACAAACTATAGTGTACAATTGGCGAGTTGTGAAGTGCAGTAGAGCAATAACTGGTTAGGATGCTGCCCTTTCCCTTCCCCGATTGCTGCATATTTTTAGGTTACGATCAAGACTATACTAGTTATATGTTGAAAAATATATTATTCTTTAAATACATCACAAACTACTGTTCTTGTATATGTACAGAGTTCACCTTCAAAATATTCACAGACGCAAATTTAAAACATATTAGCGACATGAAACCCCCTTAGACCCAAATGGTAGAGCATGCTGTGCCTGTGCACTGGCTGTATTATTACACCATGTGAGAAGGGCAAGTGACTCAAATCTCTGGGGGGTTCCACATGAACGGCCCTTGCATACAATGCTTGGCAAACTGTCACTTTCTTTGGAAACATACACTGACAAATGACTCACTGAATGCACACATTCTAAACAGAACTGGCATGAGATATGTCTGTCTGATAATCAGTGCCCATTTTCTTAGAGAAATAGGGTGAAAGAAATCTATAAATAGCAGCAGTGTCCAGATTAAATTTATATATCACTTCAAATGCTAAAGAGCACTAGTCATTTTTAAGACAGAATCTTACTCCTGTTCAAGACTATGGCAAATACTATCCCCTATCCCTAAAAGTTTACCTTTTGAAAAAAATAAATGCACTTCTTTTGCAGGTAAAAAAATGTGCATTTATTTTATATTTTTAAAAGAGCCTGCAGAGCATTGCTCCTGTAATTAGCACATCGCAGGTGCAATATCAGGCTCCTGCATATCAGGACAGCTGTCTGATCGTCTCTCTGATATGGGCAGGCAGATACTTAAAGCGGGGGTTCACCCGAAATGTTCTCCGCAGCTTTCGGGTATGATCTTCGGGACTGGGCGTTCCCATTTGATTGACAGGCTTCCGACCGTCGCATACAGCGCGTCACCGAAAGAAGCCGAACGTCGGTGCGGCAATATACGGCGCCTGCGCACCGACGTTCGGCTACTTTCGGCAACTCGTGACGCGCTGTATGCGACGGTTGGAAGCCTGTCAATCAAATAGGAACGCCCAGTCCCGCAGTCCATACCCGGAAGCCGCGGAGAACATCTATCTCTAAAAAGGTATGTACTGCATTGATTGTGCTTCCCATAATTAGCCTCAATCTAATGTTAAAAATGTGTTTTTGTTTTTTTGGTAAAATGAAACATGTTCAGAAATGTGAATTGCCTTTAAAGATCAATCATGCTGGTCAAATTTCTGAGACTAGTACTGAGGTTCTAGAACGTGGTGGGAAAGTCATTTTTTTTTTTACCTGCAAGATTCGTCAGCTGATCTAGAGTTGGGATAACAGGTGGATTTCTGTTCTGTAAGAAGAATAAGATCATCGTGGTGAGGGAGAAGTTTGTGATCCAGTGTCCAGACACAGAGCTTGTGATCCCATGCACACGAGCCCAACATCGCAAAGTGAAGACAAGAGGTCGCACTCGACTATCAATGTTCCCAAATATGTACAAAAGCTCTGAGCTTCTCAGCGCAATTCTACATCATAAAAGAAAAATCAGGATTAAAGATGACAGTTACTGTATACAAGATATTATCACCTACATACATTTTCTGGAGTACCTCAGTCCAGTCCTAGCAGTCAGCTGATAGTTTTAGGATTTGTTCACACCACAAGCAAATGAAAATGCATGACATTGTTCAGATTTTGGAAAGTTTCTGATCACTTGATTTGAATAGGAAACTGTCAAAACTGCAGGATGCAGAACATTTCCAAAAATACAGTCCAATGATTAATCTGATGACGTATATATATATATATATATATATATATATATATATATATATATATATATATATATATATATATATATATATATATATATATTAGTCTTAAAACAATACCATAGCATTGAGAGTAGTGCCGAAACAACTAATTGATTATGAAAATTGTAATAGATTAATTTCATAATTGATTAATCGGCCAGTAACATAATGGGGTTAAAAAAAAACTAAAATTAGCCCTTTATAGTACAAAAAAAGCAAATCGCTACTGTAAATATTACTTTCACTGTCCCACAGTAAGAAAATTAACCCTTTACAGTAGCGATTATTTCCTCTATTTGTACTTTTTGTTTTTTTAACCCCATCATGTTACTAAACATCTCAGGCCCGGGTTCACACCTGTTTTTTGGTGCTTTTTGCAGAAACACACTACAGTTCATTTACATGTTTTCCTATGGGACACGTTCACATCCATGATTTTTTTTTTTCAGCTGCTGCCTATTTGAAAAGGGCAAGGACTTAACGCAAAACGGTGCAATTTTTTTTTTTTTTGTTCAATATACTTCAATGGAGAAGCTGCAGAAAAGCATGTAATGTGTTTTTGTGGCAATTGGTGTTTTGTAATCTGCCCAACAAGAAATTGGCCCAAAAAAAAAGCTATTTTCTTTTTTTAAGGCCATTATCCGATTAATCAAAACAATAATCAACCAACTAATCGATTATGAAAATAATCGTTAGTTGCAGCCCTAATTGAGAGGGGAGTGTCAGTCTAAAAATTCTACATACATACTATATATATTATCTCTATCACACACACTACACAATCCAACTTGTTAAAAGCGAAGTATGGGGTTCTAAAGAAAAAAAAAAATATATATATATATATATATATATATATATATATATATATATATATATATATATATATATATATATATATATATATATATATATATATATATATATATATACACACACGCACAGATGCATCTTATGAAATTAGAATATCAAAAAATTAATTTCAGTAATTCAATTCAAAAAGTGAAATTCATATATTATATAGATCCGTTACACACATTGTGATATATTTTAAGCATTTCTTTTTTAATTTTGATGATTATGGCTTACAGCTAGTGAAAACCCAAAATTCAATATTCGATTACAAAAAAAAAAAGGATTTTTAATACAGAAATGGCTTACTGAAAAAGTATGTCCTTGTACAGTATAGTATGCACTCAATACTTGTTTGGGGCTTCTTTTGCACGAATTACTGCATCAATGCGGCGTGGCATGGAGGTGAACAGCCTGTAGCACTGCTGAGGTGTTATGGAAGCCTGGGTTTCTTTGATAGCGGTCTTCAGCTTGTCTGCATTGTTGGGTCTGGTGTCTCATCTTCCTCTTGACAATACCCCATAGAGTCTCTATGAGGTTTAGGTCAGGCGAGCTTGCTGACCAATCAAGCACAGTGATCATTAAACCAGGTATTGGTACTTTTGGCCGTGTGGGCAGGTGCCATGTCCTGCTGGAAAATGAAATCAGCATCTCCATAAAGCTGGTTAGCAGAGGGAAGCATGAAGTGCTCTGGAATTTTCTGGTAGATGGCTGTGCCAAATTTGTACTTGATAAAACACATTGCACCAACACCAGCAGATGACATGACTCCCCAAATCACCATTGCTTCTCAGTAAGCCAACATTTCTGTATTAAAAATCCTTTTTTTTTTGGTCTTATGTAATCTAATTTTCAGAGATACTGAATGTTAAATTTTCACTAGCTGTAAGCCATAATAATCAAAAATGTTACTTATTGAATTACTAAAATAAATTCACATTTTCACGATATTCTAATTTTAGGTGATGCACCTGTATATACTCACCTAGATGGATGCTGCGTCTGTCCTCCGCTGCTTCTAAAGACAGAGAACTTAGTGATCAAAGACAGCTGATCGTGCAGCTCTCAGTTTCCAGTGAGTAGATAGTCAGTGACCGTCAGTCACTGGCTCTCTGCTTTGCCCCTCCAGCAGTCACTGGAGCACCTGGCTGTGGAGTGAGTGGGAGCGACTGGCTCAGTCTCCCAGCAGCTCACCGAGAGGCTAAGCCATCTGTGGTTCTGGGTATCTGGGAGTATCTTTCCAGGGCCTGGACAGGCTAAGTGAGGTCACCCAAGAGCGGGTTTTAGCAGGCTCAAAACGGGTCACAGGAGTGCAGAACGAAGTGCACTCCGGTGATCCGTACAGTCAAAAAAACGTTTAACCCTTTTCCTCATTCCATGGCAATCGTTTCTATACCACCAATTCTACAAACCTCAGATCAGCTGGCCCCCTCTGGCAGGCAGTTCTGCACTTATTTGTATGAGCTGCAACCTATTGCTTCCCCACTTTTCATGTGCTTGGCTGGGAAGCTGCAATTGCTGACCACCTTAAGCAGGGGTTCACCCTAAAAAAAAATTCTAACATTACATTGAGGCGAGTTGTCAGAATGACATTATGCTGACCTTTTATATTTTCTTGCCGTACATACCGTTTTATCTATATTTTCACCGCGGCTTCTGGGTATGTAATCCTGCGGGACTGGGCGTTCCTATTCACATGCTAATTGATTGACATGCTTCCCACCGGCGCATACAGCGCGTCACGAGTTGGCGAAAGAAGCCGAACGTCGGTGCGCAGGCGCCGTATAGAGCCGACTCGCAGTCCGGCTTCTTTCGGCAACTCGTGACGCGCTGTATGCGCCGGTGGAAAGCATGTCAATCAATTAGCATGTGAATAGGAACGCCCAGTCCCGCAGGATTACATAACTGGAAGCAGCGGTGAAAATATAGATAAACGGTATGTACGGCAAGAGAATAAAAAAGGTCAGCATAATGTCATTCTCACAACTCGGCTCAATGTAATGTTAGAATTTTTTTTTAGGGTGAACCCCGCTTTAAAAAAAATGCTTTTGCTACCCAGCTATCCCTGCCTTTAATAGTTTCTAAGACCACAAACTCAGAATAAGCATCAGCATGACAGAATAATAGTCATTTCAGATGGAGATGCAGGTTTTCCACTCACATTGCCCAACTTCCACCAGCTGTCTCCATATAATAAGAGACACTGCAATCCGACCACATATTCTACACATCCGCACATACTCAGTGAATTATAGAAGAAGCTGTGTCAGTCATGGGCAGGTCATTTCAATGTGTCTAATCACAGCACTTCGTCATGGTGTCTGAAAAGGGGCTTCCCTTGGTCAAGTGTCTACTCAGCTCTAGGGCTGTCTTATCATATGCAAGACTAATTCAAAAGAACAATCAAACAAAGAAATAAAAAAATAGGACATGCTTACCCGTTGTCTACCGTGAGGTCACAGTGAAGACCCGTGGACTGGTGGTAAAAGCGTACCAGAGGACAGCGCGCACCTAGGATTTTCTGCACTTCTGTGCACCCAGGGCCAAAACTTTCAATACTTTCACCAATGACAGAAAGAACTTTCTGCTGGGCTACTCTTCCAGAGGAGACCCGTCTCATCCAATACTCTGTGACTAACGAACCAGCAGCCTGACGAAACAAGAAGATAATCCATGAGGAGAAAAAACAAGTTCTGAAGCTCACACATGCTGAAAAGAAAACCTGTTACGAGAGAAATTAAATGGTTGCCATTGCTGAAGGTGTTGTCTAGAGATCAGTGGCCTCAACAGTAAGAGTGCTTTCACACTGAGCCGCACCGAGCGTCGGCGGTAAAATGCCGCTATTTAGTGGCGCTTTACCGTCGTTTTTGCGCCGCTTTTCGGCTGCTTTAAACCCCCGCTAGTGGCTGAAAAAGGGTTAAAAGCGCCTGCAAAGTGCTACAGCGGCGCTGCCCATAGATTTCACACTGGAGTGAATGCAGCGCCTTTCAGGGCACTTTGCAGGCGCTATTTTTAGCGCTATAGCGCCTCAGTGTGAAAGGGGTCCAAGTTATTTATACTTTTATTTGCATAATTTTTTGTGAACCACTGATGAAGACATTAAAGATTTCCAATCTGCAAGATGACTGGCATTTTCAAAAAAGAAAGTCAGTAATGGCCAAGTATTTCAGGCAGCACAAGTTTCCATACCATTAGGGCACATGCATAACACCACAGTGCTGGCAGCAATTTTTTGCATATTTTTTCCATGCACATGCAAAGTCTGTCCTAATGTGTACAAATGCAATTGACAACATAGACACCTCCTGCCACCTAGAGTCCTAAGTTGCTAGGATGCAGCTGGCTTATGCAGCAGTCTAGAAAACTAGGTTGTTAGTAAGCAAAAGGCTCCTGCTGATTAGTGTCTTAGAGTGTGTCCTTGGTAATCAGGGCCAGCAGCATACATTTATACATAAAGCTGTATTGCCAGTAAACTTTTTTTATTTTATTTTTTTACACAGGTGAACACATATTTTAGGCCTGTGTGCATGAGGCCAAAATATTTGCTTAACCACTTGCCAACCCACCACAGTACATATACTGGGTCAGGGCGGCACAAGCAGGCACTATCATGTATGTCAGCCTGTACATGTGCCTGCTCAGGTTTAAGAGTGCGCGTTTCTCTCCCTCCGCAAGGGCTGTGTCTACCGGATTGTGTATCCCGGGACCTGTCCCCTGAAGATCATATGGAAACAAAAAAATAAAAAAAATGAAAAATAAATTTGCCATGGCCATTTTAAGGGACTCAAGAAAAGAGATTGGCCGTCAGTACATCAGGATAAATCCATTTTCAAATAAATGGATAAAGAAAAGTCTACACACCACCTGTTAAAATGTCAGCTTTCTGGGATGTAAAAAAATAAATAAAATGACAAAGATAAATCATTCAGAACCTTTTCCACCTTAAGCCTAGGTTCACACTGCTGCAGGATTGAAATCATGCGAGTTCATAGACATCTGTGTGTACGGATTCCTGCACAGACGTCTATCGAAAATCGCACAAAAAGTCACCCCATTTTTGGCACAACTCTGAAACACTTCCGGGTGCAACGACCATTCTCCCTAGTCCAGTGTTTGGCGACTTAGGTAGTCGGCTTGCCAACTCTGCACCCCCGGAATGTACACGGCCGACAGAGCCAGAGCGTACCTTGTGGCTCACCGGAGGATGTGTGCAACCTCCACCACCGCGACCGAGCTCCGCGTCCCCCCTTGATGTTAGACATACGCCACGGCCGTGGTGTTGTCGGACTGGATCCTGATCGAATGGTCCTGCAGACCCAGAAACCACTTGGGGAGACGCAGCCCGATAGCCCGGAGCTCCAGGATATTGACTGGCAGAGTCCAGCGCCCTGGGCTGACTAGACACTCCAGAACGCCCCCCAGCCGGAGAGGCCGGCATCCGACCACTGTCCGATAGCACGGCAAAAATAATTTCCCGGTCCGAAGTACTGGAGATGTCAGCCACCACACTAGGGAGGACCTGACCAGGCGACTTCACCAAAATCTGGTAATCCAGAGACGAAGGGAGCTTGTCCCAACGTGACAGAATCTCTTTCTGTAACACTCAGGTGTGGAATTGGGCATACGAAACCGCTTCGAAAGAGGCTACCATGGGACCCAGAATTCTCTGGTAAAGGCGAAGCGACGACCACTGCTGGGTCGCAAACCGCTGCACCGCAGATTGCAGTGTCTAGAGTTCTTCCGTCGGGAGAAAAAAAACTCGCTTCTGGAGGAATCCAGGACCAACCCCAGGTATTCCAGTCGCTTGGACGGTACCAACATTGACTCCTGGACATTCAGTAGCCACCCAAATCTTTTGGAGGGGCTGGCAGGTGATGAACCCATCCCCTTCTAAGTCTGAGCTTAAAGAAGCTCTCAGGAGAAAGTCGTCCAGGTATCCCACAATAGCGATTCCGCGCTGCCATAGCAGGGCCAGAATCGGAGCGAGCACCATTGTGAAAACTCCTGGTGCCGAAGCCAGGCCGAAGGGGAGGGCCACAAACTGAAAATGGTCCTCTTCGACCGCAAAACGCAGAAACCTCTGGTGTTTCGCACGTATGGGAATATGCAGGTACGCGTCCCGAGTACCCAAGGACGCCATAAAGTCCCCCTGATGGAGAGCGGCCACTACAGAGCGAACAATTCCATCCTGAATCTTTGCACTTCGACAAAAGAGTTAAGGGCCTTGAGGTCCAGGATTGGACGGGACCCCCTGCTTTTTTGGGGACTACAAACAGATTGGAGTAAAAACCCCTGAAACCGTTCCCTTGAAGGAACCGGTATAATCACTTCCCCGACCAGCAGATCCTGACCAGCCCCTGACAGGGCCACACGGCGTACCGGAGGAAGCTGGAAGGAAAAATCTGTGAACGGGCAACCAAGTCGCCTGCTCGCGTATCTGTGAAACCGACGCATGATGTCGGAAAAAAAACACCCCCAGGAAACACCAATTTCCCTGGTCGAAAGTGCCGTGACTGGAAAGAGAGCCCGCCCCTTAAGAGCATAGGCCTGTATAACAGCCTACCTGATCCACTGAGAAATGGTGGTCGACGAGACCGTCAGGCCCTTTTGTGGACCAGACACCGACACAAAAGAGAGTCAGAACTCCGAAACGGAGTCGTAGCAGGCTGGTACACACGCAAAGCATGTACCACACCTAAAGTATGAAAGACAACCTCTATAGGATGCGCCAGCCGGAGGACAGAAGAATGGAAGAACAATGTCCGTATTCCTGCGAAAGGCCGAAACCACCTTCGGAAGAAGGGAAGGTCGCGGGTGAACCACCACCTAATCCTAATGGAGGATCAAGCATGGCGGCCTGCAAGACAAGACCACCGCCTCAGAAACCCATCTAACAGAGTTAAAGGCCACTAAAGGGACCACCTTCTGAGATAGTGTCAAGAGAGAATCTCTCTGATGTTACCAAAAGGAAGGTTCCAGAAGAACCGAGAGCACCAGAATCAAAACTCATGGGAGGAGAGATGAGCCAAGAGGGGAAAGTATATGACAACCCCCCCTGCATAAACAAGGGGCCCACCAGGGAACGGGCCGGCGGAACAAAAGGCCACTGACAGAACACAGCCAAGGCTGAAATCTGCCCCCAAACGGTGCTTTAAGCAACTCTTCGATCCACTCCAAGCTGTAAAAACAGCAGGACCCTGGACACCGAGGACGCCACTTTATCTCTTCGCGCCAAGAGATGTAAGCCTGCCAGGCGTGACGGTACATCCCCCGGAAGAAGACTACCGTGCCCTCAGCATTGTGGAGATGACCGAAGCTGACAGACCCCGGTCTTAAAGTCCGGCTTCCAATAGTCATATTGAGCAAGTCAGTGACTGTACAACAGGATGAACCATGGGACCTTGGAACAGAGGTGCCTCCCACCCTGGCAACCGCTAGGGTAGACGAGCCAAGGATGCCGAGGCCAAACTGGAGCGATTAGAGGCATCGGGATCTCCTAAACCTCCACTCAGTGGAGCACCCGAGGAAGCACTACAATGGCGGGGTGGAAAAAAAAAGCCACCAGCGTGACTGGCGCGTCTGTACCAGACCACTAGACCTGGCCACTAGCTTGACACCCCTGCGGTGGGGGTGAGCGGCCAGGAGCCCTGTGAGGCTCACCTGCAAGGAAGCCCCGCACGAAGACCAGAAATCCTGGTCCAGCATCTGGCAAGTCCAGTAGCCCGCCTGCTGGTGTACCTGAAGGTAGACCGAAGTCACAGCCTGGCATTGTCCGGCCGAAACCAGATCGGATGACCTTGCAACCTCCTCGACCACGAGGAGCGACATAGCCTGATCGCCTAAAATAGGACAAAGACCGGTAGACAGGGTCCACAACACCTGGTGGATCCAGGCGAACACCCACCCAGGCACTAGCCAGGGCTGACCCTGGGTAACAACCGAGACCAGACAAGAGTGGGTACATACAGAGAGGTGTGACCGCAGATCCACGCAAGTCCAGCGACTCAGACCCGACGGGACCCCCCAGGCCCACAACCCTTGAGGCTGGCATCCGTCGTAATAACCGACCACTGGAAGGAAGCCGTAATCTGATGATTTCAGAAACAAGCGATCTTTAACACCTGTATAATACTTCCCCGAGTGTGGAGCTGGGCATACGGTACCGCCTCGAAAGAGGCTACCCACAGGCCCCGGACCAGCAGGAAGACCGATTGCGTGATGTCAATACCTTCACTGCAGGCTGAAGAGTCTGCAATTTCTCCAGGGAAAGAAGGACCTTCGCCGCTGAGGAGTCCGGATCAACCCTAGATACACCAATGCTGAGTCGGAACCTAGGATGCCCAGAATTTGAATCCTAGGTTGCACACATGGAAGGCGGACTTGCCGCCACTGAGCTACACCTTCCGGTGTTTAACACCCACCTGAGTCTTCGGAGGGTCCAAATGGGAATAACACATCCACTAGGTCTGAGACAGAAGTTACTCTCAGAAGAAGGTCGTCCAAGTAGCCAACGAGGCAAAACCTTGCTGTCCCAACAGAGTTGGGATAAGTGCAAGGTCCTAGCTGGAAACCCATGGTGCTGATGCCAGATCGACAGGGAGGGCCACAGGCTGACAGAGACCCTCTCTCACCATAAAGCACAGAAAGAACACTGTGACATGCACAAAACGGGACATGCATGCATGCATCCCTGATGTCAGAGGAAGCCAGGACGCCCCCCGGATGGAGCGTAGCTACCAAACAAATGGTTCCATGCGGAACTACCCGATGTTCACAAAAGAAAACACCCCCAACCTCTCGTCCTGCAGGAAAAATAAAATTACCCCGCAGTTTAACAACACTACCCAAGGCAGACCGATGGCCCGGGAGAGGAAGACACGAGGAAAGAACTTCGTTCTGTGGATAGGAGAAAACCCTATCTAGTACTCCGAAGAGACCACCTCGCAGACCCACCAGTCGGAGAGCAGAAAGGTTTTGCCGAATTGTGAAGCTGCCAGCTGCCCCCTCACCTAGAGACAGGGAGGGAAGGCTACATACATTGGCCGGCTACTGGGTGCCGGCGTGGTCGCATACGCACCCAGGGACAGATTAGACCCCCAGCTGGGCCCTTGACGGGCTGGGAGGGTTGCCCCTAATTAATACACACACATAGCACATATGAATATTATGTAGGTGCACGCACACACCCTTGGAGGAAACTGGAGTGCCCGTAGGAAACGCACGCAGATACAGGGAGCGACAATGCAAGCTCCAGGCAGATTGGTGTCGGTGTCCGATTCGAACGAATGGCTCACTTGCTGGCAAGTAATGAAATTAATCACTACACCGCCGTGTGCGTGAAACCATTCTGAAACAGACCTATACGAGGCCCTGGACCAGCTGGTCCGCTAGCCTAATCACTTTGGGAGAGAGTCGCGCTCCTCCCCTGTCCAGTGCAAAATGCCACATTGAGGCCGAACTAAGAAGACTACAAGGATCTATAATATCCAGCCTGTCTCGCAGCCGACAGTTGATAGAAGTCAAAAGACAAAATAAAATAAAATCTTTTCCTCAGGGCGCTGGGTCCATGGACGATAAGAGAATTTTTTTTTTTTTTTTAATATATATATTTTTTTTTTTTGGGGGGGGGGGGATATTTATTATAGCAAAAAGTAAAAAATATTGCATTTTTTTCAAAATTGTCGCTAGATTTTTGTTTATAGCGCAAAAACGAAAAAACGCAGAGGTGATGAAATACCACCAAATTAAAGCTCTATTTGTGGGAAAAAAAAACAAAAAAGACGCCAATTTTGTTTGGGAGCCACATCGCACGACCGCGCAATTGTCTGTTAAAACGACGCAGTGCCGAATCGCAAAACCTGGCCGGGTCCTTTAGCTGCCTAAAGGTCCGGGTCTTAAGTGGTTAATCAAACAGAACTATATGAATGACAAGAATGTCAATATCAAACCAATACCAGACTTACCTTTCCAGTCACATCTTTTAAACTATTCAAATCTAAGGACAGGTCCAAGTCACACCCCATCTTTCCAAAGGAATTGACACTGGAGCCAAAGAGATGAACACTGGCTTCGGGGAAGTAGGCCGTGGCAACGTCACTGACTAAAGAGCTGACCAGGTAACGAACTCTTATACTTTCCTCCGTTAACTGAAGTTCATCTAAGATTATATGTGCTTGATCCACAATCTGCTTGACAGCAAAACATACACGTAATTAGTGTTAGCAGGCAGCAATTATAAAAAAAAATATGTTAGCGATTTAACTGATATTAACATAAGACAGTTCTGTCAATAGACTTTCGCTAAAAGTAGTGTAGCATATTGTCAAAGAGAAGTATGGGCAAAGCTTTTTTTTTGGCCATACCTCTATTCTGGATCACAGGAGTGCACTTATTTCTGCACCTGTGTCCCAAATTTAGCAAACTAAAACCTGCTATCAGCTGTCCTCACTCAGCCAGTCCAGGCTCTGCAGGGATCATGACAATAATGTTGGGCTCCACACAGGCGCTTGATTGGAGAGCCAGCCGCTTCCGCCTCCTCCCCAGCCCGTTGTAGCATTAAACTCTCAGTGGTTTTTAGCTTAACACATTGAGCACAATAAAAAAAACATTCCCCAGTAAAATATTTGTTAAAATTCTTATGCCAGCACTTGGAAGTTTATAATTTTCAGTGCTCCTGTTTTCTCTTGCAAGTGCTGCTTCCCTGAACTTCTGATCACTACAGGAAGGCGTTAACAATGGACAGTGCAGTCTCAAGTCACATTTAAAGCATGCTGGGAATGTTAACTGTTTTTTGTAGCTATCAAATCAATTGGTTTACTTCCGCTTTAACTCTCCCAATCAGCATTGGTTATTTTTAATCCTTATGCCATTAGTATTAGTAAATAGATATATTACTTTCCAAATTTACTTGTTTTAAACTTTTTTTTTTTACATTTCTTCAGTTACTTGCCTAGGAGTCTTCAGGAGGGGGATGAGAGGAGGGGGGTTTCTCAAGCACACCCTCCTGCATGTATGCTTGAGCTAAGGGCAGATGTATTCCAGGAAATAACTGTTACATCAATCATTTGACCTTACTCTAGATGGCCACAGACAGAAATGCTAGTGGAGCATTTTTCAAAGTGATATCTTAAAAGCGGGGTTTCAACCACGATTTTTTTTTTTTTTTTAAGTGAGCAGCTACAAACACTGTAGCTGTTGACTTTTAATAAGGACACTTACCTGTCCTGGGCGCCCGCAATGTCGGCCCCCCGAGGCCTATCGCTCGATCCTGTCAGCTCCCGGCGCCGCCATCCTTACTGAGGGAAACAGGCGGTGGAGCCTTGAGGCTTCACTGCCCGTTTCCTACTGCGCATGCGCGAGTCTCGCAGTGCTTTTGTGAATGGGTGGCTGCTTTCTGGGATACACACAGTTCCCAGAAGGCAGCGCGCCTTATTCCCCAGAAGACAACGTGGGGAGGACGAGGAAGAAGACCTGCCGTGGTATGGGAAGAGCCAGATTAAAAACATCCACATAGCAACTGCCATTTCTGGTAAGAAAAACATTTATTTTTTTCATTTTTTTGCAGGATTTTGGTGCATTTTTTGTTTTTAGGGTGGACCGCCACTTTAACAACAAAGCATGGAGACATGGATGGATGTGGGCGTTTGCTTTGAATACTAAAAATGAATTTATTAGTGTTTTGGGTGCGCAGATGCAGTGAAGATCCACTTTAAACTGCCAGCAGAAGTTAAAGCAGTCACCACCTCAAAGTATTTCTAACCTGAACACTGACCCCCCCTCACTACTGGTTAGTGAAAGAAACCAGAACAAGAAATTGCCAATAGTGTGGTGTGGGAATGGCCAGCCACAGCCTGACTTTTTAAATCACTATCTGCACAGTTGATCACTGGCTTTCCTGGGAGCCAGATAGAAAAAAAGAAAAAAAGAAAAAAAAAAAAAAAAGAAGTAGTAAAATTATTTTAGAGCCCATATATCAGATGCAACACATTATAAACTTACATTTTTAGCTGTGCATAGTTTCTTTAATAACTGGGGTGCAGACACAGAAGCCTGTGGGGCGCAACTGACAAGATTCTGATCCAATTCATGCGACTTGATTTTAATAAATCTAGATTTAAATGGCACAACACAGGTATCTTCATCGTCAGGAATTTTGGTAGTAGCAAGAAGTGAATTAATACTTTCTCTATTCACAAACTCCACAAGTGCATACGTGCCCTAAAAAGGAACATAATGAAAACAAAATATGATTTGAATGGAAAATAAATAGGCATAAAGAGAGCGAGTGTCAGTTTCCTGTAAAGACTACATGAAAGGAAAAAAAACATTCCTGGCAGTACCTCAATCTAAAAGCAGTTTTTTCTAGGTTTGAAGAGAGTGGGTAAGGATTAGAACCCCTGGGTTTTGTAGTGCTATCAAACGTTTCATTAGAGAAAGATAAACCTTTTCCTAATGTTCTGCTGACATGGTTTTACTAGGCAAGAAGGAACATCTGCAACAGGTACAAAGACAGAAATAAAAATCTGACAGGAGTTCTAGCCTTCCTGAATAAAGTATTTTTTCTATCAGCAGACAGGAAGTGAGGGGAAATCACTTAAACAGAGCCAAGGATAGCAGTAAAAACCTGACAGGGGATCTCATCCTTCCCAACTAAGCATGGTGCATCAACCTCCTACTGCTTTTTAGGCAATATAAAATAAACTAGTACTAAAGGCTAAGCGTTTTTAACCAGATACAAAAGAGGTTGTAACCCAAAAAAATAAAATAAATATCTGTTCCTTTAAAGCATGTTAAACAGCATAGTTCTTATGCTGTGTAATCTGCCCCTTTCTATGCTGTAAAATACCTGGTTGATCCTGCCTGTTCCCATTTCCCTTATGCAAACTGACCACGATAATCATGCCTGCTGATCCACGATACCGTGGTGCCATTGTCTCTCCTCTCTCTCCCCCTGCCTGCCAGTTCCTAGTGTGTGTGTGTGTGTGTGTGAGAACTCCAAACCTGCCCCTCCCCTCCTGGAACTATTTTGTGTGGCAGTAAAGCCAGTGAATAGCATTATTGCCAGCCCCTTTGTTATAACAACGTATAATACACAGTGTCAATGTTTTTTTTAAATTATGCTGCAAACTACCTCAATTCAGAGCGCTGCTGTGAGGTCGCGTGACCTTCTGCTGCTTCCCCCCCCACCTCTCAATCCAAGGACTACAGTGGGAGGGGCTAAGCGGACAGCACATCGGTCACGTGACTTCACAGCTGATGTCAGAGGGGAATCTCAGCCCCTCCTGCGGTAGTCCTTAGATAAGGGGAGGAAAACGGCGGGAGGTCACGTGACGCTCTAAAACAAGGCATTTAGCAGCATCATTTGAAAAAATAAAAAAAATATTGACACTGCGTATTATACCTTGTTATAACAGAGTAATGGTACTCACTGACTTTACAGGTAAAAAATGCCCCGGTACAATCACACCCCCCCCCCCCCCCACCCATACCCAAATACTTTCTTACTGTCCCTTGTCACTGCCGCTGGCCCCATGATGATCTGTATCATTCCATGAACTTCTGGCTTAAAGAGGAAAGGTGAGGGTAAAGGAGTGAATGGCTCCTAAAGCCGTCTGTCAGGAGCTAGGAGGAGGGACCAGGGGCGTGGCTTGCCAGATGCTAAGTGTTTCAAATGAATTTTCAAACTCTGTCCTGCTAGTGACAGACAGTGAAGAGAAGTTCTCCCACTTCCTTGATTACATTTTTTTTTTTTTTATAGATTGGGGAAAGATGTGTCCATTAATCTCCATTAGACATATTCCTTGTCTCCAACAGAGACACTAACTTTTTCCCATCTCTATCCAAAACAGAAAAACGATATTTCACTGAAGAGCCAACCTCTAATGTAGAAGTTTACATATTAAACATAAAAGACTACTGTGAAAATACTCACATAGCTGTCAAAAAAGAAGTGATTGGCAACTTCTCCATGTCGTGATAAATGCTTCAAAAATTTCTTCTCATTAATTTTAGAGGGACAGCTTATTAATATTGATTGTTTGGCTTGTTCTTCTCTTTCCCTTTGGACGTCTGCAAAGTTCTTCCTTGTGACGTGATCTTGATCTGTGAATATTATTAATAAAGAGTTACTAAATAATCAGCACGAAATGACAAAAGATTTGATTTAGAGTCGGTTCACACTAGGGCGACACGACTTCCAGCACGACTTTCAGATGCGCCTCCGACGCGACTTGAGCATGAGCCACAGGGCGATCTGGGGCGATTTACAACACGACTTGAAGTCGTCTCCAGGACAGGAGACTTTCCAGTGGCCAATCAAACAACAATCAGCTCTAGGGGAGGGAGAGGTTTGCCTGAGAAATGTATGTTATCTTCCTGGAAAGTCGCTTCAGTTAAGACAGTGATCAGACTTGGAGGCGACTTCCATTGAAATCAATGGGTACAAATCGCCTACAAGTCGGATTGAAGTAGTACAGGAACTTCTTCTGAAGTCGGAGCGACTTGAGTAGTGTGTAATAACACCGCTCCCATTCACTTACATTGTTTTTCTCTACAGCGCGACTTGGGACGACTTGAGGCGACCTCAAGTCGGATCCCAAGTGGCGCCAGTGTGAATGTAAAGTGATTGTTATTTTTAAACTAAAAAAAAGTGACTTTACAAACAGGTTATACTTACCTGGTCTGTGCAGTGGATTTTCTAATCTCCTCAAACTGGGAGATTTCCTCCAGCTTTCTGTTGTGTCTATGGATCCAGGAAGTTCAAGAAAACTTCCCCACTGGCACACAGACAGCAAAAGAAAATACACTGCGGGGGGTGTTGACCCCTTGCTTTAAAGGCTGACTGTAGAAAAATTTCCCCTCTCCTCTTGTTCCGGTAACAAATCAAAGTGTTGATTGGATTTCCTCTCTTTCTCGAATACAAATGGAGGAGTTAATCTCCCCAATAGGGATGAGCTCAGGCGTGTTCGAACAGTCCACGTGCAGAGCCTGCCAGGAAGTCTGCACGGCGCTGCGCTAACCACAGGCTAGGAGACATTTCCCGATCTCTGCAGCCGAGCAACGGGACAATGTCTCGCTGCCTGTGATTAGCACAGCGCTGTGCAGACTTCCTGGCGGGCTCTGCACGTGGACTGTGCGAACACGCCGGAGCTCATCCCTACTCCCCCAACAGGGATGCCGACAGAAACTTGACAGTCTTATACATTTTAACCACTTACATGCCAATGTAGGTCTATTAATGGTGGATCAGCGTCCCTTTATTTGCTCAGTACCGCTTATGTAAGAGCTATTTTTTTATATATATATATATATATATATATATATATATATATATATATATATATATATATATATATATATATATATAAAAACTGTCAGGCTGCTGATCCACCTGCGGATATTAAATACCACCAAAAGAAAGTTCAATCCGTCTTAAAGTGGTGTTCCAGCATGGGGGAATTTTTTTTAAAAGTCAGCAGCTACAAATACTGTAGCTGCTGACATTTAATATAAGGACCAAGGATGAGCTCAGGCGTGTTTGCAACCCGCACGTGCAGAGCCCACCAGGAATGTCGGCACTGCCCAGCGCTAATCACAGGCAGTGAGACTTTTCTCGATCTCTGCAGCTGCAGATCGGGAAAATGTCTTGCTGCCTGCGATTAACGCTGGGCAGTGCCGACATTCCTGGCGGGCTCTGCAAGTGTGGGTTGCGAACACGCCTGAGCTCATCCTTAATAAGGACACTTACCTGTCCTGAGTAGGGATGAGCTCCGGCGTGTTCGCACAGTCCACGTGCAGAGCCCGCCAGGAAGTCAGCGCGGCTCTGCGCTAACCACAGGCAGGGAGACATTTCCCGATCTCTGCAGCCGAGCATCGGGACAATGTCTCCCTGCCAGTGATTAGCGCAGCGCCGTGCACACTTCCTGGCGGGCTCTGCACGTGGACTGTGCGAACACGCCGGAGCTCATCCCTAGTCCTGAGGAGCCCACGACGGTGGTACCCCAGCCCATTTTCAGATCAGCTCTCGGGTGCTGCAGCCCTTATTTGTGGTAAGGGAAACTGGCAGCGAAGCCTTTACCTATTGCGCTGCGCTAACTGGACCGGCAGCGAAGGAAGGCGCCGTCGCACAGGAGTACCCCTCCCCCCCTGAAAGGTGACAAATATGACACCAGGGGGAGGCAAATCAGCGGGGATTACACTTTAAGAAAATGATATAAAATAAATTTGAGTACAGCTTTGCATGCTTATTATCGGTCAATCTATCCCATCGCTGAAAACCGACAAATGGTAACAAAGGGGCAGAACAGGCTGATATTCAAGGGGTGAATGGCCCATTCGTGCTGCAGTGCTTGTGTTTTTGTACACGGATATGCACGGTGGCGGGCTGCAATATGTGCCACAATGTGCGCTGTCTGGATCTTTTCACGGGGGACTGTGCGGTGCAACATTTTGAAGGTGCATTGGGGGTCATTCACAATGAATGGCAACACAGATTACTGCTCTACCTGGGTGTGATGGGCCCCTAGAGTTCTGCAACAGGACACAGAACCTCCAAATCTATACACAGCGTCACCTGGAGGCCCCTGACTGTCATTCATCACCCCCCACCCTAGAAATTATGGGGATACCACATAACAGGACATAAAGTCCTGTAAGCAGCACAGGGCTGGTGGAAGGAATCCGGCCAGCATGTCTGTCCGCAGTGTCCAGCCAGCCTCTGGCCCCCAGTGACCTCCACCAGTCCGGAGTTCACATCCCCGGAGTTCTCCTCACCCGCCGTGTCCGCCGCCAGCGCCCTCTTCTGTTGTCTCCCCACCGCCGTACTCAGGGCCCGGCCAGAGGCCCTCACCACCGGGCCCAGACTCATACAGCGCACCATGACACTGGCCGGGCACATTGCACTGCGCATGCGTGAGAGCCCCGGCTACGGCACAGCCGGCGGACCAAAACACCTCCACAGTGTGTGCGCTCCGCGCTCCTCCTGCAAGGGCTGTACAAGGACAGAGCGCCAGTCTACTCTGCTGGTGGGATGGAGGTGTTCAGTATAGTTTTCCATTTATTCCCAAAGCATGCATTTGAACGCTAAGCAGTATATCTTCTTTTCAGTGTATGTAGAGCCCACATTTTACTGCACACCTTGAGAGGCTACAGTGTGCAGTGAACTCTTTTGTGTACTTTCACCCAAAGACCTCATGTAGGCTCTGTTCAGGGAACGCGTGAAAAATACGTCGCGCTTACGGTGCCAATAACTGTTAGCCGCTTTAAGGCTGCATTCACACCAGAGCGTCGGTCGTTTGGTCGTTTTTTCGTGCGTATTCATGCTTATTTGCGCGTTTGCATACAGCGTCGTCCGACGTTTTTGTACTTCGACGTTTTTTATTTTAGCCAATAGGAAGAATGATCATCTTTTCATCACTTGTTGCTATGTTGGTAGATTTTTTTAATCTTCTGCCTGGGTGAAAAGTTCTATTGATTAAATCGACGAAACGCCCGTAGCAAACGCTCGTTGTCGCGCTAGTCGCTTAAATCGAGCATTTCCATTACTTTCTATGGGTAATGGAAACGCTCAAAAACGACCAAACCGCCCGATACGCGCAACAAAAAAGGGTCCGGAACTTGTTTGAGATTCAGTCGTTCGGCGTCAGGCGTATTGGCGTGGAGATGTGAACCATCTCCATAGGGAATAATGTATTTCTTCCCCTCTGGCGTTTTTGAGCGTCGCGCTTCAGGCGACAAAACGCTCAGGTGTGAATGCAGCCTAAGACTGTTAACCTACTTCTGACATTTTTTGTTTTACAAGTTAAAATCAGCATTATATATATATATATATATATATATATATATATATATATATATATATTTATATACATATTTGTAATAAAGAGTATTAAAAAAAAATCGGTATTTTATGCTAGAGAATTAAGAATTACTTAGAACCTCCAAACATAGATTTTTTTTAGCAGAGACCCTAGAGAATAAAATGACAGTTGTAATTTTTTATGTCACGTGGTATTTTTGGGGAAAAATGTAATTTTATTGCACAAAAACACAATATATAACCCAATGTTTTGGTAAATTATAAAAGATGATGTTACAGCGAGTAAATCGATACCTAACATGAAACGCTTTAAAATTGCGCATGCTCGTGGAATGACGTTAAGCTACGTTTCTGAAAAATCTCCATAGGAGTTTAGAGATACAGAGGTGGTCTAGTGTTATGCCGCGTACACACGGTCGTTTTTTGTGATGAAATAAAACAACGTTTTAAAAAACGTCATTTAAAATGACCGTGTGTGGGCAAAACGTCGTTTTTTGTCTTCTGAAAAACTACCAAAAAAAAATTCGAACATGCTTCAATTTTTTATGTCGTTTTTCAAAATGTCGTTTTTTGTGTCATTTTAAAATGATTGTGTGTGGTCTAAACAACGTTTAAAACAACGTTTTTAAGCCCGCGCATGCTCAGAAGCAAGTTATGACGCAAGCTTGAATGGAAAAGAGTGCCGCCATACGTGCTGAACGTAACCTCGCTTTGCTAGAGCATTTTGAAAAAACGATGGTGTGTAGGCAACGTCGTTTTTTAAAATGAAGTTTGAAAAACGTAGTTTTCTTTTTTCATGAGAAAAAATGAATTTTTTTTACAAGACAACATTTTTACAGGGTTTATAACCCTCCCTTGCTCTATCCAAAATGAAGGAAAAACCTTTCTACCCAGCTCAGACTTTTTATTTTATTTTTTTTGTTCTACAAATAGAATATAATGTAGGTTGTTCCATCTGAAGATTATTTATACACATTGCACACTAATATAATTGTTTGAAGTATACATATGTGTTATAAGTATATTTTGTATACTATCCCTACAGTATATACAGCAGGGGTGGGCAATTATTTTTTCGAGGGGGCCACATGAGAAACTAAAAATATTTTGGAGGGCCGGGCCAAAAGGCTAAACTCAATACTGCATAAAATCAATTGTATTTCTTTATAAAAAGCAGTAAATATCATTGTTGGAAAACTGGTACGAGTACTTGTTATAGACATGGCACAGGAGGGGGACAGAGGCTGGGGACATGGCACAGGAGGGGGACAGAGGCTGGGGACATGGCACAGGAGGGGGACAGAGGCTGGGGACATGACACAGGAGGGGGACAGAGGCTGGGGACATGACACAGGAGGGGGACAGAGGCTGGGGACATGACACAGGAGGGGGACAGAGGCTGGGGACATGACACAGGAGGGGGACAGAGGCTGGGGACATGACACAGGAGGGGGACAGAGGCTGGGGACATGACACAGGAGGGGGACAGAGGCTGGGGACATGGCACAGTAGGGGGACAGAGGCTGGGGACATGGCACAGGAGGGGGACAGAGGCTGGGGACATGGCACAGGAGGGGGACAGAGGCTGGGGACATGACACAGGAGGGGGACATAGGCTGGGGACATGACACAGGAGGGGGACAGAGGCTGGGGACATGACACAGGAGGGGACAGAGGCTGGGGACATGACACAGGAGGGGGACAGAGGCTGGGGACATGACACAGGAGGGGGACAGAGGCTGGGGACATGACACAGGAGGGGGACAGAGGCTGGGGACATGACACAGGAGGGGGACAGAGGCTGGGGACATGGCACAGGAGGGGGACAGAGGCTGGGGACATGGCACAGGAGGGGGACAGAGGCTGGGGACATGGCACAGGAGGGGAACAGAGGCTGGGGACATGGCACAGGAGGGGGACAGAGGCTGGGGACATGGCACAGGAGGGGGACAGAGGCTGGGGACATGACACAGGAGGGGGACAGAGGCTGGGGACATGACACAGGAGGGGGACAGAGGCTGGGGACAGGCAGCCACTGTTTAATCAATAACAATTGATTAAACAGTGGCTGCATGTGATGGCACAGTGGCTGCGTGTGATGGCACAGTGGTTGCGTTTGATGGGCACAGTGGCGACAATTGATGGCACAGTGGCTGCTGGGATGGGCACAGTGGCAACAATTGATGGCACAGTGGCTGCGTGTGATTGGCACAGTGGCTGCGTTTGATGGGCACAGTGGCTGCATGTGATTGGCACAGTGGCTGCGTGTGATTGGCACAGTGGCTGCGTGTGATTGGCACAGTGGCTGCATGTGATTGGCACAGTGGCTGTGTTTTGGAACAGTGGCAACAATTCATTGCACAGTGGCTGCGTGTGATTGGCACAGTGGCTGCGTTTGATGGGAGCAGTGGCTGCTTGTGATTGGCACAGTGGCTACGTGTGATTGGCACAGTGGCTGCGTGTGATTGGCACAGTGGCGACAATTTATGGTGGCACAGTGGCTGCGTGTGTTGGCACAAGTGGCTGCATGTGTTGGCACAAGTGGCTGCATGTGTTGGCACAAGTGGCTGCGTGTGATGGGCACAGTGACCACTCCCGGCCCTGCCTACTGTTATCACCGCGGCGGGGAACATTACAGACAGCGTTCGTTTGAACAGCTGTTTTCCCCGCTGCGCATAGACACTCCCCCTTGGACGGATCTGTCCAATCGCGAGCAAGGGGGAGTGTCTATGTGACTCCCCCTTGCTCGCGATTGGACAGATCCGTCCAAGGGGGAGTGTCTATGCCATAGACACTCCCCCTTGGACGGATCTGTCCAATCGCGAGCAAGGGGGAGTGTCTATGTGACTCCCCCTTGCTCGCGATTGGACAGATCCGTCCAAGGGGGAGTGTCTATGCGCGGCGGGGAAAACAGCTGTTCAAACGAACGCTGTCTAATGTTCCCCGCCGCTGTGATTAACGTGGCGGCGGCGGCTAATTCGGCGGCGGGGGTGGGCCGGATTAAAAGGTCCGCCGGGCCGTATACGGCCCGCGGGCCGTAGTTTGCCCAGGTCTGATATACAGTATATATAATATACATGTTCATATCTGTACACTAGGTGGTAGTATGGAGTATAAATCATTGCATGAAATTCCTGAAATCTCTTTGCAAAAGAGGGAGATGAAAATCAGTCTTTTCTGTGATGCCTCATACACGTGACCAGTTTTCCTGTCGGGAAAACTGCCATGACAGATTTTGGCTGGGAAAACCATTTTTCTATGGGGAAAGCCTGCGATGGACCATACACACAGCTGGGTTTCCCGGCCAAAGCTCTTATGACAGTTTTCCTGCTACCGAGCAGGTCCTCGGTTTTCCCCGCGGACTTTTTACCACCGGGAAAACCGATCGTGTGTACGGGGCATGAGTCTGTAAATATAACCTATTGGTAGTTTAACCACGTAAGACCCGGACCTTTAGGCAGCTAAAGGAACCGGCCAGGTTTTGCGATTCGGCACTGCGTCGCTTTAACAGACAATTGCGCGGTTGTGCGACGTGGCTCCCAAACAAAATTGGCGTCCTTTTTTTCCCACAAATAGAGCTTTCTTTTGGTGGTATTTTATCACCTCTGCGGTTTTTATTTCTTGCGCTATAAACAAAAATAGAACGACAATTTTGAAAAAAATTCAATATTTTTTACTTTTTGCTATAATAAATATCCCCCAAAAATATATAAAAAAAACTATTTATTTTTCCTCAGTTTAGGCTGATATGTATTCTTCTACCTATTTTTGGTAAAAAAATAGCAATAAGCGTTTATCGATTGGTTTCTGCAAAATGTATAGCGTTTACATAATAGGGGATAGTTTTATTGCATTTTTATTAATTATTTTTTTTCTACTACTAATGGCGGCAATCAGCGATTTTTTTTGTGACTGCGACATTATGGCGGACACATCGGGCAATTTTGACACATTTTTGGGACCATTGTCATTTTCACAGTAAAAAATGCATTACAAATGCATTGTTTACTGTGAAAATGACAATTGCAGTTTGGGAGTTAACCACAAGGGGGCGCTGAAGGGGTTATGTATGACCTAATATGTGTTTCTAACTGTAGGGGGGTGTGGCTGTAGGTGTGACGTCATTGATTGTGATTCCCTATATTAGCGATGACGGCGCCACAGTGAAGAACGGGGAAGCTGTGTTTACACACAGCTCTCCCCGCTCTTCAGCTCCGGGGACCGATCGCGGGACTTCAGCTGCGACCGGGTCCGCGAGTCCCACGGCCGCAGTCACGGAGATTCGGACCGGGTCGCGGACGCGTGCCCGCGACCCACGGCTGGAGATTTAACAATCACGTACAGGTACGTGATTGTACCCAGCCGTGCCATTCTGCCAACGTATATAGGCGTTAGGCGGTCCTTAACCTCCCTGGCGGTATGATTCTGTCAGAAAAAACATGCTAAAAGCGGTACCATTATTTGCAAGGAAATTTGGCGTTTTATATTGTAGGTCTGTAATTTTTAGAAATAACTCACTTAAATCTGACCAAACAAGATTCTAATAGGCATCCCAGGTATGACATTTTTTTAAAAACAAAATTATAATATAATAAATAATTATAAATAATTATAACAAATAATAATATAATTATAATAAAAATTATTCAATAATGTAATCAAATCAAAATCACTGAAATTTGCTCAGTTGCAGAATTGTTGCTGTCATTATTTTTTTTTTTTTATGACGAATTTCCCCACAAATCGCTATCGCACAATTCTGCAAGTGATTATAATTTATTATCGCTGTTTTTTAG
This sequence comes from Rana temporaria, assembly GCF_905171775.1. Taxonomy (NCBI): domain Eukaryota; kingdom Metazoa; phylum Chordata; class Amphibia; order Anura; family Ranidae; genus Rana; species Rana temporaria. The sequence continues at coordinate 57,574,863 of NC_053493.1, read as the reverse complement.
CTGATCTAAAACTATTTTTGACATAAAGGGACACTTTTGGTTGCTATGGACAATCTACAGTTTGCAGGGAGAAAGAAACGTTTTTATTATATAAAATGACATGCATGACACAGGACAGACCACTAGGGACAGGGGGTGTGTGTTTTTTTTACATACAGTACTGTAATCTATAAGATTACAGTATACTGTATGTAAGGTGTTTGTTTACTTTTTTGAATTTGGCGCCGTTCTCCGTCCCCGTGCGTCGTAACGTCGCAGGGAACGGAGATCGGCGTCACACGGAGGCACTGTGTGAATCGAGCGAGGTCCCGCTCGCTCACACAGCGCGGTGGCATCGCTGGATCCAGGGACAAGGTAAGTAACTTGTGCCTGTGGATCTAGCGAGGCGATCCCGAGTCTGACTCGGGGTGTCCGCTCGCAGCAGGAAAATCCAACCCCGAGTCAGACTCGTGAAGACCGCCAGGCAGGTTAAGTGGTTAAAATACATGAAAGAACATTTGGAAAAAAAAAATGTTTTACTTACGAGAAATGGCTGTTGCCAGGCAGATAGTCCTAATCTGCCACTTCCTATACCGCAACACTCTTCATTCTTCTCCTCCTCACGTTGTCTTCTGGAAAATGTGGGTGCGCTGTCTACTATGTGTGTCCCAGAAGACAGCCGGCCATTCACAAAGCGCTGTGCGACTCGTGCATGCGCAGTAGGAAACGGGCAGTGAAGCCGCAAGGCTCCACTGCCTGTTTCCCTTAGTGAGGATGGCGGCGCCAGCACACGGTGCAAAGGACGGATCGGCCTCGGGGGGCCGACATCGCAGGCACCCTGGACAGGTAAGTGTCCTTATTAAAAGTCAGCAGCTACAGTGTTTGTAGCTGCTAACTTAAAAAAAAAAATTACGGCTGGAACACCGCTTTAAAAATAAATAAAACAAAGCTTTAAAATCTCTTTAATTTCCTGTTGTTGTTTAAAGAAAAGAGAAGTAAAAATGTCATAAAATATAAACACTTGTGACCAGAAATAACAGGAGATGTCACGTGGATTCCCAATGTCAACTGCATGCGGTGCATAGTGAAGAAGAGACCACTAGTGAAGGGCAATAGAAGCCCTTCTTCCTGGACGATGGTATGACTGTGGTACTGGGATGTCTTTTTGGTATATAAAATGTCTATGTTACATAATACCATCAAAAATAATACAAAATATGTATCCCTTTCTTTAAAATAATTTTATAATTGTCTTCTCATATGTGCCAGATGCAAGTTTAGAAATTTTAAGTTTTGATGCAGGTGACTTATTGATGATCACATGTAGACATCATCCAACCTGCATATGACAACCAATCATATGAGAACCAGGAGCCTGGAAAGCATTGCACCCATGATCAGTGGATCAGAAGTGCAATGTCAGGCTTCTGCAGACAAGTCCTGCAGCTTTCAGCACAGACCTTCCTGCGGGCTGACTGTTTGAAAGCTGCAGGGCTTGTGAATGAACCCCAATGGTGTCCATTCAGAACTACAAGCAATAGAAGCTCTTCTTCCTGGATGATGTATGACTCTGGCACAGTGTTGCCAACCCCCCGAAGTGATGTTTACTGGCAGGACGCCATCATTTACAAACGGCACCAACTTTTTTACTGGCAAAAATCATGAAATTTACTAATGGAGCCACATTTTTTACTGACACTGGGGGAAAAGTACCTACAATTACAGTTTTTAGTGCTAAACAGTACAAATATCAACATTTAAACTATAAACACATACCTAGTGCTATTAGCAATGTGTTTAAGTTGGGCAAAAGTCCAAAAACATATTTCTCCATTGACATGAAGGTCAGGTTACTATAACCCAGCTAGCACAGAGTCCCCCCTTACATCAGAGTCTGTAGGATTCCCCCTTACAGTGAAAGGGAACTCTTATGTAAAGGGGAACGCTGCAGATCATGATGTAAGGGGTAACGCTGATGTAAAGGGGGGCTCTGGTGACTAGAGACCACCTTCTGCAGAGTAAATACACTAAGGTAAGGGGGGTTACTAATATAGGGGGGAACCTTTATATCAGTGCCCCCTTACATTATTGTATTCACTCCCCCTTACATCAGCAACTCCCCCCCCCCCCCCAGACTGGCCTGGCGGCACTGTCACTGACCTCTTCTCAGGTGAACTGTGCAGGGCTCAGTCAGACAGCTCCAGCTTGGTGGCTCTCGTTTAATCCTATAGGGTCCTCTCCACAGTCCACACACATGTCTGACTCTTATAACCCCCATCCGGCGCTCTCCTCTCCAGACTCCCCTCAGAGACTGCAGATATGATAAAAAACAAGAGATGGTCAGAGGCTGCGGACATGATACAGGAGGTGAACAGAGGCTGCGGACATGATACAGGAAGTGGACAGAGGCTGTGGACAGGATACAGGAGGTGGACAGAGGCCGAGGACAGGATACAGGGGGTGGACAGAGGCTGCGGACAGGATACAGGAGGTGGACAGAGGCTGCGGACAAGATACAGGAAGTGGACAGAGGCTGCAGACAGGATACAGAGGTATGGTAGTGTCCTCATCACCCCCTCACAGTAGCTTTCTCCTCTGTCCATCTTTACCTCTCCACAGCAGTGTCCTCCCCTGTCCCCTGCACTAGTTCACCCCCCAGTAATATCCTCCTTTGACCCCTTTTTGCTATCCCCCACACACAGAGTTAGTGTCACTCTCCTTAATTCTCCTCGGCTCCTCCTCTGCTGACTGCTGTGGCTAGTGCACTAGGCACCGCCACAGCACCGCCAAGAAGGAGAGGACTGGCTTCTTTTAAAAAATGGCGCCAGGCAGCGCCATTACATTACTGTGCATGCGCCACCTGGCCGAGCGTGTATGAGCTTTCTTGAGCCTGGCTGGCTTTAAAACGGTGCATGCGCCGTTGCATGGTCGGCTTGTGGCTTGTGCCCATAACAGACATTTACGGGCAGCCCGAAAATGGCCTTGCATTTACGGGCTGCCTGTAAATTAACGGGCAGTTGGCAACACTTTCCTGGTACAGGAATGTTTTTTTTTTTGGTAGGTCTATAAGGTCTATGTTACATTATCCCATCATAAACAATACAAAAGATGTCTCCCTTTCTTTAAAATTATTTTATAGTTGTCTTTTCATATCTGCCAGATGCAAGTGCAGAAATTTAAAGTTTTGGTCCTGCATGTGACTTTTTGGTGATCACACACATCATCCAGCCTCCATATGACAACCAATCATATCAGAACCAGAATGAAAGGTTCAGCTCCCGTGATATATAGACAGCATTCCTGGCAAATGAACAATAGCAAAACTTCCCAGCATTCCCTCCCCATAGCCAATAACGAGAATCCAACCATTGTCTTTATCTAAAATTTAAAGTGATAGTAAAGGTATATATATTTTTTCATCAAATAATAAACATGTTATACTTGCCTGCTCTGTGTAATGGTATTGCACAGAGTGGCCACAAAGCTTCTCTTCTGGGGTTCCCTGAAGGCGCTCTTGGCTCCCTCTCTTCTCCTCTTCTGTATCTTCCCCCATAGCATGCATTTGCTATGGGGGCAGACGTGCAGGTTTGCTCCCAAGCCAGGCTATAGGTGGCTATAGATACATACATGGCACAGCCCCCTCTCACAGGATTTGATTGACAGCAGCAGGAACCAATGGCTCCTGATGCTTTGTCTGTGAGAAACAGGAGAGAGAGTAGCACTCATGCTGGTTCAAAATAGGACTCAGGTAAGTATTATGGGGGGCTGGGGGAAACAGATCATGGAATGTTTTTTACCTTATTGCAGAGAATGCATTAGGGCAAAAAAACGTTCATGCCTTTAAAACCACTTTAAAGTGGAGTTCCACCCATAAATATAACATTACATCAGTAGTTTTAAAAAAATGTCATTAGTCCTTTACGAATTTTTTTTTTTTTTTAGATGCCTTTAAAGTGTTGTTGCTAGGCAGAATAGTTAATCCTCCCACTTCCTGCACCTAGGTGCTTAATGCTTCCTAACCTACACCGCACAGACTCCTGGGAATGTAGTGGGAGTAACTTTCCAGGTGTCTGTGCACTCCCCAGTCTCAAAGAATCATGTGACTTGGACAGCACAGGTGCTGAAACCTGATCTGACACTGCTTGTGCAGCACTGAGCATGTGCGAGATCTGCAAGGCTGAAATCCAGGAAGTCATACAGTCTGGCTTCATGATGCCCACACTTAAGATGGCCCCAGTCAATTTCTATTTTATAAAGTGTCTAAATGCTGCAACAACCTAACAAAACGGACCTTCGTTTACAGACTAACTTTACTAGAATACATTAAGCTTGTGTATTACAGGGGTATTTATATTTAAAAAGTGAAATTGTGGCCGGAACTCCGCTTTAAGGTTGAACTCTATGCACATATAAACATATATTTAGTGTAGTAATTTATTCTTTGAGCGGCCTGATCGCTGCAGTGACGGGGACGAACACAGCAGCTCCAGCCACTGTCTTGGGCCCTCATTGAATATATTGATAGCAGCAGGAACTATTGACTCCTGCTGCTGTCGATCAAATCCAGTGACACGGGAGCCGGGCCAAGTCCTGCTGTCTGTGTCAATGGACACAGCAGCAGGACTCAGGAGCGTGCCCGGCTGCCCGCACATGTGCCCGCATGGAAAGCGGCTGTCTGTGGGGGCACTCGAGAAGAGTAGCCAGGAGTGCCGATGGGGGGACCCCAGAAAAGGAGGATCAGGGCCACTCTGTGCAAAACCCTTGCACAGAGGTGGTAAGTATGACATGTTTGTTATTAAAAACAAAAACAAAGCTTTACAATCACTTTATTTGTTTCATTTGTTTAAAGAAAAGAGAAGTAAAAATGTCATAAAATATAAACACTTGTGACCAGAAATCACAGGAGATTTCACGTCTGTTCCCAATGTCAACTGCATGCGGTGCATAGTGAAGAAGAGACCACTAGTGAAGGGCAATAGAAGCCCTTCTTCCTAGACGATGGTATGACTGTGGTACTGAGATGTTTTTTTGGTATATAAAATGTGTCTTACATTATCCCATCATAAACAATACAAAATACTGTATGTCTCCCTCTCTTTAAAATAATTTTGTAGTAGTCTTTTCGTATCTGCCAGATGCAAGTGCATATATTTTAAGTTTTGATCTTGCATGTGACTTATTGATGATCACATGTAGACATCATCCAACCTGCATATGACAACCAATCATATGAGAACCAGGAGCCTGGAAAGCATTGCACCCATGATCAGTGGATCAGAAGTGCAATGTCAGGCTTCTGCATACAAGCCCTGCAGCTTTCAGCCCATACCTTCCTGCGGCTGACTGTTTGAAAGCTGCAGGGCTTGTGAATGAACCCCAAGAGTGTCCATTCAGAACTACAAGCCGGACCACTAGTGAGTAGCAATAGAAGCCCTTCTTCCTGGATGATGTATGACACTGGCACAGTGTTGCCAACCCCCAAAATGAAGTTTACTGGCAGGACACCAAAATGTACAAACGGCACCAAGTTTTTTCCTGGCAAAAAATCATGAATAGTAATTTATTCTTTGAGTGCGGCTGGGTTTTGGGAACCGTAATCCACCGGACACATCGGTTACGGGAGCGGCGCACAGCACCAGTGCTCATGTGCAAAGAAATGTATGTATGTGTATATATATAATATATACAGAGCCAGATTCTCAGAGACTTACGTCGGCGTATCAGTAGATACGCCATCGTAAGTCCGAATCTGCGCCGTCGTGTATTTAAGCGTATTCTGGAAACCAGATACGCTAAAATTTGGCTAAGATACGAGCGGCGTAGGAGACTCCTACGCCGTCGTATCTTAGGGTGCATATTTACGCTGGCCGCTAGGTGCTGCTTCCGTTGTTTTCCGCGTCGAATATGCAAATGAGCAAGATACGCCGATTCACGAACGTACGTATGCCCGTCGCAATTAGTTACGCCGTTTACGTAAGACATATGCCGGCGTAAAGATAAAGCAGGTTTCTAGGTGGCGTAGCCCATGCAAAGTATGGACGTCTGAACAAGCGTATCTTTTTACGCCGTTTGCATAAGTCGTACGCGAATAGGACTGTGCGTAAGTTACGTTCACGTCATAGGCAGTGTTCGACGTATCTTAGGCATTCTATCTGACGCATGCGCACTGGGATACGTCCACGGACGGCGCATGCGCCGTAGGTTCAAAACGTCATTTACGTGGGGTCATGCTTTATTTGCATAAAACACGCCCACCTCTTACCAAATTGAATTAGGCGCGCTTACACCGGCACATTTACGCTACGCCGCCGTAACTTAGGACGCAAGTGCTTTGTGAATACAGCACTTGCCTCTCTAAGTTGCGGCGGCGTAGCGTAAATACGATACGCCCGCCCACACTTACGCCGGGGTACGTGAATCTAGGCCACAGTATATATATATATGTTGCTGAGCCTGCCTGTGCCGCCTGCCCACAGTAATTGTACTGTGGGCGGTCCTAAAGTGGTTAAAGAATACTGTATGTGTAGCACGCTTCTAGGTAGGTAGCAGGATTAGGTCAATTTCGCTCTGGCGCACTAATCAGTGTTGATTGTTTTGGCCTGTTCTATGTTTCAGTGGCTGCAGTATTAACTACTTCCTTCTGGTTGGTCCTCGAGTTCTGGAAATTAGTGAGCAGGAAGATTTTAACCACTTACAAACCGAAAGATTTCCCCCCCCTAATGACCAGGACATTTTTTGTGATAAGGCACTGCGTCACTTTAAGTGACAATTGCGCGGTTATGCAATGTTGTACCCAAACAAAATTGACGTCTTTTTTTCCCCACAAATAGAGCTTTATTTTGGTGGTATTTGATCACCTCTGCAGTTTAAATTTTTTGCACTATAAACAAAAAAAGTGCAACATTTTTGTAAAAAAATAATATTTTTTAATTTTTGCTATAATAAATATCCCCCAAAAATTATGTAAAAGAATACATTTCTTTATCAGTTTAGGTCGATATATATTGTTCTACATATTTAAAAAAAAAAAAAACGCAATAAGCGCATTTTGATTGGTTTGTGAAAAAGTTATAGGGGATAGATTTATGGCATTTTTATTATTATTTTTTTTACTAGTAATGGCTGCAATCTGCGATTCTTAGTAGGACTGCGACATTGCGGTGGACAGATCGGACACTTTTTTGGGACCATTGACATTTATACAGCAATCAGTGCTATAAAAATGCATGTATTACTGTATAAATGTCATTGACAGGGAAGGGGTTAACACTAGGGGGAGATCAAGGGGTTAAATATGTTCCCTCATGTGTGTTTCTAACAGTGGGGGGATGGGACTGACTGGAGGAGAAGACATATCGCTGTTCCTAATCACTAGGAACAGCAGATCTGCCTCTCCTCCCCTGTCAGAACGGGGATCTGTGTGATTTTACATACACACTTCCCTATTCTAGCTGTCTTGCACGCATCAGGTCCCCTGCTGCGTGTGCGCCTGCTATTAAGCCCTTAAAGGCTTAAAGGTGCCGACGTACACCTATGGCGATTTGTGGGATTGCGCCGAACTGCTGCAGTATAATGATGGCGGCTGGTCGGCAAGTGGTTAATCAGCACCTTAATATTAATGCAGCCATGGCCAATCCCTGGGGAAAAGTTGTCCAAATGGTAGCTGGGAGTCTGTATAAATACACCGAGACAGAGAGCAGCAGGGAAATCATAGCCTAAGGTGGGTGCTTCTCCCTTTAGGCAATCCTGCCATGTGCCTACAGGGTGGTGGGGCATTGACAGTGTCACAAGGATATTGGAAGGAGGCAACCAATTTACCAAGGACATTTGTGAGAGAGACTTTGGGCTGAGGCCATCCCTCGGGGGCTAGAGTCATCTGTGTGTGTACAGGGGACATAGGGGGTTATTTACTAAAGACAAATCCACTTTGCACTGCAAGTGCACTTGAAATTGCACTGAATGTGCACTTGGAAGTGCAGTCGCTGTAGTTTTGAGGGGAAGCTCTGCTGATTTTATCATCCAATCATGTGCAAGCTAAAATGCTGTTTTATATTTTTCTTACATGTCCCCCTCTGATCTACAGTGACTGCACTTTCAAATGCATTGGTAGTGCAAAGTGGATTTGTCTTTAGTAAATAACCACCCTAGTCCAATGCAAGTTTTAACCATTGATTCTAATGGTACAAACTTCCCCAAATAAATCCTTTTAAAGCAGAGCTGCACCCTAAAGTGGAACTTCTGCTCATCGGAACCCTCCCCCCCTCCGGTGTCACATTTGACACCTTTGAGGGGGGAGGGGGGTGCAGATACCTGTCTAAAGACAGGTATTTGCACCCACTTCCGGCCACACAGTCTGCGGGTAGACTGCGGGCAGGACGTCAGATAACGCCCGGCCGCCCCCCCCCCCCGTTGTATTCTGGGAAACACACAGCTCCCAGAACATAGCGGAAACCAGTCAGCACGGCGCAGCGCGACTCGTGCATGCGCCGTAGGGAACCAGGCAGTGAAGCTGGAGCGCTTCACTTCCTGGTTCCCTCACCAAGGATGGCGGTGGGGGCAGCAGAGTGACGAGCGATCGCTCGTCCTCTGCTGCCGACGGCGCTGGACTCCAGGACAGGTAAGTGTGCTAATATTAAAAGTCAGCAGCTGCAGTATTTGTAGCTACTGGCTTTTAACCTCCCTGGCGGTCTTCCCGAGACTGACACGGGGTTAGATTTTCTTGCTACTATCGGTAACCCCGTGTCAGTCACGGGCTTGCCTCGCTAGATCCACAGGCACTTTTTACTTACCTTGTCCCTGGATCCAGCGATGCCACCGCGCTGTGTGAGCGAGCGGGACCTCGCTCGATTCACATAGTGCCTCCGTGTGACGCCGATCTCAGTTCCCTGCGACGTTACGACGCACGGGGACGGAGAACGGCGCCAAATTCAAAAACTTAAACAAACACTATACACACAGTATACTGTAATCTTATAGATTACAGTACTGTATGTAAAAAAAACACACCCCCCTTGTCCCTAGTGGTCTGCCCAGTGTCCTGCATGTCATTTTATATAATAAAAACCTTTTTTTCTCCCTGCAAACTGTAGATTGTCCATAGCAACCAAAAGTGTCCCTTTATGTCAAAAATAGTTTTAGATCAGCTAGAAAACAGCGATAATAAATTATAATCACTTGCAGAATTGTGCGATAGCGATTTGTGGGGAAATTCGTCATAAAAAAATAAAAGTAATGACAGCGACAATTCTGCAACTGAGCAAATTTCAGTGATTTTGATTTGATTACATTATTGAATAATTTTTATTATAATTATATTATTATTTGTTATAATTATTTATTATATTATAATTTATAATTTTGTTTTTAAAAAAATGTAATACACGGGATGCCTATTAGAATCTTGTTTGGTCAGATTTAAGTGAGTTATTTCTAAAAATTACAGACTTACAATATAAAACACCAAATTTCCTTGCAAATAATGGTACCGCTTTCAGCATGTTTTTTCTGAAAGAATCATACCGCCAGGGAGGTTAATAAAAAAAAGTGTTGGCGGACATCCTCTTTAATGTTGAGATACAATATCTTTCCCTGAAATAAATTTTACTTTGCAACATTGTTGCTTCTATTTAATCTGTTTTGTTTTCAAGAATGCTAGAATGTTGTTGTTTTGATAAAAGATTTTTTTCTCCTTTCATTTGTTATTCTCCATCTCCAAACAATCTTTATCCAAACTGACACAATCCACAAGCAATACCATTGCTGATGCAAATTTAAAATGAGTCACAATTTTTTGTGCTTTTTATTATTTCCAAATAATCATAATTTAACCACTTGCTTACTGGGCACATAAACCCCCTTCGTGCCCAGGTGAAATTTCAGCTTCCGGCACTGCGTCACTTTAACTGCGCGGTCATGCGACGTGGCTCCCAAACAAAATTTACGTCCTTTTGGTTAAAGGAATATTTAATTTTTTTGTTTCACTTTAAGCATTATTAAAATCACTGCTCCTGAAAAAATGTCAGTTTTTAAAACTTTTTTTTGCATTGATACATGTGCCCTGGGGCAGGACCCGGGTCCCCAAACACTTTTTATGGCAATAACTTGCATATAAAACTTCAAAATTAGCACTTTTGATTGTTCATGTTCGTGTCCTATAGACTTTAACCATTTTTGGCCTGTTCGCAAGTTCTGGTGCGAACCGAACCAGGGGTGTTCGGCTCATCCCTACCCAATAGCCAGTGGGACACGAGCATGGTTGGTACCATAATATGAATGCCTCAAATTCAAAACCTTATTGTATAGAATGAAAATAATCAAACATTAGTAATAGTATTTTCTATGAATGATTGTGCTCAGCTCCATAATGTAGTGGTATGCCCTGCTACCTTCAAAGGTTCAAGCCATGGATTTGAATCTCACCAATGGTATCACCTCCTGAAACCGTGCATTGTACTCAGCAGCATAATTAGTGAATGCGCATCAGTTTGGTTTATTACATCATTGTAACTCTTTAAATGCATGCAATGGTATGTAATTATTCAATAATATTTATCCATCTATTCAAAAATCAAGGAAGAAAACAACGTAGGGTCCCCCCCCCCCCAGTGCATACCAGGCCCTTTGGATCTGGTATGGACTTGAAGGGGAACCCCACACCAAAATGTAAAAATAAAATTGACAGGGGGTCCCCCCCAAAATCCATATCAGGCCCTTCAGGTCTGGTATGGATTTTCAGGGGGAACCCTGTGCCAACATTTTTCAAAAAAAATGGCGCAGGGGGTACCACCAAAATCCATACCAGACCCTTATCCGAGCAAGCAGCCTGGCAGGTCGGGAAAGTGGGGGCGAGAGAGCGCCCCCCCCCCTGAACCATGCCAGGCCACATGCCCTCAACATGGGGAGGGTGCTTTGGGGTCCCCCCCAAAGCACCTTATCTCCATGTTGATGGGAACAAGGGCCTTATCCCCACAACCCTTGCCCGGTGGTTGTGGAGGTCTGCGGGCGTGCAAGGCTCTTGCATAGCTCCCAACTGTCCCTGATTTCGAGGGACTGTCCCTGATTTGGAGAAATGTCCCTCTGTCCCTCTTTCCCCCTCATTTGTCCCTCATTGTATTCTAATCAATATAGTTGTATATAAAATGCACTTTTTATCTTTCAAAAAATGTTTCCCAGTGCTAAACCTTTCATCCAATTTCTAAATTGCTGCATTTGTACATTTTAAAAGTCAATATAAAAGGAATAATAGTGGTAAAACAAAAAGTCCTTGTGGATTTAATTAACTTTTTTTGGTTAATTCTCCTTTAAGGGGGTGTGGCAGGGGCGTGTCCTATGCTACATACATTTTTTAGTAGGTGTCCCTCATTCCCATCTCAAAATGTTGGGAGGTATGCTCTTGTGAGAGTTTGCCAGGAAGGGGGGGGGGTGAGTCATAAGAGGGCCAATAAGAGCTGGAGGTGTGCCTGTGACGGTATTGGTATGATATCCCCGTCAAACAGTCCCTTCTTCCCATAACAGAACATCACAGAATCATCCACACATGAGCCAAGGCTGAATGCTGGAACCAGACAGCTTTAATTTTAAAAAAACAGAGCTTATATGTAATTTACAAACTGTTACAATGACAAATCTCCGCCCCCTCAGACTGGGGCTTCCATACAGATCATGGGCAGACATTTCGGAGCCGATTCTGAAAACACATTTTCTTTAGATAATGACATCAGTGAAGGTAATTACTAGTTGTACAGAATACATTATCTAGACAGCCTGGCCCCGCATAGAAGCGATAATTACCACAATGAAGCAATCAGAATAATTAACATGAGCCCCTTCTAATAACAGTAAACAGTAACCACAGGGCTTCTTCACACAACACACTAGACCATTTACCCTTTGAACTAGGACTGGCTGAGGAAAGGTCATTACCATATCAACAGCCTGTTAGCCGAGGAATGAGTCACACCTGAAATCCTCTAACACACACACAGCATAACGAGCAGGGAGAATTAAACTGAAGCATCCTTCACAGTGCCTCTGTGTAAATCCAGGAAGTGAACAGGCAGCAACTTCAGCTGCCCACAGTTAAAATGATTGGAGCCAGACTTAGTGGAGGGAAATTTCTGCAGCATATTTGGCAAGTACAGAATCACAGTATATATAAAATATTATGCAAATTGTTTGGAGGGAAGCTTCAGAATGGCAAAGATGTTTTTATTACAAATTATGTGATCAGACTGCAGTTCCTCTTTAAACAGCCAATCATTTGGGATCTGGACTAGAGAGACCCCTGTGCAAGTACAAACCCCTTTAGTTGTGATTATAAGCAGTGCACACAGATGGGTGCGCATTGTGGTGAGTTCTATTGCTTAGAACCACTCTGCAGGGGAATCAGTAACATGCAAACTGAGACGACCGCTCACACTTGTGTATTACCAAGAAGAGTTTCCTGCTGGCTGTCCTGTTCACTGAACCTTCAACATTTACCAGCTGCTATGTGTTTTTCTGACCTTCTTCCCAGAAAGAACATTGAATCTCTGCTGCCCACGTCACTACAGCAGCTTTTGCAATGTTTTCCTTTCTCAGGGCACAAGCCTGCTGCCAATAAGAGTATAACTGGAGGAACAGGATTACTGGTAAACTCAAACATTGATTTTATTGCAGCTTATCTTATATGCAGGGGCTGCTTTATTTTCTTATCATTACATGTACTGTATATGTACACACAACTAATACAAGAATCTAAATCTGTCCTGATATCAGCCTACTCATATCCCCTGCAAGGCAGCATTCAAGTTGGGAGAGGGAGGGGGCAGCACTGAGAACCAATCAGGCTCTGCTGCATGCACAGAAAACATGCTGATAGGAGGAGAGATCAGAGTAAACAGGGTTGATACATTAGCAGAATGTTGCATTGTATGATCAGTAGGTTGGTGGCTGCAAAGTAACGCCATTGTATTTTAGATAAATGGTTGTCATTAGCAGGGCTTTTTTTCTCAGATAATAGGTGCAGGAACTCCACCATTTTAAAGTGGAAGTAAACCCTCCTATCGTTTTCAGCCAAGGAAGCGGCCATCTTGACCTCTGTTTAATCTGCAACTGCCATGATGCTGTACATGTGACCTGTTATGAAACCAGCCATGGGATGGTTTGGCAGTTTGGTTGAGAGCACAAACAAATGTGACAGCTAGCATTTCCGGCATGCCGTTAATGTTAACTGTTTTTGTAACTATGAAATTGAAGGGTTTACTTCCACTTTAAGTTACCCTTCTAGGTAGATTCAGGTACACTGGCATAAAGTTAGGGCGGCGTAGCGTAGCCTGTTTAGGCTACGCCGCCGTGAATTAGCTAGGCTAGTAATGACTCTCAATATACTTACCTGATAATTTACGGCGGCGTAGCCTAAAACAAGCGGGCGTAAGGGCGCCTAATTCAAATGGGTTGGGGGGGGGGGCGTGTTTCATGGTAATGAGGCTTGACCTCACGTTTTTGACGTTTTTTTTGTCACTGCGCATGCGCCGGGCGACTACATTTCCCAGTGTGCATTGCGGTTACGTACGCCGCACGGGCCTATTGATTTAGACGTGGACGTAAACGACGTAAATCCCGATTCGCTGATAAGCCGGCCTAACTCTTTCTGAATCTACCTATTCGTTTCTGCTCTTTACCCACCATTGAGCACCATTGAGCATTGTCCCTTGGTTCCACCTCCTACCCACCTCCCAGTACCAACCCTTTTAGAGAATACAGAACCAAGTATCACCTTGTGCTACTAAGTGATTTGCACGGAATTTGTTAATAACAAGAAAGACAGTAAAATAGAGTGCGGTAAGACCCCACGCCAGCAACAGTAGACCCCCAGCAAGAAAGACAGTAAAATAGAGTGTGGTAAGACCCCACCCCAGCAATGATAGACCTCACCCCAGCAACAATAGCTCAACCACACAACAATAGACCCCCCCAGCAACAATGGACCCCCTGCAACAAAATACCACCCCGCCAACAACAGACCCCCAGCAGCCAGCATCAATAGACCCTCCAGGATCCAGCAAAAATAGACCTCTCCCTCAACAGTAGATCCCTCCCAGTAACAATTGACCCCCCCCCCCCCCCCCAAGCAACATAACACTACCCATCAGCAACAATAAACCTACCCAGTAACAATAGACCTCCATGCAAAAATAGATTCCCCAGCAGCCCAGCATCAATAGACCCTCCAGCACACCCCAGGACTCCTTGCTATTACATACATTCATTGCTGAAGGTGCCGGAACTGCGTTCCCCTGCGTTCCCCCAGAAAAAAAGCCCTGGTCATTAGGGATGAGCTGAACACCCCCCGTTTTGGTTCGCACCAGAACAGACCAAAAGTTTGTGTGAACTTTAGAACCCCATTAAAGTCTATGGGACTCGAATGTTTGAAATCTAAAGTGCTAATTTTAAAGGCTAATATGCAAGTTATTGTCCTAAAAAGTGTTTGGGGACCCGGGTCCTGCCCCAGGGGACATGTATCAATGCAAAAAAAGTTTTAAAAACTTCAGTTTTTTCGCAGTGAGCAGTGATTTTAAATGACTTTTTATCCTTCAGAAATGACACTGTGCAGGGACAGTTCTAAGCATGGGAAACAAGCGCTGCTTTACAGGCATACTATAGACACCCCCCCGGTACAAAATTTAAAGGAATATTTCACTTTTATCGTTTCACTTTAAGCATTATTAAAATCACTGCTCCCGAAAAAAAAAAAATGTTTGCATTGATATATGTCCCCTGGGGCAGGACCCGGGTCCCCAAACACTTTTTATGACAATAACTTGCATATTAGCCTTTAAAATGAGCACTTTCGATTTCTCCCATATAGCTAGATTCAGGTACGATGGTGCAAACTTGCGGCGGCGTAGCTTAGCGTGTTTAGGCTACGCCGCCGTAAGTCAGCTAGGCAAGTACATGATTCACAATGTACTTGCCTGCTATCTTACGGCGGCGTAGCCTAAAGCGGGCGGGCGTAAGGGCGCCTAATTCAAATGTGTTTGAGGGGGCATGTTTTATGTTAATGAGGCTTGACCTCACGTTTTTACGTTTTTTCTTACTGCGCATGCGCCGGGCGCCTACATTTCCCAGCGTGCATTGCGGCTAAGTACGCTGCACGGGCCTATTGATTTTGACGTGGACGTAAACAACGTAAATCCCGATTCACGCAAACGACGTAAAAAAATCGAATTTTGACGTGGGAACGGCGGCCATACTTGACATTACTATTCCAATAGGGCCTAGCTCTAACTTTATGCAGCCTATCTCTTACGCAAACGGCGTAAAAGTACTGTGAAGAAGAAAAGGTACAGCGCAATAAAATAAAAAAATAAATAAAAAAATATAATAAAAATAAAAAATGTGAATTGAAAACCTGCACGGGAAGCGCAGGTTTATATAGGGGGTAATGAGATGATTGATTGAACACTGAAAACCAATCAACTAAATGTGATCAATGATAAAAGAATAGTATATGAAAGTTAAACCAATAGATTTAGCATATCATTAAAAACTCTTATAAAGTGCCAAGGTGAATTTCACAAACCAATGTGCAAAAAAATGATGTAAAAGTACTGCGTCGGCCGGGCGTACGTTCGTGAATCGGCGTATCTCCTCATTTACATATTCTACGCCGACCGCAATGGAAGCGCCACCTTTGCCACGAACACCCCAAATTGTTCGCTGTTCGGCGAACAGGCAATGTTCCAGTCGAACACGAGTTCAACTCGAACTCGAAGCTCATCCCTAGTTGTCATCATCCTGGCTGTACTGCCTTGCAGAGGTATATGAATTACAAATGCTCATAGGGAATATAATACACCTATGTGTATTTCGGCTGTGCGTTTTCTTTGTTCACCAAGCTTTAAGCCTTTTATATGAAGAGTTGACCACATAATTATACTCTAAACATTTTTTAGAGAAACAACAAGCATTTCTAGGAAAAAACACAACAAATTACTTTCAAATTCAGTCTCAGATCACAAAGCTGTAATGTGGTCTACAGAGACTGCTGACACTTCATGAACTGCTAATATGTAGTACCCGATGTGGCTGGGGAGGTCTGTTATGCTATAGTGAGATGACAGTTGCACCTTGTCCCTAAGCCTTCAATTATCACTCAGCCAGGTCACATATCAGGATCAGGTTTATACGTATTTATTATATCCATTTATCACTGTTTATGGGGTTCTGTGGGTAATCAGGGGCCTACTTGGAGTGAATACTTGGCCATGCGTGACTTCATTTAGTTATTACTGTAGGGCCTTTTACTAATTAAAGATGTTCACTGTATATTCTGCTGCCAGGATGCCTTGGAGTTAGGATAGGGTTGCCACCTGTCCAGGATTCACCCAGAGAGTTTGAGTTTGGAATCATGCGTCCGGGTTTCAGACTGCCTGAAACCCGGACACATTATTTAGACTGGACTATGGCTTCCCAGCGGGGTTGCTGCCTGCAGTTGTCTAAGCTGAGAGTGTCTGTAAGGCTGCTTTCACATTGCAGCGTCGAGCCGCGGTGACGGTATAGCCGCGCTATTTGTAGCGCGGCTATACAATCGTGTTTACCGTGATATTCGGGCGCTAGCGGTGAGGTTTTAACCCCCGCTAGCGGCCAAAAAAGGGTTAATACCGCCCGCGTTTGCGGGCGGTATTACCGCGCTTTTCCATTGATTTCAATGAGAAGGCGCGGTATAGGAGCGGTAAACACACCGCTCCTATACCGCGGTAAAGATGCGGCTAGCAGGACTTTTGGAGCGTTCCTGCTAGCGCAATGCTTCAGTGTGAAAGCCTTCGGGCTTTCACATTGAAGACTACAGGGCATGATTTTTCATGCGGTATAGCAGCGCTATTTTTAGCGCTGTACCGCATGAAAAACGCCCCAATGTGAAAGGGGCCTTACTCTCTTTCACACTGCCCAAAGCCAGCACTAACAATACCCCCACCCCAAACACCCCTACCCATCTGTGTCTGCCCACACTCCAATCCCCGGCACTGTGCCTCAGAAAAAGAAAGTTGGGGCCAGAAATTTGAAGTCTAGCAGCCTCAGATACATCTAGATGAGAGGTACTGACTGCCAAGGGGTGAGTGAGCTCACCATCCATCCCTGTCTATCACTAAAGTCTCCCCCCTTCTCTCTCCTGCCTCTGAGTAAGTACACTAAGGTAGATCAGAGTACTCAGAGCACCCCTTACATCAGAGTTCCACTTTACACCAGAGGCCACAGTGTTACCCTTTACATCAGAGTCTTCTCCGTACATCAGAGTTCTCAGTGTTCCCCCTCAAATCAGGGTTCCCGGAGCATCCCTTATGTTACAGTCCCCAGAGTTCTCCCTTACATCAGAGTCTGCAGATCCCCCCTTACAGTGAAAGGGAATTTTGTGGACTCTGATGTAAAGGGGGACTCTTGGTATTAGCTTTTTATATGATTAAAAATGTTATTTTAGTGCAAAATATATGTATAGTTTATACTATAAAAAAGAAAAATTGCTGTGCGCCGCTAAAGTGTTCGGGTTTGACGTAAAGAAAATGTGGCAACTCTAAGGCTGCATTCACATCTGAGCGACAGCTGCGTTCGCGTGTAGCGGCGTATTTTGCCGCGAGTACAAAACTTTCACTTTTTTTTTTCTCAAAGTCTTCCCATTGCTGTCAATGGGAAAACGCCTATGTCGCCTGAAAAAAAGGGTCCGGGACTTTTTTTCAGGCGACAGGCGTTCGGCGTCTATGAGATGTGAACCATCTCCATAGACAGCAATGGGAATTCTCCCCTCGAGCGACAGAAGCGTCCGGCGTCGGGCGTTTTGACGCTCAGGTGTGAATGGGGTCTAAGTTAGGAAGGGTTAATGTTGTCAGCTCCCGGGTATTCATAGCACTGCCCCCTTGTGGCGGGCTATAAATTCAGTGCAGGTAACCTTGCTGGGTCTTTAGGAAATTGCATGGAGGAATGCCGAAACATGCAGAACTGTTCTTGCTATTGGGCATATAAATGCAATATATTAACCAATGAGGTTGTGCCGAGTAAATAGATACCCAGCATGTCAAGTCTTAAAATTGCACTGTGAAAAAAGGCTGTTTGATCCTGCCTTCTCTGATCCTCCCCTTCTTTAACTGTCCCCAATCGATCTCTAATAGTACAGAGTCATAGCGGGCATTCTCAGTTTGGTGTGTGTTGCTAGAGAGTGTTTTTTTATGGGAGGGTGCATGTGATCAGCACAGGGCCAATCAGCACTGTCCAGACAGAGGGTCAGAAGTCATGCAGCCTCATAGGACAGTCAGAGGAGAATGAAAACTCCTCCTACAAGCTTTAACCAGACACTGATAGAAGTCACAAGGCTGCTATATACTGCTGAGAAAGGTGTTTATCAGTTTATATTTACTAAAATGATTGTATTTCCATGTTCTGTGTACTGTGTGAGACCAGATAAAGTGAATGCAGGGCTCCGGGTTTAGTAACACTTTAATGCAAGGAATGCATTAAGGTAAAAAATGTTTAGGCTTTAGAACCACTTTAAGCTCTGGCCTTCCAGTCTCATGGGTTACGATAAACAGCATTTATTTATCAAAATCCTGACAATCACAATTTTGAGCTCCTCATAGATTTGACCTGCAGTCCTGCAATGTCTGTAAATTATGTGTTCAGTGATTGTCTATGGAGCCAAAGGTCAGATCAGGTTAGTGGGGTCTTCACTCTGCCCCACAGTGATGGTGCGTCCATAGAGGGCCGCCCCCTCTTGCTCCTGCACCGCCACCGAATACAATACATCGATTCATACATTGCATGAATCGATGTATTGTCGCTGCCGCCCACTATTCAGATGGCCGGCCCCCTGGTGAGCACCATCTGAATAATGGCAGCTGGTTGGCTTTGGAAGTGCCTATCAGAGCCATCGGGCTGTAATCGGCTTCCAAATAGTTAACCAGGGGACGCACCGGGTGTGCGTTCCCCGGTTAACACTGACAGGCGTCTCAGCCAATCAGGTTCACCGGTTCTGGTTACCGCTAACCTGATTGGCTGAAGCGTCATTGAGGGCGGGAGAAGACATCGAGGGATTGATGGCACAGTGGCTGCGTTTGATGGCATGGCACAGTGGTAACAATTGATGGGCACAGTGGCGATAAATGATGGCACAGTGGCTGCGTTTGATGGCATGGCACAGTGGCTACATTTGATGGCATTGCACAGTGGCGACAATTGATGGCACAGTGGCGAAAATTGATGGCATGGCACAGTGGTGACAATTGATGGCACAGTGGTGACAATTGATGGAACAGTGGCGACAATTGATGGCACAGTGGCTGCGATTGATGGCATGGCACAGTGGCTACATTTGATGGCATTGCACAGTGGCGACAATTGATGGCACAGTGGCGAAAATTGATGGCATGGCACAGTGGCGACAATTGATAGCATAGTGGCTGCATTTGATGGCACAGTGGCTGCGTCTGATGGGCACAGTGGCTGCATTTGATGGGCACAGTGGCTGCGTTTGATGGGCACAGTGGCTGCGTTTGGGCACAGTGAGGCTGCAATTGTTTTTTTTTTTTCGTTTGTTTGCGCGCCCCCCAAAAATTTTGAGCACCAGCCGCCACTGCTGCCACCATAAAATGGTCAGTATTATTCAAAAGAGAGAAGGAAGGGGAGATTGAGGCACCAAGCCGCCAATGGTGCAGTAGGATTTTATTGATAAATCGTGTAAAAACAAATAATTATGCACTCACAAACATCTCAGTGTGGTAGGTAATAAGAACAGCTCAGTCTTGAGCCGACAGGGAAACAGTCAAGTCCTGGCAGGAGCTGCTGGGATCGCTGAAGCATGGCAGAAGCCAACACAGGAATCCAGAGAGCCGCTGTGGAAGACTCAGAAGAGCTGTCAAGTGCCAGAGGACACTGCGATCAATGAGGAATGCGTTTCGGAGACGAATCCGCACCTCCATCAGCCTCCTGGATTTTGAGGATCCTGGAAGGGAAAAGGAGGCTCATAAGGACACTTATATTCCAGTTTTCATAAGTACTGTACTTAAAGATACTTGCAGGATTTGTTTCCTTCATTGTTTTCTCTGATGTATTTTAAGCATCCCTATTGGGAGCTGGACCTTCTACACATAGAGGGCTCATCTCCAGTGTCTTCTCTGGACCCCTATCCTTGACTTTTGTCTGCACCCTGCAAGAAGTGCACACAGTCACGGGGGGGTAATACAGCTGGCACTGAACCTTTGTACTGAGGCTGCAAGGCCGAGTGCTTCCCCTAAACCACCATGTAAGGTATTTACATTAATTATTTTCCAGAGACCTGTCACTGTAACGAGGGGGGAGTTGGCACTGTTGTTTAATGTTTGTAATAATCTCTTTGATCTGCAGCGGTAAATAAAGAGGAAGTTGACAAACCACCATCATGCTTCATTAACCTAGTGTGGGTCCTCCCTATGTTTGCTTCACTGGCCCAACCGTGAGTTCATCTACAATAAATTTCCTCTTTTTAAAAAAGATAATCTTGCCCCACAATGGCCCAGATTCAGATAGGAGATACGACGGCGTATCTCTAAGGCCGGCCGGTCGTATCTATGCGACTGATTCATAGAATCAGTTACGCATAGATATGCCGAAGATCCGACAGGTGTAAGTGACTTACACCGTCGGATCTTAGGCTGCAATCCCAGGCCGGCCGCTAGGTGGCGCTTCCGTGTCTTTTACGCGTCGAATATGCTAATGAGCATTTACGCCGATTCAGAAACGAACGCCCGCCCGTCGCTTTTTTTTTACGTTGCTTGCGTTCGGCTTTTTCCGGCGTATACTTACCCCTGCTATGTGAGGCATATCCTATGTTAAGTATGGCCGTCGTTCCTGCGCCGAGTTTTGAATTTTTACGTCGTTTGCGTAAGTCGGTCGCGAATACGGATGGACGTAATTTACGTTCACACCGAAACCACTGACATCCTAGCGACGTCATTGGGAGCAATGCACGCTGGGAAAATTTGCGGAAGGTGCATGCGCATTTAAATCGGCGCGGGGACGCACCTGATTTAAATACTACACTCCCCCTAGCCGCGGAATTTGAATTCCGCCAGGGGATTTACGATCCGCCGGCGCAAGTTTCGAGGTTAGTGCTTTCTGAATACTGCACTAGCCTCTCAAAATTGCGCCGCGGATCGTAAATCAGATAGATTACGCGGATCTAAAGATCCGCTAATCTATCTGAATCTACCCCATTAATTATTAGATCAAAATATATATTTTTTAAAACAATAAGCACAATCCTCATTTTGTCCTTGTTGGGACCTTGTTATTTGCTCTTGGCTTAATTAAAGTTCACCTGTCACTAAGCCTAGAAATGCATAATGGGCCTTAAAGCGGAGTTCAACCCTAAAAATTAACTTTCTATTAACAGCTTGCCTTTAATGTAAAAAAATAAATAAAATTCTACTCACTTCTTTCTGGCTGTTACTAGGCACATTTCGTAATCTGCCTAGTTCCTGGTTCTAGGTGGTTCAACTTCCTGTCCTAAGACCCCATTGCCTCCTGGGAAATGATGACACTCATTTCCCAGGAGTCTCTGGGCATTACTGTGCCTAGAAATCGCCCAGCATGCACCTCTCCCTGAAAACCAGGAAGAAAAAGGAACTGGGCTTCACATGCCCACACATATGATGGATACGACCACAACACGAGCTGGAGGATATAAGGCCAGTGTTTGCGATGATTTCTGGAACGATTGGGGAGCTATTAATATGTTTTAGAGACTATTTAATGTGATTAATTTTAGCGTGCACAAAAAAATAAAAATAAATTATGCCCGGAACCAACTGGTAATACTTACTGCAAAATCCAGGATTCATAAAATATGTCCCAAGTGCATTCTGGTAACTTATTAGTACCCTGGAACAGAGGTGGCTCTCTAATTAGGCAAATTAGGCGGTGGCCTTAGGCCCTGTACACACGACCGGTTCATCCGATGAGAATGGTCCGTTTTCATCGGTCCACTGCTGAAGTGGCCTGATGGTCTGATGTGTGTACACACCATCAGTTCAAAAACCGATCGGGTCAGAACGCGGTGACGTAAAACACACGACGTGCTGAAAACCAGATTCTGGTCCCTACAGGAGGGACAGGCTACTAGGGATGGAGAAGTTGAGCTGAGAT
Organism: Rana temporaria; assembly: GCF_905171775.1. Lineage (NCBI taxonomy): Eukaryota > Metazoa > Chordata > Amphibia > Anura > Ranidae > Rana > Rana temporaria. The sequence continues at coordinate 57,552,735 of NC_053493.1, read as the reverse complement.
GATGCCCATTGCTTGATTTTAACCTTTTCATGACAGACTCCACCACCTGCCTTCATTGCTACATAGATGCCCTTCCTCTCCAAAATATAGATAACAAGCTTAGAAGCACGAAGAGGGTCTCCAGGGCTGAAATGGGATATTCCACTGACATATTTGCAGGATGCAATGGATCTACTTGTAGGCAGGTGGCCTACTGTATTGCATGTTTAGTTAGATGGTCAGCTGTCCAGGTAATAGGAAGGGCTTAATGTTTCTTGCTGCCTTCCCTAAGTATGTTCGCAGGCTTTTTCTGGGGTCCAGCCTTCCTCCCATGTGAAGACAGGAAGGTTCTGGTCCTAACACTTGGCACTCAGGGACAGAAAGTGTAGGGAACATGTGCAGTGGCTTACTGGGACATGTGGCCCACCTTCAGAGTGCCAACTCATTGGGATATCCAAGAACATGCACATCCCCATTCCAATTTTGCCAAGTATGAATTTTTTTCCCTAAGGACTTCACCTGTGCAGGTATGCTCGGGGCAGCCATAGTTAGGTGTAGTTAGGAGAAAGACGTTTATACATGCTGTTTCAAGTTTTCAGTAAAAGTTGTTTCAACTGCTATTAGCCTGGTCTGAAGTTATTCAAGGGCTGCATGTTGGGTCTTGGCATATTCCTGAAAAACCTGGGTCTGCAATAGCACTATGGGGTATTTGTAACACCACTAGGTTAACCTGCAAGGCTAAGAAGAGAAGGTAGTTGCCATAGCCTAGGTAACCGCAATGAAGAGCAGCTATAGAAACCAGATATTGGCGTGGTACCTGGTTAGGTGACAGGTCCTATGGTAGCAAGGGTCGGGGCTCTGCCTTCCTCCATAGCTGTCTGTGTCCTTTGATCACCGGTAGCAGACTAGCGTTACTGGGGGGGCGGAGTCACACATGAGTCCTGTGCTAGGTGTCCTATGGGGTTTAATTCCGTTACTCGGAGTGAGGTAGTGGAGGTCCAGTTTCAGCGGACATGTTCGGTCGTGTGTACGAGGCCTAACAGACCCTCTAACAGAAGCCCCCTCTGTGTCCATCACAGAGGCCCTTCTCCAGGTCCCAATAAAGTACTTTGCTTCTCTTCCTGTATTTTGTTTATTGTTAAGAGATCATGTAAGTATCCCAGGTTAATGAAGACTTTGTGGGGGAGCATCTCTGTGGTTGAGTCATCGCCATAGAAACATTTGTAAAGGGGAGGAGTTAGTAAAAGGACGACGCCCATGTGGGGGCACCTAAAAAATATTTCTGAACCCAGGCGCCTGTGACCGCAGGATCGGCCCTGCATAACTCTTGGATTCGCTGTCCCCACATCGTGAACTTTGCTGGTTATAAGAAATTAAGCTTTTTAATAAATATGCTGTGGCTGTCATTTTTTTTGGTACAAAACAAACAAAATCCTTTCCCCCTTCATAATATTTGTTGCCAAGTTCTTTTTACAATAGGTGGATGGGAATATTTCATGTCCTTGTCTGATGGTCTCTTCTTGTTATTTTTGATGGATACATACATTGGCATACATTGATTTTTGTATAGAGCAGCAGAGTAATTTTATATATATAGATGTATATTCTGTTTTGAAATGAAACAGGATTTCACTTGGTATATAATTAACTGGGTGTTTCTGCCAATGTTAGGTTTCTATTGAAGAAATAGTCTCATCCTTGGAACAATAAGGGTTTAGTTGACTATCTTTGGATATTTTATAGTCTTTAGTTCAATCTTTCCTTTGGAGCTGTGATATCTTGATCTGGGTTTTCCTTAATCAAAGACTTTTATTTACTGACCTCAAACATCAGGTCCTCCCAGGATTGTCAACTGGGGTCGAGTAGTTGCGTAAATCTAACATTACATTTGAACTGATGAAATTTGGTTAACATGATTGTCTGAAGAACCAGTTCCTCGAGGCCATCCTTCTTGTCCTTGCCTTAAAATGGTTCATGAGAGGGGCGAATTTAGTTATTGCAAAGTCAAAGCTCATTATTTTTTATCATTTTATATAGAAATATCCTGACAGTGTCTTCTAAAGACCCTGTAGCTCATGTGGTGACTGCCGAACAGGTTTTAATGCTGGACGGGTCCAAATGGCTCCCAGGGTAACTCAGCTAAGCCTAGGTGAGGCTGAAAGGGTGTGAGGCTTCCTCTGCTGCGATTTCTCTCTCTTCCTCTCTGGCTCCTTCCTTCTGGCTCCCTCTTCCTGGAGGCAGAGCTCCCGAGTACAAATCACTGGACCCTGGACTCTGCTCCCACATGGCCAGGCTCCAGAATATTTATGGGCAGATCTCTCCACCTTCTGGGCCGTCCTCATGCAGGGATTGAAGGAGACGCCATAAATATTTAGGCCTCATATCTGCCCCTCCACCCTCTAAGTTCTAGAACTCTCCAGGAGCTTCTAGAAACCACGGGGAGGCAGCCGAGACTCATCACTTGGAGCTTTGCCAAACTAACTTTAACCACTTGATCACCGGGCCTATTTTGGCACTTTTCTCCTTCATGTAAAAACCACATTTTTTTTGCTAGAAAATTAATCAGAACCCCCAAACATTATATATTTTTTTTAGCAGACACCCTAGGGAATAAAATGGCGGTCATTGCAACTTTTTTTCTCGCACAGTATTTGTGCAATAATTTTTCAAACACCTTTTTTTAGGGGAAAAAACAGTTTCATGAATTAAAAAATAAAAAAACAGTAGTTAGCCCAATTTTTTTGTATAATGTGAAAGACGATGTTACGCAGAGTAAATAGATACCTAACATGTCACGCTTTAAAATTGCGCACACTCATGGAATGGCGCCAAACTTTGGTACTTAAAAATCTCTATAGCCGACGATTAATTTTTTTTTACAGATTACTATTTTCGAGTTATAGAGGAGTTCTAGTGCTATAATTGTTGCACATGCTCTAACGCACGCGATGATACCTCACATGTGGGGTTGGAACAGTGTTTACATATGTGGGCAGGACTTACATGCGTGTTCGCTTCTGCACGCGAGCTACCGGGACAGGGGCGTTTTTATTTTATTTTTATTTTACTTAATTTTTTTATTTTTACACTTTTTTTTTTTTTTTTTGATCACTTTTATTCCTATTACAAGGAATGTAAACATCCCTTGTAATAGGAATCACTGTGTCAGGTCCTCTTTATGGAGAGATGTGGGGTCAATAAGACCCCACATCTCTCCTCCAGGCTTACAAGCATGAAATCGGTGAAAACAAATTCACCGATCACATGCCCACAGCTGCGATTGCGGCTTTGTTTACTTCCAGATACCGGGCGTGACGTCATAAAGTCGCGCCCGGGCCTCCGATCGTCATAGAGATGACTGGTGACCATCTGATTTGGTGATCGTTTTTTTTCTATCGGTTAGGAATCCATCAGTTAAATTTAAAACAAGTTGGCTTTTTTTTAACCGATGGATAAATGACCGATGGCGCCCACACACGATCGGTTTGGACCGATGAAAACGGTCCATCAGACCATTCTCATCGTTTTAACCGATCGTGTGTACGCGGCGTGAGAGTGCTGAAAGCTGAACATTGGCGTGGGCAGGAAGGGGGTTTAAGTGCCCAGTAGGCAAGTGGTTAAAGTAGTGCAGTGCTAAATAGCAAAAAATGGTCTGGTCATGAAGGAGTGAAACCTTCCGAAGCTCAAGTGGTTAAGTTTTTATGATTTTAAATGTACATTAATAAAGTTTGTACTTTTTAATAGAAGATTATTGTGGCACTCATAAAGTCCATGGATTGCGGTCCAAAAAGGTTTTGCTTGCATATATTGAGTCTGTAGATTCCTATTAAAAAACTTCTGAAATCTATGCAGAGAACTGAGACTTATTTTTTTTACAGATGGAAAGCAAAACCTTGTGAAAATTCTTCAGAAATCTATACAGAGAACTGAAACCTGGGACAAAACTACTGTGCAATTTATTGTGCTACAGATTAGCAAAAATGATAGCGTGCTTTAGAAATTCCAATCAAATTGTTAACATAGTTTACAGCCTTCCGCATACATAAAGAGGAAAAGAGAAAAGTACAATAATTCAGCAACAAGGACTGATTGTATGGCTGAACTCTTGGATTGTCACAGCAGGAGTTTTTTTTTTGACTCTAGAATAAGGGTGTCAAACTCAATTTCATCGTGGGCCGCATCAGCATTATGATGGCCGACGAAAGGGCCGGTTGTATTTGTAAAATGAGATGTCCAGCGCATCCCCCCCTTACATTAGTTGTCAAGAGCCACCCCACCATCAGAAGTTGAGTCCCCCACTCTCCCTTACATCACAGTGCACCCCCCTTTCCTTATGCTGCTGCTGGGAAGAAGCTAAATGCATTGCTTGAAAGCAGAAAGTAAGGGCCAGATTCACAAATGAGATACGACGGCGTTTCTCCTGATACGCCGTCGTATCTCTGTTTCTATCTATGCGACTGATTCATAGAATCAGTTACGCATAGATATCCCTAAGATCCGACACGTGTAATTGTTTTACACTGTCGGATCTTAGGATGCAGTACCGCGGCCGCCGCTGGGGGGAGTTTGCGTCGTAAACCAGCGTCGGGTATGCAAATTAGGAGTTACGGCGGATCCACGGCGGTTTTTCGCGTTCGCTACATCGTCCGTAGTCGTTTCCCGTCGCAAATTTACACTTTTTTTTGGTGCCTTAACTTTAGTCAGCAAGTGTATTGCTGTCTAAAGTATGGCCGTCGTTCCCGCGTCGAAATTTAAAAATCAACGTCGTTTGCGTAAGCCGTCCGGGAATACAGTAGTACGCTACGCGCGTCGCCGTTAAAAAAAATGTCATCACGGCGCGCAAAGCACGGCGGGAGTTCGGAAACGGAGCATGCGCGGTAGGTCCGGCGAGGGAGCGCGCCTAATTTAAATGGCACACGCCCATTTAAATTGGCCCGCCTTACGCCGGAGGCCGCGGGCGTAGTTTTCATCGCAAGTGCTTGGTGAATCAGGCACTTGCGATGAAAAATTGCGGCGGTGTAACTTATCTAGGATAAGTTACGCTGCCGCGATTCTACGTGAATCTGCCCCATAGGGTCTGGAGGAGGACCAGAGGAGGGCTGAAGCTCTCTGGCAGCTGCAGAAGAGGTGCGAGGGCCACATGAAATGGCCTGAAGGGCCGGATTCGGCCCGCAGGCCTTGTGTTTGAAACCTGTGCTCTAGAACAAAAAATTCTAACTTAGATACTGTTCAAGTTATTGAGGTTCCCAGGAGTTTTCTGCTCATGAGTCGAAAATTGCCTTATCTACTGTATGTGTGACTAGGACTGGGAGTAAGGTTGCCACTTTTTCTTCAAGCCAAACCTGTACACTTTAGCAGCACGCTACATTTTAGTATACACTATAGGATAACAGACCTGGGACACCTTTGGGTTCTCCAAAGAGAATAATGATGCAGCATGCATAGTGCCCCCTCACCCCCTTGTCAGGCCCTGTTCTAAGCTACATTCATGTCTGAATAATGTGTCCGGGTTTTAAGGAGACTGCAATGATTCAAAACTCAGACTGTCCGGGCGAATCCTGGACAGGTAGCAACCCTAACTGGGAGAATAATAATAAGCTTATGTATTAAACAAATATAAAAATGTAAATAATAACGTAGGACACAAGCATATTATTATATGTCCAGCCACAGCTTTAGGCCTCTTACACATGGGGGGCTTATGGGGGGCCAACAGCCCACCTAAACTTCCTACTGTTTACCATACAGCTGGAATTCACAGCGATTGTGTCATGTCAAGTTAACAGGGGGCGGTACCTGTCATACTCGCCCAATTAAGTCAACATGGCCACATAGCACATTAGTCCCATGTAAAATTGCCATTTATCAAAAAAAATAGAAACAGAAGGGGACAGGATCACGTGACATTGGCTGCTTAGTCACACTTTGAAAAGGAATCCACCCCAGATCGCTTTTCAGAGAATGAACAATTTTAAACTCAGCCTTGTTGAATTTTTTTTAAAAGACACACAGTACCACACTGTAAGGTCGAGCTACAGCCAGGCTATAATCTTTACAATATTTATATATTCCAAACAAGTAGTAAATGAGCTTTAGGCGCTTTTCTACCAGGCCGATTTCTTATTTGCTCACATGTTAAAATCTGCATTGCTAGAAAATTACTATAAATCCCCAAACAATTATTATAATAAAATAATTTCTGAAAGCAGAGGTCCTGTAGAACAAAATGGTGGCAGTTGCAACGTTACACAATATTTGCGCAATTGTCTATCAAACACATTATGGCATAAAGCTGCAGGGGGCTTGGATGAAAAAAATTAAGATTTTACTACGACTTTAAAGCCTAAAAATATGAATGGAAAAATCAGCACAAGGGGCATAATTTACAGTTAGTACGATGTGTCTATTGTGTCAATTCTTCTTGTTTAAGGAGAAATCGTCATCTTTTTCTTTAGCTGTATTAATCTTCACCACACTGGAAGATTATGTTAAGAAAGATGAAGATTTCTCCTAAAACAAGAATCAACAAATCATACTAACTGTAAATTATGTCCCTTGTGCTGACTTTTCTCTTTGCGTTTTCAGCTAAACGTAGGCTTTATTATGAATATACCAGGTACATTTTACCCACTAGCTGACCATACGGCGGCAGGTCGGCTCGGCTGCGCGAGATCACGTAGCTATTCGTCATTTCGCATTGCAGCCAATAAGGGGCGCGCCCCCTGCTTGCCCCTGGTGCCGACTGGCGCGTGCCCAGCGATCGCGATCACCGCCGGGCACCCGCGATCGCTCGTTACAGAGCGAAAACTGGGAGCTGTGTATGTAAACACACAGCTCCCGGTCGTGTCAGGGGGAGAAATGACTGATCGCATGCTCATACAATGTATCAACAGCGATCTGTCATTTCCCCTAGTCAGTCCCACCCCCCTTCAGTTAGAACACACCCAGGGAACATGATTACCCCTTCCTCGCCCCCTAGTGTTAACCCCTTCCCTGCCAGTGGCATTTTTATAGTAATCAATGCATTTTTATAGCGCTGATCGCTACAAAAATGCCAATGGTCCCAAAAATGTGTCAAAAGTGTCCGAAGTGTCCGCCATAATGTCGCAGTATCGATAAAAATCACTGATCGCCGCCATTACTAGTAAAAAAAAAATATTAATAAAAATTCCATAAAACTATCCCCTATTTTGTAGACCTATAATTTTTCCGCAAACCAATCAATAAACGCTTATTGCGATTTTTTAACAAAAAATATGTAGAAGAATATGTATCGGCCCGGTCAGTTAAAGTGACGCAGTGCCGAATCGCAAAAAGTGGGACGGTCATTGACCAGCAAAATGGTCCGGGGCTGAAGTGGTTAATGGTTGTAGATATTTGCTAATATGAGGGCTCTTCAAAAAGTTTACATACTTTTTTTAACTCTGTTAAATATAAAAAAAATTGCGGAAATATTTTGAAGACCCCTTGTATATGGGAACATTTTAACTCCGGAAATTTTTTAGAACTTAAAACGAAAGAGAGAAATAGTTACAACTTGAATTCTATATCAGAAAACTGTATAAAAATATGAACCTTGCTATCTCAGCCAAAATAACGAGGTGACAGTTTGTGTTATATATCAATCTTTTTTTATACCTGGAAACAATCCGAGTGCTCTGTGACTATAAAGGAAAGCCCTCAGGCAGAGGTGTTCCCAGACATTCAGGATGTAACTGAAAAAATAATATTAATCCTCCACTTAGATCAGCATACATGTTTGTAATTATGAAGGATAATAACGTCAACTGGAAAGTGCAAATTTCATACATTTCCATCTCCATTCAAGGGGAAAGCACAAGGACTTTCTTCCAGAGATTCCCCTTCCTTCTGCTCATTTCCGGTCGGTTCACACCGGAGCCGCCGAGGTGCATTGAATGGCCCAAGGAAACCATAATGTATCATCATGGAAATAATATTGGCGCAAGTGGTGTCGTTCAGACTTATGCGCTACGTTGCCTTGCCTATGCATTCATAATTTTTGTGCAACAAAATACAGTACATCCCACTGCATTGCGATGACATTAACTCGGGGACAGACTTGGTCTGGGGACAGTGGGCCAGATTCTCGTAGATATCCGGCGGCGTAACGTATCTCCTTTACGTCACTCCGCCGCAAGTTTAACGGCCAGGTGCCTGATTCCCAAACCACTTACCTGTAAACTTGCGGCGGCGTAGCGTAAAGTCCACCCGCGCAAGCACTCCTAATTCAAATGATCCTGGTAGGGGGCGTGGATCATTTAAATTGGGCGCGCTCCCGCGCCGATCGTACTGCGCATGCTCTGTCGGGTAAATTACCCGACGTGCATTGCGCTAAATGACGTCTCACGGACGATAATGTAAATGGCGTCCAGCGCCATTCACAGACGACTTGCGCAAACGACGTTAAATTTTCAAATTGCGACGCGGGATTGACGGCCATACTTAACATTGAGTATGCCACCTAGGGGGCATGTTTATCTTTACGCCGCGTATCGCTTACGGAAACGACATAAAAACACTACGACGGGCAAGCGTACGTTCGTGAATCGGCGTGATTAGTCATTTGCATATTCTACGCTGACCGCAAAGGAAACGCCACCTAGCGGTCAGCGTAGATATTGCAGCCTAAGATACAACGGCGCTGGCCGTCGTATCTTAGGCATGTTTAAGTGTATCTCAGTTTGAGAATACACTTAAACATACGACGGCCTTAGATTCGGACTTACGTCGGCGTATCTGCTGATACGCCGGCGTAATTCTTTGAGAATATGGCCCAGTGTCCTTAATCCGGTGACTGTCCCTGGAAACCGGGGATGTCTGGTCACCCTATTGTAAGGGAAACCAGCAGTGAGGCCTTGCGTATGTGCCAAGCATGCTGCACTTTGTGAATGGCCCAGTGGCGGGGAAAGGCAAGGTCTCCTGGAAGTGGGGACAGGTACCTGTCAAAAACAGGCAACCCCCCAAAAGGTGCCAAATGTGGCAACGGAGGGGGGAGGAAGCAAGCAAGCAGAGCTTCCCCTTTTGGGTGGAGTTCTGCTTTACGTTTTGCTTTAAACCCATTGCTTTGATAGACATATGGAGCATTGGGGGCATGGTAAAGTGACTGTCAGTGGGCTTTCATAGAATAGGGTGACCAGACATCCCGGGTTCAGGGGACAGTCCCCAGATTAAGGACACTGTCCCCGGATCAAGTCTGTCCCCGATTTTGTCCCAGAATTGGATTTGAACAGGGGCTGGGGAAATTTTTAGACAGTTGGTGCACAATTAAAAAAACTAAATCTGAATTACACACCCCCGCTCCGCCGCTCCTACTAGCAATTTTTTTCCATTATCTGTGCCCCTTTCTTATAACCATGTACTGGTCGGAGCGGAGGGAATATTTCTTAACCACTTAAGCCCCGGACCTTTAGGCAGCTAAATGCCCAGGCCAGGTTTTGCGATTCGGTACTGCGCTGCTTTAACAGACAATTGCGCGGTCGTGAGACGTGGCTCCCAAACAAAATTGGCGTCCTTTTTTTCCCACAAATAGAGCTTTCTTTTGGTGGTATTTGATCACCTCTGCGGTTTTTATTTTTTGCGCTATAAACAAAAATAGAGCGACAATTTTGAAAAAAAATCAATATTTTTTACTTTTTGCTATAATAAATATCCCCCAAAAACATATATAAAAAAAAAATTGTCCCTCAGTTTAGGTCGATACGTATTCTTCTACCTATTTTAGGTAAAAAAAAACGCAATAGGCGTTTATCGATTGGTTTGCGCAAAATTTATAGCGTTTACAAAATAGGGAATAGTTTTATTGCATTTTTATTAATTTTTTTTTTTTACTACTAATGGCGGCGATCAGCGATTTTTTTCCGTGACTGCGACATTATGGCGGACACATCGGACAATTTTGACACTATTTTGGGACCATTGTCATTTTCACAGCAAAAAATGCATTTAAATTGCATTGTTTATTGTGAAAATGACAGTCGCAGTTTGGGAGTTAACCACAAGGGGGCGCTGTAGGAGTTAGTGTTCACTTAGTGTGTGTTTACATCTGTAGGGGTGTGTGGCTGTAGGACTGACGTCATCGATCGAGTCTCCCTATAAAAGGGATCACTCAATCGATGCAGCGCCATAGTGAAGCACGGGGAAGCCGTGTTTACATACGGCTCTCCCCGTTCTTCAGCTCCGGGGAGCGATCGCGACGGAGCGGCTATAAACGAATAGCCGCGCCGTCGTCCCGGATCGCTCCCCGCGGGAATCCGACCGCCGCATGTAGCCGGGGGGTCGGGATTGGACCCCCCACCCTCTAGAAGGCAAGGAAGTATATATACGCCCATTTGCCTGCACGTGCCATTCTGTGGGCGTACATATACATGCGGCGGTCGGGAAGTGGTTAAGTTTCGGTCGCATGTCCATTCATCTCCACTCGCATGTTCTTCTACCTTGGCTCAAGTCCCGGCCCGCCGCCTGCCTGCTTATCTCCTTGCCTTTCCTGGCAGAGTGATTTTCCTCCGCTCCCCACCCAATAGTAGCCGTGGCACGGAGAGTAAGACTTCGCAGGATGTGAGGCGGGCGGTGGCGGCGACGGGCAGAGAGTTGCTGATTCCCGCCATTGCTAGTAAAAAAATAATATGTCCCCGGATTTCATTTAAAAAATCTGGTCACCTTATCATAGAAACCTGGCACTTTGCCCTGTTAATAAAGTGACAGGTTCCCTTTAAATTCTCTTGTTCCTGTATGGTATGCCAACATGGCAGGCCTCTTTTATTTAGCAGCTAGACTGTGGAAACACAATTTACTAGAAATAAACCACGTACAGGTCCTGGAAGAGGCCGGTGAATGCTGGAAATGAATGTTGCAATTCTCCCATTATAAATATCTCAGGAAGATAATCTGACTGGAATCATAGACTCCTTGACTCCCATGAAGAGTGCACGTTTCTGTGGACACCTCCCCCAATGCTTTACATTCTAAATTTAGCCGTTATTAAGGAGGTTCAGTCATGTGTGACGCTAAATCATATTATTACACAGCATTGGGAAACCGTAGAAATCACTCTGACATTTTACTTCCATGTTGCCTTCAGCAGCGGAAAACCTGGCCTTTTTGCACCTTCTATTTAAAATTGGATTGCAGACAAACAATTACATGTTCTTCCTTTTGTGTAGCCAGTACTGTGATCCAGGAGGATGCAGATGGGCACAGTGAGACTGCAGATGGGCACAGTGAGGCTACAGATGGGCACAGTGAGACTGCAGATGGGCACAGTGAGGCTACAGATGGGCACAGTGAGGCTGCAAATGTGCACAGTGAGGCTGCAGATGGGCACAGTGAGGCTGCCGATGGGCATTGTGTACCCTAGGCTTATACTCGAGTCGATACGTTTTGTGGTAAAATATTTGGGTCAGTTTATATTCGAGTATATACAGTATTTATTAAAAAATGTTTAAAGTATAACTAAATGCAAAACTCTTTTTTTTAGTTTTGGATAGAGTGAGCACAGTGAGGCTAAAAATGGGCACAGTGAGGATGCAGATGGGCACAGTGAGGCTGCAGATGGGCACAGGGAGGTGGCAGATGGGCACAGTGAGGATGCAGATGGGCACAGGGAGGCTGCAAATGGGCACAGGGAGGCTGCAAATGGGCACAGTGATGCTGCAGATGGGTACATTGAGGGTGCCGATGGGCACAGTGAGGGTGCCGATGGGCACAGTGAGGATGCAGATGGGCACAGTGAGGATGCAGATGGGCACAGTGAGAATGCAGATGGGCACAAATGGGCATAGTGAGGCTGCAGATGGGCACAGTGAGGCTGCAGATGGGCACAGTGAGGCTGCAGATGGGCACAGTGATGCTGCAGATGGGCACAGTGAGGCTGCAGATAGGTACATTGTGGCTGCAGATGGGCACAGTGAGGCTGCAAATGGGCACAGTGAGGCTGCAGATGGGCACAGTGAGGCTGAAAATGGGCACAATGAGGCTGCAGATGGGCACAGTGAGGCTGAAAATGGGCACCGTGAGGCTGCAGATGGGCACCGTGAGGCTGCAGATGGCCACAGTGAGGCTTCAAATGGGCACAGTGAGGCTACAAATGGGCACAGCGAGGCTGCAGATGGGCACAGTGAGGCTGCCGATGGGCATTGTGTACCCTAGGCTTATACTCGAGTTGATACGTTTTGTGGTAAAATTAGGTGCCTTGGCTTATATTTGGGTCGGTTTATACTTGAGTATATACATGTAGCGCTACCCCCGAAGGAGCCGCTGATTGATTTGGGATCGGCCTATTAAGTTACCTTGGCGTTGTGTAGGGGTGCAATTGTAGAGACAAACAGTGAGCGAAGGTCCAGACAGTGAATAAAGGGTTTTTCCAATGCTTTATTTTTCCGGGCCAACACCAACATCAATTGGAAGGGCAAAGTTGATGAATAGAGAGAGAGGAAGAACCTTGCAGTATCAGGCCTGGATATTTAATAGAGCAGTCAGCACTGCTCTGCATAGTACCAATTTGTAACTCGTCGCCACTCCAACTGAGTGGGTAAAGTGCCCCCGGACAGACCCTTTTTTACAGGCCTGGCAGCCAAGATGTCACTTAGGATTTCTGGGAGGAACAGGCCTCTCTCACAGACCTGGCTCTGGGCCTCTGCCACAGGCCAATTACAGTAACTGAGCTAGATGGATAAATGGAGCGAATCCTCCCAGTAGATTTCTGCATCGGTCACCAGATGACAGCAAACATACCTGTCAGTACTCTGGTCACCAGATCCCCAATTGGTTTGTTCAGGCTCTGTTGGACGACCTGCCTCCGGGTCCCCCTCAAACCGACTCCCCAATAGAACGGCACCCAGCCTGGGATCCTTTCAATAGAACCGGGAACCCAGCAAGTCACTGGGGTCCCCTCTTACCTCCGGATGAGGTCCCAAGTAGTCTGCAACTATGGCCAGGTGGGCCAGGCCGGCGGGGTCCATGGATGTGCGCACCCTGAAGGTGGATGCCGCACCTGGAATGGGGACCCTGCAAAGATTTTAGAACACATGACACCTGTCACAGATATACTCCTCTCCAGCACGCCCTGTGAGGGAAAAAACTCCTCTGATTGGCTGCTGGAGAAACTTACTCCGCCAGAACCCCTCTGGCGCCAACTGCTGGCCAGGGATGACATTGCATCCCTGGACCACAGACTGACCCAGTGGACATTTCTGGAATGACAGAAGTCCCACAATTTGAACAAATAGTGAATGGGAGCAAGGTAACTCTCCCATTCCCCACTAACTTTAGTGTAGTGCCCATACTGAAAGTAAGGGGGCGCTACATACAGTGGCCCGGATTCAGATAGGAGTTACAATAGCGTATCTCCGGATACGCCGTTGTAACCCTGAGTGGCGGGGTCGTATCTATGCGACTGATTCGTAGAATCAGTTGTGCATAGATTTCCCTAAGATCCAACCGGCGTAAGTCTCTTACACCGTCGTATCTTAGGCTGCATATTTACGCTGGCCGCTAGGTGGCGCTTCCGTAGATTTACGTGAGGAATATGCAAATTAGGTAGATCCGCCGATTCAGAAACGTACGTCCGCCCGGCGCATTTTTTTACGTCGTTTGCGTAAGGCTTTTTCCGGCGTAAAGTTACCCCTCATAAAGCAGGGGTAAGTCATGTTAAGTATGGACGTCGGAAACACACGAACAGCGTCGTATTTTACGTTGTTTACGTAAGTCGTTCGCGAATACGGCTCTACGTAAGTTATGTTCACGTCGAAAGCATTGACAGTTTGCGGCGTAATTTGGAGCATGCGCACTTGGAAACGTTCACGGACGGCGCATGCGCCGTTCGTAAAAAACGTCAAATACGTGGGGTCACAATTAATTTATATAAAACACGCCCACATCAGCCACATTTGAATTAGGAGGGCTTACATCGACACATTTACACTACGCCACCGTAATTTTGGGCGCAAGTTCTTTCTGAATACGGAACTTGCGCGCTGTCAGTTTTTATTGCTGTCGGTGCCCCCGCTAGGGAGATTCGTCCTCTCTATTTGTCCTGTTTACCATTATCATTTGCAAGTGAAAGTAAAGGAAAATCCCAAATTTTGGGTTGTCCCCAGAAAAGTAATAAAGGGGAAATCTTCAAATGGGTCCCCAGGAAATGTCTTTAATTTACAGGGATTTCCTCTCACTTCCTGTTTGGCTATCGGACAGGAAGTGAAGGGAAGTCTGGACAATGGGACAGAGATGGCAAAAAAAATCTAAAAAATCTGATGGGGGATAACCCTTCCTTAGGCTGCCCATACATTATACAATTTTATTGTACAGTTTTCCTTTAGATTTACCAAAACCTTATAATATGAGGTCAAACCTAAACACTTTTCATTTGTATGCAATTTGGCAGGACTTTGCACGACATAGTTAAAGGTAAATCTATAGAAAATTGAATAAGAAAATTTTATAATGTATGGCCAGCCTTACGCTTTCCCCGACTTGTTCATTCCCCGACTTAGTTGGGGTAGGCGGTACACTTTGGTGGGGGTAGGTCAGCCACACCCTGTGACCTTTGACCTCTGGGAACCCACCTTTTGACCTTTGGGGGAGGTCCCTGTTCCAATTCCTGAGTCCTAGCCATATTCTTCAATGGGAAACCCTACCCCTACCTCTACCCCTAACCCCAACCCTAAACCCTAACCCTAAACCCTAACCCTAACCCCTAACACTAACCTTGTTCCAATTCCTGAGTCCTAGCCATATTCTTCAATGGGAAACCCTAACCCCAACCCTAACCCCAACCCTAACCCCTAACCCTAACCCGAACCCTAACCTTTGACCTATGAACTTTAACCCTAAGGGCATCTCCACTTAGTGATTCTCCCCACCCTAAACCCCTACCTTTCCCAGATCCCGCTAAGTTTGTTGGAAAAAAACATAAGTGCATCTCCACTTAGTTCTACTTTAAATTCCAACTCCATCATTGTTATTTGCAAGCCTTCTTTCCAGGTGGGTGCTAGACCAGGCTGTATGCTTTGCCATCTGCAGAGAGGTCTCTGGGAGTGCAGGACCTGGCTGTGTCGGCAGGAGTTCCAAGTCTTATAAATGATTCTGCAGAAATACTTTGCAAGGTAGAACAGTTTACATGGATGTATTTTAAGGCTGAACTCCAGGTATGATCTCTATTGCGTAGTTACGTGTAAATATGCATATTTCATGTCTGTTGGACCACTGGGGAAGTTGACAATCACTGTAGTAGTTGCCACTACTACAGGCATGTCCAAAGTCAGGCCCGGGGGCCAAATGCGGCCCCCCTGTTGATTTGATATGGCCCCCCTGGGGATTTGGATATATATATTGTTTGTGGCCCCCAGGGCCACAAAAGATATATACTGTATTTATTGGCGCTGCCTTGGAGGGGACAGGGAGGGGGCAGGACGAGCGCCGTCAGATTACATGAAGAGAATCTCCTGTTTACTCAGCAGTGTCTCTATTGGAAGTCCCGTCTCCTGGGATGCCATTGGACGACTGTTCTGTCTATCGTAGGAGGCAGGACTTTGTATTAAAGAGGCCACAGGGTAAACAAGACATTCTCCTGTTTGTAATCTGTCAGCACTCGTCCCACCCCCTCCCTCTGCCCTCCAAGGCTGCAGATGGGCATCGTTCAGGTGCACTGATGGCAATGGTAAGGCTGCATTTATGGCACATGTGAGGCTGCATTGGTTGCAATGGTGAGGTTGCAATGGTAAGGCTGCATTGGTTGCAATGGTAAGGCTGCATTCATGGCAATGGTAAGGCTGCATTCATGGCAATGGTAAGGCTGCATTCATGGCAATGGTAAGCCTGTGCGTGTTATACGCTGATAAATACGGTATATCCAAATAACACGTGCTCTGGGAGTCGTTGGGGCCACAAATAAAATATATACAGTATATCCAAATAACACACCCAAGCTCATCTCTTCACCACACACAGCCAAAAAAGGCAGAAGAATTCTTGTTGTGCCGTGTATTAGTTCTCAGACGAACACACTTAGACAGAATTTTAATGGTTCAAAGAATGTCAGGCAAAATAGTCGGCCCTCACGCATGTTCACTTAATCAAATCTGGCCCTCTTTGAAAAAAGTTTGGACACCCCTGCACTACTACAGTGATGGATATGATCTCCTGGGTCCAATGTCAAGCAGCTGTCCTTCTGCATATTGACCACAAGGGGTTGCTTTCTGGACACTGCCACCATATTGTTTTCAATACAAGACATTCTATGATTGGATGAGATGGGGTGGTGAGGTAGTGACATCACAATCTCCACCTTGTGCAATCAGAGAGCACCTTACATTCATTGGAATAAAAAAATAAAATACAAATGGCCGGATTCCGAAAGCCCGGCGTAACTTTGTGTGGGCGTAGCGTATCTCAGATACGCTACGCCGCCGTAACTTAGTGAGGCAGGTTCTGTATTCATAAAGAACCTGCGCCCTAAGTTACGGCGGCGTAGCGTATGTGGTCCGGCGTAAGCCCGCGTAATACAAATTATCCAGGCAGTGGGCATGTTGTATGTTAATGAATGGTGACCCCACATAAATGACGTTTTTTACTAACGGCGCATGCGCCGTCCGTGGATGTGTCCCAGTGCGCATGCTCCAAATTACGCCGCAAAGCCTCATTGGTTTCGACGTGAACGTAACTTACGCCCAGCCCCATTCACAGGCGACTTACGCAAACGACATAAACGACGCAAAATTCAACGCTGGCCCGACTTCCATACTTAACATTGGCTACGCCTCATATAGCAGGGGTAACTTTACGCTGGAAAAAGCCTTACGTAAACAACGTAAATCAATGCGCCGGGTGGACGTACGTTTCTGAATCGGCGTATCTCGCTAATTTGCATATTCGACGCGTAAATCTACGGAAGTGCCACCTAGCGGCCAGCGTAAATATGCAACTAAGATACGACGGCGTAGGAGACTTACATCAGTCGTATCTTAGCCAAATTTCGGCGTATCTTTCTTTCTGAATACAGAAAGAAGATACGCCGGCGCATCCTAGAATTTACGTTGTGTATCAAACGCCGACGTAAATTTTTTCTGAATCCGGCCCAGAGTGTCTTCTGAACTGCATTGTGGTGGTCACTATGCAGAAAGCCAGCCACTTGGCACAGTACCCAGAAGATTGCAGCAACCGCTATAGTAGTAGCTGCGACAAAGGGCCTGTTCACATCAGAAACGCATTCCAAATGCAATGACAATAAAAATGAGTGTTTCTCAATGAGTGTACAGTGGAACCTTGGTTTACAAGTAACGCGGTTAAAGAGCATTTTAAAAGACAAGCAACTTTAAAAAAAATCCTGACTCGGTTCACGAGAAGTGCAAGCCTCTGCGGTGTGCAGTACCGCATTTAACCAGAGGTACGTGAGTTTGGAGCCGCTTGAAAATACTCAGAATCACTCGGAAACACTTAGAAATACTCGGTTCCAGAGTGTTTCCGAGCCTTTCCGAGGGTTTCCGAGTTCAGCCGAGTGTTCTCAGAGTATTTACGAGTCTCTCCAGCGCCCCCCACTTCTGGCCACATGCGGTATTGCATGCAATTATCTTCGTTTCCATTGACTTCTATGGGGAAACATTATCCTGGAACAGATTATTCTCATAATCCAAGGCTCCACTGTACTTCACATCATTGTGTTGTGATTACATCTATTTAAATAAAGTAGGGCAGGCTGCATTTTTAATGCGAACACATGTAAAGGCAGCACATTAAAAAAAATGCAGATTCTGTTCAAATTAACCACTTAAGGACCCCTTCACGCCGATATACGTCGGCAGAATGGCGCGACCCGGTCCGAAGCTCCGTGACCGCGGGACCCGATCGCCGCTGGAGTCCCGCGATGGGTCCCCGGAGCTGAAGAACGGGGAGACCTGTGTGTAAACACGGCTTCCCCGTTCTTCACTGTGGCGGCGTCATCGATCGTGTGATCCCTTTTATAGGGGGACACAATCGATGACGTCACACCTACAGCCACCCCCCCTACAGTTGTAAACACACATGAGGTCACACATAACCCCATCAGCGCCCCCTGTGGTTAACTCCCAAACTACAATTGTAATTTTCACAATAAACAATGCATTTTAAATGCATTTTTTGCTGTGAAAATTACAATGGTCCCAAAAATGTGTCAAAATTGTCCGATGTGTCCGCCATAATGTCGCAGTCACAAAAAAAAATTGCTGATCGCCGTCATTAGTAGTAAAAAAAAATGTTTTTTATAAAAATGCAATAAAACTATCCCCTATTTTGTAAACGCTATAAATTTAGCGCAAACCAACCGATAAACGCTTATTGCGATTTTTTTTTACCAAAAATAGGTAGAAGAATACGTATCGGCCTAAACTGAGAAAAAAAAGTTTTTATATTTTTTTGGGGGATATTTATTATAGCAAAAAGTAAGAAATATTGAATTTTTTTCAAAATTGTCGCTCTATTTTTGTTTATAGCGCAAAAAATAAAAACCGCAGAGGTGATCAAATACCCCCAAAAGAAAGCTCTATTTGTGGGAAAAAAAGGACGCCAATTTTGTTTGGGAGCCACGTCGCACAACCGCGCAATTGTCAGTTAAAGCGACGCAGTGCCGAATCGCAAAAAGGGGCAAGGTCCTTTAGCTGCATTTTGGTCTGGGTCTTAAGTGGTTAATAGCAAAAAAAAAAAATTACCACACCCCCACTGCAAGTCAAGACAAAATGCCTTGTCTCTTATGTGGCCGGTTCACATCACTGTTTTTGTTTGCTTACGCTGAAAAATAAGTACTACACACAGCATTTCTTTCCAGAGCAACGCAGTCGCCGCATGCCGGACAATTGAACTCTATGAAATGTCACTATGTGACATTTCATTAAAGTTTGATTAAAAAAAGGTGAACAGTGTGATGCACTGGGATCAGCACTGCCTTCACTGCAATGCACACCAGTGACTACGTTGCAATGCAATGGCTGGTGTGAATGTATCTTTAGAGGGTGTCTATGGTCAAAATGTAAAATCACATATTAATTTCCACATTATATGGGAAGTTTGTAAACTTAGACTGGCCATACATTAATATTTTTTTTTTGATCCACCAGCTAGTTAGACAAATAAAAAAAAACAGATTCCCCCATCCAATACACGTGGGTTGGGGTAATACAGCCTCTGACCTATTGTATGATGAGGGGACTTCCCTGCCATCACAGATTAGTGCTGCTGGCTATAGCTGGCGGCACTGATTGTTCAGAAAAAAAAATGGCAGGCTAGTTGTACAGATGTCGATTGGTAGATCGACTTCTGTACAATCAGCCTGCCCATACATGGATGAAAATGTGTTTGGTCCCTACTTAACTGGCTGAATTGTGATGAGTAGACATTGCTGTGTCACACATTTCACAGAGCCTGCCTTCTGAACTTCAGAGGTGCTGAGAGGAGGAGTTTCAGGAGGCGGAGTCATTACAGGAATCACTGCTTGCAAGCAGCAAGGTACCATGGGATATATAGTCCTAAGGCATTGAAAGTAAACTATGGAGCAGGGAATCCAGGAAGTTGTGGAAAGAGATAGCCAGCAGACAGGCAGAACTCACAGCATGAAAGAAGATCTTTAACCAGTTCCTTACTGTGCTATAGACGAATGATGACTACAGCACGATTTCACATTGCTGGGAGGGCATCATATGACATCCTCCCATATCTGTGCTTCCCGGCGGATACAGCTGATCACAGAGCGGGGTAAAAAACGAATTCACATCGGCTCTTTACCACGTGATTAGCGATGTCCAATCACAGCTGACCACGATGTAAACACAAGCCGGTTATCGTCATTCCTTTACTCATGCTGATAGCCGGCTTCTGTGAAAGAGACATCAGTGTCCTAACAATCAGTGCTGCCAATTAGTGCCCATCAGTGCTGCATATCAGTGCCCACCAGTGCTGCATATCAGTGCAGCCTCATCAGTGCCTCCTCATCAGTGCCTCATCAGTGTCCACCAGTGCCACCTCATCAGTTCCCGTTAGTGCAGCATTTCATTGCCCATCAGTGCAGCCTCATCCGTTCAGCCTCATCAGCGCACATCAGTAAAGGAGAAAAATTACCTGTTTGCAAAATTTAAAATTAAAATATGAAAACTTTTTTTTTTCCTAAATGTTAATTCTTTTTTTGTTTATTTAGCTAAAAATAAGGGGCCAAATCCTCAAAAGGGATACGCAGGCGGAACTGCTGTTCAGCCTGCGTATCCCTGTGCCTATCTTTGGAACTGATCCTCAGAAGCAGTTTTCCAAAGATAGGCAGAAGATCTGACATCTGTAAGAGACTTACACTGTCAGATCTTAGGATGCAGTACCGCATCCGCCGCTGGGGGCATTTCGCGTTGAAATGCCGCTTTGCGTATGCAAATGAGGACTTACGGAGATGCACAAAGCTTTTCAGCTTTGTTTTTTCTGCGTAAGTTTACGTTTGCATACGTAAAATTAGGGCTGCTTTTACAAGGTGTAAACGGTTTACACCTTGTAAAAACAGACCTTTTTTTTCGATCGCCGCGATTTTTTTTTAAATTTGATTTTTTTTTTCCCGCCGTATCTTTTTTTTAACCCGGCGCGATCCTCAAAACTCGGCGTATCGTAAAAACACGCGATGCACGTCGGGAAAAATGACATCACGGGCATGCGCAGTACGTCCGGCGCGGGAGCGCGCCTCATTTAAATTGTAATCGCCCCCTGGAGAAGAGGACCGCCTTGCGCCGGGAGAATTTAAGTTACACGGCCTGAAATTTCTAGGTAAGTGCTTTGTGGATCGGGCACTTAGGTAGAAATTTTAAGGCAGTGTAACTTAAATGGGAAAAGATAAGTTAGGCAGGATCTTTGAGGATTTGGCCCAAAAAGCCCAGTGGTGATTACATGCCGCCAAAAGAATGCGCTATTTGTGTGAAAAAAAGTGCTAAAAAAAAATTGCAGAGCAATCTGGTGAGTGAGAGAAAGGGGGCGCTAGCAAGTGTTGACCTTCTATGTGTAAACAGATTGATATTTGTGTCAATAACAGTGATTCATATTCAGTGATGAGTAAATCCAAATGTACATATTAACAATGCCACAACAATACATAAATGTCCATGATTATTGAAAACTCCCAATTGGGAGGAAAATAATTAATAATTAATGTGCAGAAGAAAAGTCCATAAGTAGAAATAAATGAAAAACTTTCAGGATGATTCCACTTAGTTAATACAGGTTTCCACCTCCACCAGAAAAAGAGTAGATCACCGCAAAAGTGCACATGGATGGCACCTTACCGCAAGATGTTGGCCACCTCAATTAAAAGGGAGGTCAAATAAGGCATAAAATCAACCATGGATTCCAGGCTAACTTCTTGTTGTCTTGATACTGCCAATCTCCACACCACATGAAGTTTGTCAAAAAAAAGAAGAGGAAGATCGCCATAGAATATTACCTTTTATTTAAATGGATTAAGAACAAAACAACGCCAAGTGGCCTCTCACTTGAATAGTACCTATCCCCGGCACTGAGGTTGAATGGCATTGAGTGTAGATGGAGAGGCGGTCCACACTTGCTGGAGGCCTGAAGAGCGGTGTGCAGCGTGCGTATCAGCTCTCAAGGAAGGAGAGCCGGCGTGACCGAAGTACGTTGATCGTGCGTGACCAGTGCGCCTCAAATCTGGTGCTAACAGACACTGGCTGGGAGGGTCACAAACTGACACTGACTTTGCTAGTGACACTAATACAATGATCAGTGATGACACTATACACTGACATTGTACTAATGACACTAGGTAAGAAAGGGGTTAACATCAAGGGGTTAACGGTGTGCCTAACATGTGAAATGTGTGCTGCCTTTACTCACAGATCTGGCTGTTTTTTCTCCCTGTTTTTCTCTGTACACAGAGTTCTATTTGTTTGTAAACAGCTGGCAAACGCGTGCTGTGTCCAATCACAGCCTGGGTCGGCATGGGGCATGCGCATGGTCGGCCTAAACCAGGAAGCAAGCAAGCTAGTGACGTACATGTACCTTGCCTGTACCTGTCACCCCCGCTCGCAATATACAGTCCTGATCACAAGTTTAAGACCACTTGAAAAATGGCAAAAAAATCATATTTTACATTGTTGGATCTTAACCACCCTGGCGGTATGATTATTTCAGATTTTAGGTGCTGAAAGCGGTACCATTATTTGAAAGAAAATTTGTCGTTTTACATTGTAGGCCTGTCATTTTTAGGAATAACTCACTTAAATCTGACCAAACAAGAGTCTAGTAGGCATCCCGGGTATGAATTAAAAAAAAAAAACTAAATTATAAATGATAATACAATAAATAATTATAAATAATTATAACAAATAATAATATAATTATAATAAAAATTATTCAATAATGTAATCAACTCAAAATCACAGAAATTTGCTCAGTTATAGAATTGTCGCTGTCATTACTTTTATTTTTTTATGACGAATTTCCCCGCAAATCGCTATCGCACAATTCTGCAAGTGATTATAATTTATTATCGCTGTTTTCTAGCTGCTCTAAAACCATTTTTGACATAAAGGGACACTTTTGGTTGCTATGGACAATCTACAGTTTGCAGGCAGAAAGAACAGTTTTTATTATATAAAAGTACATGTAGGGCACTGGGCAGACCACTAGGGACAAGGGGGGTGTGTGTATTTTTTACATACAGTACTGTAATCTATAAGATTACAGTATACTGTATGTAAGGTGTTTGTTTACCTTTTTGAATTTGGTGCCGTTCTCCGCCCCCCGTGCGTCGTAACGTCGCAGGGAACGGAGATCGGCGGCACACAGAGGCACTGTGTGAATCGAGCGAGCGCTGCGATCGGTGATGCGGGGTTTCAGTCTGACACCCTGCATCTCCGATCTCGGTAAAGAGCCTCCGGCGGAGACTCTTTACCACGTGATCAGCCGCGTCCAACCACGGCTGATCACGATGTAAACAGGAAGAGCCGTTGATGGCTCTTCCTCACTCGCGTCTGAGAGACGCGAGTAGAGGAGAGCCGATCTGCGTCTCTCCTGACAGGGGGGGGTTCGCGCTGATTGTTTATCAGCGCAGCCCCCCCTCGGATCGCCACACTGGATCACCAGGGAAGGGCAAACAAAAAAAAAGGGGGCAAAAAAAAAAGTCTGGGAAAAAAAAAAGCATGAAAAAAAAAATTGGCACAAATGGGCACTGACTGGCATCATGGGTAAATCAGTGCCACCCCACAGTGTCCATCAGTGCCACCCCACAGTGTCCATCTGTGCCACCCCACAGTGCCCATCCATGCCCAGTGCACACCTATCAGTGCCCATCTGTGCCACCCATAAGTATCCATCAGTGCCACCCATAAGTGCCGCCCATGAGTGCCCACCTGTGCCGCCTATGAGTGCCCATCAGTGCCGACCATGAGTGCCCATCAGTGCCGCCCACGAGTGCCCATCAGTGCCGCCTATGTGTGCCCATCATTGCCGCCTATGTGTGCCCATCAGTGCCGCCTATGTGTGCCCATGAGTGCCGCCTATGAGTGCCCATGAGTGCCGCATACCAGCACCGCCAATCAGTGCCACCTCATCTGTGCCCATCAGTACTACCTCATCGATGTCCATCAGTGCCATCTCATCTGTGCCCATCAGTGCCGCCATATCAGTGCCTGTAATTGAAAGAGAAAACTTACTTATTTACTAAAAAATTAACAGAAAAAAATAAAAACTTAATTTTTTTTCAAAATTTTCAGTCTTTTTTTAGTTGTTGCGCAAAGAAAAAAAACGCAGAAGTGATCAAATACCACCAAAAGAAAGCTCTATTTGTGGGGAAAAAAGGACACCAATTTTGTTTGGGTACAGTGTAGCATGACTGCGCAATTGCCATTCAAAGTGCGACAGTGCTGAAAGCTGAAAATTGGCTTGGGCGAGAAGGTGCGTAAGTGCCTGGTATGGAAGTGGTTAAGAAACAATTCCTCCCAAATTTTGGATTGGGACAGGCAATGCCAAATGTAGTCGTTGGGAGGACCTGGGGGCACTTTAGGTCAGACGATGACCCGTCATACACAGGAATAAAAATGTATGGTATTTAAGTTACACAAGTCTGGTATTGCATGTCATTGGTAGTGACAAGTACACATAGTGAGTCATATATCTAAAGTCAACACCAGTATATATGTAAATACACGCCAGAAAAACTTCAATTAGATTTGTAGGTAAAACAGATTACAAAGAACAAATCTATGCTGCTATGTACTGATTGGTTTCCATAGATTACAATGGCTGACATAAATATTTACATAACAAAATATCTAGAATAGCAGGATTTGGTAGATGACATAACAAACATGACATAAGCAACACAACCTATGGATCTCCATCCACTGTCCACATAATTATAAAAAACACAATATAAAGGTTGGTCCAGTCTGGACCAAGGAGCTGGACAGATTTTTTTTGCGTCCAATCAGATGCAGCCGCTGTTCGGAAATTCTGACACCTGCTGGTGAGGGTTGTCAGAATACAACAGCCAGCACTTTTTTTTTTTGTGTTCAGGCTGAATGAAAAGAATCTAAAGCCAGGCATACATGGATCAAAATTCGGCCGGTACAGCAGGGACCAGCCAAGATTTGATCCATCTATGGCAGGCTGATTGTACCCCAAGATGATCTATCGATCGACTTGGATTTTGGATTTTTTTTACATGCGATTACTGCCGGCGGCTAAAGCCACTAGCAATAATCATTGTGTTCTGCCGGCCGGGAAGGCTCACCACTGAGGCCTTGGACACACGGTCGTTCCAAACCCATGAGAATGGTCCGACGGACCGTTTTCATCGGTTCACCGCTGAAGTGGCCTGATGGTCGGATGTGCGTACACACCATCGTTCCAAAAACCGATCGGGTCAGAACGCGGTGACGTCAAACACACGACGTGCTGAATAAAACGATGTTCAATGCTTCCAAGCATGCGTCGACTAGATTCTGAGCATGCGCGGGTTTTGAACCAATGCTTTTCTGTACTAACCATCGGTTTGGACCGATCAGGCAGCGGTCCATCGGTTCGGTTTTGAAGCATGTTTTAACATTTTGGACCGAAGGAAAACAGACCGATGGGCTATACACACGGTCGGTTTGGACTGATGAAACTGAACCTCGGTCCATTCTCATCGGTTTTGTCCGACCGTGTGTACGGGGCCTCACAGAATACAATAGCTCAGCGCGATTGATTCTTCCAATCACATCGAGTGTATGGATGGGGGAATCAGTTCATTTTTTTTTTCATTAAACCCGCTGGCTGAACAAAAAAAAAAAAAATCATGTATGGCCTCTGTGGTCACCTCTGTGGTTTTGATTTTTACCGCTATAAACAAAAAAAAAGACAGACAATTTTGAAAAAAAAATACAATGGGCCAGATTCTCAAAGGCGTTACGACGGCGCAAAGCCATTTGCGCCATCGTAAGTCCTAATCTGGCCCGGCCTATCTATGCGATAGATATCCCTTAGATCTGACAAGCGTAAGGCTCTTACGCTGTCAGATCTTAAATGCATTTTTTTTCCCGCCGCTAGGTGTCGCCGACGTTGTTTTCCCCGTCGCTTATGTAAATTAGCAATTTACGACGATTCTCGAACGTACGCGCGAACGACGCAGAGAATTTACGACGTTTACGTAAGTGTAAACTTGCCCCTGCTAATATGAGGGGTAAGTTTACGTAGGTCCGTCGTATGCCATGTTAAGTATGGCATCGGGTCAGCGTTGGCTTGTTCCATTGGTTACGTCGTTTTCCTAAGTTGTCCGCGAATACGATTTTACGTCAATGACGCCCACGTCGGCGTCATTGACGTTTTCCGTCGAGAACTGGAGCATGCGCACTGGGCTATTTTAAGCCCGGCGCATGCGCAGTTCGATCGGCGCGGGGGCGCGCTTAATTTAAATACAAGCCGCCCCCTTTGAATTACGCAGCCTTACGCCGGGCCAATTACACTACGCCGACGCAAATTACGGAGCAAGTGCTTGGAGAATACGGCACTTGCTCCAGTAAGTTGCGGCGGCGTAGTGTAAATGGCTTACGCGACGCCGCCGCAGATTCTACAAGAATCTGGCCCCATATGTTTTACTTTCTGCTATAAAACATATCCAATAATAAAAAATAAAAAAATCCAATTTCTTCATAAATTTAGGCCAATATCTGTTCTGCTATATATTTTTGGCAAAAAATAAATAAAAAATCCCAATAATGCCCTGTACAAACGATCGGTTCGTCTGATGAAAACGAACCGATGGATTTTTTCATCAGATATCCAATGAAGCTGACTTTCATCAGTCTTGCCTACACACCATCGGTTAAAAATCCGATCGCGTCCAACGCGGTGACGTAAAACACTACGACTTGCAGAGAAAAATGAAATTCAATGCTTCCGAGCATGCGTCGACTTGATTCTAAACATGCGTGGATTTTTTACCGATGGATTTCCCCACAGACGATCGTTTTTTTCTATCGGTTTTTTAACCATACGAAAAATTTAAAACGGGTTCTATTCTTTTTCACCGATGGGAAAAAAACTGATGGGGCCGACACACGATTGGTTTGTCCGATGAAAACAGTCCATCGGTCCGTTTTCATCAGACTAACCGATCGTGTGTACAGGGCATAAGCATATATTGATTGGTTTGTGCAAAAATTATAACATCTACAAACTATGGGCCAGATTCACAGCGGAGATACGACGGAGTATCTCAGATACTCCGTCGTATCTCTCAGAGTATCTATGCGACTGATTCATAGAATCAGTTACGCATAGATAGCCAGAAGATCCGACAGGTGTAATTGTTTTATACTGTCGGATCTTAGGATGCAGTACCACGGCCGCCGCTGGGGGGAGTTTGCGTCTTAAACCAGCGTCGGGTATGCAAATTAGGAGTTACGGCGATCCACGAAGATTTTTCCCGTCGTTACGTCGTCGCAAGTGTTAGATTTCCATCGCAAAGATAGGGCACCTTTAATATAGTGGAAAAGTACTCCACCATGTTAAAGTATGCCCGTCTTTCCCGCGTCGCTTTTGAATATTTTTTAAATTTTTTCTTTTTCCCGGCGTAAGTCATTTGATCACGTCCCGGACGTGTTTACGATACACCGCCGCAAATTTCCAGGTAAGTGCTTTGTGGATCAGGCACTAAATCGGAAAACTTGCGGCGGTGTAACGTAAATGGGTTACGTTACGCTGCGCCGCGGGTACGTGAATCTGGCCCTATGTGTTTTTACTGCTTATACTAGGGGTAGGGACACAAATTCCATCCCTTCTCTCCAGGCTGTCAGATCATCGTTTTGTCTCTGCCTGATGATCGGTGGGTGCTGGTGGACATTGAGTCTGTGGTACACGCTGATCAGCTCCCGCTGTGTGTAGTCACAGAAGGAGTGAGCCGCTGCTGTCACGCATGTGTGCCCCCTACCTGGAAGAGTTGGATCATGTATATACAGTATGTGTGTGTGTGTGTGTGTATATATACAGGTGAAACTCGAAAATTTGAATATTGTGCAAAAGTTAATTTATTTCACTAATGCAACTTAAAGGCGAACCTAATATATGAGATAGACTCATTACATGCAAAGCAAGATAGTTCAAGCCGTGATTTGTCATAATTGTGACGATTATGGATTACAGCTCATGAAAACCCCAAATCCACAATCTCTGAAAATTAGAATATTACCATATTTATCGGGGTATTGCGCGCTCCGTCGTATAGCGCGCACCCCTAAAGTGGACCCGCATTCCTGTAAAAATTTTTTTTTAGTACTTACAGTTTTGGTGTCTTGCGTGGCGTCCATCGGCGGCCTCGTCGGGTCCGGCGTCCGTCTGCGGCTTTGGTGGTGTCCTCCTCGTCGGGTCCGGCGTCCTTCTGCGGTGTCCTCCCCGCTCGATCCCCGCTTCCCGCGCTAAGTTTGAACCACTGCGCCGGCAAATATACCGAGCGCAGTACACTCGGGTATAGTCAGGCAGGCTCGGCTCCTCTCGCGGTCACGTCCTGTGCGTCCTGTACGTCCAGGACGTGACCGCGAGAGGAGCCGAGCCTGCCCGACTATACCCGAGTGTACTGCGCTCGGTATATGCCGGCGCAGTGGTTCAATCTCGGCGCGGGAAGCGGGTATTGGCTTATATCGCGCACCCACGATTTTGCCCTGATACGCTACGCCCGGCGCATTAATGCGCCGCGCTACGTGGATCTGCCCCTCTGTCTGTTTTTCTTTAGCCCAGGTAAGATGCTTCTGACGTTGTTTGTTGTTCAGGAGTGGCTTGACAAGAGGAATACGACATTTGAAGCCCATGTCCAGGATCCGTCTGTGTGGGGTGGCTCTTGATGCACTGACTCCAGCCTCAGTCCACTCCTTGTGAAAGTCCCCAAACACTTTTGAATGACCTTTTCCTGACAATCCTCTCCAGGCTGCGGTCATCCCTGCTACTTTTCTTCCACACTTTTCCCTTCCACATAACTTTCTATTAACCTCCCTGGCGGTATGATTCTGTCTGGAATTACGTACCAAAAGCGGTACAATTATTTTGCAAGGAAATTTGGTGTTTTATATTGTAGGCCTGTAATTTTTAGGAATAACTCACTTAAATCTGACCAAACAAGAGTCTTGTAGGCATCCCGGGTATGATTTTTTTTTTAAAAACAAAATTATAAATTATAATATAATAAATAATTATAAATAATTATAACAAATAATAATATAATTATAATAAAAATTATTCAATAATGTAATCAACTCAAAATCACTGAAATTTGCTCAGTTGCAGAATTGTCGCTGTCATTACTTTTATTTTTTTATGACGAATTTCCCCACAAATCGCTATCGCACATTTCTGCAAGTGATTATAATTTATTATCGCTGTTTTCTAGCTGATCTAAAACCATTTTTGACATAAAGGGACACTTTTGGACAATCTACAGTTTTCAGGCAGAAAGAAAGGTTTTTATTATATAAAAGTACATGTAGGGCACTGGGCAGACCACTAGGGACAAGGGGGTGTGTATTTTTTACATACAGTACTGTAATCTATAAGTATGTATTGTGTTTGTTTACTTTTTTGAATTTGGCTTTTGTACTCCGCCCCTGTGCATCGTAACATCGCAGGGAACGGAGATCGGCGGCACAGGAGGACGCTGTGAATCGAGCAAGGACCCGCTCGCTCACACAGTGGGGATGCATCGCAGGATCCAGGGACAAGGTAAGTAACTTGTCTGTGGATGCTGCGAAGGTAAGCCGTGCCGCTGCATACTCTGCACATCTACCCCGAGCGTGACTCGGGGATACCGATCCCAGCATGAAAAAAACACCCCGAGTCACGCTCGGGGATACCGCCAGGCAGGTTAAAGGGGTGTTCCAGTCATTTTTTATGTTTATTAAAAGTCAGCAGCTACAAAAAGTGTAGCTGCTGGCTTTTAATAAACACACACTCACCTGCTCCACGTTCCAGCGACGCGCCGGCTGGGGCTCCGCTCCTCTCCCCCCCTCTCCGGCCGGCGTTTTCATTCCAAGTGTGGGCACCCGGCCGTGACAGATTTCGGCTCTTACGCCGTCGTATTTTAGGGTGCATTCTCACGCTGGCCGCTAGGTGGCGCTTCTGTAGTTGTCAGCGTAGAGTATGCAAATTATATACTTACGCCGATTCACAAACGTACGTGCGCCCGGCGGTAGTTTTTTACGTTGTTTGCGTAAGTCGTTTTTGTCGTAACGTTGCTCCTGCTATCAGGAGGCGAAGCCAATGTTAAGTATGGAGGTCGTTCCCGCGTCGCGATTTGAAAATTTTACGTCATTTGCTTAAGTCGTCCGTGAATGGCGCTGGACGCCATTTACGTTCACGTCGAAACCAATGACGTCCTTGCGACGTCATTTATCGCAATGCGCGTCAGGAAATTTTAGGGATGGCGCATTCGCAGTACGTTCGGCGCGGGAACGCGCCTAATTTAAATGATCCACGCCACCTATCGGATCATTTGAATTACGCGTGTTTACGCCGGCCCCTTTTACGCTACGCCGCCGCAACTTTCGGAGCAAGTGCTTTCTGAATACAGCACTTGCTCCTGTAAGTTGCGGAGGCGTAGCGTGAATACACTATGCTGCACCGCTGTAACTTTAGGCGGAGATACCTGAATCTACCCCATTGTGTTTTTCAGTGCATTTTGCAGAAACGCACTACAGTCCATTTAACATGGTTTCCTATGGTACACGTTTGCATCTATGCGTTTTTCAGCCAGTGCGTTTTTGGAAAGGGTTTGGGACTTTTGTCCCGCAGCAGATTGCATTTTGCATGTAATAGACTTCAATGGACCTGCACCAAAAACACAAGTGTTGTGTTTTTACATGCGTTTTGCTTTTTTTTTTCTCCATAACAAACTGTGTAAAGCTGGGTGTAAAGGGTGGGCTGAGAAGCCGGCCGCCGCACCCTAAGCCCCCATTAACACCTAGGCGTTTTGTCGCCTGTAGTGTGACGCCGCAGCAGCCCCGAGACGCTGGAGGGATGAAAACACATTGCCCTCTATGGAGATGGTTCACATCTCCACGCCGAACGCCGAACGTTGTACGCCTGCCGCCTGAAAAAAAGTCCCGGACCTTTTTTTCAGGCGGCTTTCGGCGTTCGGCATAGGAGATGTGAACCATCTTCATAGAGGGGGTGAGGCTGCATTCACAATCGCAGCGTTTTGTCGCCGCAAATCGCGGTACAAAACGCCGCAATTTGTCGCCGCAATTCGCGGGACAAAACGCCGCGATTTTGTACTAGGGTTGTCCCAATACCACTTTTTTAGGACCGAGTTCGAGTACCGATACTTCTTTTTATGTACTCGCCGATACCGAATACCGATACTTTTTTTAAATGTGTCCCCAAATGCAGCCATGTCCCCCCACAAATGCAGCCATGTCCCCCCACAAATGCAGCCATGTCCCCCCACAAATGCAGCCATGTCCCCCACATATGCAGCCATGTCCCCCACATATGCAGCCATGTCCCCCCCATATGCAGCCATGTCCCCCACATATGCAGCCATGTCCTCAAACATATGCAGCCATGTCCCCAAACATATGCAGCCATGTCCCCCACATATATGCAGCCATGTCCCCCACATAAATGCAGCCATGTCCCCCCACATAAATGCAGCCATGTCCCCCCACATAAATGCAGCCATGTCCCCCCACATATATGCAGCCATGTCCCCCCATATATCCAGCCATGTCCCCCCATATATGCAGCCATGTCCCCCATACAGTATATGCAGCCATGTCCCCCATATATGCAGCCATGTCCCCCACATATATGCAGTCATGTCCCCCCCACAAATGCAGCCATGTCCCCCCCATATGCAGCCATGTCCCCCACATATGCAGCCATGTCCCCAAACATATGCAGCCATGTCCCCAAACATATGCAGCCATGTCCCCAAACATATATGCAGCCATGTCCCCCACATAAATGCAGCCATGTCCCCCCACATAAATGCAGCCATGTCCCCCCACATAAATGCAGCCATGTCCCCCCATATATCCAGCCATGTCCCCCCACATATATGCAGCCATGTCCCCCCATATATCCAGCCATGTCCCCCCATATATGCAGCCATGTCCCCCATACAGTATATGCAGCCATGTCCCCCACATATATGCAGTCATGTCCCCCATATATGCAGCCATGTCCCCCACATATATCCAGCGGCCATGTCCCCAAACATATGCAGCCATGTCCCCCATACCTGATCATGATGCCGATGCCGCCCCCCCCCCCCCCCCCGCGTTAATCATTGTGCGGCGAACATTACAGGCAGCTTTCGTTTCAATAGCTGTTTTCCCTGCCACGCCGTGTAAAGGACACTCCCCCTTGCTCGGTCCAAGGGGGAGTGTCTATACACGGCGGGCAAAACAGCTATTCAAACTAAAGGTGCCTGTAATGTACGCCGCACGGTGATTAGCGATATACGACGGCGGCGGCGCGGGGGGGGGGGGGAGTATTCTATTTAGGTATCGGGGGTATTTGCGGGAGTACGAGTACTCCCGCAAATACTCGGTATCGGTCCCGATACCGATACTGGTATCGGTATCGGGACAACCCTATTTTGTACGCCTAGGTGTGAATGCAGCCTAACAACAGGTTTAATATTCGACTAGCATGCAAAAAATAAATAAAAAAACGGGCGATCTGTCATCTGATTTTCAGATCGTGTGTACGGGGCATAATACAGGAGATGTGTTACCGGCCTGATCGCCAGGTGAAAAAATGCAGCCACCATATCTAATGATCGGTAAGCTGCAATATATGACATTTTTGGTTTAATCCTGTTTTAGCTTTTTCATCGTAACATAAATGCTGCTAACCTTTAGCCCTTACATTTCTGTGATAAAATGATGTCATCTTTTAGTCACACACAAGTCACGTATACCACAGAAATACCCTTTGCTGTGGCTCTAGTTTCCTTTCATCATGAGCTCTGGTTGTATGAATATGTAGATTGGGAAGCCCCTCCCCCTGCTTGTGTCATGAGAAGAGGGGGGTTTACTTCTGACTGTCTGGTGCTGCTGATCAGACCTGTTTTGTGTCTTGTAGGATGAGCACACTGTTCCCTTCGTCTCTGCACGCTTCATTGGGACTGGAGGGGTTAATCGTAGCTCCTGCTGCTTCATTCTCATCATTTCCTGGAAGAGTCCAGCCTGCTTCTCGAGAAAAACTTCCTGTCTGGACTTTCCAGCATTGAGCTGCTGGGAGCAGAACACAACACAGGACATGGGTGCTGCCTGCGCTGCCTATCCTGCTCTCCCCATGGGCAGCAAGTGACCCCCACACTGCCCCAGCCATGCCTGGAATGATGGAGTACGCAGGTAAGATGCAGCCCTGGGACGAAGAGCTTACAATCCTTACTTTCTAAATACAATCATTCTGCACAACAGATTTTTTTTTACAAAGGAACCACACTTTTCTTTTTCTTTATTTTATTGGTGAACTATTCCAAACTTAGCAACTTCCCGGAGAATTGTATCTTCCCTCGCCGCAAATTAAGGGTTGTGGCAGACTTGGCGCCCCCATTTGGTGCACATGGAACATACGTATATAAAGAGTAACATTGTCCCACTGGTGATGGTGGTAAAAGTTACCGTATTTATCTGCGTATACCGCGCACTTTTTTGCCCTGAAAATCAGGGAAAAATCGTGGGTGCACGATATACGCCGATACCAGCTTTCCCACACCGAGTTTGAATACTGCGCCGGCATATACCGAGCGCAGTACACTCGTGTATAGTGGGGCAGGCTCGGCTCCTCTCGCGCTCACGTCCTGGACGTACAGAACGTGAGCGCGAGAGTAGCCGAGCCTGCCCGACTATACACGAGTGTACTGCGCTCGGTATATGCCGGCGCAGTATTCAAACTCGGCACGGGAAAGCGGGGAGGACGCCGGACCCGACGAAGAGGACACCCGAAGCCGCAGACGGACGCCGGACCCGACAAGGCTGCCGATGGACGCCACGCAAGACACCAAAACTGTAAGTCCAAAAATCTTTTTTCCACAGGAATGCGGATCCACTTTAGGTGTGCGCGCTATACGGCGGAGCGCGCAATACCCCGATAAATACGGTATTCTTATATGGGATAATACTATCATAAGTGGGACTGTAGAGGAGCTGTTCTCAACCTTGTAACATGGAGGAATCATGGAGATAACTTTCCGGTCTCAGGGAAACCCCCGGCTAATAATGACTTTCTGCAGCTCATGTTACATTAGTGTAAAGCTGGCCATAGATAATATAATTTTCTTTCCTGCAATCACAGGTTGCAATAAAGAAAACGGCTTGATTCCCCATCAACACAGTCAGTGATGGTGGGGGTATGCCTCCTACGGAGTCATTGTGTTCTCCCAGGGAGCCGTCTCTGCCTGGAGATCACTGTGACGTTGATTTACTAAAGCTGGAGCACTCAGAATCTGGTGCAGCTGTGCATGGTGGCCGATCGACTTCTAATATCACATTGATCAATTAAGTTTTGGCAATAAAATCTGGAAGATGATTGGTTTCTATGCAGAGTTGCACCAGATATTACTCGCTTCTGTTTTAGTAAATAACCCCTATTAAGGTTGAGTTACTAAAGCTGGAGCACTCAGAATCTGGTGCAGCTGTGCATGGTGGCCGATCGACTTCTAATATCACATTGTTCAATTACGTTTTGACAATAAAACCTCAAAGCTGGTTTGTATGCAGAGTTGCACCAGATATTGCTCAGTTTTAATAAATAACCCCTATTGATTATTGCTAGCAGCTTGCAAAAATCCAGCATGCTTGTTGCACCCCAGTCGATCCATGGTACAATCAGCTTGCCCATACATGGTTTGAATCTAGGTTCCTGCTGCGCCGGCTGAAATTCAAACTGTCTATGGCTAATTTATGGTCAACACGAAAAATGGTCCTTACATTTGAGGTCATTGGGAAGAATCCCCTTTACAAAAATATCAATTGGTGTCAGTGGTTACTTATCTGAGGCCTCATACACACGTCCGAGGAACTCGACGGGCAAAACTCATAGTTTTGCTCGTCGAGTTCCTTGTGAAGCCGCCGAGGATCTCGGCGAGCCAACTTTCCTCATTGAACAACGAGGAAATAGAGAACATGCTCTCTATTTGGCTCGACGAGTTCCTCGTCGGCTTCGTCGGCCGAAAGTGTACACACCACCGGGTTTCTCGGCAGAATACGGCTCCGATCGAGTTTCTGGCTGAATTCTGCCGAGAAACTCGGTCGTGTGTACCGGGCCTCAGAGGCAGAAGTTGTCGTTTGCTCAAGGAACCCCTAACAACCTCTGGAATGCCGGTTGAGAAAGGCTGGTGTAGAGTATGCCCCAACCAAGGATTAGGACAGAACTGGCAACAATAGTAAAAGATGATCAATAGAAAGAACTATTTTACTGAAAGTTTAGTGGATGCTGAGAGGCAGAGAATCAATAAATGGTAAGTGGCATAGATCTGTTCTTATGCAAAAATGTTAAAAAAAAAATAGGCGGCAGACAACGTATGGACAACTTGATCTTCTCCTGCTGTGTTCTATGTTGGGTTGGATCTGGGCAAGAAGACCCTTGCCAGTTTAGGAGTGTTGGGGGAGACCCTTGCCAGTCAAGGAGTAGAAGAAGGGGGTCAAAGTTGGCCATTAGAACACAATTTCTGCTTTTTGTCTCTACTTTAGTATACCGTATTTATTGGGGTATAGCTCGCTCACGCGTATAGCGCGCACCCCTAAAGTTGCCTCGAAATTCCTGTGAAAAAAAGATTTTTGTACTTAAAGTTTGGTGTCTTGCACGGCGGCCTCGTCGGGTCCGGCGTCCGTCTGCGGCTTCGGGTGTCCTCTTCGTCGGGTCCGGCCTCCTTCTGCGGCGTCCTCCTCGCTAGTTTCCCGCTTTTCCGTGCCGAGTTTGAATACTGCGCCGGCATATACCGAGCGCAGTACACTCGCGTATAGTCGGCAATGCTCGCGCTGACGTCCTGGACATACAGGACGTGAGCGCGAGTGTAGCTGAGACTGCCTGACTATACACGAGTGTACTGCGCTCGGTATATGTCGGCGCAGTATTCAAACTCGGCGCGGGAAAGCGGGTATCGGCGTATATCGCGCACCCACGATTTTGCCCTGATTTTCAGGGCAAAATAGTGCGCGGTATACGCCGATAAATACGGTAATTAGTGAACTCAGGCTCATCTTTTATAAAGCTCCGTACACACAGGCAGAATGTTGGGAGACATTTGTCGGTACCCAAAATACCGGCCGACATTCTACCCGTGTGCATGTCAGTCTGTCCGACATGCGGCTGGCTTCCCGTCGAACGTGCATACTGGAAAACCAGCAGCAGACCGACTCCAGATCAGCACTCTCAGCCAATGGCAGAGAGTGCTGATCGAAGTGTTCTGGCAGGGGTGGGTTAGAGGCAGGGGGTCATCACCCTATCAGAACACAACAGCTCAGCGGGGGAGATCACTGGACTAACCTTGCATACACCCGAACTGTCAGTAGTGTGTACCTAACGGTCACTTTGCACAATAAACATTCATGCTCACAACACACGTTAGGCCCCGTACACACGACCAGTTTCCTCGGCAGAATTCAGCTTCCGACCGAGTTTCTGGCTGAATTCTGCCGAGGAAACTGGTCGTGTGTACACTTTCGGCCGAGGAAGCCGACGAGGAGCTTGACGAGGAAATAGAGAACATGTTCTCTATTTCCTCGTTGTTCTATGGGAGCTCTCGGCCCGCCGAGCTCCTCGGCGGCTTCAGGGCTGAACTGGCCGAGGAACTCGATGTGTTTGGCACGTCGAGTTCCTCGGCCGTGTGTACGAGGCCTCAGAGTTGGTTCACACTGGGGCAGCACGACTTCGGGGGCGACTCAGGCAAGGCATCCTGAAGACGACTTCAGAGGCGACTTGTAAAATGACTTCTGTATAGAAGCCAATGCAAGTCGCCCCGAGTCGCCCCCAAAGTTGTACAAGAACCTTGTCGCCTGACAAGTCGCCCCAGTGTGAACCGGCTCTTACCATCTGTTTGTACAATCTTCTTTAGATCTACCAATGTAGTACAAGGGCCTGTCTGATTCTAAATTGCTTGGCTAGTTTGAAGAAGTCCCCACATTTCGTAGTCTCAGTAGGTCTAAAGTTGATTGCTCAAATTGAATGCTCAGATTGTAACATGTATGGTGGTGAGCCTTAGCGAAGAGGCTTTACCTTTTTTGTAAAACCCCCCAGTGTCTTCAATAGCAGTAATTCTGCTTATACGTTTTGTACTGAGCTTTTTCCAGAAAATCCAGCTTGCCTCGCTTCAGGTTCCAGGAATGACATTTTCTTTAGGAATTGGCAGAATATGATATAATACTCACATTAATTTTTTTTCATACATAAAGATACATTCTTTTGGCCTGGAAAACACGTGTTCAATTACACTTAAAAACTGCAAACTGCACATAGTGACTCATTATAAAACACATTTCAAAAGGTAAATTAAAGAGTCATGTGTATTGTGCAGTGCTGGAAACGTGCCTTCAACGTTCAGATAAGTGTTATCAGAATTCCCATTACATGGTATAACCAGGAACAAAACCTATGAAGGTCCTGCATTGTGAACCTTATCTAACCAGGAATGGAGCAAAATGGAGAAGGGCCAAGTAGGTGTACACCAACATCTGTCAGTCCTTTCATTTCCAAACGAGAACGCATCATGCGTCATGGCAAGTTTATTAAAACGGGATACAAGTCATTTATCAATGGAAATACTAGTCGTCAATAAACTATAACTGATAAGCCCAGATAATCACTGGAAATTGTGTGTAATGAGTGATTGTTGCGAAAAGTTAGGCCCCGTACACACGTCCGAGAAACTCGACGGGAAAAACACATCGTTTTGCTCGTCGAGTTCCTTGTGAAGCTGCCGAGGATCTCGGCGAGCCAAGTTTCCTCATTGACTAACGAGGAAATAGAGAACATGTTCTCTATTTGGCCCGACGAGATCCTCGTCGGTTTCCTCGGCCAAAAGTGTACACATGACCGGGTTTCTCGGCAGAATACGGCTCCGATCCAGTTTCTGGCTGAATTCTGCCGAGAAACTCGATCGTGTGTATAGGGCCTAACTCAAATATGTTTGGGGATGATGATCCTTGGGGAAATTAGGACTCTCTCTTGGGACAGCTGATCACTATTCACTGGTCCTGGGTGCAGTCCAAGGACTGATCCATGTTATTGTCTCAGCTTCACATTGATTTAGGTCCCTTACCATTGCACAATGGGTACTGGCCCCTGGGCATCCAATCCTGGCATTGTAGTGTGCCCAGGAGGCAAAGGCGGAACTTCCAGCTGCACTACCTGAAGCCTGTTGTTAATGTCAGGCTGAAATATGTGGCTGGGCACTGTACTGAGTGAAACGCGTGTTTTGGACCCTATGCATTCAGGGACATACGCCTGGAGCGCAGAGTACCTGCATTCCAGGCATCTATCACTGAACGCATGTGGAGCTAATTTAGAGTAGCACTCAGTACATTGTTCAGCACCGGGGCAACGCATTTCAGCCTTCTGGGGCTGGATGCTGCACCTGTGCCTCCCGGAATTGGACACATATGGTCTTGATTTATTATTTCTCTACCTCTTATGCCGCGTACACACGACCGTTTTTCATGAAGTGAAAAATTGCATTTTTTAAAATGGTCATTAAAAATGATCGTGTGTGGGCTCCAGAGCATTTTTCTCGACGTGAAAAATGGACATTAAAAATTTAGAACATGCTCTAGATTTTCGCGTCGTTTTTCATGTTGTCGCTTTTCACGTTGTGAAAAACGGTCATGTGTAGGCTTTAACGACGGGAAAAAACGTGCATGCTCAGAAGCAAGATATGAGACTGGAGCACTCGTTCTGGTAAAACTAGCGTTTGTAATGGAGGTAACACATTTGTCACGCTGTAACAGACTGAAAAGCATGAATTGTCTCTCACCAAACTTTTACTAACACAAAATCAGCAAAAGCAACCCAAAGGGTGGCGCCATCCGAATGGAACTTCCCTTTATAGTGCCGTCGTACGCGTTGTATGTCACCGCGCTTTGCTCGAGAATTTTTTTTCACGATCGTGTGTATGCAAGGCAGGCTTGACGAGAATCACGTCGAGAAAAACGTTGTTTTTCTAGGATATTAAAAACGGTCGTGTGTACGCGGCATTAGGCCACTGAAGGACCAATCGAGTCTGCCTGAAAAACTGACAGGCAGACCCGATTGGACCTTTCATAGCTCTCTATGGAGTGGTGGATGTCAGTGGACATGTGTTCGCTAACACCCGCCCGGCATCCGATCCAGTCTGGGCCACCAACAACAGAAAAATGGGGATCCATTCCCCATCTGCCTAACGGATCGGATGACAGTCGATACATTTCCATCCTACTGTCCCATAGAGACTAGAAGGATGTGTCCATATCCATTCCGCATAGCAGAGCGGACATGGACCCGTCATCCGCCTGTTCAGCAGGGATCAGTGGCGAGATTCCTCACTGAGCAGGTGGATCCGTTTGACAGACTCTGCTCTGTTTGAAAGGGCCCCAAGTGTCAATTGATGTTCTGTGTACAGGCATTGCTTATGGTGACAATTTGTATCAAACGGTGATGTTCTCCCTCAGGGCTTGTTCAGATATGCATCCAAGAGGTAATAAAAGCAGGCAGTTGAGCATCAGTTTTACCACCTCTGCCCAAACCACCCACTTAAATAAGGGTATGTACACATGTTGTTCCAAAAATGTGACCCCTGCCCAACGATTGTGATTTGCGGTACTGCCCACCCAGGCCCGTCGCTACAGGACAGACAAAACAAACAATTGCTTGGGGCCCCCGAGCTGGCCTGGGGCCCCCAACTTCCCCTTCTCAGGCTGTAGCGTGGCCGAGCTCCTCTTCCTTCCACCTGGTGTCCTGTCAGTCTGACCGGGTACCGCGCGTGGTACAGGAGATTCAGTTTCCTGTTCCCGGCCGGACTGACAGGAAGTGCACACTGAGTGCTCACTTCCTTTCAGTCCGGCCGGGAAGACAGGAAACTGAATCTCCTGTACCATGTGCGTTACCCGGCACTATCTGATAGGGGACTGGGGAAGAGGCAGGGGGAGGAGGAGCTCGGCCACGCTACAGCGCCAGCCCACATGGAAGAACGGGAGGTAAGAAAAAAAGAAAAATAGAAAAAAAAAATTGTGTAGCGTTAACGTAGGCTTTGCATGCGGGGGGGGGGGGGTGCTTGGGGGCCCCCATTTTGCTTGGGTCCCCCAAATTCCTTCAAACGGCCCTGTGCCCACCCATCACAACTCATTCAAGTAAATGGGGTTCCTTCACAACTCCCTGCATCTGATGGCGATACAAGATGGCTATAAGTAGTATATATTACATCAAACATTTTTCCCAGACTGGAGTTTTTCCTGCTAGCTTGTAGAATAAACTCCATGTCTGCTCCTCCGTTGTCAAGTGAATGTGAGCACTAGGTGATCAAAGGAGCGCTGAATGATTGTATAGTTTACCCATGTAGTTCAGCTCTGGCAGGGAAATTATGGAGAGTTTATTTTAATATGAATGAATTCCTAGCCAGTGATGGCAGAATGTTGGAGGTGGCTGCACTTTGTATAAGATCCCGGAGGACCAGGCCGAGGCGTCTGGAGAGGTCTGTCACCTAGGAAACGACATCAACCCTCCCGGAGCTGCTATTTAATGCAGAGCCAGGCAGGGTGTTGTTGCCAGATGGAGAGGTTTGGATAGTAATTATTGGAGCATAAATAGCCGGGCCCTGGTACTAAGCATGAAGTTCAGGTCCTGGTGGCTGCAAGGTGGTCCAGCTCATCTGGTCTACTAATGGGCAAATATGGACAATCACATTTGTGGGATTCCATAGCTGGGAATGCAGAGCCATGAATGAATCCATGAGATCACCCGGTATCCTGGTGTTGTCTGCAAACAGTCCAAACTGCATAACAACTACATTCCAATCACCTAGTGTCATGAAGATAAGACGTCTGCAGAATAATGAGACTTGAAGGCTGCCATTGCTGACTTGGCTTCGGAGGTGAATGCTTTCTCCCTTTACTACTTACTGGGCTTTTGACCTGGACTAGGTGTGTCCATACCAGGTGTCCTGACATTTACTTATTTTGTAATTCTTCACAGTAATTCTAGAGACACTAAACTATGATATAAAGCTGTAGTAAAGTTTATAAGAAAAAAAAAATTCCTCCTGTAAGGTAATGTCATAATGTGCTAGTATGCATTGCTTACTAGCACATTGTGAAAGACTTACCTTGAAACAAAGCCAGTTGCGTCCTGTGACCGCTGACAGGGCTTCCATTTTCACCCGGTCTTCCTTCTGGGTTTGCAGGCTCTGGCCGCTTGAATGTCTGAGACGCAAAGACGTCGCTCCCGCGCATGTGTGTGGGAGTCACGGTCATGGCACAGGGCTCTGTTCCTTCAAAGAGCATGCACCACTTAAGGACCGCCTCCTGCAGATATACGTCGGCAGAATGGCACAGCTGGGCACAAGCACGTACCTGTACGCATAGGTGTGCGCAGCCTATTGCTTTAGGGATTGCACCCCAAACCTTCAACACATATGCGTTTGACATATTTACCAGCCTCTTCCCCACTCTCCATTCTGAAACAATGGGGGGAAGGGGGGAGCAAGGGAGCACATGGGGGACCCAGGCAACAGAAGGAAATGGAACAGGGAAAGGAGGGGTGCCATATTTTAGTACTGATCCCCTATATTTTCTTCCTGTGGCAGCTGAATGTTGACAAAAGGGAGAGGAGGAGAAGCCTACTTTTAGCTGCTGCAGGAGGAAAATACAGATCAGTTCTACTAAATTCCACTCCCACCACCCCTCCTGTCCAGGTTCTGAGGGTCGGCAAGGAAGGATTGTGGTTTACCTATCACCTGCCCACCAATGACAGGTTGCTAAACCCAGGATTAGGGTGTGCCCAGGCACACCCCTTGCGCACACCTATGCCTGTACGTCCGCTTTAAGTGCCCAACCGTGGGTCGCGGCGCACGCTCGCGACCCGGTCCGAAGCTCCATGGCTGCGGGACCCGATCGCCGCTGGAGTCCCACGATCGGTCCCCGGAGCTGAAGAACGGGGAGAGCTGTGTGTAAACACAGCTTCCCCGTTCTTCACTGTGGCGCTGTCATTGATCGTGTGTTCCCTGATATAGGGAAACACGATCCCCGCCCCCCTACAGTTAGAAATACAGATGAGGTCACACTTAACCCCTTCAGCGCCCCCTAGTGGTTAACTCCCAAACTGCAATTGTCATTTTCACAGTAAACAATGCATTTTTAATGCATTTTTTACTGTGAAAATTACAATGGTCCCAAAAATGTGTCAAAATTGTCCGATGTGTCCGCCATAATGTCGCAGTCACGAAAAAAATCGATGATTGCCGCCATTAGTAGTAAAAAAAAAAAATAATAAAAATGCAATAAAACTATCCCCTATTTTGTAAACGCTATAAATTTTGCGCAAACCAATCGATAAACGCTTATTGCGATTTTTTTTTTTACCAAAAATAGGTAGAAGAATATGTATCGGCCTAAACCGAGGAAAACATTTTTTTTATATATATTTTTGGGGGATATTTATTATAGCAAAAAGTAAAAAATATTGCATTTTTTTCAAAATTTCGCTCTATTTTTGGTTTATAGCGCAAAAACTAAAAACCGCAGAGGTGATCAAATACCACCAAAAGAAAGCTCTATTTGTGGGAAAAAAAGGACGCCAATTTTGTTTGGGAGCCACGTTGCACGACCACACAATTGTCAGTAAATACGACGCAGTGCCGAATCGCAAAAACTGGCCAGGTCCTTTACCTGCCTAAAAGTCTGGATCTTAAGTGGTTAAGTCAACGTCTACCAAACAAGTGAATATCTCCTAAGAGGTGCACGTTTACGATATATTCATTTTACTATAGGTAAGCTTTATTACAAGCTTACCTGCTTACCTGTAGGTAAAAATCTCAAAGTATTGTTTTTCTACCTCTTAAAAAAAAAAGTAGACGACTCAAGTATGTAGTGCTTGTAAACCCTATAAAAAAAAAAAAGTCCCTGCAAGACAAAGGCATAATGAGCTAGTATGCATAGCATACTAGCACATTACGAATTACTTACCTTAGATTGAAGCCCCCGCAGCGGTGCTCGTACTCCCCTCCGGCCGGTGACATGAATCCCGGTGGTTACTTCCAGGTATCTCACCTCCGGCGCTGTGATTGGCTGTGTAACCTGTGATTGACCAGTAACATAGCCTGTGATTGGCCAGTAACGGCACACTGACTGAAGCAACGACACATACGTGCCATTGCTTCAGTTTGCTCTAGTGCGCATGTGCCGATGACATTGGCACATGCAGGGGACAGAGGATATCTCCTAAACTGTGCAGGTTTAGGAGATATCCTGGGTAGCTACAGATAAGCCTTATTATAGGCTTACTTGTAGCATAAAGTGGTTGTAAAGGGTTTACAACCACTTTAACTAAAACAAAAAGTACCTTCTGTTTTTTTTCAACTTCTCCAAATTTCCAAATCCTTCCTTTTTTTTTTGTTTTTTAGCTATGCACAGCTGCACCAGATTCTGTGTGCTCCACTTTTAGTAAATCTCCCTCAATAAGAAGTCACTCCTTTTTTTTCAACTCTGTCCTGGGAAATGTACACACGAAGCTTGGATCACTATGTTATTTGCCAAAATTATTCTTTTCAGCCATGTGACATCTATTGGGTTTATAGCATAGTGAACTGAGCATGTGGACTCCGATTATCATGGTCACTTTTTCTTGTATTGGTTTCTACATATCAGCTCTGTTCCAAATTGCTGTACAAATAAAAAGAAAACAAATTCTGCAGTAGGGGAATAACCAGACTTTTCCCTTATGCAATGGGACTTTCCCTCTTGACCTTTAGTAATGTGTTTTTTTTTTCTTGTTTTTTTGTTTTTTTTAGCTGCAGGGTGAAGATAAGCTCTGCAAGGCATAGCAAGGCCAGGAGTAGTATTCAATACTAACCAATCATATTAATTTTTTTACTTAGGTTTCCATAACATATTGTACTTTATATATCTTTGCTGAGTTTTTTTTGCTGCTATTTTTATTTTATTTATTTATTGTTTACGTTTTTATTTCAAAACAAGTTGAAGTATACATGCGTTTAGGCAGACAGTCTTTGGTATTACAGTTTTTTTGTTTTTAACCACTTCAATACCTGGCTTTTATACCCACCTCAATACCGGGCCTATTCTGGCACTTCTCTCCTACATGTACAAATCATCATTCTTTTGCTAGAAAATTACTCAGAACCCCCAAAACATTATATATGTTTTTTTTAGCAGACACCCTAGGGAATAAAATGCCGGTCATTGCAACTTTTTATCTTGCACGGTATTTGCGCAATAATTTTTCAAACGCCTTTTTTGGGGGAAAAAATGGTTTTGTGAATTAAAAAACAAAACCGTAAAGTTAGCCCAATTTTTTTTTGTAAAATATGAAAGATGATGTTACGCCGAGTAAATAGATGCCTAACATGTCACGCTTTAAAATTGCGCACACTCGTGGAATGGCGCCAAACTTCGGTACTTAAAATTCTCCATAGGTGACGCTTTGAAAATTCTAACAGGTTACCAGTTTAGAGTTACAGAGGAGTTCTAGTGCTAGAATTATTGCTCTCAGAAAGAAAATAAATTAAAGCCACACATGCTCAATTCACACCTGTACAGTTTGCTTTTGATCCGTTTCTGCAGTGCTTTGTGCATACGAATTTTGATTCTTTTGCACTCCTATGCTTTTTTTATTTTTTTTGCACAATTTTTTAGACAGTTTAAAAAATGCAAATCACTGGAAAAACGTAGCTACTTGCTTTTTTGCAGCTTCTCCATTAAACTCTGTTGAACCAAAAATGCAATCGTTTGGCTTTAAAAAAAAGTCTCTGCCTCTTTTTCCAAAAATGCAACGACTGAAAAAAGCACAGATGTGAACGTGTCCCATAGGAAACCATGTTAAATGGACTGTAGTGTGTTTCTGCAAAAAGCAATAAAAAATGCACAGGTGTAAACCGAGCCTAGTAGGGATGGGGGCGAGTCTGCCCAGGATTAATTCACCAATGGTTTCATGAATTTTAAAATGAAGTAAACCAGAATTTACAGTAGAATCCTGCTGAAGTCCTTGGGGTGCGGATTTTGTTAAAGGGGAATTCCACCCACAATTTCACTTTTTAAATATAAATACCCCTGTAATACACAAGCTTAATGTAGTCTAGTAAAGTAAGTCTGTAAACTAAGGTCCGTTTTGTTAGGTTGTTAGAGCATTTAGTTAGTTTATAATCTAGAAATAG
Source organism: Rana temporaria (assembly GCF_905171775.1). Taxonomy (NCBI): domain Eukaryota; kingdom Metazoa; phylum Chordata; class Amphibia; order Anura; family Ranidae; genus Rana; species Rana temporaria. Next base: position 57,507,893 of record NC_053493.1, on the reverse strand, counting down.
ACCGTGGCCATCTTAAGTGTGGGCATCATGAAGCCAGACTGTATGACTTCCTGGATTTCAGCCTTGCAGATCTCGCACATGCTCAGTGCCTCACAAGCGATGTAATAGGTTTCAGTCAGGTTTCCATAGCAACGGGAGTGTCAGAGGAAGTTGCCGCCCATTCTCTATGCAAATAGGCTATTTGCAAGGACAACTGGGATACATGATGCCTATACCAGAAACCCTTGCGAATAGCCTTGTGACTTAATAGCCTAGGCTAATAAGGAGGAGGAAGTAATGAAGGACTGCAAAATAAAAGTATTTACAAGCAACAAAATAAATAAAAAGTGTCCATTCTGAACACTATGAGATTAGGGCATGCAGCACAGACAAACATTAAAAAATGGGTGGAATTCCACTTTAATTCTGGCCATTTTAGGGCTAATAGGCAAATTACTGTTAAATCAAATGGCATGGGAAGCTGCTCACTGATTTTGGAGACCTTTAACTTTTCCATTCCCCCCCCTTCCGGTGCCACATTTGCCACCTTTCAGGGGGGAGGGGGAACAGGTACCCGTTTTTGACAAGTACTGTTCCCCTCTCCCGCAAGTTCGGCCCCCTCCTCCGCCACCGGACCATTTAGAAGGCGCAGCACGCTTTGCGCAGCAGAGAACCAGCTGTGAAGCCAAAAGGCTTCACTGCCGGGTTCCCTTACCAGGAATGGCAGCGGCTGCACCTGACAGCCGATCCGAAGATCGGCTGGGGTGCCAACCTCGCTGTCTCCCTGGACAGGTAAGTGTCCATATATTAAAAGTCAGCAGCTGCAGTATTTGGAGCTGCTGAGTTTTTAATTTTTTTTGTGGGGAGCTGGACCTCCTCTTTAACTTTTATTTTATCTATGGGTATAGGGTGGTGTGGTGAATGTAATATCATTACGGTTGCACCTCTTTTTTTTTTTTTTTTTTCAATGCAGCATGCTTTGGACAAAAGGCAGCTCCAAGAACAGGTTAGGAACATGTGATTGCTCCACTTCGAGAATCCTAAACCTAAAAAAAAAAAAAAAAAAAAAAAGCCCCATAAACATTGCCTAAGACCTAAGCATGCAATGATGTCACTTCACAAGTCCATGAATAATTTCATTTAATTTTCTCTGGGTGGATTTGTGAGCCATTTTTCTGTTTATATACAGATGACACACTATTGAATGGGAGCGAATAAGCAGTAGTTTCTGCACAAGTTTCACCTACAATGTAATATGTGAAGTTCTTGTTTTCAGAGGTTTCTGTTCTCTGTTTCTGGCTTTGCATTCTTTGCAGTAAAAAAAGGAAAGGAAAGTGAAAGTAAACCCACAAGTTTAGCTTTGGAACTCTTGTGACCTTTTAAAGGAATTTATCAATATAGAAATTTGGGAACTTGCGTTGTCCACTTGTTTTTGAAGGTCCTTGACCCAGGGCTGCCATCAGGGCCGCTGATAGGGGGGGACCACCAGCCCTTCTGTAGGGGGCCCGGGCAAACAAGGGGGCCCGGACAGCAGAGGGAATCATTGTGGACGTATGGAGGGACAATTACAGTATTACTTCCCCCTTCCTGTTCTGCCTTCTTCTGATAGCCCTTCTGTGCCCCATGTCACTGTGATGCCCCCCATGGCACTGCTTGCTTACCTGTCTCATAAAAAATAAATAAAATACATTTTAGTGCTTGGGAAGTCAGGTTTCAAAATATAAGGGGGTTGATGGACTCAACTAACTAAACTAAAGGAAAACTATTTTTTTTTGTCAGTGCCCCCCTTATAGGACGATCCACCCTCTCTATTTGTTCTGTTTGCTGTTTGTCATTGAAAGTAAAAGAAAAATCTCAAATTTTGGGTAGACATCAGAACAGGAATAGAGGGGAAATCTTTCAATGGGGACACTAGTCCTGGTGACACCCTGGGCTTTTCTCACTTTGGAGGGATTTCCTCCAACTTCCTGTTTTGCCTGCAGGACAGGAAGTTAAAGTGATTGTAAAGGTTTAATTATTTATTTATTTTAAATGACAAACATATCATACACACCTCCACTGTGCAGCTCGTTTTGCACAGAGTGGCCCCGAACGCCATCTTGTGGGGTCCCCACGGCTGCTCCTCCCTACATCAGATAACCCCCTCCAAGAAGCGTTCTCTCAGGGGGTTACCTTGCGGGCGTCCATAGCCGCAAAGTGCAGGACTCGGCCCCCGGGCCTGCATCATTGGATTTGATTGACAGCAGCGGGAGCCAATGGCTGCGCTGCTATTAATGCATTAGGATGCATTAAGGTGAAAAAACAACCACTTTAACCTCCCTGGCGGTTTTCCCGACCGTGGCTTGGGGTTAAATTTCAGTACCATTAGCGGTAACCCCGAGCCACACTCGGGATTGCATTGTAGGATTCTGGTGCAGTATACTTAACTTGTCCACAGGATCCTGCGATGTCCCCCCGCTGTGTCTGCTGGCTGTGTCCTCCGCCCGATGCCTCTGTGTGCCAGGCTCCGTTCCTTGCGAGCGTCGCAACGCACGTGGGACGGAGCCTGGTGGCAAATTCAAAAAGTACTAAATTCATAACACATACAGTACACTGTAATCTTACAGATTACATTACTGTATGAAATCATTTCACCTCCCCTTTTTTCCTAGTGCTTTGTCCAGTGCCCTGCCTGCAGTTTTATATTATATATACTGTTCTTTCTGCCTGGAAACCTGAGATTGTCCATGACAGCCAAAAATTGTCCCTTTACGTCAAAAGTGGCTTTAGAACAGCTAGAAAACAGCGATCGTAAATCGGAACACTTGCAGAATTGAACGATAGTGAATCATGGGTAAATACATTTTATTATTATATTATTATTTTGTTAAAATTATTTATAGTTATTTTATCATCATTTTATGATTTTGTGTTTTCAAACTTTATTATACCCGGGATGTCTACTAGACTCTTGTTTGGACAGATTTAAAGCGGGGGTTCACCCAAAAAAAAACATTTTTTAAATTGCATCTAGCAGATCCAGCATACTAAGGACAAAACATTTCGGCAGTTATTTATTTTTTTTTCCTCGGTACATACCTTTATATCCTGATGTTGTCTAGGGCTTCCGGGTTCCGATGACTGCGTGACTGGGCATTCCTATCCTTCCGTTCGATGATTGACATCTTGTGAAACAGGTGACCTGTCGCACAACGCGCGTCACCAGACGTCGGGAAAGAGCTGAGCTGCGAGTCGGCACTATACGGCGCCTGCGCAGTCAGCTCTACACGGTGGGCGCAAGCGCCGTATAGTGACGACTCTTAGCTCGTTTATTTCCGGAAATCTGGTGATGTGCGTTGTGCGACAGGTCACCTGTTTCACAAGACGTCAATTATCGAACGGAAGGATAGGAACGCCCAGTCCCGCAGTCATTGGAACCCTGAGGCTGGGATAGGAACGCCCAGTCCTGGAGTCGTCAGAACGCGGAAGCCCTGGACAAAATCCAGATATAAAGGTAAGTACAGAGCAAAAAAAAAAAAAAACTGCCAAAATGAAATGTCCTTACTATTGTACTTTTAATGTAAAAAAATCGTTTTTAGGGTGAACCTCCACTTTAATTTTGTATGCAAAACAATTGTACCGCTTTGAGTCGCAAAAATCTGACATTCTCCCCCATGGGAGAGTGGACTTTATCCTGCTGTCGGCTAAATCTGGGTCACAGGAGTGGCCCCACTTCTCCTTTAAATGATCAACTGGATTAGATTGGACAAACATCAGAGTAGTAACTTCCTTTCCCCTCCAACTTTTCAGATTCGCATCTTGTGCGTGTCCGGAATGTAAGCAAATTCTGCGTTTGCCCAACATGCACATACATGCACTGCCCTTTAGCAGATGGGTGGTGGTTGTCATTAATTGTTAATGGCACCCTCAGGCATTTGCCAACGTGTACGCCAAACAGCTTGGTGCTGCAGCTTGAATTTAAAAAAGGGTCAGAGACTTTTTTTTACATGTTTCTGGCGTGTGGGGCCCCCTATCAAAATCAGAGGGCTGCCCCATACACAATGTGCAGAAACTCATGCACACTCCATTGAACCTGTGCAGTGGATGCCTGATTTGGACTCTGTAGAAACATGCTGAACATCCATGATTCAGTGTATTTAATCATCCATCTTTCATAGTTTCCCTGGAGCAGGCAGCGATCTGCACGTCCTAGGGTTCTCTCCCAATCAGGCTAGGGCTTCCAGCTGCCCGGCCCCTTATTCACATTTTCAGTAAGTGCTTCAGGAAAGCCGCTGCTTGCACCACTTATTGTTTGCAAATTGTGACCACTTCCTCAGTGTCACAAGCATAGGAAAGTGACAGATTGAACAGACTGGTTCCTGTAAAGCCCCGTCTGCAGCGAATTGTGACAACTTCTGCTTTGTGTTTTGTTTCAGCTAGGAAAGAAACCTATGTGACTTGGAATATAATAATTGTCCTGTTGTTCCAAGTCAGGGCGTGACAAAGGGGAAGCAGAATATATATGAGCATTTAGGCAAATTTCAGAACCGGTTTATCTTTTTTATGGAGACAGAGAAAAATCCTCTGCTCAGCTGCAAATGCAAAGATTCAGCACTTCCAGCAAATGGGTGCAGGTTCTCTAGGGGTCCGGTGCCCTCATCAGAATCACCACTTGAAGGAAAGTGAGCTGCTCTCCATTATAAAATCCATAGCAAATATTTTATTAATCCATTCGGTGCATTGACAAAGCTCCATCTGCACCTCCTCGGTAAAGAGCTTCAAGTGGAAGAAAAGCCCAAGTCTAACAATTCTTTAAAATGTTTCCTCCCCCTTCTCCTATCTATCCTACCTAACCTTTATAAAAAAAGATCTGTATACTTACCTATTTTTAATCTGCTCATCTGATCCTGAAGCAACGGCTCAGGGAATGCTCAACAGTGGTTGGGCAATGACATCAACCATAGGCTCCCATAGCCCAGCCATTGTTGGAACATTTTTAAAAATAGTAAGTAAGGCTACTTTCACACTGGGGCGTGGGGGCATCACTGTCATTTTAGCGGCACTTTTCGGCCACTAACGCGGGGCTTTTAACCCCCGCTAGCGGCCAAAAAAGGGTTAAAAGCTCCCGCAAACTGCCGCAAACAAAGATTTCAATGGCATGGGCATTTGCCACAATGCCCCAAAGATGCTGCTTGTGGGACGCCCAAAAGCGCCTAAAATACGCCCCAGTGTGAAAGTGGCCTTAGATTTGTGCTTTTCTTTTACTTTAACCACTTGCAGACCGCCCTATGGCAGTTTTACTGCTACAGGGCGGCCACGCTGTCTAGGATCACGTGTGTGTATAGTGCATGCCCACAGCGTCTTGCTCCTGCTGTGATTGTACACAGATGTCCCGTTGGCACCCGCCGATCATTCTGTACACAGGCAGAACGGTGATCTGCCTATGCAAACAAGGCAGATCGCCATTCTGTCAGTAGGGAAGGCATTGATCCCGCAAAGCAGGCACATGGATCCATGCTTTTCCCTAGTAAAAAACACCTCCCGACACAGGCTAGGCACAGAGCTAACCTTCGATTGCCCCTGATGTTAGCCCCTTCCCAGCCAGTGTAATTTAGTACAGTAAGGCCTTGTACACACGATCAGTCCAAACTGATGAAAACGGACTGAAGTTCAGTTTCATCAGTCCAAACCTACAGTGTGTATGCCCCATCGGACTTTTGTCCTTCAGACCAAAGTTTTAGAACTTGCTTTAAAATCGGACTGATGGACGCCTGACCGTCGGTCAAAACCGATGGTTAGTACACAAAAGCATGGATTCAAAACCCGCGCATGCTCAGAATCAAGTCGACGTATGCTTGGAAGCATTGAACTTCGTTTTTTTCAGCACGTCATGTGTTTTACGTCACCGCGTTCTGACCTGACCGGTTTTTGAACTGATGGTGTGTACGCACATCAGACCATCAGTCTGCTTCATCGGTGAACCAATGAAACTGAACTTCAGTCCGTTTTCATCAGTTTGGGCTGATCGTGTGTACAGGGCCTAACAGTGCATAGTTTTAGCACTGATCACTGTATTAGTATCACTGAACCCCATAAGTGTCAGTTAATGTCCAATTTGTCTGCTGGAATATCACAGCCCTGCTATAATTCTCTAATCACTGCCATTACTAGTAAAAATAAATAAACAAAATAAATAAAAAATTTCCATAGTTTGTAAAGGGTATAACTTTTGTGCAAACCAATCAATACACTGGCCTAAATTTGAAGAACTAGATTTTTTTTTTTTACATTCTTTTATTGGATATGTTTTATAGCAAAAAGTAAAAAATACTATTATTTATTTTTTCAAAATTGTCGGTCGTTTTTTGTTTATAGTGCAGGAAATAAAAATCACAGTGGTGATTAAATACCACCAAAAGAAAGCTCTACTTGTGGGAAAACAGGATCACTCCCAATTACAGCACCTTCACACTTCAGATCAGTCCCAAGTTCTAGGAAACAAAGTATCGGCCTAATGCACATTAAAGCAATTGTGATTTTATTCTTTTAGGTATTGCTCTGGAAAGCAGTGCCGTCATGGATTTTATTAGCACAAACGGCGACCAGAAGGAGGAAATGGAGCTGTTGCTCCCCTATTTCAATGTGTCTGATGTGGTCACGATAATGGAAAACCTCTACCGAGATGGGGAAGTATGTTCCGTCGGCAAGAGCAAAGTAAAAGCGTGTCAAGAGACTTACTACGAGGAGAGGACGGACTCTTTATTCCTCAGTGGGCAGGAAACCTCTCTGCTGTCTTCTGTTAGATACGGGACTACTAAAGAGTTACTCAGATTCGCCAACCAGCTGGCAGATGCAAAGCATTTACACCAGTGTTTGCAGCAGGCATGTGGAATCATACTGAACAAGGTAAGACAATGTACCTACAGTGCCTCTTATTGTTGAACTCCAAGCAGATAATAAACCAGGGGTAGGCAGCCCTTTGAGCCCCACGTGCCAAGATTTTTTTTAAGGAAATTGAGTGCCAGTTCTAAAAAGAAAAAAAAAGAAATGTAATTTTACACTTTCAATGACGAAAAGGAAAAATATTAGTTGAATAATAGTAAGAAACGAACATTTGCGCTTCCAAAAATCAGTGATCACTTACCCTGGTTTCAAAAGACGCGTGCTACAAGGCATGTATGGTAAGGTAGAAATGAATATGCCAGCCAAGGACTTCTCCAGATCGCACCAATTCTTGCACCTTCACACTTCAGATTACCCCAATTTCGATCAGTCCTAGTTCTTGCATCTTTACACCTCAGATAACCACAATTCATGCACCTTCACACCTCAGATCAGTCCTAGTTCCTGCACCTTTATACCTCAGACCAGTCCATATTCCTGCACCTTCACACCTCAGATCAGTCCTAGTTCCTGCACCTTCACACCTCAGATCAGTCCCAATTTCTGCACCTTTTTACCTCAGATCAGTCCTAGTTCCTGCACCTTCACACCTCAGATAACCCCAATTCCTGCACCTTTATACCTCAGATCAGTCCTAGTTCCTGCATCTTTACACCTCAGATAACCTCAATTCCTGCACCTTCACACCTCAGATCAGTCCCAATTCCTGCATCCTTCACATCTCAGATCAGTCCCAATTCCTGCATCCTTCACATCTCAGATCAGTCCCAATTCCTGCACCTTCACACCTCAGATCAGTCCTAGTTCCTGCACCTTCACACCTCAGATCAGTCCTAGTTCCTGCACCTTCACACCTCAGATCAGTCCTAGTTCCTGCACCTTTATACCTCAGACCAGTCCCAATTTCTGCATCCTTCACACCTCAGATCAGTCCCAATTCCTGCATCCTTCACACCTCAGATCAGTTCCAATTCCTGCACCTTTATACCTCAGATCAGTCCTAGTTCCTGCACCTTCACACCTCAGATAACCCCAATTCCTGCACCTTCACACCTCAGATCAGTCCTAGTTCCTGCATCTTTACACCTCAGATCACCCCAAATTCCTGCATCTTTACACCTCAAATCAGTCCCAATTTTCTGCACCTTTACACCTCAGATCACCCCAATTCCTGAACCTCCACACCTCAGATAACCCCAGTTCCTGCACTTTTACACCTCAGATAACCCCAGTTCCTGCACCTTTACACCTCAGATTAGTCCCAATTCCTGCATTCTTCACACCTCAGACAACCCCAATTTCTGCACCTTCACACCTCAGATTAGTCCCTGTTCCCTGCACCTGAGGAGAGCGTCCTGTACAGGGCCGCCATCAGGACAGGAGCGCCGGCTGGGGACCTGAAAAAAGCAGCAACAGGGCTGCTCCATGCAAAACCATTGCACAGAGCAGGTAAGCATGTTTGTAAAGGCTATTATTATTTTTTTTATTAAAATAACAATCACTTTAATTTTACAATTACGTGGGCTTTAAGAAATCACACTAGAAGCTCAAGTTTGTCCCAATTAGTAGTAAAAATTGTCATAATTCAGCTGCTGAAATTCATAGAAAAGTAGTCATGCAAACATTGGCACCCATGAAGCCCCCACTGATCTAATCTCTCTATTAAACCTAGCTGTCCTACTTTAACAACCAATGCCTGCACTGATAAATAACACATAGTGAAGTTAGCACTGAGCTATCTGTTGAAAAGAGTGTCTACACACAGAGTGGTGTTTACAACCGGAAACTGTTGTCTTGCCGTGGGCTAAATTGTATACTCACCACACCTAGTACTAGCATTCATGTTTGTTGCTTCACACGGCATATCTCACCTCATCTGCTTGCAGTTTGATGCGTCAATGCTAATGATTGCATACATGATACTTAGACTAAGCGTGTTTATTCTCCAATTACATCATAATTAGCCAGTTAGCTTCCCTGTGACTTAACTTTTCAGGTTCTTGACATAAACCAAGCTGCACCCTATGTATAGGAAGTTTAGGGCAAAGCTTCCTTGAGGAAGGGAAGGCAACTATAATCTTCAGGCCTCGTACACACGACCGAGTTTCTCGGCAAAAACCAGCAAGAAACTTGCAGGGATTTTTTTTTTGCCGAGGAAACCGGTGTGTACCTTTTTCGACGAGGAAACTGTTGAGGATCCCGTCGAGCCAAAAAGAGAGCATGTCTTCTTTTTCCTTGACGGGAATGGAGAAACTTGCCTTGTCGAGTTCCTTGACAGCCTAACAAGGAACTCGACGAGGAAAACGATGTGTTTCGCCCGACGAGTTCCTCGGTCGTGTGTGAACGAGGCCTCAGAAGTTCTGCAATGACAAACTCATTTATTTATTTATTATTTTATTATTTTTTGTATATTTTTTTTCCATTACATGTTTTGTTTATATAGAGATTTATACAACAGCTCTGCTCAGGCAAATATCTGAAGGAGCTCTGCACTCATTGCCTGCTATAGATATCAAAATTCTTAACCCCCCTGGCGGTATCCCCGAGCGTGACTCGGGGTTGATTTTTTCTACCAAAATCGGTAACCCCGAGTCACGCTCGGGGTAGATATGCAGAGCCTGCAGCGTGCGCTGGCTTACCTTGTCCTGGATCCAGCGATGCCACCGCGCTGTGTGAGCGAGCGGGACCTCGCTCGATTCACACAGCATCCTCCTGTGCCGCCGATCTCCGTTCCCTGCGACGTTACGACGCACGGGAGCGGAGATCGGCGCCAAATTCAAAAAAGTGAACAAACACTATACATACAGTATACTGTAATCTTATAGATTACAGTACTGTATGTAAAAAAAACACACCCCCCTTGTCCCTAGTGGTCTGCCCAGTGCCCTACATGTACTTTTATATAATAAAAACCTTTTTTTCTGCCTGCAAACTGTAGATTGTCCATAGCAACCAAAAGTGTCTTTTTATGTCAAAAATGGTTTTAGATCAGCTAGAAAACAGCGATAATAAATTATAATCACTTGCAGAATTGTGCGATAGCGATTTGCGGGGAAATTCGTCATAAAAAAAAAAAAAATAATGACAGCAACAATTCTGCAACTGATTACATTTCAGTGATTTTGAGTTGATTACATTATTGAATAATTTTTATTTTAATTATATTATTACTTGCTATAATTATTTATAATTATTTATTATATTATAATTTAAAATGTTGTTTTTAAAAAAATGTCATACCCGGGATGCCTATTAGATTCTTGTTTGGTCAGATTTAAGTGAGTTATTCCTAAAAATCACAGGCCTACAATATAAAACGCCAAATTTCCTTGCAAATAATGGTACCGCTTTCAGCATGTTTTTTCAGAAAGAATCATACCGCCAGGGAGGTTAAGGCCTGATTCACACCTATGGCATTTTTAGTGCTTTTTGCATTTTGCAGATTTTCACTACAGAACATGTTCCATAGGAAACCATGGCAAATGGAATGGAATGCAAATCTGCAAAATGCAAAAAACACTAATAGCTGGATTCAGGTAGCCCTGCCTAACGTTAGGCAGGCGTAGCGTATCTCATATACGCTACGCCGCCGTAAGTTAGAGAGGCAAACGCTGTATTCACAAAGCACTTGCGTCCTAAGTTACAGCGGCGTAGGGTAAATGTGCCGGCGTAAGCGCGCCTAATTCAAATTGTGAAGAGGTGGGCGTGTTTTATGTAAATAAAGCATGACCCCGCGTAAATGACGTTTTTAACGAACAGCGCATGCGCCATCCTTGGACGTAACCCTGTGTGCATGCTCCAACTTACGCCGCAAAGACTCATTGCTTTCGACGTGTACGTAAATTACGGCCAGCCCCATTCACGGACGACTTACGCAAACGACATAAACATTTTTAAAATTTGCCGCGGTTCCGACGTCTATAGGTAACATTGGCTGCGCCATCTTTTTGGTGGAATATCTTTAGGCCTGAAAACGCCTTACGTAAACGGCGTATCTTTACTGCGACGGGCAAGCGTACATTCGTGAATAGGCGTATCTCGCTGATTTACGCATTCTAGGCGTAAATCACCGTACACGCCCCTAGCGACCGGCCTAAATAGACAGCTAAGATACGCCGGCGTAACTCTACCTGAATCTGGCTCTAAAAATGCATAGGTGTGAATCGGGCCTAAAGCCCCGTACACACGACTAGAATTTTTTCATCGGACATTACGACCGTGTGTATGCCCCATCGGAATTTAAATATAAAACATGTTCTATTTTACACCGATGGAATTCCGTCAGAATTCCGATGTGCTTTTGGCTGGGCAAAAGCCTGATCGTGTGTACGTGGCATAAGGAGGGCGAGGAGCTTCACAGCTATGCCTTCTGAGACAAATGAGCCTGTTGCCGGGGAACCCTTCTTAACCACTTCTGTGCTGTCACGCAGCTTTTACTGTCTAGCAGTTATTATATGTTATGTTATTTGGTATGATCCTTACCCCCTGCTGTTCTGGCTAGTTTGGTTGCTCCCACCCACCATTTCCTGCTCTAAACCCCATCTTTGCTTAGTTGCTTGAAAAGTCTGCAGAGTGTGGGAGCTGTGTATCTTCATTGGAAATTTACCTATGGAAAAGCCTCTATGTTTATATCCTTGTTACCTTGAAGCATAAAGAAGCATTGGAAAACACCTCTGGAGTCTTTATTCATTGAGTAAGCTGTCTGTTAAAGTCATCATTCAACCTGCTGCATACATCCTTACAGACTGGGTCTACAAGAAGCTTGTCACAGGTACAACCGATGCTTGAAACAGAACAGTAAATTTCCAGTAAATTTCCAGAAGAATCCATCACACAGCTATCTCTGCAGCTTCAGAAACGTGAGTAACCACATGTGTGTGTGAAGAACAAACATCCTAACACAGGAAACCATCTGCAGGCTGTGCACTGAGAGTTAGGCCTGTGTGTGACTCCTGCAGCCACCTTTACTCTGTGTATGAAGCCAGCCTTCTACTGAATGCTCCATAACTGTTCACTGCCAGGGACTTTTGCCTTTATTGGGGAGCAATAAGTACCTTTTGAACTGCTCAAAGACTGTATCATAGCTTCATCAAGTCCCTAGGATTTATCATTGTCAAGCTGTTTTGGTTGTGAATCCAATACCTGAATCTACTGAAATAACTGTGTATTCCTGCCTGTATAAAGTGATAGTGAGCTGAGCCATCCAGTCTGAAACAGTTGCAGCACTAGATGTCACAAATATCCAGCTCCTCAGTTCAATCTGCCTAATATCAGAAGTCACTACAGAGCTCAGCTCTGGCAGATTTGTAACAAGACACCAAAACTACAGTACTTGTCATTATGTCTGACAGAGATCCCACAGAGTCACCTGCATTTAACCAAGATAAAGCAGACTCCTTACTTCATTCTGCTCGTCCCGCTAGAGGCCCTCATCCATCCTTGAAGGCAAAAGAGTTTTATGAAGAAAGTAAGGAAGCAACATCTAGTAACCTGACTGCATTATGGCATAAGACTTTAAGTTGTATAAAAACCGCTAATGAAACTAGCAACAATCCTGAGCAATTGAACACTGCTCTCTCAAGGGTTAAGAAGGCATTTGAGAATTATAAAAGACTTTCTGAAAAGTTCTATTCCCTATTGTCACATTCCAGCATGGAGGAAGCCGCAGTGGAATTAAAGGACTTTACTTCTACTGACCAGCAGAGGCATAGCACATATCTTGAAGCAAAGGCACAGATAGAAGGTAGATTAGCACAGCTACATGAAACTACATCCTGTAAATCTGCTTCTTCCAGACACTCAGGAAAATCTTCTAGATCTGCCCGCTCCTATCATAAATCCTCTTCTAAGTCACTGCGGTCCTGCTCTGTAAGGTCAACACTGAGCGACCAAATAGTCAAAGCTCGCCAGAAGGTCGCAGCAGCCCAGGTTCAAGCCGCCTGCTCTGAAAGAGAAGCAGCCATCAAAGCAGAAGCTAAACGCATTCAAGCAGAAACAGAGGCTCAGCTAGAGGCTCAGCTAGAAATCCTTCAGAAGAGTAAAGAAAAGGAAGTAGCATTGGCGGAATTATCCGTCTTGGAACAAGCCCTATTGGAAGAAGAAGGAGCAGCTTGTCCCAGCTTGGCTGCTTGTCAAGACCCCATTGAAAGGACCCTACAGTTCGTCTTAAGCCAGAACCACGACATCACAGTCCCACCTACAGTTGGAGATTTTTCTCATAATCATCCAGCATGTGGACCAGAAGGCAATGTGTCACAAAATCAAGCTGGTCAACTAGACACACCTGCTAACAGAGACACTCCGCAACTACCGCATGTCACAAAATCAAGAGAGTCAACCTACGCGGCTCACGTGCCACCCTATGCGAAAAGAGATTACAAGGGTACAGCAAAAGACTACAGGATGAACTCTATGACCCCTGTGATACAGTTCTCTTCAACTTCAAATGCTCAGAGACCTTCAGACGTCAGACCCTTAACTAGATTGAACCCATCTGCAACACCTTTCGCTCCACCAACCAGCCAACTTCAGATACCAACCATGGCTCAAGTCGGCGCACCATCAGTATCCCCGGTGGCTATAAAAACTGAAAGCATCAACGCTACGGAGCTCAGCAAGAGTATGGCTTTACAAGAATTGATCACAACTGGACTGTATAAATTTGATGACCGCCCAGAGAACTACAGGAGTTGGAGATCTACATTTAAGGCGGTAATCAAGAGCTTGCCCGTTGAACCTCAAGCAGAACTTGATTTACTAATAAGGTATTCGGGGCGACAATCTTCAGAACAAGTAAAGAGGCTTAAATCTGTTTACATCTATAACTTTAACGCAGGCCTTGATGCTGCCTGGGAACGTCTAGATCAAGACTATGGGAGTCCCGAAGTCATTGAATCTGCCTTATTCCAGAGACTAAACGACTTTCCTAAGATCTCTGTTAAGGACAATCATAAGCTTAGAGAGCTAGGGGACCTCCTTCATGAACTTGAAATTGCTAAGCTAGATCCTAGTTTACCAGGTCTTAGCTATTTAGACACTGCTCAGGGCGTGAATCCTATTGTAGCAAGGTTGCCTAGTTATCTTCAGGGAAAGTGGACTAGTGTAGGATCAAAATATAAGTATGAACATCATGTTTCCTTCCCTCCCTTTTCTTATTTTGCAGAGTTCGTGCGGAAGGTTGCAAAATCCAAGAATGACCCAAGCTTCTTCTATCCAGATACAACCACCACTCCTTTAACCACTTCAAGGGGTATTGCCACCAACAGTAAATTCAAGGATTTAAAGTATCCAATTGCCGTGAGGAAGACAGAGGTAGCATCCACCGTCTTGGCTACAGGCATTAAGGCAAGCAATCTCAATCAACAGTGTCCTATCCATAATGCGCCACATTCTCTCTCCAAATGCCGTGCATTTAAGGACAAGCCTATTGAAGAACGCAAGTCATTTCTTAAAGAGCATAATATCTGTTTCAAGTGTTGTGCATCCTCCGATCATTTAGCGAGAGACTGTAAGATCACCATCAGATGTTCTCTGTGTAACAGTGCCAAACATGTGGACGCTCTTCATTCAGACCTGTTCAAAAGGAAACCTTCACCCGGCAGCAACCCCAAGCCTACATCAGATGATGGCGGGGAGAGAACTGAGCAACATGCCAACCCCGTAACCACAAGGTGTACAGAGGTATGTGGAGAAGGGCTTCATAGCAAGTCTTGTAGCAAGATATGTCTTGTAAGGGTTTTTCCTGAAGGATGCCCACAAAATTCCCTAAAAATGTATGCCATACTTGACGATCAGAGCAATCGCTCATTGGCCAGTCCAGAATTCTTTGACCTATTCAACATTCATGGAGAGGCCTGGTCCTATACCTTGCAGACATGTGCAGGAAAGATCAATACTTCTGGAAGAAGAGCCCATGGCTTCATAGTGGCATCAGAATATGAGGACATAGAGTTTCCTCTTCCAACTCTAATAGAATGTGATCAGCTACCGAACAACAGAGAAGAAATCCCCACCCCAGAGGCTGCACGTCATCACCCCCATTTAAGCCACATTGCTGACTACATTCCACCACTTAACAAGGATGTTAAGATCTTGATTCTACTAGGGAGAGACGTTCCTAGAGTCCATAAAATAAGAAAGTTATGTAACGGTCCAGACGATGCTCCTCAGGCCCAGAAACTTGATCTTGGATGGGTGATAATAGGAGAAGTCTGTTTAGACCAATCTCACAAGCTCTTGGATGTAGCTTCCTACAAAACCAATGTTGCCTATCGGTCGATGAAATGTCCATTGCATCATTATGTGAAGGAAAGACTTGATTTTAAAAATGAAGTTCCATATCAAGCACTCCAAGGTATAAACTGCAAGCTCACTTCTCAGACGGACCTTGGTGATTCAGTGTACCAGACTACTTGCGATGACAACAAGATTGCCCCTTCAGTCGAAGATAAGGAGTTCATCAAGATTATGGATGAAGAGTTCTTCAAGGACAATTCCAACAGTTGGGTAGCTCCATTACCCTTCCGAGTACCAAGGCTTACTCTCCCTAACAATCGAGGACAAGCTTTAACCAGATTTGCTGCACTTAAGAAAACTCTCTGTAACAAACCAGAGATGCAAGAGCACTTTCTAGCATTTATGCAGAAGATTTTAGATAACCTTCACGCTGAACCAGCACCAGACCTGCTGCCTAAATGGGAGAAATGGAGAAACTCCATGAAAGTACTGAAAGAACCTAATATCCCACGCTGCTATTCACCCGCTTCAACTTCAAGAAGTCTGAGGAAAGAGATTCACGTCTTTTGCGATGCATCTACCGAGGCTATAGCGGCTTATCTCAAGATCATAGATCCCTCCGGGAGATCCTATGTCGGTTTTCTACTAGGAAGAACCAAGTTAGCTCCAAAACCTGCTCACACTTTTCCAAGATTAGAATTGTGTGGCGCAACCCTAGCTGTTGAAGTCGCAGAATTCCTGCAAAATGAAATGGACTCTGAAATTGATCAGGTTAAGTACTACACCGACAGCAAGGTCGTACTTGGCTACATATGCAACAGCGTAAGGAGGTTCTATGTGTACGTGGCTAACAGGGTAGAACGAATAAGAAAAGTCAGTAGACCTGAACAATGGAACTATGTCCCAACTGGTTTGAATCCCGCAGACATTGCAACGAGGTCAGTGTCAGCAGTTGTCCTCACGCAAACCAATTGGTTTTCAGGACCCAAGTTTTTATCGGACCAGTCTTCTACAAACTCAAAGGAAGATATCAATTTCCACCTGGTGGATCCAGATACTGATCCAGAAATCCGCCCTGAAGTGATAACATTGAGTTCCAACATCTGCTCAAGAAGAAACTTGGAAGCAAGACGCTTTAAACGTTTCTCGTCTTGGAAAAGATTGGTCAAGACTATAGCAAGATTGAGACATATTGCCCAGACTTTCCGCAAGCCCAATCAGACATCGTCTTGTCATGGATGGCACACTTGCAAGGAGTCACCCAATGCGTTAGAGTATGAGAACGCAGAATTATTCATCATACGTCTTGTGCAAGAAGAAGTCTTTGCAGAAGAGATTAAATGCTTGAGAGGCAATAGACCAGTCTCAAAGAGTAGCCCACTATTCAAACTGAATCCAATAATCGACAATGAAGGCATGCTTCGAGTCGGTAGACGACTAAATAAGTCAAACCTGCTTAAAGACCAGCAAGCTCACCGTATTCAGTGGCCAGTTGGACTTATTACAAAGGCCATCACCAGTGATGATGGAAGAGTCCGAAGTGTGGAAGTCAGGATCGTTAAGGATGGGGCTTCAAAAACCTTCCTGAGACCAGTCACAGAGACAGTCCTAATAATGCCTGCTTCCAAAAATTCTGATTCAGTGTTATGTGAAGGAGTCACTTAAGACCTTTAATAAAGCTAGCTTATAGACTTGAGAAGGCTAGATAGCACGTTACTGTATGCAATGTTAATAATATGTAAAAGAAAACAGAGTATAGTGGTATCTCACGATACCAGGCGGGGAGTGTGCTGTCACGCAGCTTTTACTGTCTAGCAGTTATTATATGTTATGTTATTTGGTATGATCCTTACCCCCTGCTGTTCTGGCTAGTTTGGTTGCTCCCACCCACCATTTCCTGCTCTAAACCCCATCTTTGCTTAGTTGCTTGAAAAGTCTGCAGAGTGTGGGAGCTGTGTATCTTCATTGGAAATGTACCTATGGAAAAGCCTCTATGTTTATATCCTTGTTACCTTGAAGCATAAAGAAGCATTGGAAAACACCTCTGGAGTCTTTATTCATTGAGTAAGCTGTCTGTTAAAGTCATCATTCAACCTGCTGCATACATCCTTACAGACTGGGTCTACAAGAAGCTTGTCACAGGTACAACCGATGCTTGAAACAGAACAACTTCAATTCCGGCCACTTTCACCCCCTTTCTGCCCAGGCCAATTTTGGGCTTTCACATTTTAAACAACAATTGCGCAGTCATGCAAAACTGTACCCAAGTGACACTAACTGAGCTTTCTTTTGGTTGTATTACATCGCCACTGGGTTTTTTATTTTTTGTAAAAGAGATAATAAAAATAAGACCCAAATTTTGAAAAAAAAAATCGTAGTTTTTGTTATAAAATGTTGTAAATAAAGTTCTCTCCTTAACTGACGGGCACTGATGAGGCAACACTGATGGAAACTGATGAGGCAACACTGACGGGCACTGATGAGGCAACACTGATGGGAAGTGATGAGGCAACACTGACGGGCACTGATGACGAGGCACTTAGACCCCATACATACTATTATGCTTCGTACACACGATCACGATTCCCGAAGAGAAAAGTGCGATGTGAGCTTTTTGTCTTGAATTCTGACCGTGTGTATGCTCCATCGTACTTTTTCTGTAAGAATTCCTGCCAAGAAAAGATTGAGAGAAGGATCTCAATTTTTGTGACAGGAAAAATTCCTATCGGGAATCGAGATCGTCTGTATGCAATTGGGATGCGAAAAAACCTGCGCATGCTCAGAATCAACCAGAAGAGCCAAACTGCCTATTGAACTTCATTGATCTCGGCTCGTGTTGTACGTCACCACGTTCTTGACGGTCGGAATTTCGTCCAAGATTAGTGTGACCGTGTGTATTCAAGACAAATTTCAGCCGTTTTCCTGCTGAAAAAAACTGTGGTTTTCTTGTCAGGAATCGCAATCGTGTGTACGAGGAATTCGATTTTCTGCAGATTTTTGTCTTCAGATTTACCAAAACCATCTAATAGGAGGTCAAACCTTAAGGCCGGGTACTAACGAGCAAACATGTACGATGAAAGCGGTCCGTCGGACCGTTTTCACCGTACATGTCTGCCAGAGGGCTTCTGTAAGATGGCTGTACTAACCATCGTACAGAAGTCCGCGCGTAAACAATACGCGGGGCGTGTCCGCGTCGTCGCCACGACGATGACGCGGCGATGATGCAGCGACGTGGGAGGGCCTGCCATTTAAAGGCTTCCACGCATGCGTCGAAGTCATTCGACGCATGCGAGGGACGGCGGGCGCTCGGACATGTACGGTAGGTCTGTACTGACGACCGTACATGTCCGAGCGGGCAGGATTCCAGCGGACGGTTTTAAAACACGTCCAGGAATATTTGCCCGCTGGGAAAAGGCCCGGCGGGCAAATGTTTGCTGGAATTCGGCCCGCTCGCGCCTACACACGACCGAACATGTATGCTGAAACTGGTCCGCGGACCAGTTTCAGCATACATGTTTGGTCGTGTGTACGGGGCCTAAGGCCCCGTACACACGAGAGGATTTATCCGCGAATACGGTCCAGTGGACCGTTTCCGCGGATAAATCCTCTCGAGGATTTCAGCAGATTTTCATGCGATGGAGTGTACTCACCATCGCATTGAAATCCGCGCCGAAATCCTCTGGCGATGACGTGTCGCGCCGTCGCCGCGATTATGACGCGGCGACGTGCGCGACGCTGTCATATAAGGAATTCCACGCATGCGTCGAATCATTACGACGCATGCGGGGGATCCCTTCGGACGGATGGATCCGGTCAGTCTGTACAGACCAGCGGATCCATCCGTTGGGATGGATTCCAGCGCATAGATTTGTTTAGCATGTCAGCAAATATTTATCTGCTGGAATCCATCCCAGGGGATAAATATCCGCGGAAAAAGATCCGCTGGCGTGTACACACCATAGGATCTATCCGCTGAAACCCATTCGCTGGGATTTTTCAGCGGATGGATTCTATCGTGTGTATGGGGCCTAAGAGTTTCAATTTGTATGCAATCAGGCAGGCCCTTGCACTACATGGTTTTAATAAATCTGAAGGCAAAAATCTGCAAAAAATCTGTTAGTGTGTATGGGGCTTAATATGCAGCGCTGATGGGCGGTGTTCTGTCAGATTAGGTAACCCGTAATAGAGCTGCACGATTAATCGTGAAGAATCAAAATCACAATCTTTTTCCCTTCCCGATCTTCAAAACAGTATGTCACGGTTCTCTCTAACAAGTGCAGAGTTCTCACAGCTGGATAAACAAAATCCAGGCAGCCTGCCAAGTTTTAATACAACACAAATAAGTAGAAACAAAGTATCTCTTCATTCTTTTATCAAAGGAAAGAATTCCCACGCGTAGATGAAAGAAGTTTAACCATTTAGATACCTTTTCTGACATTTGTTGCTTACAAGTAAAAAATCATTATTTTCTGCGAGAAAATTACTTGGAACACCCAAACATGATATATATATATATATATTTTTTTTAACAGAGACCCTAGAGAATAAAATGGTGGTTGTTGCAATATTTTATGTCACACCATATTTGTGCAGCAGTTTTTCAAATGCAATTAAAAAAACTATTTTAATGAATAAAAAAAAAAACGAAACAGCAAAGTTAGGCCAGTTTTTTTTTTTTTTTTGTATAATGTGAACGAAGATGTTCCACCGTGAGAATCGTGATCTTTATTTTAAGAAAAAAAATCGGGATTCTCATTTTAGCCAGAATCGTTCAGCTCTACCGTCAAATCTTGTAACGGAAGTGACGTTCCGTAACGGCCATCTTGGTACACTCCGCACTCAGCCGCAGTAAGCCTACAGTCTGAAGTCGCCAAGCGGACATCTTTTTTGCACCCACCGGAGTCTTGCATTTCCCACTTATTTTTACCAGTAAAATATCGTGAAATACAGTATTTAGAACTCCGTGACACTGGGCTAGATTCAGGTAGGGGCGCGCACTGCTACGGCGTCGCAGCATACCGTTCTTACGCTACGCCTCCGTAAATTACTGGAGCTACGCTTCATTCACGAAGCATTTGCTCCGTAATTTGCGGCAGCGTTTCGTAAAAGGGGCTGGCGTAAGCGCGCGTAGTTTAAATGATCCCGTAGGGGGCATGGATCATTTAAATTAGGCGCGTTCCCGCGCCGAAAGTAAAATTTCCCGACGTGCATTGCGGTAAATGACGTCGCAAGGACGTCATTTGCTTCGACGTGAACGTAAATGGCGTCCAGCGCCATTCACGATCCACTTACGCAAACAACGTAAATTTCGAAAATATACTTACCATTGGCTGCTCCTCCTAATAGCAGGAGCAGCCTTACGATGAAAGCGACGAACGCAAACGACGTAAAACACGACCGCCGGGCGCGCGTACATTTGTGAATCGGCGTGAGTATGCAATTTGCATACTCTACGCTGACAACTACGGGAACGCCACCTAGCGGCCAGCGTCAGAATGCAGCCTAAGATACGACGGCATAAGAGCCTTATGCCAGTGGTATCTTAGGCTACAGTCGGCGTATCTAGCTTCTGAATACAGAAAGTATATACGCCGGCGCTACTTAGCAATTACGCTGCGTATCTATGGGTACGCAGGCGTAATTGCTTCCTGAATCTAACCCACTGTTTTGATGTTGAACCTTGTATACCTCTATACATAACACCCATGTATCAATATCTATGCTGTATTGGTGATTTCTTCTATCTTGACCTTGAGATATTGGGGGAAAAAACACTTCAGTTGTACTTTTTTAGTTATGCATTTTTTATTATAATTGTAACTGTGACAGTATGTTTATCATTATATGTATAACGTCTCTTTCTCATTTCTAATACTGTAGAGAAGTATGCACAGTTTTAATATATTACCAAACATGAATAGGTAAGAGGCAGAAATGAATGAATATTTAATCTCCCTCCCGCAGATGCTCACCATCAATGACGGGCGGTACCAGACAGACACCGACGTGCTGCTATTTCCATGGAAGATGACATACCAGAGTCACGGCTCAGAGCTTATCCCCAGGGGGGCTTTCGGGAAAGTCCACTTGGCACAGGATACAGCGAGCAGAAAGAGGATGGCGTGTAAGCTGGTAGGTTGCTGCAATTATGTTTTCATCAAACTGGATGTTTGTCGTCCCCCCCCTCCCTTTTTATTTTACTGAAAACCCAAATGGTTACACAACCAAATGCTAACTACTGAGAGCCGGTTAGATCAAGCTGCCTCATCGTATATTAAGGTAAAATGAGGTTTCGTCCGGTAACTGACACCACTTCAACAATCAAAGAGAGAGAATACATTTTAGGTGTTTTTAATGCTGGAGGCAAAAAAATTCATAACAGGTTTGTACACTGAAAAATGATTCTTCATCCTTTTGTAGTACTTTTATGCAGTAGTAGTGCATGTCTTCTAAACATAGGGGCAGATTCAAAAAGATTGGCGTAATTTTTGGCGGGCGTAGCGCATCTCATATGCGCTACGCCGACGTAACTTAGAGAGGCGAGTACCATATTCAGAAAGAACTTGCGCCCTAAGTTACGGCGGTGTAGTGTAAATGGGCCAGCGTAAGCCCGCCTAATTCAAATTATCAAGGCAGTGGGCGTGTTGTATTACAATGAGCCGTGACCCCATGTAAATGAGCGGCCGATCGAACGGCGCATGCGCGTGCATGCTCAGAGTCACGTTGCAAATACTCCCTAAGATACGTCGGCTCAATGCTTTGTTGATGTGAACGTAACATACGCCCATCCCCATTCACGCAAACGATGTAAAATACGACGGTGTTCCGACGTTTCCAACGTCCATACCTTAACATGACTTACCCCTGCTTTATGAGGGGTAAACTTACGCGGTACCGACGCCTTACGTAAACGGCGTAGCTAAATCCGACGGGCGCAAGTACGTTTTTGAATCAGCGTATCTAGCTCATTTGCATTTTCTACGCGAAAATCTACGGAAGCGCCCCTAGCGGGCAGCGTAAATATGCACCCAAGATACGACGGCGTAAGAGACTTACGTCAGTCGTATCTTGGACAAATTCTGGCGTATCTGATTCTTTGAATCAGGCGCATAGATACGACGCCTCACATTCGGACTTACGACGGCGTATCTGGAGATACGCCGTCGTAAATCCTTTGTGAATCTGGCCCATTGTATTTACCTGGTGATCCTGCCAGTTTCTGTCGTCCCTATACACTTCCTGCGGTAAGGGGATAACACTAAATACAAGCTTCTATTTCTGAGGTAGAGTCATCCTCTTCTGTGTGCTTTTGGTGTAGAACAGTGGTCTCCAAACTGCGGCCCGGGGGCCAGATGTGGCCCTTTGCTTGCCTTTATCTTGCCCTGGGGGGCAATATTTCTCTCACTGACTAAGGGGCACTATTCCTCCTACTGATATACGGCAGTATTCTTCTGACTGACACCAAAAGTAGGGCATAATTCCTGACACCAATGATGGGTCACTATTCCTTCTCCTGATACCAATGATAGATCATTGTTTAGTACCATTGACACAGGGCCATTTTCTACTCCCTCTGGCCACATTCCAGCCCCCCTAAAGGACGGTAAACTGGCCCTTTGTTTAGAAAGTTTGGAGACCCCCTGTGTAGAACATCATCACACCAATTCCACGTACAGAATGCTTGCAGGGGTCCATTTTCATACCTGCTGGCTAAAGCTGGCCACCAAACCAGGAGAATTTTGTTAGAAATGTTTTTTTTTCAGAACGTGTGCTCAATTATCTAAGCATTAATTGGGTTTAAATTGACGATTGTTTTTGACTTGAGTGACAAGGAAAATAGAAGGAGGAAAATAGAATTAGGAGCAGAGGCGTAGCTTGAAGCTTGTGGGCCCCGATGCCAAAGTTGACCTGGACGCCCCCAATACCACCCGCCGCTTCCACTGTGCATGCATATCCACCGCACGCCAAGAAACTCAAAGTGGCTTAAGAGTTTTGAGTCCCCAGAGTTCCTCCTTACATTAGAAGACAGGGATCACCTGGACAATCAGAGGACAGGGATCACCCCTGGCAGGTTACTTGGCAGAGCTCCTTTCCCGTCCCAGCACTGTATACAGCTCCCCACACTACACATTGCTGAAATCACATTCCCTTACACACAGTCTGTCAGCCACGATTTTCACAGGGTGTATCTGGCTCTTATGTTGCCGTTCTGACCTGTGGAATTCTCTGGTCGAAAACGGCAGTGTAGTTGCAGTAGGAAGATAACCCTGTGCAGATTGTGGCTGTGGTGTAAAGAAACGTTATTTTAGCCCTGCGGAGGAGCAGTATAGAGTGCTGTAATGGGAAAGGAGTTTAGCAGCTGGGCATAGCATCCAGGGCAGAGGGGGTGGTCAGGGGGCCTTGGGGGGGGGGGGGGCAAAGCCATGTTAATAGAGAAGTTACAGGGTTACAAAAACATTTATACTTACCTAGTTGGATGCAGCACCGATCACAGCTGTATCTACGACTGAGAACTGAGCGATTAAAGACAGATGATCGCTCAGTTCTCGACAACCAGTGACTGTCAGTCACTGGCTCTCTCCTGTGCCCCTCCAGCACTCACTAGAGCACCGGGCTGTGGAGGGGGGCAGGAACGGCTGGCTCAGCCTCCTAGGGCCTCGCTAAGAGACTGAGCCAGCTGCTGCTCCAGGCCTCTAGGGGAACCCAACATTAAAGTCAGGATTGATCCAGAGCCTGGACCACCTGAGTGACATATTTCCTGAGAAATCAGAGTTTTAATAGTAACTCTATTTATTTCCTTGTCTTTTTCTCCTTCATGCGATTTAAACAAATAACACAATTTTATTGTTGACCTTTCCGTACAAGGAAGTTTATCTGCTGCAAACTTCCTCATCATATGATTGCTCAACTACAGTTCTTTCCATTGTAGCAGTACAATGCATATAGAACAAGATAGAAGGGATATTAGCAAAGAGCACAAATCAAGGTGAACGAGTCCATATAAACCAATCAGCAGTTGTCCGTTATAGCTGGGATTCATTTAAAGCTGAGCTCTGGAAAAAGCAAAAATTGTGTAAATACAAGAGAAATATATTCATATTTTTTTTTTTCTGGAATCAAAAAAGGTGTTTATTGAACAAGCTTAGAGAGTTTCCAATGTACAAACAACGCCGCTGCCATCTTGCTTCACCCTACCTATTCCGTGGAAGCTACCGCGCATGCGTCAAAGTCATTTCGAGCAAGCCTGGGTTTCCACGGCGACAGGTAAGTATACACACTCTTGAGTTTCTCGTCGGGAAACAGGCCGATAAGAATCTCGACGTGAAAATAGAGAGCAGATTCTGGGCAGATTTACAGACGAGAAACCTGAAAGCCTCGTACACACGCTCGGTTTACTCGGCAAGAAAGCTCTGCCAGCAGTTTTCTTGCTGGTTCTTGCCGAGAAAACCGAGCGTGTGTACGAGGCTTGAGACTTTCCCTCTGTGCAGAGCTTCCTGTCAAGCCTCGTACACACGTCCGAGGAACTCGACGGGCGAAACACATCGTTTTGCTCGTCGAGTTCCTTGTGAAGCCGCCGAGGATCTCGGCGAGCCAAATTTTCCCATTCCCGTCGAGGAAAAAGAAGACATGCTCTCTTTTTGGCCCGACGAGATCCTCGGCGGTTTCCTCGTCGAAAAGTGTACACACGACCGGTTTCCTCGGCAAAAATAAAAACCAGCAAGCTTCTTGCTGGTTTTTGCCGAGAAACTCGGCCGTGTGTACGAGGCCTAATACAGACCAGTCACTGCTGCTCTCTCTTCTTGTGCAGGGTGTCTGGTCTTGTCTCCACCCCCTCCTGTAGGCAGTCTGTAGTGGTTGGAGCCTGGTCCCTCCCACAGGTCTGCTCTCTGCACAGGCTATGTACAACACAGTGAAGATGTCCTCACTGCTTACCCAGTTATTAACCTGTAAAAATAAAGGCATTTGGTGCACACCAAGTAAATGTTTATCTTTCATGGCTATTGAAGAATATTTTTAATTTGGAGGAGTTGTGTCTGGCGTTTGAGCTTTAGGTTCCATTCACACTTGTAGGACTCCAAAGTTGTGCCAACTTTGGAGTGCAACTTTGACGCAACTTTGGATGGGTGTGACTTAGTTACGACTTTGGCTTTGACCAGTGACCATTGACAACTATTACATTGTAAAACAGTCAGGTACGACTTTGATGCAACTTTTGAAGGTTAGGATTGAAGTTTATGGCTCTTGCGTTGCATGAAAGTCGGACCAAAGAAGTGCATGAACTACTTTGAAGTCGCTGCAACTTTAAGTCGCACATATATTGATGTCCGAAGTTGCATGACAAGTCACACAAGTGTGTGTGGAGCCTTAATTGCATAGGTTACTATTCTGTTTTACTCCCCAGCGGTATTACTCTCTACAGGTCCTTGTACTGTCATAATAAATGTTCCTGAGGATGAGTGTTGAAATGCAGAACAATGATGCAGCACATTTGCTTACTATTCAAACTTTAGAAGTTCAGGATATGGGATGATTGATGATTAATCCTGCCAATAATTCTTGTCATGTGACCGTATATCTGTGTACACTGTCACTGTCTCTATATACATGCTATACTCTGTATGCACACTGTATAAATACATATAATATACATGTGTGTGTATGGAGTGTATGGAACTTCTGGATGACTAAACACTGGGAAAGCAGCAGAGATCAGATGGCAATAAATACTTGAGCTATCTTTATTTGTTTTCAGAATGTAAATGGTGTCTACATATTATGTAACCCTTTACACAGTACGAGTAAATGGATCTATACACATACACAGGCATGGAGTCATGGAAGAGTAGGGTTCCAAGATTAACCACTTCAGTACCAGGCACTTATACACCTTCCTGCCAAAGCCAATTTTCAACTTTCAGCGCTGTCACAATTTGAATGCTACAAATACATTTTTTATCATTTTGTTCCCACAAATATGGTGGTATTTGATCACCTCTGCGGTTTTTATTTTTTGCGCAAAAAATAAAAAAAGACAGAAAATTTGGGGAAAAAAAAGGTTTTCTTTGTTTCTGTTATTTTTTTTGTAACAATGATGGGCACTGATATGGTGGCTGCACTGATGGGCACTGATAAGGCAGCACCAATGAGGTGGCACTGATGAGGTGGCACTGATGATGGCCACTGATAGGCGGCACTAATGGACAGTGATAGGCGGCACTGATGGGCACTGATAGTTGGCACTGGTATGTGGCACTGATGGGCACCAATAGGCGGCACTGATGGGTAACTTTGGTGGCACTGATGGGTACTAATGGGTGGCACTGATAGGTGGCATGGATGGGAACAGATGGGCACGGATGGGCACTGATAGGTGGCACTGAGGGATGTCACTGATGACACTGAGTGGCATTGCTGGACATCACAGATTTAAAGGTCTTCACAATGGTGCCAATCAGTGCCCATTTGTGGGCACTGATTTGCACATATTTGGCATCAATTTGCATATGTGGATGGCCATGTGGGATGTACCTGGCCATCCGCATGCTTGGGGCTTCCCTGGTGGTCCTGGCGGCTTCCCTGGTAGTCCAGTGTGGGCATCCGTGGGGGGGCTGCGCTGATAAACAATCAGCACAAACACCCCCTGTCTGGAGACCCGCCGATCGACTCTCCTCTACTTGCGTCTGTCAGGCTCTTTACCACAATCGGAGATGCAGGGTGTCAGACTGACACCCCACATCACCGATCGCCGCGCTGCGCGCCCCCACGGGCACGCGCCAGCATGTTATCCTGCAGCATGTCAATAGACATCCAGTCAGGATAACAAAACCACTTCCCGGACGTCAATTGTCTATTGACCGGGCAGGAAGTGGTTAAAGATGCACCAAAGATCTCAGCATGGTCATGGTAGTAGGGAAGGTGGGGGAGGCGTACAGTGTACAGACATTACAGTGGAACTTTAGTCAGAAGATTCCTGCTAGATCACTCCAGGCTGGCCCCTTTTGCAGGTATAGCTATGTAAAGAACTATAAATAAGTGCATGAATCGTATAAATTTCAGTCTCACTCTGCTCTGCACATGCTCAGTTGCTCTGTGGTTTTAGGCACTGTGCTGAATTTGTAGAGGCCGATCTGCTGACTGCCTAAAGATTTACTGCTGCTCAGGGGGCTCTGGGCTTCAGCAAAATGGCAGCCTAAAGATTTACTGCTGCTCAGGGGGCTCTGGGCTTCAGCAAAATGGCAGCCTCCAGCAAGAAGAAACAGGAACAATGCTGGAGGCAGTTTACAGCACAAAGTAATTTTGGTAGGATAATTATTATTGTTGAATGTATATATCTTGCTAAATAACATTTTTTTAAATCAAGTTTGTAAAATTAAGCAGAATCCCCTTTTGATCAGTTGAGATAATTCACAACAGAGTGAGATAAAGCAAGACGCTTCTTCAGATTACAGGGCATTGCTCTGTTTATATGATAATTATTCCATATTTCTATGTTTTTTTACCTGCTGAGGATTGTTGTTATTATAAGGAGTTATGTAATAGGGCTGTGAGTATATGAGCTCCATAGGTGTTCCTTGTAGGAAGATAACCACACCTGAAAAGCAGGGTGAATGATACATGATTAATCCAGCAATGAGCAATCCCCGACTGTCTTCATCATCACATGCCATTTCCACCAATCACGTTTGTCCTCTCTCCCTCTACCAAAGATCCCGGTGGAGCACTTCAAGCCGGCAGACGTGGAGTTTCAGGTGCAGTTTCAGCACGAGAACATCGCTGAGTTATATGGAGCCGTATTATGCAACAACATGGTTCACCTGTACATGGAGGCCGGGGAAGGAGGGTCCGTCCTGGAGAAGCTGGAGAGCTGCGGCCCTCTGCGCGAGTTCGAAATCATCTGGGTGACCAAACATATCCTAAAGGGGCTCGACTTTCTACACTCCAAAAATGTCATCCACCATGACATCAAACGTAAGTGTGCCATACTTTCAATCCGCTGCTCGCCATTTTGTTGTGGAATGTTTGAAAGTGACACTGAGCCCTGGTTCACATTGGTGCGATTGTCAAATCCACGGCAATTTCCAGCAATGGCACCGTCCTAAATGGTGCGATACTGCACTTGTGGCACCGCAACGATTTTAAAAAGTGGTTTCTGTACTACTTTTTGCGATTTCGGGGTGCAATTTCTATTGACATCTGTGCAGAAACCCACAATGATGTCTGAAATCGCAGCCGAAATCGGGAGTGAAATTGTGCGAGTTCAGCGTGAACCTGGGCTGAATGACATCCTTATTCTACCAACGTACTCCATACACATCCACTTCCTAATGGCATACCTCCCAACTTTTCAACTTCAGAATGAGGGACAAATGAGCATACCCCCCAAACGAAGTTGTTGAGCGGGGGGGGGGGGTCCACGGATATGTCGCCAATCGCGGGACCGCAGGATTTATCGCGAATCTCAGTAAACGCAGGGGGGGCAACGAAATCGCAGGACAATGGCACTGCTGGCGGGACCGCGGGATTTACCGCGAATCGCGGGACATTCCCGCGAAATCCGGGACGGTTGGGAGGTATGCTAATGGCCCTGTAATCTATTTTTCATGAAATTTGTTTCTGAGGGCTCATTTACACTTGCTTTGCTGTTTGAAGCATGATCTGCATTTGTATCGCTCTTCAGGCAGCAATAGACAGGTAGGTGATGTGGTGCTGTATTGCCTCCTCACTGCCTGCTTTCACCCTCTAAATACCAAACAACCACCGCACATCTACATGCATTGTACAGGTTTGTGCCTCTGCAGCAAAAGGGGGGGGCATTAAAATTGCGGCTTCCCCGCAGGGTTTTACCGCCCCTCAATCACAAGTGAAAATAAGCCCTTACTGTTTTTTTTTTCTAATGTCCTTTTCCCTCATTTTCATTTGTTTGAAATGAGCAGTGCACATTAGTTGTGGTCATGTGTACTGCTCTGTGCAAACTACAAAGTCCATAGTCCATATCAGGAAGAAACACGAGAGGGTGGCTACATACCTGCATACAGTGGGATCACGGAGGATGGATGTAGTCACTCAGGAAGGCCCCTTTCACACTGGGGTGGGGGCTGCATCGGCGGTAAAGCGCTGCTACTTTTAGCGGCGCTTTACTGTCAATTTCGCAGCGCTATTCGACCGCTAACGGTGTGCTTTTACCCCCCCTGTCTCTTTAAAAATCTCTCACATCAAAAAGTGAAACAATTCATAGGGGGACTTGGCAGGGAGAGGAGCCAAGAGCGCTGGTGGGGGACCCGAGAAGAGGAGGATCCAGGATGCTCTCTGCAAAAACCATTACACAGAGCAGGTAAGTATAATGTGTTTGTTAGTATTTAAAAAAAAAAATCTGCTTTTAATATCACTGTAAAAACTGAGGATTTATTATCGCTTTAAGATACATATAAAAACTCAGATCTAAACAGTTCCTATGAAATCTAGGAAATGACATGGTAACACATACTGTAGTATTGTGTTCTTTATTTAGCATTCTATACAGGAAAAAACCTCATACTATTTCCTTTTGATCCTATCATGATTCGATCAGCTGAACCGCAGAAATTGACTCTGCAGTTTTCTGTTGAACACGTGACTTTTATATTGTCAGTGTCTAACCAAAAAATCCTCGGTTTAGTTTCTTCAAGAAAACCCATCACACTAAGGCTGTCATCTCCTTCTGAAAATGCTAGTTGCCTGGCTGTTGTAGCATCTTTACCTGTTCCACATTGTTGATTCAGAAGGTATTGACGTAAGAAGATCAGTAAGACAGACAGACGAGTAGCATTTTCAGGTACTGCGTAAAGCTGCTGGTCATTGGTGTGCGCAGCCTTTGGCATTAGGGTGTGCACCCCAGAGCACAAACACACAGTATTAGCAGAGCAACGGATGGTGTCAGTAGAGCAAAGATTGGTGTCAGTAGGGCAGTGGACAGTGTCGGTAGCTTTTTTTTTTTATCGTTTCTTACAATTTAATTTTTTTTTATTATTTTTACAATATTATTATTATTATTATTATATTTTATATATATATATATAGATATATATATATATATATATATATATATATATATATATATTTTTAGGAGCCCCGTTATGGCGTGTTGGTGCAATATCAAGGATCTAAACAGACCCTTGATGTCTCACTTTTGAGAAAGAAACAGGACACAGAGATTCCCCAGTCCCCTTCTCTGCAGTCTGCAGTAAACATAGTTTACTATGCTTCAGTTAAGAATGAAGATTGAAGATTGGTACAGATCACTCGCTGTGTTTTTTTCATATAATTTAGGGATGTGGTGACCTAAAACTTTTCTGTAGATCTTTGGGGTTTTCGTTCAGCCTATTGCATTAGGGTGTGCACCCCAGACAAGTGTGTATATCAGCAGAGCAGTGGACGGTGTCAGTAGGGCAAAGATTGGTGCCAGTAGGGCAGTGGATGGTGTCGGTAGCTTTTTTTTTTTTAATTTTTTTTTTATAGTTTCTTACAATTTTTTTTATTACTTTTACAATATTTTTTTATTATTATTATTTTTTTTAGGAGCCCAGTTATGGGGTGTTGGTGCAATATCAAGGATCTAAACAGACTCACCTTTGAGATTTTTGAGACAGAGAAAGAAACAGAGTACTGAGATTTTCCCTTCTCTGCAGCCTGCAGTAAGCATAGTTTACTATGCTTCAGTTAAGAATGAAGACATGAGCGGTTCGGTACAGATCACTCACTATGTTCATTCAGAAAAGGAAGGGGCCAGTTAATTAATTATTTACCAGCCCTTTCCCTGCTCCTGAGAGGGGAGGGAAGCTGGCAGCACTGCAGGGGGGAGACAGTAAGCAGGGGAATCGGCACAGCAGGGGGTGATTAGGGTGTGCCCAGGCACACCCAGCACACCCTGTGTGGACGTCTATGCTGCTGGTAGTTATGCAGGTACTTGCGTAAACATGTGCATGGGGCCTATAAATGCATGTAGTAATTTTAAAAGGTATAATTCACACCGTGCATATATGTGAATTTTGTTTCGAGAAATTAGAATTCTGTGCGTCCATGGGCAGAATGGATACTCTGAACGCATGTAAACAAGTACATTAGGGTAGGAGTATCCAGTGCTTTTGTATATATGTCCAGGCTAATGCTGTAGACTAGAGAGTACAAAATAATGTTTAGTAAACCCCCAACACCCGATCAGCGGCCATTGAAACTCAGAATTTTATTAAAATGAATAATTTTAAGATGGCCTGAGGTATCTTCCGTATTTATTGCTCTGAGGTAAGTGGGTTGTTGTAGGTTGTGGAATTTGTACGTTATGCGTTGTTAATAAGCCTGTGTACATTGATATGTTCATGTAAGGTGAACCCGGTATAATGTGTAACTTCTGCTTATTGTTCTTATTATTGCAGCGAGCAACATTGTCTTCATGTCCACAAAAGCCGTCCTGGTGGATTTTGGCCTCAGCATTCAGATGACCGGTGACATGTTTTATCCAAAGGATTTGAGGGGAACTGAGGTAATTGGCGGCGATGTGTCCTGTGACTTGTGGCTGGGAACACTCGGCCTATTCATAGTTTGGGGCCTATCAATAATCCTCAGCGGGGGAATGACATTGTGGAAAGAGGGAAGGAATGTCTGCCACTTCAGGTCGCTCCTTTCTTCCTCTTTTCCAGCTCAGCAGTGTGTTTATACCTCTGTAAATGAGAACCCACAGGAAAAAGTCATGAAAAGCACACATTGCTGTCTCACTTCCTCATCTGGAAAACAAGTTGTTTATTTCCACTTGTTCTGATGATTGGTCATGCTGAGGATGCTGGGTTGCTGGATTGTCATGCTGATCCATTTTCTTAATGCAAGAATTATCACTTCATTCTGACTTTCTTTAGAGCCGGTTCACACTGGGGCGGCACGACTTTGGGGGCGACTCGGCAAGGCGTCCTGAAGACGACTTAAGAGGCGACTTGCAAAATTACTTCTGTATAGAAGTCAATGCAAGTCGCCCCCAAAGTCGTACAAGAACCTTTTTCTAAGTCGGAGCGACTTGCGTCGCTCCTATTAGACTGGTTCTATTGAATAGAATGGGACGCGACTTGTCAGGCAGCTGAGTCGCCTGACAAGTCACCCCAGTGTGAACCGACTCTTACTGCATGCTTTGGCTGAAAGGTTATGGCCTTGTTCACATGGGCCTACTACAGCATAGTCCTGTACGAGGGCTGTGTGAGGCCTCGTGTACACGACTGAGTTTCTCTGCAAAAACCAGCAAGAAACTTGCTGTTTTTTTTTTTTGCCGAGGAAACCGGTCGCGTGTACATTTTTCGACGAGGAAACTGTCAAGGAACTCGACGAGCCAAATAGAGAGCATGTTCTCTTTTTCCTAGACGGGAATGGAGAAAATTGGCTTGTCGAGTTCCTCGACAG
Organism: Rana temporaria; assembly: GCF_905171775.1. Classification (NCBI taxonomy): domain Eukaryota; kingdom Metazoa; phylum Chordata; class Amphibia; order Anura; family Ranidae; genus Rana; species Rana temporaria. Next base: position 57,475,379 of record NC_053493.1, on the reverse strand, counting down.
CCTAACAAGGAACTCGACGAGCAAAACGATGTGTTTCGCCCGTCGAGTTCCTTGGTCGTGTGTACGAGGCCTGAGGTTCCATTCACATGGGGTACTTTACTACGGGCCCTGTGCAGGTCCATGTTTTCCCGCCAAAGGGATGCACAGGTGTTGCAACATCCCCCTGCTGGCACCCCATTCCTCTCTACTGGGACCTAATGCATTCTCTGCATTAAGTTAAAATCCTTCTGTGCTGCAGAATCCCACCTCACCCCCCATTATACTTACCTGAGCCCACTCGCTATCTAGTGCTGTGCATGAGAGCAGTGTCTCTTTCTGTCCTCACAGTGCAGATTGATAGCAGCAGGGGCCATCGGCTCCTGCTGCTGTCAATCAAATCATGTGCTGCGGGTAGGGTGACCACATTTCCAAACTGACATTCAGGGACACCCTGCCCCCCTCACCTTCCCCAAAAGAAGATGAGAGGGGGCGGGGGAAATGTAGTCTCGGGGTTGATGGGGAATTTGGCGGCTGGTTATTTGTCAGCTGAATGTACCACTTGCCACCAGATGCAGTGCTGCTGTCACTCCCTCTGCATGAGCCACGTGCATTGAAGGAAAGGAGTGGAGTCGCTATCTGGAGAGTGAAGATCACATCATTCCCTGCTGCTTGCCGCTGGGTGCCGGAGAAGGAGGAGGTGCCGAGGTGGGTGGGGACAGCAGTGATGCACTAGGCACAGGCCGCACTCCCGGTCTCACTGTCTGAGAGTAAATTGTCACTGGTTGCAAGACGCCAGGCAGCGCCAGCCCTAGCAACCAGTTCCGGAAATATAGTTACTAGTTAGTAGGGGGTGACTGTGTCCTCTATTTCATTCCGTGACACTGTATTGTCCTGGAATGAAGGTGCCAGGGACCCAGGACAGACATGTCAATTGCAGGACAGTCCCGGGCAATCCGGGACACGTTGCCACCCTAGCTGCAGGAGGCAGGCCTGTTTGTGTCTATGGATGCTGGTAGTGGGGCTCAAGATTGAGCCAACACGAGTACCCCCCCCCCCCCCCAGCATGCGGGTTGCTGGGGGGTACTCAGAAAGGGGAAGGGGCCAGGAGTGCCAGCAAGGGATCCCAGAAGACAAGGATCAGGCTTCTCTGTGCAAAACCATGGCATAGAGCAGGTAGCATAATATATTGGCTTATTTTTTTTATTTTTATATATAAAAGTTTCTTATTCCTTTAAAGGATAAGATCACCTATGGGAACATGTTACATGTTCCACCCGTTTTTTACGGTGGAACAGATATAACATGTTCCCAATGCTGCAGCCGCTGCCCGATTACCCCCCCCCCCCACCCCTCCCTGTGACAGCGGTATGGGGAGAGGTTCCCCTACTAACTGTTGTATTATTAATTCTCACAGCTCTGTGTGTGAATGAACTACAGGCCTCAAAATCCTTTGCAGCTGTTGGCTTGTAGTTCTCACTTAACTACCACGGTGCTGTGGAGCGCCATGGTAGTTCATTGATTCTTCCTGCCAGATTGTATCTGCTTGCCCATATGGGATGTACGGGCACACAGATACACGGACAGATCTGGAGGGGACCTGCATGGCACCAGTGGAATGCTTTACAGGCTCCGAAAAAAATAAATGCACATGTTTTTACCTACAAACAAATTTGCAGTTATTATTTTTTTTTCTAAGAAGTGAACTTATCCTTTCAGTCTTGAATGTGCAGTAAGGTGAATTATTACAAAATACTGAACACGCACAATAGTGCTGATATAGTGAAAATATAGTGAAAAAATAAAAAAAGGTAAAATAAACATTTTTTTTTTGTGCTTTTTGACAGATCTACATGAGCCCAGAAGTGGTTCTGTGCAGAGGACACTCTACAAAGGCAGATATATACAGTATGGGTGCCACCATCATTCACATGCAGACCGGAAATCCACCCTGGGTGAAACGATACCCCCGATCATCATATCCCTCCTACCTCTACATTGTAAGTTGGGTTCCTTTTGTAATGCAGAGATGGATGCTTTAAACTTTGCATGTTGGTTTCAGAGTGTATGCACACCTGTGAGCCTGAAAATATGTGCGTTTAAACACATTTGCATGTTCTTTTTACACATGTCATTTTTAGAAATGTTTTTACTGTGCTGCATTTTTAAAGTGAATCCCTGGTTTTTGTAAAGCCAGTGCATTCTTTCCCAATGCATTACAAGTACATGTGTTTTACAAGCAAGTAATATATTGTATCTTATCATTCCTTTGATGTGGTGGCTGCATTATTTTTTTATTTCCAACCCCATAGTTTTCACCTGGTGATCTGACCAGTAACACACCTCCTGTATTAGAGTGCCCCCACTCTGGATTTAGGAGCACATGGATTCCTCCATCCATGCTATTTAGTACGGTTGCGGGATATTGACTGAGCCCTTGTACACACGACCGAGGATCTCGACGGGCGAAACACATTGTTTAGCTCGTCGAGTTCCTTGTTAGGCTGTCGAGGAACTCGACGTGCCAATTTTCTCCATTCCCATCGAGGAAAAAGAGAACATGCTCTCTTTTTGGCTTGTCGAGTTCCTCCAAAGTTTCCTCGTCGAAAAATGTACACACGACCGGTTTCCTCTGCCAAAAAAAAAACAGCAAGTTTCTTGCTGGTTTTTGCCGAGAAACTCGGTCGTGTGTACGAGGCCTCATTTCTCTTTTTCAGCCCACAGGACTGAACTAGAGAAATCTAATGCCCCGTACACACGATCGGTTTTCCTGTTGGAAAAACTGCTGGAAAAAGGTTCTCTATTTTCCCGTCAGGAAAAAAACTGATCGTAATTTTCGATCGTGTGTAGAAATCCCGGCGCGCTAAATTCCGACGCATGCTCGGAAACAAATCAACGCATGCTTGGAAGCATAGAACCTTATTTTCTCGGCTCGTCGTAGTCTTTTACGTCACCGCCTTCTTGGCAGTCAAAAGTTCACCAAACTTTTGTGTGACCGTGTGTATGCAAGGCAGGCTTGAGAGGAATTCCGTCGGAGAAAAACATCCAACTTTTTCCCGATGGGAAAACCGACGGGGCATGAGTGTGTATGGCTGGCCTTACACAAACAGTACTAAAAAGTGTGTTCAGATGTGTGTGCCAGATATAACATAGTAGAAAAATTAGATTATGTTAAAATGTAGTCTTTTTTTTTTCTTTTTTTTCAAATACCTTTTATTGTAATTTTTTTGTTTGTAAAACAAAACACACAGAAACAAAAACGTAAACGGACAGTATGCAAAAAAAGAAAGATTCAAAACGTGAGCACAATCACATGCATTTACAAAATACAAGGAAGCTTCCACCCATGTAATAATTATTACTTGTACAACATAGCAGTGAAATAAATCAGCAAACATTCCTTCTGAAGGTGCCACAGTTAAGGCACGGGGAAACCCCTGCCAGCATTAGACATCCAAATGTAATAGAAGATCACATCCATTAAAATTGAGTCTTGCCTCATAAAATCCTCGAACGACAGTCTACAATAATTGTAATACGAAAAACAATTCTGCTTGTCCCATAGATACACAAGCAAGCACCCCCACTAGAAGACATTGGAGAAGATTGCAGTCCCGTCATGAGAGATCTACTGGTCTCAGTATTGGACAAGAATCCAAACCAGCGTCCTTCTGCAGCAGAGCTTCTGAAACACGAGGCCCTCAACCCTCCTCCGGAGGACCAGCCGCGCTGCCAGAGCCTGGATACGGCCCTCCTGGAACGCAAGAGACAAATGAAAAAGGAACTTGAGCTGCCGGAAAACATTGCAGGTATGTCTGCATATTAAAAGAAACCAGCTGAGATAAAAATTTTGGAGCTACCATAGCAGACTAGCTTCTGAAGGGGCAGGATTCCATGCTGTGATCCTGATCCTTTTTTTTTTTTTTTGCTCCTTTGCTGACCTGGGAGAGAGCTTTTGTATTTCAGGCGGCCCAACACTTGCTCACGAAGTAGAGCAATATGGGTGAGGATGGCAGCAACTTTAAAACCAAGACAGCAATGGCAGCCCTCCATATTTAAATTCTGATAGGTTTCCTTTAAAGAAATTGTCGATCTTTTTGAAAGCTGAAACAAGAAACAGTTAATTCTTACCTGACTTGCACTGCTGAACAAATTACATCGAAAAGAAAATCTTGCGGAAAGATGAACCACCACCCCCCCCATTTTCTCTGTGACTCCTTCCTTCTCCTACACTGGCCCCTATATTACTTTATCCTATAGTGACATAGGGATTGCAGATGGAACCACGGAGTAAATTGGGGGAAGATGGAATCTGAAACTCACTGAGGCTGGGTTCATACTATTGCGAATTGAATGTGGAATTTTGCATCCAATTCACAATAGCAGGAGATTTTGACCTGCTCTCTATGGAGCCTGTTTACACATCTTAGCAGCCGGTCTGGCCCAGGTCTGAATTCAGCCCAAAATTTGGGCTGAAATCAGACTTGAAACGGTGAATCGGCACGCATCCGGACCCTTGCTGTGAGCCTCATATGTTAATGGAGCTCAAGTGATAAAATTATCAAATCTTTCAGCAAGATTCTCTCTTCAATGAGTTTGGTTTAGCAAACGGGTAGCAGGACAGGTAAGGGTGTTTAACACTGCTGCGCTAAGGCCAATGTGGTTTAGCTGCGCTTTGCCATAGACTTCTATTATGTCCCTCAGTTTTGTTGGGCATTCTTAAAGCAAACCAAAAGTCCTGCATGCAGAAAGCTGCTGGTATCAGTTTTTCAAATTGGTGGTAAAGTTCCTTTAGCCTTGGTTCACACTGCTACAACCCCATTACTGTGCGATTAGCAGTGCGACTATGTAGTGTGACTTGCTTGTGACTTTCAAGCAACATTAGAGTCTATGGGACTCTAAGGCCTCGTACACACGACCGAGGAACTCGACGGGCGAAACACATCGTTTTGCTCGTCGAGTTCCTTGTTAGGCTGTCGAGGAACGCGACGTGCCAATTTTCTCCATTCCGTCGAGGAAAAAACGAACATGCTCTCTTTTTGGCTCGTCGAGTTCCTCGACAGTTTCCTCGTCGAAAAATGTACACACGACCGGTTTCCTCGGCAAAAAAAAAAAAAAAACCAGCAAGTTTCTTGCTGGTTTTTGCTGAGAAACTCGGTCGTGTGTACGAGGCCTCAGTCACATCGAATTTGCATCAAAGTAAATGGCTTTTAGTCCAGGTTCACACTGGGCTGTGGGAATGAATCCGTGCGGGTTCAGCTGAACTCGCACGATTTCACTCCCGCTTGTCAGTTCTTATTTCTGCCACGATTGCAGAGACACCGTCCCGAAATCGCAAAAAGTAGTACAGAAACGACTTTTTGAAATCGGTGCAGAGTCGCACCAATTAGGACGGTGCAATTGCTGGCAAATGCATCCGATTTGACAAATCGCATGTCAAATCGCACCAGTGTGAACCAGGGCTTAAACATGTGATTTCTGATGGATCACTTACTTGTTTGCACATAACCATCACTCTTTGCAATGTCAATGATGATGATTAAATTATCCCAGCAGTCAGTTTTTTTTCTTGTTTTCCCCCCACTATGGAAAGAGAACTGTGAGTGGAATTTGTGTTGAGCGAAAAAGGGAAGTTACAATATGCTCTTATCATGTCTAGGTTTTCTTTTTCCATTCATGTTTATTGAGGCTAATATTATGTAGCGACAGCTTCAAGGGAAACATTACAGAGATTAATGAATAGATTTAGAAGAAAGCGCTGGGGAAAAAAGCTGAGTTTGTGCCGTTTTACAACGAAGTGTCCGCCCATTTCACTACATTATGCTAACAATATCGACCTAAAGGAAACTTTTGCTGAGATAAATATGTAAACTGTAATTTCAAACCTTCTGAAAATGCTAAAAGATAGATATCAGAGTGTGGTTAGTCATTCGGAACGGAGACAAGTCCTAGTGGTGTACCACAAGTCTCTGTACTAGGTCCTGTAGGTTCTGTTCTATTTGATCTGTTTTGTAAGTGATGCAACTGTAGGTTTGGTGGGTAAGATGGACATTTGGAGGTGTCTATTACATGTACTGTGTGTGTGTGTGCATAAAAAAAAGAAAAAAAAATATATATTGGCCCGGATTCAGAAACAATTTACGTCTGCGTATCTATTGATACGCCGCGTAAATTCTAGCATGCGTCGGCGTCTCTTCTTTCTGTATTCAGAAAGCAAGATACGCCGAAATTTGGCTAAGATACGACTGACGTAAGTCTCTTACACCGGCGTATCTTAGTTGCATATTTACGCTGGCCGCTAGGTGGCGCTTCCGGACATTTACGCGTAGAATATGCAAATTAGGTAGATACGCCGATTCAGAAACGTATGTCCGCCCGGCGCATTTTTTACGTCGTTTAAGTAAGGGTTTTTCCGGCGTAAAGTTACCCCTGCTATATGAGGCGTAGCCAATGTTAAGTATGGACATCGGGCCAGCGTCGAATTTTGCATCGTTTACGTAAGTCATTCGCGATTAGGGCTTTGCGTAAGTTACGTTCACGTCGAAACCAATGAGGCTTTGCAGCGTAATTTGGAGCATGCGCTCTGGAATACGTCCACGGACGGTGCATGCGCCGTTCGTAAAAAAACGTCATTTACGTGGGGTCACACTGAATTACCATAAAACACGCCCACATCTTCCTATTTTGAATTAGACGGGCTTACGCCGGCCCTCATACGCTACGCCGCCGTAACTTAGGGCGCAGGTTCTTTCAGAATCTGCCTCACTAGGTTACGATGGCGTAGCGTATCTGAGATACGCTACGCCCGCACAAAGTAATGCCGGGCTTTCTGAATCCGGGCCATTGTATTTATATTATTACTAGCTGGATCACCAGCAGGAGGTCCTGAGTCCCCAATATCGATCTTTAGATATCACTAAAGGGATCATCAGCAGGAGGAAGGAGATCCTGTCTCCTCCTATATAGATCTTTAGATATCACTGGAGGGATCACCAGCAGGAGGAAGGAGATTCTGACTTCTCCTATATAGATCTTTAGACCCCTTTCACACTGGGGCATTTTTCAGGCACTTTTGTGCTAAAAATAGCACCTGTAAAGCGCCTAAAAAATGCCTCCCATGCAGTCCCAGTGTGAGAGTTCACAAGCAGCCACCGCTCCTGCCATTGGAATCAATGGGCACCGCTGCCGAAGCGCCTGCAAATCGTCATCATCAATTTTGGCAGCGGCGCTTTGCAGGCACTATAAACCCTTTATTCGCCTGCTAGTGGAGTTAAAAGCACCCCGCTAGCATCCGAAAAGGTGCCCCTATTACAGCGGTAAAGTTCTGCTTAAATTAGCAGTGCTTTACCGCTAAGGCCCCCCGCCCCAGTTTGAATGTAGTCATAGATATCACTGGAGGGATTCCTCTATATAGATCTTTAGTTATCACTAGAGGGATCACCAGCAGGAGGAAGGAGGTCCTGATTCCTCTATATAGATCTTTAGTAATCACTAGAGGGATCACCTGCAGGTAGAAAGGTCGTGATTTCACTATATCAATCTTTAGTAATCACTAGAGAGGTCACCAGCAGAAGGAAGGAGGTCCTGATTCCTGTATATAGGCAGAGCCTCACCTGCCACGAACATAAACAAAAATGAAAAAATGGGGCAGACCAATGGATGGACCACTTGGTCTTTTTTCTGCTGTCGCTCTTCTATATTTGCTGCCATGCTGGTCCAGTGGCTTTAAAACTTTTAGCCAGCGAGTCCAAACAACACTACAGCAGCTGAAATCAACATATCTGACCTGCATGCTTGTTTGAGATCACCGATTCAGGTATTACTGAAGTCACTAAATCAGCATGACAGGCATTTCAGAAGTTGGCATCAGCCATGGCTGCAAACATAACCCATCATGGAGGAAAATATCAGAACAGGGGTAGTTCTAGAGCAGGAATGCCCAACCTTTTGAAGAGTGAGGTCCACTTAAGAGACTTGGTAACTGGTCGCGGGCCACAATGAGTGGAGCGGGCGGATGACAGGTCTGTGTCCACTGCATATGGAGAGCAGACATGGACACAGCCCACTCTACTCTATGGGCCCTTCGATCCGATCCACCCAGGCGGAAAGGGATGGATCCCTTTCTATTTTTTTTTTTAGCAGATCGGGTTGGAGGTAGAAGGTAGGCGGTGCTCTGTGGATCAGTTTGAAAGCAGCCTAGCAACCACTGCAGAACAGATATGTCCATATTTGGTATCACTCCACCTATAACAGGGGCCCGTGCTATACAGGAAGCATTGTCTTATGCGGCTCTGCTCCACAGCCACTTGCTTTCTCTTCTGCCGGCTTCATTCACAACACTGATGCTCTAGGATGATGGATCAGCGATCCGCGATCTGGGCTTGCCAACCAGCCATCCCAGAGCAGGAGGTCGTGGGCCACATCAGATCAGAGGGTTCCGCGGGCCACATGTGGCCCCCGGGCCACATGTGGCCCCCGGGCCACAGGTTGGGCACCCCTGTTCTAGAGCATCACGGGAGCAGTCTTTTTCCTGGATCAGACCTACTCTGCTATATAGCGTATGTGAATTTTCTGAGGAGGATCAGTGACCACATGCAAATATTATGTTTTTGAAATCTTTCACATGGACCATCTGTTAGAAGCAGAAGACTAATACACTGTGTCAGTTTAGCTCAGCATTTATACAGTGATGATCTGGAAAGTGGGGTAACCCATTTTGACCAGTCAGGTTAAATATTTCCTTGGTCATAATAATGAAAGCTGATTTCTGATTGGTTATTTCAGTCTACAGTACTTTTGCATTTCTAAATAAGCTGGAAAACGAGATGTCTTCTGACACCCTTTGTTCCCTTTCAGATTCTTCATTGTACACCAGTGAGGAGTCCGACATGCAGAAGAGACAGCGGTCACTTTCCATTGATCTTGGTGCTCTTGCTGGTTACTTCAACCTGGTCCGAGGCCCTCCGACTGGGGAATATGAATGCTGATAATATGTATTCATTGAAGGGACTTCTGTGGACTTGTATTCTCAAGCATCAATAATAGACAGTTGAGAAAAGCTACTTTGAAGAAGGAAAAACAAAGAGTACCTAAAAATTAATGAAGGACATGTACAGTATATAGCAGTGTTGTGAACTGCACATTGTATACTTCACATTTGATGTTTCTTTTTTAGCATTTTTCTCTATGGAGATACAGATCACCTTTACATTTACAAAGTTGCCTCTTGAATCGGATGCAAGCTTGTGGCAATTGCTTATATTACACAATTGACTAAATGATTGTTCTCCTTTCCAATTTGACGGTCACATTTGATCGTGTTTATTCAGGCATTCAAAACTCAGTAAGTAGGGAAATAGTTATGTCTGCCTCATTGATAATGGTTAGGCATCAATTGGACCTCTTTTAAGAGTCTGCTTTGGGTATAAATAGGAGTAATTTGTGATGATGGCTCAATTTTTAACGGTATTACTTCAATTAATTAGTATTTAAAGGGGTTGTAAAGGAAAACATTTTTTTTTCATAATAAGCATCCTTTACCTGCAGACATTCCTCTTTTCACTTCCTCATTGTTCAATTTTGCTCAGAAGTTGCTCTATTTTTTCTCTGTTCTGTTCACTTCCTGCTTGTCTGATTTTACTGACCACTGTGACGGGAGGGTTTACTGCGGTGGTCAGTAACGTGCTCATCCCCTCCTGGGAACTACATCTGTGCCGCAGGACGCTCTCTACGTGTTAGAGACTTCAAGGAGGTGTGAATTACTGGGCGAGCCGCAATTCATACTGGGATATGTAGTTCTTACATGAACGAACGATGCAAACCAGGAAGTGAATGAGATAACAGAAACTAGAATGCCGGAGGTGATATAGATAAAGGAATTTAATAGGTATTTACTCGTTTTTTAGCAAAAATGTGTTTTCCTTTACAACTCCTTTAAGTTTTAAGAAGCAAATATTTCAGTCTTTTATAGCTGTCAGAGACTGCACCAGCAAAGTTCCCTCATAAAATGTCCCTGCCAAGTGTGTCTCCTTTCTTTTGCTGCATTCTCCTTATAAAATAAGTGAGGCTTAGCATAATAGCTGTCAGGCAGAACGATGGACTTGAAGTCTCATTGCTATAATCCTGAACGTTGCAAATCATCTATGTATCTAATACACCATACCCAAAATTAAAATGTCAGATTTGGGTGAATGTAATCTTTTAATATTACATTTTTATTATGTTTATGTTACGGTTTTCCACAAATTAGAGTAACGCTCCTGATTCACCCTATATTTATTGATGATCTAATTGCACAAATAATAATTAGCACTGTCTTGTATTATCAATTCTGTGTGCAGATGTTTTATGTTTAAATGAACAAGAAATGTATTTGTAGATAAAGAGCACATTCCTATGGAATGCAAAGTTCATGGTTATATATAATATGAATATTATTAATGTTTGACAAGACATTTAGTACATCCTGATGGATGGGCGGGAGAGACGACGAAGCAACCCTCGGACCTACGGAGCGTTGATCGCACCTCTGTCACCAAAGGGTTAATAGTGCTTGTTCTCATGCACCGTGGATTAAGTAGATCATACTGTGTATGATATATGGGGACATTTCATGATGACTTAGATGGCTTGTCAATTAGCATTCGTTCTAGAGTGCCGCTGTGATCTGTATCTAGATAAAGTAATAAATATTATCACAAAACAGTATGGTTTCTCATTATTATTTTTTTTATCTGCAAGACATTAACACAACTAAGTGCAAGCTCCCTTCCATCACAAAAAAGATAAAAAATTGCCTATACATATGCATATTTAGAAAGCAGTGAATGTGGCATTCACCAAACATTCACTGCAGGTGAATAAATAACTACATTCATATACCTGAAGTGAATGTTTGTTGAATGCCACATTCAGTTTCATTCACACTGGGGCGACTTGGGATCCGACTTGAAGTCGCCTCAAGTCGTCCCAAGTCGCGCTGTCGAGAAAAACAATGCAAGTGAATGGGAGCGGTGTTAATACACACGACTCGAGTCGCTCCGACTTCAAAATAAGTTCCTGTACTACTTCAATCCGACTTTTAGGCGATTTGTACTCATTGATTTCAATGGAAGTCGCCTCCAAGTCTGATCCAAGTCTGATCACTGTTAACTGAAGCGACTTTCCAGGAAGATAACATACATTTCTCAGGCAAACCTCTCCCTCCCCTAGAGCTGATTGTTGTTTGATTGGCCACTGGAAAGTCTCCTGTCCTGGAGACAACTTCAAGTCGTGTTGTAAATCGCCTCAGATCGCCCTGTGGTTCATGCTCAAGTCGTGTTGGAGTCGCCTCTGAAAGTCGCGCGGAAGTCGCGTGGCCCTAGTGTGAACCACTGCTGCTTTAGGCAGGTCATACACGGGTTAAAATCTCAGCAGGTTCAGCAGGAACTGGCCAAGATTCGAACCGTGTATGGGAAGGCTAAATGTACCAAGTTGATCAACTTGGGTACAACCAACATGCTGGGTTTTACCTGCGATTATCGCTAGTAGCGGCTATAGCATCTAGCAATAATCGCTGCCCCGCAGCCACCAGGAGAAGACAATAGCCCCGCAAGAGGGATTCTTGCATCAACACTGTCTGTGATGATGGGGGAATCAATCAACACATGCCCTTAGCTTTGTCCTGGGGTACATGATGATCCACAGCAGTAATTTTTTCTAGTCTGACATTTTTTTTTTTTTTTTAAATTTTTATTTATACTTAGCAGGAAACTGGTCCACATGAACCACAACACATACATTACAGTAATTGCATCTTCAATATAAAGGACAAGGGTTACATATATACGTACATAGGAGGACGGTATATCGGGGGCATTATCTGGTACCAAAAGAGATGTAGGCCACGCCGTATAGATTCCAAACCCCCGTATCATCCCTGCGTCCTCTGGAGTATGTGCCTCACTCGCCCTCTTTCAAGGGGTCAAGTCTGGTAAGGAGTCGACCGTATGTAAGGAACAGTGGGCTCAGTTCCCCCTTTTTCCGTTTTCTAAGCGTTAGTCAGTAGAGAAAGGAGCGTTAAATAGAGAGTAAGTGCCGCCATATTGGCGACTAAAGAGGAATTGAGAGATGTTGTGTGGGAGGGGGGTAGTGGGATAAAGGAGAAGTAGGATAAGGGTGGGGTGGGGGGAGTAAGGGGGAAAAAAAAAGGGGGGGGGAGAGTCGCGAGTACGGAGTTCACCCGTTCCGGGGGTCACCGGGTCTCCGTGGTCCCATCCAGGAGTTCCGCCTGTCCGTTAGTCTCCCGGTCAAGTGAGCAGCGTTCACTTTCCGTCACCAACTCGGACTCCACTCTAAGGGCTTGTCCTTCCTCCGAGTATCTAAAAGAATTCCACAGCCTCCACGTCTGGGTGTATCGTTCGGTCCTGTCTTGTTTCGTCAGTGTCAGATCCTCCATTGTATTAATGTCGTCCACTTTCCGCAGCCACATGGCCACTGTCGGTGGGTTTGGAGACCGCCAGCATAGCGGTATACATGCTTTTGCCGCGTCTAGGAGGTGTCTGACAACTGACTTCTTGTATATTCGCGTTGGAGTTTCGTTTACGTGGAGGAGAAAGTATGCTGGGTCATTTGGGACTGTACGGTCCGAGAACATTTGCGTTATCCGCCGAATTTCCCCCCAGTACGTCTGCAGTCGTGGACAAGACCAGAAGACATGGAGCATTGTGCCCTCACCTGTCTGACACCTCCAGCAGAGGTCTGGTAATGATGGGAACAGTCTATGTAGCAGGTCCGGTGTTCGGTACCATCTCGTCAGTATCTTAAAATTTGTTTCCTGTATCTTTGCACAGATCGATGATTTGTGTGTAAATCTAAGTATGTGACTGACCTGAGTGGGCGTAAATTGGCAGTCTAGATCCCTCTCCCATTTACCTAGGCTCGGAATCCGGTGGTCTGCCGGCGGTGTGATCAAAATTTCGTGCATTAGTGACAGGGCATGTGGGAGCGGTTCCGATTCACCGCACACCTCCTCCAAGGCCGTAAGGGTGTGTCCAGGCCCATGGGGCGGGGCCAGCGTGCGCAGAAAATGGCTCAGCTGTCCCGCTCTCAGAAAGTCCAGCCGGTAAGGGCCCGACGGATCCATGAGTTCTGCCGTCGTTCTCCATCGGCCAGCGTCGCTAAAGTGTGAGGCCTGGTAAAGACCCGAGTCTCGGAGAGCGCGAAATTTGCCATCTGTAAGGCCCGGCGTGAAAGTTGGGTTACCCAAGATCGGGCGTAGGGGCGAGGTAGCCGATGCTAGGTGATACCGCGTAAATAGCCTCGCACAGACCGTGATGGTGTTGCTAATCAACGGGTGATTGTCTACGTCTCTTGATTTTATAGTTTGGCACCAAGGGGCGGACCTTAACAGTACGCCACACTGCGCCTGTTCCAAATGTGGCCACAGTTTGGTCTGTGTGTGACGGCACCAGTCCACTAGTCGGTTCAGCTGCGCCGCGTAGTAGTACATCCGCACGCTAGGCGCCGCGAGGCCACCGTTATTTTTGGGTAGGTAGAGTATCGATCTGCTGAGCCTAGGATGTTTGCCCGCCCACATAAATGTCCCGAACATCGATTGGACTTTCTCAAAGTAAGCCGCCGGTATGCGTATGGGGAGCGCCTGTAGTAGGTATGTGAATTTCGGTAGCACTGTCATTTTGAGAATACTGCATCTCCCGAACCACGAGTGCAGTCCCGCAGACCACTGATCTAGCTGCTTCTGAACCGTTTGAAGCAGCGGGGGGAAGTTGAGTTTAAATATATCCGAAACTTTCGGTGGAATACGGGTCCCGAGATATGTCAGGGCCGTATCCGTCCATTTTAAATGGAAATTTTGTTTAAGGTTCTGCAGTCGTGTCCGGGGGATCCTCACTCCCATCGCTTCGGACTTGGACATGTTTATTTTCAGGTGTGATATCTCGCCGTACGTGTCGAATTCTCTCATGAGGGCCGGTAGTGAAGTCGCTGGGTTTGTCAGGGTGAACATCATGTCGTCCGCATAGGCCGATACTTTATGTTGGCGGCCTCCTATGGCTATCCCCGTAATGTCTGGGTTCAATCTGATCCGTCTCAAAAACGGCTCAAGCGTCAAGGCAAAGAGCAAGGGCGAGAGCGGGCATCCCTGCCTGGTTCCGTTTGAGATCGGGAAAGGGTCCGACGTCACACCATTCGCCCTCACTCTGGCCGACGGATCCGTGTACGCCGCTGTTATCCAGCTCATCATTTGCCGTCCCAGTCCTATATGCCTGAGAGTCGCGAACATAAATCGCCAGTTCACTCGGTCAAACGCCTTCTCGGCGTCTGTCCCTACAAAAACTGCGGGCGTTTTCGTGGTGTTGGTGGCGTGCAGTAAGTTTAAGACTTTGGTCGTGTTATCTCTGGCCTCTCTGGTCGGCACAAAGCCCACTTGGTCTGGGTGTATCAGGTCTGGGAGGTGTTTCTGAATTCGCGTGGCGATAATTTTGGTGAATAGTTTTATGTCCGAATTAAATAGCGATATAGGGCGGTAGCTGCCGCATTGTCCCGGGTCCTTCCCCTCCTTATGTATCACTGCTATCTGCGCTTGCAGGGTGGAGGAGTGGAAATTCCCTCCTGCACTCAGTGTGTTAAACAGGTGTAGCAGTCGGTCTCCCAGGGAAGGGAGCAGGGTCCTATAATAAGGAGTCGTGAATCCGTCCGGGCCTGGGGCCTTTCCCGGCTTGACGGTCTTCAGGGCTGCCTGGAGCTCTAGCATGGTGATTGGCTCGTCTAGTAGGTCAACCACTTCCGGAGTAAGCGTCGGCATTTGGGAGTCGGAAACATAAGTCAGGGACCGGTCTGTACTCAGGTCTGTGGAGTTAGAGGGGAGATTATACAAGTCTCGGTAGAACTCTTTAAATTCGTTGGAAATTTGTTTAGGGACTGACACTTTGCCACCTGTTTTCGTTGTAATGTGCGGGATATACGACGCTGCTGTCTGCGTGTGTATCGCTCTGGCTAACATTTTCCCGCATTTGTTTCCCGACTCATATACTGTCCGTCTACAGACCTGCATCGCCGCCTTAGCCTTATGACGCAACAGGTCTGTAATCTGTCCTCGGGTGGTGTTTAAGTCAGAGGTTACCTGCGTTGTCTGTTGTTGTTTGTGTTGGGTCTCAAGGGATTGCAGCCGCAAAAGCAGCGCATCTTAGTCTGACATTTTTATCTGTATTTTGACATGTTATTGTGACTATTTATGCTTATTTACATTTTGTATTAAATTTATATTTTTATGACCTAGTTGTCATCACTATTTATGGTTGCCCGAAAAATCCCACCTTGTTTAGAGGTATTCATTTTTTCATCAAGCAAGTTACTTTCCTAACAAAAGAACTCGCTGCTCCAGGTGAGACAGGAAGCCTAATGATATCACAGGTGCCCGCCTCGGCTCGCCTCCGCATACGAGCAACGCTGAAGAAATGGCAGCACTCCAAGATCCATCAAAATAGACGAACATCCCAAGTGTTACAAACAGTTCAAATGGTAGATGTGTTTCACACAAAGATGTGCTTATTCATTACTCGTGGTTGCAGGACAGAAATTTGCTCAGTGTATGGCTGGCCTTAAGCCTCATACACACGATCGGACTTCCAATAGACTTTTCCGTGGATTTTGCTTTGAAGGGTGAACATACACACGGGTATGCATACACACGGCAGGACTTTTTCAGCCAACAAACACGAACGTAGTGACGCAATAGACGTACTACGTGTTTTTTCTGCTCTTTACCGCCACCCTTTGGGCAACTTGTGCTATTGTTGTCTGATGTTTAGCATTGGTTCTGAGCATGCGTGTTTGTACTTTGGACTTCAGTCCGATGGATTTGTGTATACACGATCGGATTAGCCGACATAGGACATTTTTTGCCGGAAAATTTGTCTGTTCTCACATCGAACATTTGTCTGATGAAAAAGCTAAAAAGTTTGTCCGAAAGAGCGTACGCGCAGTTGGATTGTCTCCAATAACAAGTCCATCGGAGGTTTGTTGTCAAAAAGTCTGATCACGTGTACTGCTTTTTTTTTTTGTTCTGCCCGTGACATATAGTGATTCTACCGCAGTGCCTATTGTACTTTGACAGCTAGCCCCACCCACTGTTATAATAGCTGAAGAATAGCTGCATCTGATTGGACACAGATGCTTTTTCTCAAACAATTTTCCACCCAGCTCCTTAATTTTTTTTTAATCAAGGGATGTGGAGTGGGAGAAGGCTGAAAAGACCACCCACAGAGCAAATTTCAGCCAGTTCCTTAGGATTATCAATGCTATGAGTACTACCCCTAGAGAAGGATCAGTGCAAGGGTGACTTCCATAAAGGATCTACTGTATATAGGATCACATCACATGTGATGACCCTAAAGCCGCGTACACACGACCGTTTTTCACGACGAGAAAAGTTTTTTTTTTTTAAATTGGTCATTAAAAACCATTGTGTGTGGGCTCCAGAGTATTTTTCTCGATGTGAAAAATGGCCATTAAAAATTTAGAACGTGGTCTAATTTTTCTCGTAGTTTTTCACGTTGTGAAAAACGGTCGTGTGTGGGCTTTAATGATGGGAAAAAAACACACATGCTCAGAAGCAAGTTATGAGACGGGAGCACTCGTTCTGGTAAAACTAGCATTTGTAATGGAGATAGCACATCGTAGACTGAAAAGCGTGAATCGTCTCTCACCAAACTTTTACTAACACAAAATTAGCAAAATCAGCCCCAAGGGTGGCGCCATCCGAATGGAACTTCCCCTTTTTAGTGCTGTTGTATGTGTTGTACGTCACCGCGCTTTGCTCGAGCATTTTTTTTCACGATCGCGTGTATGCAAGGCAGGCTTGACAAGAATTGCGACGAGAAAAACGTTGTCTTTTCCATGACATTAAAAACGGTCGTGTGTATGAGGCCTAACAGACAATAAAATAATGAATCTGTGTTAGGCATAACATGAATGGAATTCCTTCGATAATCAGCAATGCATTGAAGGCAACAAAAGAAATTGCATTACCACAATAAAAAGAACCTGTGTTCAGGCTATGCACACAAATAGCAAGGGGGAGTGTCTATACGCGGCGCGGCGGGGAACAGACAGCTATTCAAATGAAAGCTGTAATGTTCCCCGCGCTGATCAACTAGGTGACAGCGGCGTTGCGGTATGCGGCGGCATTGCGGCGACGGGGGGGGGGGTTTGTAGTATCGGATCTGGCATCGGGGGCATTTGCGGGAGTACAAGTACTCCCGCAAATGCTCAGTATCGGTCCCGATACCGATACTGGTATCGGGACAACCCTAGTTATAACCCCTGTCAGTTTTTCAGGTAGATGGGCGCATCTTTGAGGCAGCGTAGCGTATCGTATTTACGCTACGCCGCCGTAAGTCAGAGAGGCAAGTGCTGTATTCACAAAGCACTTGCCTCCTAAGTTACGGCGGCGTAGTGTAAATGGGCCTGCCTAAGCGCGCCTAATTCAAATGAGGATGAGGGGGGCGTGTTTTATGTAAATTACTCGTGACCCGACGTGATTGACATTTTTTACGAATAGCGCATGCGCCGTCCGTGGACATATCCCAGTGTGCATTGCTCCAAAGTACGCCGCAAGGACGTATTGGTTTTGACGTGAACGGAAATTACGTCCAGCCCAATTCACGGACGACTTACGCGAACAACGTAAATTTTTCAAATTTTGGCGCGGGAACGACGCCCATACTTAACATTGACTAGGCCACCTAGGGGGCAGCTTTATCTTTACTCCGGCATACCTCTTACGGAAACGGCGTATCTTTACTGCGACAGACAAGCGTACGTTCGTGAATCGGCGTATCTAGTCATTTGCATATTCTACGCCGAACTCAACGGAAGGGCCACCTAGCGGCCAGCGGAAATATTGCACCCTAAGATACGACGGCGCAGGCCGTCGTATCTTAGCTAGGTTTAAGTGTATCTCAGTTTGAGCATACACTTAAACATACGACGGCTTAGATTCCGAGTTACGACGGCGTATCTACTGATACGCCGGCGTAACTCTTTGTGAATCTAGCCCAAAGTAACTAAAGGCAAAACATTTTTTTCATTCTGGATAAAAAAGTGGGAAGGTTATAACTAGGGTTGTCCCGATACCACTTTTTTAGGACCGAGTACAAGTACCGATACTTTTTTTCAAGTACTCGCCGATACCGAATACCGATACTTTTTTAAAAATGTATCCCCAAATGCAGCCATGTCCCCCACATATGCAGCCATGTCCCCCACATATGCAGCCATGTCCCCCACATATGCAGCCATGTCCCCCATATATGCAGCCATGTCCCCCCACATATGCAGCCATGTCCCCCCACATATGCAGCCATGTCTCCCCATACCTAGATGCCGCCGCCGCCTAGTTAATCAGCGTGCGGGGAACATTCCAGCTTTCATTTAAATAGCTGTGTGTTCCCCGCCGCGCCGCTTATAGACACTCCCCCTTACTCGGGATTGGACGGGTGATCTGCACTTTGATAGACAGATCGCCCGTCCAATCCCGAGCAAGGGGGAGTGTCTATACGCGGCGCGGCGGGGAACAGACAGCTATTCAAATGAAAGCTGTAATGTTCCCCGCGCTGATCAACTAGGTGACAGCGGCGTTGCGGTATGCGGCGGCATTGCGGCGACGGTGGCGGGGGGGGTTTGTAGTATCGGATCTGGCATCGGGGGCATTTGCGGGAGTACAAGTACTCCCGCAAATGCTCAGTATTGGTCCCGATACCGATACTGGTATCGGGACAACCCTAGTTATAACCCCTGTCAGTTTTTCAGGTAGATGGGCGCATCTTTGAGGCAACTACTACGAGTTGTTGTGCGACACACACGTTTCAAAGGTTTTTGCGCTACTTTTTTTTCCGCCTTCGGTGTGGCTTGTTCTCGTATGGTTCTCACCGGTTGCATGACGCTATAAAAAAATCACATTGAAAAGTCGCATTGTAAAGTGCGTGACCTTGGGGTCGCAATAGTGGAAACCTAGCCTTAGGCCCCGTACACACGACCGGATCTGTCCGCTGAAACTGGTCCGGCGGACCGTTTTCAGCGGACTGTCCGTCCGTGTGTACAAGGCCCTACATGCAACAGTCGGTCCGCCTTTACAGAGGGACAACAATGCACATCCAAGTCGCACCCTTCCAAAGTTGCCCAACTTTGTAGTCGGAAAAGTGTAAATGGTGTTCTGAGGTCAACTCAAAATTTGTGATTTTTTTTTTACTTTCAATTTCAATGTATACGATAAGCAGGACACATAGAAGGGGTGAATCTCCCTACTGGGGCTACAGACAGCAATAAAAACCTGACAGGTGTTCTAATCCGTCTCCACTCTGTCCATCACAAAAAAAATGCTTTGCCTTCAGTCACTCTTTAAAAAAAAAATGTACACAGACTTCTAAAGGTAACAAATAAAATCTATAGGTATTGCTGCAGTTGTATGTAACCCTTTTACTTTGTTTTGTTGGGGAAAACATGCTAGTGCATACTAATCCTGTTACTCCGATCTCTTAAGCCAGCCATACACTGAGCAAATTGTGGCCTGTCCTTGATAAACAATCTGAAATCCCCCCCCCCCCCCCCCCGCCCGGCATCCTTTAATTGAAAAATCAAAAGGGCCGGGAGGAAATTTGACAGCCAAACAGCAGCTACATCCAATCAGATGCAGCCACTGTTCAGGTATGTCTGTCAGGATAGAATAAATGGCACTGTAGATTCTCCCACCTGTGCTACATTAACCACTTGCCGACCACTGCATGTAAATATACGTCGGCAGAATGGCAGGGCTGGGCCTGTACGTTGCTTTGAATTTGCCGCCGTGCGGGCAGCATGTGCGTGCCCCTGCCACGTACTCGCTGAGTGTGCCTGCGGGTCCCGCAGACTCGATGTCCGCCGGGTGCCCGCGTTCGTCTCATGGAGCGGCAGAACGGGGAGATGCCTATGTAAACAAGGCAGTTCCCTGTTCTGCCTAGTGACAGGACAGTGATCTACTGCTCCCTGTCATCGTGAGCAGTGATCACTGTCGTATCACTCGTAGCCCACCCCCCCACAGTTAGAATCACTCCCTAGGACACACTTAAGCCCTTCATCGCCCCCTAGTATTTAACCCCTTCCCTGCCAGTGTCATTTACACAGTAATCATTGCATTTTTATAGCAGTGATCGCTGTATAAATGTCAATGGTCCCAAAATAGTGTCAAAAGTGTCCGATGTGTCCGCCGCAATAATCGCTGATAAAGAAAAACAATAATAAAAATGCCATAAAACTATTCCCTATTTTGTAGACACTATAAAGTTTGCGCAAACCAATCAATATACGCCTATTTACAAAAAATATGTAGAAGAATTTGTATCGGCCTAAACTGAGAAAGAAATTTGTTTTTTTTATATATATATTTTTTGGGGGACATTTATTATAACGAAAAGTAAAAAATATTGCTTTTTTTCAAGATTGTCGCTTTTTTTTTTGTTTATAGCGCAAAAAATAAAAACAGCAGAGGTGATGAAATACCACCAAAAGAAAGCTCTATTTGTGGGAAAAAATGGAGATCAATTTTGTTTGGGTGCAACGTCGCACGACTGCGCAATTGTCAGTTAAAGCAACGCAGTGCCGAATCGCAAAAAAAATGGCCAGGTCATTGGGAAGCCAATTCTTCCAGGTCTGAAGTGGTTAATAACAAAATAAAATCTGTCATTGCATGGCCAGTGAAGAGGATTTCTGCAGATGATGATACACATTGTGTTTTCTGTGTTGACCTTTATGTTACCTTATTGCACAACTACCACAATGAAGAATAGATGAGAATGCCGATAGTGATTACACAATACAAATTCGGCACCAACAGAGAAGGAAGATGGGTGTGGAGTATCAGTTTCAGCTCTGCTAAAAATACCAGCCAGTAGTAGGTGCAGATATTAAAGGGGTTGTAAACCCTCAAGGTTTTTCACCTTAATGCATTCTATGCATTAACCACTTCAGCCCCAGAAGGATTTACCCCCTTGATGACCAGGCCATTTTTTTGCGATACGGCACTGCGTCGCTTTAACTGACACTTGCGTGGACTTGCAATGATGCACCCAAACAAAATTTACGTCCTTTTTTTCCCCACAAATAGAGCTTTCTTTTGGTGGTATTTAATCACCTCTGCGGTTTCTATTTTTTGCTCTATAAACAAAAAAAGAGCGTTAATTATGAAACAAAGGCAATATTTTGTACTTTTTGCTATAATAAATATCCCCCCAAAAATATATAAAAAAATAAAATTTCTTCCACAGTTTTGGCCGATACGTATTCTTCTACATATTATCGGTAAAATAAAATTGCAATAAGTGTATATTGATTGGTTTGTGCAAAAGATTTGGGGCCAGATTCACGTAGCCCGGGCGCAGCGAAACGTAACCGATTTAGGTTACATCGCCGCAAATTTTCTGTCTAAGTGCCCGATCCACAAAGCACTTACCTGGAAATTTGCGGCGGTGTATCCTAAATCCGTCCGGCGCAAGGCGGGCCAATTCAAATGGGGCGGGTACCATTTA
Organism: Rana temporaria; assembly: GCF_905171775.1. Lineage (NCBI taxonomy): Eukaryota > Metazoa > Chordata > Amphibia > Anura > Ranidae > Rana > Rana temporaria. The sequence continues at coordinate 57,453,843 of NC_053493.1, read as the reverse complement.
AATTAGGCGCGCTCCCGTGCCGGACGTACAGCGCATGCTCCCGACGCAAATTTCCCGACGTGCTTTGCGCGAAATTCCGACGCGCCAACGTTTTGTGAATCGCGACGTGAAAAAAAGACTTGCGCCGGGAAAAAAAAAAAATCCAAAAAATTCAAAAGCGACGCAGGAAAGACGGGTATACTTTTACATGGTGTAGTAATTTTACACTTTGTAAAAGGTGCCCTATCTTTGCGACGGCAAACTAACACTTGCGGCGACGTAACGACGGGAAAACTTTTTGTGGATCGCAGTAACTGCTAATTTGCATACCCGACGCTGGTTTACGACGCGAACTCCCCCCAGCGGCGGCCGCGGTACTGCATCCTAAGATCCGACAGTGTAAAACTATTACACCTGTCGGATCTTATGGATATCTATGCGTAACTGATTCTATGAATCAGTCGCATAGATAGAAACAGGGATACGACGGCGTATCAGCAGATACGCCGTCGTTTCCCTTTTGTGAATCTGGCCCTTAGCGTCTACAAAATAGAGGATAGATTTATGGCATTTTTATTATTGATTTATTTTTTACTAGTAACGGCGGCAATCTGCGATTTTTATTGGGACTGTGACATTGCGGTGGACAGATCGGACACTTTTGACACTTTTTTTTTGGATCAGTGACATTTATACAGCGATCAGAGCTAAAAATAGCCACTGATTACTGTATAAATGTCATTGGCAGGGAAGGGGTTAACACTAGGGGGGTGATCAAGGGGTTAAATGTGTGTCCTAGGGAGTGATAACTGTGGGGGATTGGACTGCCTGGGGAAGGAGACCGATCGTTGTTCATACTTGGTATAAACAACAGATCAGTCTTCTCACCCCTCACCGAACGTAGATCTGTCAGACATCACGGCCGCCGAACACATGCAGAGGCTACGCCGTCACGCCGCCTAGTGGTCTTAAAGTGGCCGACGACAGCTACGGCGATTTGCCCACCTGCCACATTATAACTGCGGAGGTTGGTCCTCAAGTGGTTATGGTAAAAACCTTTTGCAGTGCATCAGGGCCCCCCTTTTTCTTATCTGAACACGATTGCTCCAGTGACGGGGACGAGCAGAGCAGCTCCAGCTGCTGTCGCGGGTCCTCATTGGCTGAATTAATAGCAGCGGTACCATTGCTCCAAAGCCAGTGACTGGAGAGCCGGGGGGGAGGGGCCAAGTCTTGCTGTCTGTGTCAATAGATGCAGCAGCAGGACTCGGGAGTGCTCCCGCACGGGTGCCTCCAGAGCCACAGCAGGCTGCACCATGTCAGCCAGCCACCGACCCACCCACTGACCCACGGCAGAGAGCCAGTCCAGCCACCAAAAGCAGGGTGCCAGGCAGCCACCCACAGAAACCAGCCACCCACGGTGACCAACCCACAGCAGGGCCAGGGTGCCGGCCACCCATGGTGACTCATCCACAGCAGGGCCAGGGTGCTAGCGAGCCACCCACAGTGACCCACCCACACCAGGAAACCAGGCAGCCACAACAGGGTGCCAGCCAACCACCCACAGGAGCCAGCCAGCCACGGTGACCCACCCACAGCAGGGAGCCAGTCAGCCACCCACAGGAGCCAATCAGACATGGTGACTATCCACAGCAGGATGTCAACCAGCCACCCACGGTAGGGTGACCACATTTCCATACAGCCATTCAGGGACACCCCCCCCCCAGCAAGCAGCGGTCGGTGACATCACAAGGAGGCAGTGCCGCCATATGACGTGGCCGAGAGGCCCCGCCCCTTACCTATTTAAGCATTTGTTTCATGTATGGAAGCCCAACACTGCAGCTGCAGGCAGCCACTTAGATTCACAGAGTGTAATTGTTCTTGCGATGTTGGGCTAACATACATGAAACAAATGCTGTTTATATCTAAGGCACTAAAGTTGTATATAAAACCCTGTACTTTATACCACAAAAGAAATACAAATGACACAAGGGATCTGGGGTAAAAACTGCACATACACTGACCTACCCGACTACTACACTGACCTACTGTACCTGATTCCTACACTGACCTACCTGACCACTACACTGACCTTCCTGATCCCTACACTGACCCAATTGATTGCTGCATTGAAATACCTGACCACTACACTAACCTGATTCCTACACTGACCTACCTGATCATTACACTGACCTACCCGATTCCTACCCCGTCCATTGGGGGAGCATGTCAGATCCTCAGCTCTAAGGGACTAATGCTGGGACCTGTAGTCCTTCATTAGGAGGATGAGGCCAGTGGCAGACTGGCAGTGCTGGGGGCATGGGTTAAGTGGCAGTGCTTGGGAAGGGATGGGATCACTAACTCTCACTTGCTGTCACCTGTTAGTGTCCATTTGGGAGGGGAGAGGGGCTTGGTGAGGGTGGGAGAAGGGGTGGGAGAGAGAGAGAGAAGGGGTGGAAGAGAGAGAAGGGGTGGGAGAGAGAAGGGGTGGGAGAGAGAGAAGGGGTGGGAGAGAGAGAGAGAGAGAGAGAGAAGGGGTGGGAGAGAGAGAGAGAAGGGGTGGGAGCGAGAGAGAGAGAAGGGGTGGGAGAGAGAGAGAAGGGGTGGGAGAGAGAGAGAGAAGGGGTGGGAGAGAGAGAGAAGGGGTGAGGTAGAGAGAGAGAGAAGGGGTGGGGGAGAGAGAGAGAAGGGGTGAGGGAGAGAGAGAGAAGGGGTGATGGAGAGAGAGAGAGAGAGAGAGAGAGAGAAGGGGTGAGGGAGGGAGAGAGAGAAGGGGTGAGAGAGAGAGATAGAGAGAAGGGGTGGGAGAGAGATAGAGAGAAGGGGTGGGAGAGAGATAGAGAGAAGGGGTGGGAGAGAGATAGAGAGAAGGGGTGGGAGAGAGAGAGAGAAGGGGTGATGGAGAGAGAGAGAGAGAGAGAGAAGGGGTGGGAGAGAGATAGAGAGAAGGGGTGGGAGAGAGATAGAGAGAAGGGGTGGGGGAGAGAGAGAGAAGGGGTGATGGAGAGAGAGAGAGAGAGAGAGAGAGAGAGAGAGAGAGAGAGAGAAGGGGTGGGAGAGAGATAGAGAGAAGGGGTGGGAGAGAGATAGAGAGAAGGGGTGGGAGAGAGAGAGAGAAGGGGTGGGAGAGAGAGAGAGAGAGAAGGGGTGGGAGAGAGAGAGAGAGAGAGAGAGAGAGAGAGTCAGAGAGAGAGAAGGGGTGAGGGAGAGAGAGAGAGAAGGGGAGAGAGAGAGAGAGAGAGAGAGAGAAGGGGTGAGGGAGAGAGAGAAGGGGAGAGAGAGGGGGTGCGGGAGAGAGAGAGAGAGAGAAGGGGTGGGAGAGAGAGAGAGAGAAGGGGAGAGAGAGAGAGAAGGGGTGAGGGGGAGAGAGAGAGAGAGAGAGAAGGGGTGGGAGAGAGAGAGAGAGAAGGGGTGGGAGAGAGCGAGAGAGAAGGGGAGAGAGAGAAGGGGTGAGGGAGAGAGAGAGAGAGAGAGAGAGAGAGAGAAGGGGTGGGAGAGAGAGAGAGAAGGGGTGGGAGAGAGAGAAGGGGAGAGAGAGAGAGAGAGAGAGAGAGAGAGAGAGAGAGAGAGAGAAGGGGTGAGGGAGAGAGAGAGAGAGAGAGAGAAGGGGTGGGAGAGAGAGAGAGAGAAGGGGTGAGGGAGAGAGAGAGAGAGAGAGAGAGAGAGAGAGAAGGGGTGGGAGAGAGAGGGGGGTGGGAGAGAGAGGGGGGTGGGAGAGAGAGAGAGAGAGAAGGGGTGGGAGAGAGAGAGAGAGAGAGAGAGAGAAGGGGTGGGAGAGAGAGAGAGAGAGAAGGGGTGAGGGAGAGAGAGAGAGAGAGAAGGGGTGGGAGAGAGAGAGAGAGAGAAGGGGTGAGGGAGAGAGAGAGAGAGAGAGAGAGAGAGAAGGGGTGGGAGAGAGAGGGGGGTGGGAGAGAGAGGGGGGTGGGAGAGAGAGAGAGAGAGAGAGAGAGAGAGAGAGAAGGGGTGGGAGAGAGAGAGAGAGAGAGAGAGAGAGAGAGAAGGGGTGAGAGAGAGAGAGGGGGATGGGAGAGAGAGAGGGATGGAAGAGAGAGAGGGGGGGGGGGTGGTGAGTGAAATTGACCCCCTAAGCTGGCCTGCAGTCCTTTCTGTACCCCCTGTCCCAGCCCCTGTCTGTGGGTAGGTGTGTGTGATGTATGCACCTACCTCCAGACCATCCTTGTCCTCTCTGTCAGCCTTGATGACAGGCACAGCTGGAGAAGTTGGGAGAAGGTGTGCAGGCTCTGGGAGGATGCCACTGCTGCTCAGGTCTTCTCTCACTCCCTCTCGTGCTGTTCCTTCCAGTCAGCCTCCTGCTGCTCCCTGGGGCCACCACTCTCTGTTCTTCTCAGATGATGCTGCTGCTCTCCCTCTCAGATCAGATGCTGTGTCCCTCTCTGGTATGTCAGGGGGCAGCCTCGGAGCTCAGCTGCTTTGGGTCCCAGGAGGCAGACAGAGCAGAAGCGCGGAGGAGGAAGTGAAATCCTCCCGCGCTTTCAGTTCTGAACAGAGGGGGTGCACTGCAGCCGTGATGTCACTGGTTGCTACAAGCCAAGCGGCTGTAGCAACCAGTGAGCACAATGAAAGTCATGGGGAGGTGGTTCTGCATGCCGCAGACAGCGCTACCGCGGCTCAGACTCTGCTGAATTCATAATGACTTTACCCAGTGCTTCATTCCGGGACATTGTATTGTCCCGGAATGAAGGCATCCGGGAACAGGGACACAGATGCCAATTAAGGGACAGTCCCGGGCAATCCGGGACACGTGGGCACCCTAACCCACGGTGACCCACCCACACCAGGGATCCAGCCAGCCACAGCAGGGTGCCAGCCAGCCACCAACAGGTGCCAGCTAGCTACCCACAGGAACCACCCATAGAGGACGCAGGAGCCAGTCAGCCACAGAGGATGCGGGAGCCAGCCACACCTACAGCACCCATAGTTAAGGTTAGAGTAGCGCTACACAGTGCCAATTTTATTTCTACTTATTCAACCTTTTGTGAGAGGTTGGGGCTGGGGTGAGAGTCATGGCACAAAGAGGGGGTCCCATTAGACTGTGTTGTAGTCTCTAATGGGGCCTGGAGGGGACACTTTCTAACAGACTGTCCAAGGGACACTGTTAGAAAAACACCCCCCTCCAAGTCCCATTAGACTCTGTTGTTAACCACTTGCCGTCGCCGCACCGTCATAATACGTCCACAAGGTGGCTCTCCTAGGCGAGAGCACGTAATATGACGTCCTGCCTTTTAGCCGCCACTAGGGGCGCGCGCGCGCTCGCGCCCCCCGCTCGCCCCCGACTCCCGTGCGTGTGCCCGGCGGGCGCGATCGCCGCCGGGCACACGCGATCGCTCGGTACAGAGCAGGGAACGGGAGCTGTGTGTGTAAACACACAGCTCTCGTTCCTGTCAGCAGGGGAAATGCTGATCTTCGGTTCATACAATGTATGAACAGAAGATCAGTGTTTCCCCTAGTGAGGCCACCCCCCCCCCCACAGTAAGAACACACCCAGGCATACTTAACCCCTTCCCCGCCCCCTAGTGTTAACCCCTTCACTGCCAGTGGCATTTTTATAGTAATCTAATGCATTGTTATAGCACTGATCGCTATAAAAATGCCAATGGTCCCAAAAATGTGTCAAAAATGTCCGAAGTGTCCGCCATAATGTCGCAATACCGAAAAAAAAAACGCTGATCGCCGCCATTACTAGTAAAAAAAATATTAATAAAAATGCCATAAAAATACCCCCTATTTTGTAAACGCTATAACTTTTGCGCAAACCAATCAATAAACGCTTATTGCGATTTTTTTTTACGAAAAATATGTAGAAGAATACGTATCGGCCTAAACTGAGGAAAAAAAATGTTTTTTTATATATTTTTGGGGGATATTTATTACAGCAAAAAGTAAAAAATATTCATTTTTTTCAAAATTGTCGTTCTATTTTTGTTTATAGCGCAAAAAATTAAAAACGCAGAGGTGATCAAATACCACCAAAAGAAAGCTCTATTTGTGGGAAAAAAAGGACGCCAATTTTGTTTGGGAGCCACGTCGCACGACCGCGCAATTGTCTGTTAAAGCGACGCAGTCCCGATTTGCAAAAAGTACTCTGGTCTTTGGGCAGCAATATGGTCCGGGGGGTAAGTGGTTAAACAGTGTTTTTTAAAAAAAGTTGTACTTTGTACAAATTGAAGGGGCGGGGCCAGGGGTGGGTCATTGAAGGGCCAGGGATGGGTCATGGGCAGAGCCTGACAGGGGGCCCTTGCTTTATTTGGTCTGGGGGCCCTGGGTGTTGTCAGTCCACCCCTAGGCAGCAAGGCGCGCCAGGGAATTGGGACCCACATGACTGGCTTGGACTGCAAGTTTACTTTACCCCAGGACAGGAGCATCACTTCACACCCCCAGGATCGGAGGAGGCCATGCATGGACCTGCTGAGCTGGCACTGGCAAGGGCAGCTGCCATCACTGAGGTGAGAGACCCTGACACCTGCAGCTGAACCCCACATCCAATCTACCCCCCCCCCCCCAATACACCTTATTTACCTTGCCCCAGGCCAGTGCCCACCCAGTAACCTAAAAAAAAGCCCTCAACACTGTGGGTCCTGCTGGCAGCTGGCCATGGCCAGCAGGACCCACAGGCCATAGACAGCGGCCAGCAGGACCCACAGTTCCATAGCCAGCAGGACCCCCAGTTGCACAGGCAGCTCCCAGCAGGACCCACAGTGTGTGGGTCCTGCTGGGAGCTGACCACGGACCTCTGGGTCCTGCTGGTCACTAGCCTAGGGTGACCAGACATCCCCGGACTGAGGACACTGTCCCTGGACCAAGTCTGTCCCCGTTTTGTCCCCGCGAGATGGTGCAGTGGAAGGGCGCCCAGGGTCTGTGCCCATTGGGCTGCCTCAGAGGGGGAGTGCCATCAGATTTCACAGAGCGGGGATCTCCTGCTTACCTGGCAGCCACTGTCATGCGAAGTCCCGCTTCCTGGACTGGCTCCTATGATAGACAGCACACTGATGACGTCCATCATAGGAGCGGCCACACTGGGTAAGTGGGAGATCTCTGTGTAATCCAGCTGCTCTCCTCTCCAATCCCCATGCACTGAACAGACTGCATTGATGGGTACTGGTGAGGCTGCGCTGATGGGCACTGGTGAGGCTGCGCTGATGGGCACTGGTGAGACTGTGCTGATGGGCACTGGGGATGGTGAACTTCAGTGATTCAAAGGGCCACTTGACTGGACTTTCCCCCCAGGCCTAAGGTTGCCAGCCCTCCCCTGATTGTACTCCTGTGACCCTTAGGAGAAGCCCAGCCTAAAAAGCTCAAGGCAAGGAGGTGAGGATGTGCTAAGGTCGGTGCATGACAACAAAGTATGGAATTGAACCGGATTATAATATTTTGGTTCTCATAGCCTTAGATACACCTTAAAGGCATTGTAAAGGTTTGTGTTTTTTCACCTTAATGCATCATATGGATCTGTGTGTTGTCCCAGGCAGCAGGGGTGGACTGACAACTTATGGGGCCCTCGGGCAATAGGAGATTATGGGGCCCCCAGGCAATAGGAGATTATGGAGCCCCCGGGCAATAGGAGATTATGGGGCCCCCGGGCAATAGGAGATTATGGGGCCCCCCGGGCAATAGGAGATTATGGGGCCCCCCGGGCAATAGGAGATTATGGGGCCCCCCGGGCAATAGGAGATTATGGCCCCAGGCAATAGATTATCGGGCCACACAGTACTGTATATACACACACAGTATACATACACACACTGAGAAGGCACTAGAGAGGAGGGGCAGCTATAATCTTGGGATTTTTAGACCAAAAGGATGTCGGTAAGGGACATTTCAGGGACAGATGTAAAAAAACACAGATTTTTACCTACCTGGTTTTACTGAGGCTGGCAAACCTGATGGGGACCCCTTGTGGCATGGGGCCCTAGGGAGGAGGGTTAGCAGGCAAGGCAAAGCTAGGGGGTGATTGGGCTACGCACTTGGAGCCACTGCTCCTTCTATTGGCCTGATCAGGCGCGTAGCCCAATCAGCCCCTTGCTTTGCCTTGCCTGCTGACTCTCCTCCTGGAAGTGTTCCCCGGAAGTAATCAGGTGAACTGTGATGTCACGTGTGCTCCACGTGTAAATTTTCCTGAAAATTTTAGTTTGACAAACAGAAAATATATAATATTTGGGTGTTCTAAGTAAATTCTAGCACACCTTTCATAACAACCTTTCATACTAGAGGCGTTTTAGCGCTATAAATAGCGCATGCAAAGCGCCTAAAAAACGCCTCTCATGCAACCCCAATGTGAAAGCCCGAGTGCTTTCACACTGGGATGGTGCACTTGCAGCACGTTAGAAAAAGTCCTGCAATCAGCGTTTTTGGGGCGGTGGAGGAGTGGTGTATACACCGTCCTTCTACCGCCCCTGCCCATTTAAATGAATGGGCAGTGCTGCCAAAGCGCCTGCAAAGCGCTTTGGCAGCGGCGCTTTTAACCCTTTCTTCCCCCGCTAGCAGGGGTTAAAAGCGCCCCGCTAGCAGCTGAAAAGCGCTGCTAAAACAACGATGAAGTGCCGCTAAAACTATCGGCGCTTTACCGCTGACGTGGCCTGCTCTCAGTGTGAAAGGGGTCTTCATTTCCCCAGTAGGCAAGTTGTTAAAGAGGCTGCTAGCAGGTTTTTCGGTGAGCTCAGTACCTTTAGCAGGGGAGACGGTTAGGGCTAAAATCCATATCATAAAAGATCTACATTATGTACATACGAGCTTGTTTGTGCACTGAGCCAGGCAATCAGGAACAACTGAATGGCCATAGATACACTGACTTACTACAGGCTCATTGTTCAGGTTTAGTAATGTTTTGTTGAACAGCGCTCCCTAGTGGATGTATGGCATAATCATAGGAGCGAATCTCAGGAATGAACCACGCTCACAATGTATATTAAAAAACAATTTTAATTTAAAGCGGTTGTATACCCTGTAAATTATTATTATTTTTTTTACACCTGTAAAGGAAAAGCCATAATGAGCTGGTATGCACCGCATACTAGCTCATTATGAAATACTTACCTTAAAACGAGGTGAAGAGAACTTACCTGGTCCACGCCGAGCAAGATGTCATCTTGCTCCGGCGTGTCTTCCGGGTATCGCCGCTCCGGCGCTGTGATTGGCTGGAGCGGCAATGATGTCACTCTCGCGCATGCGCATGGGAGACTTCAATTCGGCAAGGTCCGGCGGCTGCCGGTCCTTTAGCCAAGGATCCCCGCTGTGCATGCGCCGCTGCAATCAGCGGCGCATTGCGGGGGGAATATCTCCTAAACCGTACAGGTTTAGGAGATATTCTTTATACTTACAGGTAAGCCTTATTATAGGCTTACCTGTAGGTAAAAGTCAAAAAGTGGGGTATACAACCACTTTAAAGTATCGTTTAGCCGTGGAATTCACCGCGGCTTCCAGGTAGGGAATCCCGCGGGAGTGGGCGTTCATATTGTCATGCCAATTGATTGACATGCTAAACGACAGCGCACACAGACGGCTCTATTCGGCGCCTGCGCACCGGCGCCGAATAGAGCCGACCTGAGCTTCTTTCGGGAAGTCGTGTGCGCCGTCGTTTAGCATGTCAATCAATTGACATGACAATAGGAACGCCCACTCCCGTGGAATTCCCTACCCGGAAGCCGCGGTGAATTCCACGGCTAAACGATATCTACGGCAAAAAAAATATAAAGGTCAGTGTCATTTTATATGCAGCACGGTGCTGGATGTAGTGTTAGAAATTTTTTATAGGGTGAACCTCCACTTTAAGATAAATATAAAAAAAGAGATAAAAAGAGCATTACTGTCTCACAACCTGCATAGCCTTTATCATACATGTAGCGCCCTGCTCTTGTTGAGTAGGCGCTATTTTGTAAATTTAGTTATCTGAGCTGTAGTTTAGCTCAGATTTTCATGCAAAAATATGGGTCTCTGTTCCAGCTCGGCTGTGTTGCGCATCTTCCACCTGACTGTGGGTGTCGCTCTCACCAGGGGTCAAGGTTGGAATTGCAATGGGCTGGGTGTATTGGGTGCCTCTTGCCCAGGAAACAGTTCAGTGGTGTGGTCCCCGCCGCTGTGCATTCTGGGGAGGGGTACTTAAGGGGCAGACGCCGATCTGGTGGGGTCTTTCGATCCTGATCTGGTGGCCCTCCTGGCCTCAGGGATGTATTAGTAACTTTTTTGGTCTCGGGCAGTGGCGGCTGGTGCTCAAAATTTTTGGGGGGGCGCTAACGAAGAATTCGCACCACTGTGCCATGCCATCAAACGCAGCCACTGTGCCATCAATTGTCACCACTGTACCATGCCATCAAACGCAGCCACTGTGCCATCAATTGTCACCACTGTACCATGCCATCAAATGCAGCCACTGTGCCATGCCATCAATTGTGGTCACTGTGCCATCAATTGTCACCACTGTGCCATGCCATGAAATGCAGCCACTGTGCCATGCCATCAAATGCAGCCACTGTTCCATGCCATCAATTGTGGTCACTGTGCCATCAATTGTCACCACTGTGCCATGCCAAACGCAGCCACTGTGCCAATTGTCACCACTGAGCCCATTCATGCCGCTGTGCCAATTGTACCCACTGTTTCACTGTCCAGTCATCCATCCACCTCAGAGCTTTATATTATAACCTGCTGGGACTTGTAGTTCTCCATCGTCTCCTGGGGCTCAGGTGCATGCAATCCACCATCTTTGTCCAGTTTTTCTCACTGCTGGGACTTGTAGTCCCATAGATGGTGGATTGCATGCACCTGAGCCCCAGGAGAAGATGAACTACAAGTCCCAGCAGGTTATACATACAATAAGGCTCTGAGGTGGATGGGTGTGGATGGCATGCACCTGAGCCCAGGAGAAGATGGGGAACTACAAGTCCCAGCAGGTTATAATATAAGACACCCATCCACCTAGGAGCCTTATATTATAACCTGCTGGGACTTGTAGTTCCCCATCTTCTCCTGGGCTCAGGTGCATGCCATCCACCTCAGAGCCTTATTGTATGTATAACCTGCTGGGACTTGTAGTTCTCCAATCTCCATCTTCTCCATTAGCCCCAGGAGAAGATGGAGAACTAAAAGTCCCAGCAGTCTAACTACAATAAAAGGCTCCGAGGTGGATGGGTGGGGATCAGGCAGTGAATGTGCATTTTAAAAAAACAATAATAGGGGGTGCTTCCTGATGGCAGACATTTAAAAAAAGTTTTCAACCAGCGGGAGGGGGGGGGGGGGGTGCTTCCTGACGGCATGTTGAAGTCTCAATAAGCGGGTGGGGAGGTGTGCCGGCCGCCGATGCTGTTGCTGCTGCCGCCGAAGCACAGAACAGTACAAACTGGGGTGAGGGGAAGACATGGAATGCAGCTTACCTGTTCCACGAACGGGCGCACTGAGCTGGATAGTGCCGACGTCACTTCCTGTTTGTCCAGTGACGTCGGAACTAGCACAGAGACGGGCGGGTGCACATAGAAAGTGTATGCACCCGCCCGCCAATGACAATACTACTGTCCATCGCGCCGGAAGCATATGGCGCGCTGGGAAGCGCCACAATGGCATATTTTGGCTGCCAATGTAGCGCCACGTCTGCAATCCCGTGATTGCACAGACGTGGCGCTACTCCTACCGCACTGTGCCCAGCGCCCGGCGCGCGGACACAGTGCACATAAGGACCTTTTTAGGATTTTTTTTTTTTTAAAGGCACAGGTTTAAATAATTTTTTTTTTTTTTTCTGACTGGGGAGGGGGGGCGGCGCCCGGGCGCCCCCTATGGACGGGCCGCCACTGGTCTCGGGGCCTACTGGTCCAGGGATGGTCCTGTGCTGCCTCTGCAGGAAGGAGCCGAATAATTATGGATTCAATTAGAGAATGCGTCCTGACCAACGTACCTCACCGTGCGGCCGGCTCGGCTGAAAGATCCTAGCACCATGAGCTGTGTAATCTTTTTTGGAACTTTGCAAAGTGTTTGTGTAGTTACCTGGTCCTGTGGCAGAGGACCGCGTAACGACTCGACAGTATTCATCAAGTCTGTGCCAGAGACTTAACCCCTTAACGCCCGCCGCACGCCTATATACATCCGCAAAATGGCACGGACAGGCAGATGGGCGTATATATACGTCCCTGCCTTCTAGCGGGTGGGGGGTCCGATCAAGACCCCCCCCCCCTGCTGCGTGCGGCGGGCGGATTCCCTCGGGGAGCGATCAGGGACGACGGCGCGGCTATACGTTTATAGCCGCTCCGTCGCGATCGCTCCCCGGAGCTGAAGAACGGGGAGAGCCGTATGTAAACACGGCTTCCCCGTGCTTCACTGTGACGGCGTATCGGTCGAGTGATCCTTTTTATAAGGGAGACTCGATCGATGACGTCAGTCCTACAGCCACACCCCCCTACAGTTGTAAACACACACTAGGTGAACCCTAACTCCTACAGCGCCCCCTGTGGTTAACTCCCAAACTGCAACTGTCATTTTCACAATAAACAATGCAATTTAAATGCACTTTTTATGCTGTGAAAATGACAATGGTCCCAAAAATGTGTCAAAATTGTCCGAAGTGTCCGCCATAATGTCGCAGTCACGAAAAAAATCGCTGATCGCCGCCAATAGTAGTAAAAAAAAAAAAAATAATAAAAATGCAATAAAACTATCCCCTATTTTGTAAACGCTATAAATTTTGCGCAAACCAATTGATAATGCTTATTGCGATTTTTTTTACCAAAAATAGGTAGAAGAATACGTATCGGCCTAAACTGAGGAAAATTTTTTTTTTTATATATGTTTTTGGGGGATATTTATTACAGCAAAAAGTAAAAAATATTGCATTTTTTTCAAAATTGTCGCTCTATTTTTGTTTATAGCGCAAAAAATAAAAACCGCAGAGGTGATCAAATACCACCAAAAGAAAGCTCTATTTGTGGGGAAAAAAGGACGCCAATTTTGTTTGGTAGCCACATCGCACGACCGCGCAATTGTCTGTTAAAGCAACGCAGTGCCGAATCGCAAAACCTGGCCTGGGTATTTAGCTGCCTAAAGGTCCGGGGCTTAAGTGGTTAAGGGAGCTTTGCACCAGCTGCTAGGCCAGCGAGAGAGGCCTATCCGGTGGTTGCCAAATCCAGTGTGGGACAGTTGCCCTCTCGATCCAAGAATATACCCGCAATCCGCAAAGCCAGGTACCTGAATCTTCCCTAACCCTCTGTCCCTCGAAAGGAACTTGTTAAGAAAACGTTTGAAGAAAAGGAAACCAAGTGTTGGTGTGGACATTTGTAACTCTTCAAGAAGGACCCCTAGGACAACCATGGTGAACAGTAAGGTAATGGCAGACCCAAATCTAAACCAGCAGCTCCTTTGTGGGTAGTGCTACATACACTATATCACATCCAGTGATAGTACATAGACAGGGATGGACTGGCCATTGGGACTACAGGGAGTTTCCCGGTGGGCCGATGGCTCAGTGGGCCGGCTTCAGTGACAGCGGAATGCCGCGTCCCTCCGCTCCTCTGTCTCTTCCTCCCTGCAGCGCTCACCTGGGGGAACAAAGAAGCAGGGGCAGGACCAGAGGAGCAGGGACGACTACAGAGGAGCATGGGGGGGATGGGACAGACAGCTGACTCAACAGCTATGGCCTGGGAGTTTCTCACTTCTGCCTAATCTTGTCCCATAAGGGGGGCACCAAACTGATTCTTTGCCCCGGGAGAAATAATGTCTAGCTTTCTCACTGGTACTGCCTATAAGAGTACAAGTACCAGCCATTCTACTCTAATAAGGTAGAATGGCTAGTGAGGGGAGAGAGGGGGCTTGGGTGACCGGGGGGGGGGGGGGCGGGAGTTGCCAGGCCGCCATGGGAGAGACCTGTCAAAGTGGGCCAGTCTGGATGAAGTCCAGGGCCAAATTTCTGTCCCAGTCCAGCCCTGTACATAGATAAATGTAAATGAGAATGTTACAATATAAACAATTGAGAATAGATCGTAGTCATAATGTATTGTTTCAAATGTGAATTCTCAATGAGTTTTGCGGTAAAGTTTCACCAGGAGTAGTTTTGGTGCTGATAATGTGAAAAATGCAGTATAAGTGGGGAGTTTGGGACTTTTACATGTGCCTCCTTCCCGGTTTCAATGAGACGAATTTCCCCTTTTTTTTGTGTCTCATAAACATATAAATCAACATGTACAATGAAATATACAGATCATTATACAAAACTCAACATACCACTATTACTCAAGCCCTGTACACACGATCGGATATCTGATGGAATCTAATCCGATGGATTTTTTCATCAGATATCCGATAAAGCTGACTTTCATCAATCTTGCCTACACACCATCAGTCAAAAATCTGAACGTGTCCAACGCAGTGACGTAAAACACTACGACGTGCTGAGAAAAATGAAGTTCAATGCTTCCGAGCATGCGTCGACTTGATTCTGAGCATGTGTGGATTTTTGACCGATGGACTTCTACAAAGACAATAATTTTTTTCTATTGTTTTTTTATCCATAGGAAAATTTTAAAACATGTTCTATTTTTTTTCACCAATGGAAAACAAACCGATGGGGCCCACACACGATCGGTTTGTCCGATTAAAACGGTCCATCGGTCTGTTTTCATCAGACAAACCGATCGTGTGTACAGGGCTTAACAGCTGATGTGTATACATGGGGCAACAGTGTGCTGACATGGGAGAAAGTAATTTCCGCTCCTCCCGCCCTCACTGGAAATGTGCAACGAGACCTGGGGGTGCATGTTTAGATGACACATCCACCCGCTGCCGCTTCTGGCATTTCTGTGAGCGGAAGTGGGTGTGGGGGGGTGAACTAGGCGCCATATAAATGAAGTGTAACTCCAAGTTAACAGTGGACATGGGGAATGCCTTCCCCGCCAGTGGAGACTGTTGTGTTAAGATCAGTTCAGAAGGTATGTGGTTATTTTGTCTCCTTGGGAGATGTACTCGATAGCCAAATGCAGTGTTATTCTCTTGCAGTCCCATTTGTTCTTAATTTTATGTTAAACTGTCCAATCAGCAGAGAGCTGTTGGAGGAATCTGCCCCTCCCCTCTCCACCCTGCCCCCAGTCCACATGCCAGGAACACAAATACAAAACATCTATTCCATAATACATTTCTCCTAAAGCAGACAGACACAAAAGAACAATGGGACACAGCCACACCCCAAACAATCCCAGCAAACAGTATACAACAGCATGAGACCACACACAATATATACATATATACAACATTCCAGTGTGGCTGTACAGTGAGTCCAACTAGCACAGATCAGACTGGGGTTCTCCGTCACTCTGTGTCCATTAGGGATTTACACATAGAAGGGGCCGGTGGAGCTGGACACAGATTTTCCAGAGCTCTCCAAGGTAAGCTGGGGTTCACAAGCCCCCCACCTAAAGTGACTCCCGTCACAGGTCATGTTGTAGATGGGGAGGGTCTGGGGGGGTGTATAGATTTGGGTCATGTTGTAGATGGGGAGGGTCTGGGGGGGGCGGGGTGTATAGATTTTGGTCATGTTGCAGATTGTGGAGGGAGGGTCTGGGGGTTGTATAGATTGGGTCATGTTGTAGATGATGGAGAGAAGGTCTGGGGGTATAGATTTTGGTCATGTTGTAGATTGGTGGCGGAAAGGTCTGGGGGTGTATATATTGGGTCATGTTGTAGATGATGGAGAGAAGGTCTGGGTGGGGGGGGGGTGTATAGATTGGGTCATGTTGTAGATGATGGAGAGAAGGTCTGGGTGGGGGGGGGGGGTGTATAGATTGGGTCATGTTGTAGATGATGGAGGGAAGGTCTGGGTGGGGGTGTATAGATTGGGTCATGTTGTAGATGATGGAGGGAAGGTCTGGAGGGTGTATAGATTGGGTCATGTTGTAGATGATGGAGAGAAGGTCTGGGTGGGGGGGGGGGGTGTATAGATTGGGTCATGTTGTAGATGATGGAGAGAAGGTCTGGGTGGGGGGGGGGTGTATAGATTGGGTCATGTTGTAGATGATGGAGGGAAGGTCTGGAGGGTGTATAGATTGGGTCATGTTGTAGATGTTGGAGAGAAGGTCTGGGTGGGGGGGGGGGTGTATAGATTGGGTCATGTTGTAGATGATGGAGAGAAGGTCTGGGTGGGGGGGGGTGTATAGATTGGGTCATGTTGTAGATGATGGAGGGAAGGTCTGGAGGGTGTATAGATTTGGGTCATGTTGTAGATGATGGAGAGAAGGTCTGGGTGGGGGGGGGGGTGTATAGATTGGGTCATGTTGTAGATGATGGAGAGAAGGTCTGGGTGGGGGGGGGGGTGTATAGATTGGGTCATGTTGTAGATGATGGAGGGAAGGTCTGGAGGGTGTATAGATTTGGGTCATGTTGTAGATGATGGAGAGAAGGTCTGGGTGGGGGGGGGGGGTGTATAGATTGGGTCATGTTGTAGATGATGGAGGGAAGGTCTGGAGGGTGTATAGATTTGGGTTATGTTGTAGATGGTAGTGGGATGATCAGGGGGTGTATACATTTGGGTCACTCTGTAGACACCATGGCCCGGATTCAGAAAGAATTTACGTCGGCGTATCTATTGATACGCCACGTAAATTCTAAGCTGCGCCGGCGTTTTTTGTTTCTGTATTCAGAAAGCAAGATACGCCAGAATTTTACTAAGATACGACCGGCGTAAGTCTCTTACACCGTCGTATCTTAGGCTGAATATTTACACTGGCCGCTAGGTGGCGCTTCCGTAGATTTCCGCGTTGAATATGCAAATTAGGTAGATACGCCGATTCAGAAACGTACGTCCGCCCGGCGCTTTTTCTTACGTCGTTTACGTAAGGCTTTTTCCGGCGTAAAGTTACCCCTCATAAAGCAGGGGTAAGTCATGTTAAGTATGGACGTCGGAAACGACGAACAGCGTCGTATTTTACGTCGTTTGCGTAAGTCGTTCGCGAATAGGGCTCACGTCGAAAGCATTGACAGTTTGCGGCGTAATTTGGAGCATGCGCACTTGGAAACGTTCACGGACGGCGCATGCGTCGTTCGAAAATAGCGTCAATTACGCGGGGTCATGAGAGTTTTACATAAAACACGCCCACTACTAGCCACATTTGAATTTGGCGGACTTACGACGACACATTTACACTACGCCGCCGTAACTTAGGGCGCAAGTTCTTTCTGAATACGGAACTTGCGCCCTAAGTTACGGCGGCTTAGTGTATCTGAGATACGCTACGCCCGCCAAAAGATACGTAAATGTATCTGAATCCGGGCCACGTCAATAGCATCTACTCCAGATGAAGTAAATCAGTATTCACAAAACATGTAGGGCCAGATTCCCGTACATCCTGCGGCGGCGTCGCGTAAGCTATTTACACTACGCCGCCACTACTTACAGGAGCAAGTGCCGTATTCTCCAAGCACTTGCTCTGTAATTTGCGGCGGCGTAGTGTAAATGGGCCGGCGTATGGCCGCGTAATTCAAAGGGGGCGGCTTGTATTCAAATTAAGCGCGCCCCCGCACCGATCGAACTGCGCATGCGCCGGGCGGAAAAAATAGCCCAGTGCGCATGCTCCAGCTCACGACGGAAAACGTCAATGACGCCGACGTGAGCGTCATTGACGTAAAGCCGTATTCGCGGACGACTTAGTAAAACGACGTAACCGATGGAAAAAGACGACGCTGACCTGACGCCATACTTAACATGGCATACGGCGGACTGGCGTAAGGTTACCCCTCATATAGCAGGGGTAACCTTATGCTTACGGAAACTACGTAAACGACGACTACGCGGCGCAAATTTGTTCGGGAATCGGGGTATCAGGCTCATTTGCATAGTCAAATGAGAACTGAACGTAAACGCCACCTAGCGGCCGGCGTCGCATTACATCTAAGATCCGACGGTGTAAGTGACTTACACCTGTCGGATCTAGGCCGTATCTATGCGAAAATGATTCTATGAATCACTCGCATAGATACCCGGGGCCAAAAACAGAGATACGACGGAGTTTCCTGAGATACTCCGTCGTAACTCTTTTGAGAATCTGGCCCGTAGAGATTTATGATACACCTTTATTTCTGGGTTTATTTGGTACTTTGTGGAAGTTTGTAAACAAGATTGAAACCAGACTATGAACTGTTCATAGTAAATCAGTTTGTTGTTTTTAACTGTGAAGACATTTCAGGTCCCTTTCACACGGGACGGATCCGCTCAACGGAGTCCGCCAGCTCAGCGGGAGATCGATCCGTTGATCAATGCTGAGCCGTCGGAAGACAGGTCTGTCTCTGCACACTGAGTGGGGAGGCATCTGTCAGAGCCCCGCTAATTTCTATGGGGAGATCGGACGAAAACAGACAGCATGTCCGTTTTCATCAGATCTAATCCAATCCGCCAGACGGATACCATACGTCTGTTTTTAGCGGATCGGATGGCAGATGGGTGTCAGCGGACACATCTCTGCTGACAACTGCCTGCCCGGAGGAGTCAATGGGTGGCCCGCCTGAAAAATGGACAGGCGGATTTGAGCGGGCTTATCGTGTGAAAAGGGCCTTATTGTGTTGTTGTTTACAATACAAAACAATTATGAATTATGTTTATTTTTATTTTATACCCTAAAAAAATCCCGTGGGCATTTACAAATATTTTTTATTATGTAATTCGTTTTTTGTTCTCTTTTTTTTTTTCTAGCTAGTTGGTAAGTGTGCTGAGAAATACTTACCCTGTGCAAAGCCCCTCCATGTGCTGCTTAAAGGATCACTAAAGGAATTTTTTTTTTTAGCTAAATAGCTTCCTTTACCTTACTGCAGTACTGGTTTCATGTCCTTATTGTTCGTTTTTGCTTTGAAGTAGCTGTAATTCTGCTGTGATCTCCACACTTCCTGGTTGCCTGTTTCCTTATAACCATGGTACTAGGAGATTTTCACGGTGGTCTAAGCTGTCATTACTGTGTGTCTAAAACTCCTCAGAACCAATCAGATTCATTTTAAAAACAAAACACTGCCCTGGATTTGTTTGTTTTTGTTCTGTGAGTCTTCCCGACTCACCTCTCACCCGGAACTTCATGTATGTACCTTTAAAACCAAAAGTGAAACTAGAGGCACATTATATGATAGATTAAATTCAATTTTTAATCATTTTTAAAAGGAATCAGTTAACTTTTATGTCTCTATACCCAATAAACAATCATTTCAGCAAAACATTTTTTTTCCTTTAGTGACCCTTTAAGTGGGGTGCACACTATGAGAAAATCTGAAAACAATTCCGTACAAGGCATGATCGATTCATTTTCGTATTGTGTGTACACAACTTTCGACATCCAATTAAGACTTTCCGAAAGCACAAACTTCCAAAAAATTTCCGGTACGTGAACAGAACTAGGTTGGACTTGATGGACTTGTGTGTTTTTTCAACCTCACCTACTATGTAACGGTGTAACTAATGATTTTTGTTTCATTTGTATGGTTCAGAAACAAATATCAAAAGAAAATCCTTTTTTCATTTGAGAATTTTCATACAATTAGTAACACCCTCAGTTTTGACCTGCTGTGAAACATCGAGGAAAACCAGATGATTGTTCATCTGATTTTCTTATAGTGTGTACTGTAGGATGACCAGATGTCCCCGTGCAGAATTAAAAATAATGGGCCAGATTCACGTACAAGAGCGCCGGTGTAACGTAACCCGTTTACGATACACCGCCGCAAGTTTCCAGTTTTAGTGCCCGATCCACAAAGCACTTACCTGGAAACTTGCGGCGGTGTATCGTAAAGACGTCCGGCGCAAGGCGGGCCAATTCAAATTTGCATGTGCCATTTAAATTAGGCGCGCTCCCGCGCCGAACCTACTGCGCATGCTCCATTTCGCAATTCCCGTCGTGCTTTGCGCGCAGTGACGTCATTTTTTTTTGAACGGCGACGAGCGTAGCGTAATTCCTTATTCCCGGACGGCTTACGCCAACGACGTTCATTTTTAAATTTCGACTCGGGAACGACGGCCATACTTTATACAGCAATACGATTGCTGTGTAAAGTTAGGGCACCTAAAACGACGACTAACTTTGCGACGGAAAACTATACTAGCGGCGACTTAGCGATAGCGAAAATCCGTCGTGGATCGCCGTAACTCCTAATTTGCATACCCGACGCTGGTTTACGACGCAAACTCCCCCCAGCGGCGGCCGCGGTACTGCATCCTAAGATCCGACAGTGTAAAACAATTACACCTGTCGGATCTTAGGGATATCTATGCGTAACTGATTCTATGAATCAGTCGCATAGATAGAAACAGAGATACGACGGCGTATCAGGAGATACGCCGTCGTATCTCTTTTGTGAATCTGGCCCAAAGATTCTGAATTAAACCCCCCCCCCCCACTCCGCCGCTTCTACTAGCTTAGGGTGTCATTTTTTCCATTATCTGTGCCCCTTTCTGATGATCATGTGCTGGTCAGTTTTAGGCGCATGCCCATTCAGCTCCGCTCGCATGTTCTTCTGCCTTGGCTCAAGTGTTGGCCAGCCGCCTGCCTGCTTATCTCCTTGCCTTCCCTGGTGGAGTGATCTCCCTCTGCTCCCCACCCAGTAGTAGCCAGGGCCTGGGGAGTGAGACTTGACAGGCTATGAAGAGGCGGCGATGGGCAGAGAGTCTCTGATTGCCGCCATTACTAGTAAAAAAATATATATGTCCCCGGATTTCATTTTAAAAATATGGTCACCTTAGTGTACTGGGCATTACGGCCATTTTTGTTTAGCTTGGTTTTCTCAAATTTCTTGGAATTGCTGAATGAAATAACTTTGTTTTGCCGGTAGATGGCAGTAGCACAACACAGATATCTACAAACTTCCAAATTCTTTTAAAGCCAGGATTCACAATAATAAGCAAATACAGTAAAATCTTGGATTGCGAACATAATTCGTTCCAGAAACATGCTTGTGCCAAAGCACTTGTATACCAAAGCAAATTTTCACGTAATACATAATGATTCCTTCGTTCCACAACCATTTATTCATAGGTCCTTCAGTTTATAGTCCGTATAAAAAGGTTATAGCAACGTGACCAGGTTGTGTAACCATAAAATGTCTATCCACAAATGGAAGCCTCCACAGGGGATTAGAAACAAAATCCAGCAGGAGCTACAGAGTATAAAAGAGAAGAGAGGCGCCTCTAAGTGTAGTAATATGTTGCTAAATGTTGTACCTTCATTAAATGTAACCATATTGCTACACTAATGCCCCGTACACACGATTGGAATTTCCGTCGGATATTCAGATGGGTCTTTACGACGAAATTCCGCTCAAGCTGTCTTGCATACACACGGACACACCAAATTCTGAGCGTCGAAAACGCTGTGACGGACAACACTACGACAAGCCTAAAATAATGAAGTTCAATGCTTCCGAGCATGCATCGAATTGTTTCCGAGCATGCGTGGTTTTTATCTCTGTCGGAATACCATACAAACGGAATTTCTTTCTAAGTCCGTCGGAATTTCCGACGGAAAAAGTCCGATAGAGCATACACTTGGTCTGAATATCCGATAAAAAAATTCCGTCTGACTTTTTCCATCGTGTGTACGCGGCATTAGAGGCGCCTCTCTTCTATTTTATACTTATTTGTGACATGATGCTACTCTTATATCAAGACATCGCTTGTATATCAAGTCAAAATTTATGAAAAAATTTAGCTTGTCTTGCAAAGCGCTCTTAAACCAAGTTATTCTCAAACCAAGGTTTTACTGTACACCAATGGTTGTACAGAAAAAAAATCTATAAAAAACACTCTTACAAAAAAGTGTTAAAAAAAAAGTAAGAAAATTCCCAGACACTTTAACCGGACCTTTAGGCAGCTAAATGCCCAGGCCAGGTTTTGCGATTCGGCACTGCGTCGCTTTAACAGACAATTGCGCGGTCGTGCGACGTGGCTCCCAAACAAAATTGGCGTCCTTTTTTCCCCACAAATAGAGCTTTCTTTTGGTGGTATTTGATCACCTCTGCGGTTTTTATTTTTTGCGCTATAAACAAAAATAGAGCGTCAATTTTGAAAAAAATGCAATATTTTTTACTTTTTGCTGTAATAAATATCCCCCAAAAACATATATAATTTTTTTTCCCTCAGTTTAGGCCGATACGTATTCTTCTACCTATTTTTGGTAAAAAAAATCGCAACAAGCGTTTATCGATTGGTTTGCGCAAAATTTATAGCGTTTACAAAATAGGGGATAGTTTTATTGCATTTTTATAATTTTTTTTTTTTTTACTACTAATCAGCGATTTTTTTCGTGATTGCGACATTATGGCGGATACTTCGGACAATTTTGACACATTTTTGGGACCATTGTCATTTTCACAGCAAAAAATGCATTTAAATTGCATTCTTTATTGTGACAGTTGCAGTTTGGGAGTTAACCACAGGGGGCGCTGAACGTGTTAGGCTTCACCTAGTGTGTGTTTACAACAGTAGGGGGGTGTGGCTGTAGGTCTGATGTCATCGATTGTGTCTCCCCTATAAAGGGGATGACACGATCGATGCGCCGCCACAGTGAAGCACGGGGAAGCCGTGTTTGCATACGGCTCTCCCCGTTCTTAAGCTCCGGGGAGCGATCGCGACTGAGCGGCTATAAACGAATAGCCGCGCCGTTGTCCCGGATCGCTCCCCGAGGTAAGCCGCCCGCCGCACGCAGCAGAGGGGGTCCCGATCAGACCCCCGACCCGCGGAAAGGCAAGGACGTATATATACGCCCATCTGCCTGTCCGTGCCATTTTGCGGACGTAAATAGTCGTGCGGCGGGCATTAAGTGGTTAAAATCACGCTGCCAACAATCACACCTGTACCAAGGTTTCAGTTACACTTTAGGCCCCATGTACACTGCTGCTGCTAAACTGATGAGACCCCAAAAGAAAAGAGCGGGCAAAGAGGACTATTCCGGTACAGGGTAAGAAGATGAACTAAGAGAGGAGCAGATATATCAAAAATAGGTACATTTATTATTATAATAACAAAAAAATTAAAACATCAAACACTAAAGACAATTAAAACAATACACATATCGTGACAACCGATCAGATCACCGAAATTGCAGTCCCCAAATGGGGAATCCAGGTGAGTGTTGGATTCACGGTACGAGGAGTCTCTCTACTAGTTTCGTGACATTGCATCGCTTCATCAGGAGAAGTTCTGAAAGTTGATATACAAACACAAAACATAAACAGGTTGAAACACATATAGTCGAGTTCATGTATGTCAACCTACCAACAAGAACAGGCATATACAATAATACATATTGGGGACTGGGAACTGTTTGGCGACATTTATTTTTTTGATATTACCGTGTTTCCCCGTAAATAAGCCCGGGTCTTATATTAATTTTGGCAACAAAAGACATAGTAGGGCTTATTTTCGGGGTAGGTCTTACCATGTAATGTGCTGTCTTCTCTCCCCCTCTCCCTCCCTGCCTGTCAGGAATCCCCAGTGTGAACTGAGTTAAATGCTTGTAAAATCCTATAATCCACTCTATTACAGTATTATATAATGTACAATGTGTGTGTTTCTGTAATATAATTGTGCCAAATACCTTCTTTATAGCGCCGCTCTACACTTCTGTGACCCGCCGGAGCTCTCGTCCCCGCATTTATATTACAGAAACACACACATTGTACATTATATAATACTGTAATAGAGTGGATTATAGGATTTTAAAAGCATTTTAAACTAGGTCTTATTTTCGGGGTAGGGCTTATATTGCAGCCCTCCTGAAAAATAACACTAGGTCTTATTTTGGGGGTAGGTCTTACTTTCGGGGAAACAGGGTATATTAATAAATGTACCTATTTTTGATATATCTGCTCCTCTCTGAGTTCATGTACCGGAATATTCCTCTTAGCCCGCGCTTTTCTTTTGGGGTCTCTTGGGTTCTTGGGGTTCCCTGAGCCCTTTCGCTATCCTTCTGTGAACAGTAGATGGTTATACCTGGGTCCCACTGGTTTCTACCAGTTCTGTGCTGATGGCACTGCTGGACATCTTCCGATGTCGAAGGGAAGCAAGCATGATGTTTCTTTCATCTGCTGGATGAAGTTTTCTTGGCCGACCACTGCGGGTCTACGGTCCTCAACATTGCCTGTTTCTTCTTGATTCTTTAAAAAAGCTTGAATAGCACGCCTTGAGATCCAAGTCTGCTCTAAAATCTTTGCTTGGGAGAGATCTTACTGATGCAGTATACCTACCTTGTGTCTTGTTGTGTGCTCAGTCTTGCCAAGGTGTATGACTTGTGGCATGAAACGGTTTTCCACAAGCTCACCTTAGTAGCAGAGTTTGGCTGTTCCTCACCCAGTGTTAAGCCTCCTACACAGCTGTTTCTGTTTCAGTTAATGACTGCATTTCAACCTATACATGAAACTTATGATTATTAGCACCTACTTGGTATAATTGATTATTCATACACCTGACTATAATCCTACAAAATCCCTGACTTTGTGCAAGTGAACAAAGTGTGCAAGAATTGATGATGGTTTGAAGCCAAAGAGTAGTCCCAGCAAATGATTTAGATTTTTCATTGATAAAAATAAACAATTAAAATATATATTTTTGAAAGCATCCTTACTTAAGAGCCAGTTCACACAGGGGCAGCACGACTTTGGGGGCAACTCGGCAAGGCGATCTCAAGACGACTTGAGAGGCGACTTGCAAAATGACTTCTGTATTGGAGTCAATGCAAGTCGCCCGAGTCGCCCCCCAAAGTCATACAAGAACCTTTTTCTAAGTCGGAGTGACTTGCGTCGCTCCTATTAGAACGGTTCTATTGAATAGAGCGGAGCGTGACTTGTCAGGCGGCTGAGTCGCCTGACGAGTCGTCCCTGTGTGAACCGGCTCTTACAGCATTTCTTTACACCTCTCTAAAACATTTGCACAGTACTGTAGATGATAGTACTGTTTGCAGCAGTCTAATGATATCAGTTTAGTTCAGTGACTGCATTTCACTGATAAACGGAAAAATCATTTTTGAAAAATTATACTGTTGCTGTACATTGTGCGTGTCAACAATCTGTTAATGCAGACTAGTAAAGTTACTGAAAGATCTACCGTATTTATCGGCGTATACCGCGCACTTTTTTGCCCTGAAAATCAGGGCAAAATCGTGGGTGCGCGATATACACCGATACCCGCTTTACCGCGCCAAGTTTGAATACTGCGCCGGCATATACCGAGCGCAGTACACTCGTGTATAGTCGGGCAGTCTCGGCTCCTCCCGCGCTCACGTCCTGGACGTACAGGACGTGAGCGCGATAGTAGCCAAGCCTGCCCGAGTGTACTGCGCTCGGTATATGCCGGCGCAGTATTCAAACTCGGCGCGGGAAAGCGGGAAACGAGCGAGGAGGACACCACAGAAGGACGCCGGACCCGACGAAGAGGACACCCGAAGGCGCAGACGGACGCCGGACCCGACGAGGCCGCCGATGGACGCCGCGCAAGACACCAAAACTGTAAGTACAAAATCCTTTTTTCCACAGGAATTTCTGGCCAACTTTAGGGGTGCGCGCTATACACGGGAGCGCGCTATACCCCAATAAATACGGTACTTTAATGCATTGATAATAGTAATGATACATATATGAAATATTTGTACCCTTCAAATTTTACCTCCGTTCCATATCCAAAAGGAATATTTTGAAGAAATGTTGAAATCCCCTCCCTTTGAAAACCCACGCTTGCCCCAAATACATACATTTAAAATTAATTGTTGTCACTTTTAATTTAGCATTGCGATCAGATTTCACTGGGAAATCTTTTATAGCTTCTATTTTAATATGGTGAAACATAGATGAAAAGTACTCAGGGTCAGCGGTCACTATTGTTAATATATGTAGTAAATTGGTTCCAGCTGAGTTACTGGCTATAAAACTTAACCTTTACTTAGCACAGAAATATATATGGCAAGCTTGGATCTGGATTTCCGGCAATGCAATATAGACTAGGTCATTTGTTTTTTGTAGTTTGGGTGCTCAGTTGCACATTTTATTTGTAGGTTCTTTCTGACACAAGAAAATTGTATTAGTATTAGAGTGCCATTATGAGCATTTTCCATTGTGATAATTTTTGTTGCTGTTGTATTCAGATGAATTCATTTCATTTCAAAGTCCAATTCCATTTCACCGTAGAAGGTAATGGGTTTGCCCGCCACATGTGCAAAATTGATGACGGAATTAGTATTACCTTTTGCAGAAACTCCTATCTACAGACAGAGCATGTGCCGGACCACCAGCCACTCCCGACACAAGAGGATGCCAGATAAAGTAGAAAGTTAACATAAAGAAAAGGTCTTAGGGAGCAAACAGAAACCCTACTCGGAAAACCTCCCCCCAAGGAAAAACATTAGAACCCAAAAGTTTGCCACCACCCACCGGCATGCCGGAATTGCCTGTAAATTAAGAAAATGCAATTGGTAGTAACACAACTAAAGAAAGACAAAGAAAAGAAAAGGAACGTAGGAAGGGAAGAAGAATGAGACAAAGCAAAAGGAAAAGGACTGTCTGATCGCCCGCCTCCACTGCCCACACTCCTCAATCAGCCAGAGGTTGGAGATACTTAATCCAAGGATCCCAAAAATTGTCAAATTTTGCAGTTTTATCCTGTAAAATACTGACCAGCTTTTCATTGAGCATAATCCACGTAAGTCCCCACACCGATTGAACTGCGCATGCTCTGTTTTGAAATTTCCCGCCGTGCTTTGCGCGAAATGACGTCGCACCAACGTAATTTTTTTAACTTCGACGTGAGTTACATCCTTTCCTATTCACGGACAAATTACGCAAAAAAAAAAATTTATTCGACGCGGGAACGACGGCCATACTTTAACATGGCAAGTCTATCTATACGCCACAAAATAGCAGCTTTAACTATACGCCGGGAAAAGCCGACTAGCAACGACGTAAGAGAATGCGACGGCCGCGCATACCTTTGTGGATTGCCGGAAAAAGCTAATTAGCATACTAATTAGTAGGGTTGTCCCGATACCACTTTTTTAGGACCGAGTACAAGTACCGATACTTTTTTTCAAGTAGTCGCCGATACCGAATACCGATACTTTTTTTAAATGTCATGTGACCGTTTTCAAACCACAATACAGACTAAGGATATTTTCTTTAGAATTATGAAGAACTGGTACATCATGGTGTGGGGCTGTTTTTTAGCATACGGTACTGGAAAACTACATATCATTGAAGGAGTGATCACTGCCAGTGCCACCTATCAGTGCAGCTCATCAGTGCCAGTGCCCAAAAGTGCAGCTAGCCAGTGCCACCTATCAGTGCAGATCAGTGCCCATTAGTGCATCAGTGCAGGGAGGCAGCTTATTAGTGCATCTCATCAGTGCCACCCAATGCACCGCTCGATGTCACAAAAAAACCCCAAAAAAAAAGTATTCTATTTTGGTATCGGGAGTATTTGCACGAGTACGAGTACTAGCGCAAATACTCGGTATCGGTCCCGATACCGATACTGGTATCGGTATCGGGACAACCCTACTAATTAGCCAAAACTTGGCTATGCCAGTAAATTTCAATCTGGCAGGTTGGCAACACTGCAAGGGACCAGGTAAAGCCACACTGCTTTATTCTGTCCTCTGGTTACTAGTAAGCCCATGTACTGGGAATATAGAATGCTAAACCTATGTTCTGCAGACAAAGAATTCCCAACTTGACCCATCTCTCCCCTCTGATATATAATAATCAACAACCTGCTTCATTCAGAAGAAAACCGGAAAAGTCAAAAACAGCAGAGTAAAAAAATAAATATACTCCCACTCCCACTTAGAGACACCAGTATTCCAAAGGTTGATTCAATCAGCAACTATCACAAGGCTACCCACATTATCTCTCCACACCCATCCTGGAAGGTGACCTCTCATTACGTGGGTCGTTGTTATTTAATAGTTTAAAAGAAAAAGAACTTATTGTGTAACTTTGGCTGAATTCCCTGTGCACTGAGAATGAGAAAATATTGTAAAATGACTAAATATCTAGACATTTTTTAGGGGTTGTAGGACTGTGAGTGGGTGACTCCCAGTAGACTCATGAAGAAGAGAACTACAAAAGCATTAATTTAATGTGACCAACCTTAAAACAAGTCACGGCTGATTCAAATACAACGGTAAGCCAAAAACCTTATAAAACCAGCTTATAAAGAAGATAAGATCCTTGAAGATGGAGGTTTGGAAATTGGAAGGCAGTGTGTAGGTGGCCGGAGTATCATGAGAAAATGTAGGAAGAAAAAAACTCATTGTTGTTTTGCAGTAAATTTAAAGGGTCAATTTGAAAGAAAAATACATTTTTTAATTATTGACAGATGTTGGAGAGTTAAACCACCTAGAAGACTTTTATTTTTTATAGGGTATATGTTGGTGGTGATGATTTTTTCAAATGAGTTCCCAAGTTTGTGCATTTAATAAATGTTATAAATTGTTTATTGTACATTATGAAGAATGTAACGGGAGAGGCTAGGAATACGCCTTTTGCAGGAAGACCAATAAGAACCCCAAAAAATGCGTTTGTAAGACTGCTGTGCAAATACAGTGTGACAGGAAGTATTGCTACCACCGCCATTTTATTCTCTAGGGAGTTAAAAAAAAAATAATAATGTTTGGAGGTTCTAGCAAAAAAATGATTTAAACTTGTAAACAACAAGTGTCACAAAAGAGGCTCAGTCCTTAAAGTGGAGGTTCACCCAAAAAAACTATTTTTAACATTAGATTGAGGCTAATTACGGGAAGCAGAATCAGGTGTTTTTTTTTTAAATCAATGCAGTACTTACCATTTTAGAGATAGATGTTCTCCGTGGCTTCCGGGTATGGGCTGTGGGACTGGGCGTTCCTATTTGATTGACAGCCTTCCGACCGTCGCATACATTGCGTCACGAGTTTCCGAAAGTAGCCGTACGTCGGTGCGCAGGCGCCGTATAGAGCCGCACCGACGTTCGGCAACTCGTGACGCGATGTATGCGAGCGTCGGAAGGCTGTCAATCAAATAGGAACGCCCAGTCCCGAAGACCATATCGGAAGCGGCGGAGAACATCTATCTCTAAAACGGTAAGTACTGCATTGATTTAAAAAAAAAAACACCCGATAGTGCTTCCCGTAATTAGCCTCAATCTAATGTTAAATTTTTGTTTTCGGATGAACCCACGATTTAAGTGGCTAAAGTGGAATTAAAATCACTCGAAATGTTTTATTTTATTTTATCCACCCCCCTCCCTCTTACACATAAGCAAAAAAAAAAGTACCCTTTTATGCTGTAAAGCAGCACTTACAGGTTTCCGGCCTGGGGTAGCTACTTCACAGCTATCCCAGCATGTTACTAAGCTACAACTGTGTGGTATGTCTGCACATGCATGGTGGGCTTGTACATGTGCACACAAATGCCACCATTGGTATAGTGGCAATCTGGCAGAAGCTGACAGCATTTATGCACATGTGCAGAAATCCCGGCGTGCGTGCGCATTAGGGTTGCCACCTTTTCTTCAAGCCAAACCCAAACACTTTTGCTGCTTGGGACATCTTTGGGTGCCCTAAGGAGAGTAGTAATGCGGTGCGCATAGTGTGCTGTAGCGAACAATGGGTGTGGCCAAATTGATCTTGCTGACATTATCGCCCTGCCCTCCAATGATCCCGAACCTGCCACCAGACAGCCACTCACAGCTCTAGATTTGTGTGTGACATTCTTGGTTACTTGGGGAGCTAAAGCCCGGGCTGAATAATGTGTTCAGTCTGCATGAAACCCGGACATATGATTCAAAACCTGGACTGTCCGGGTGAATCCCAGGCAGGTGGCAACCCTAGTGCGCATATGCATCCATTGCCATTTGCATTTTGTGTGGGTGCACATGTGTGCATCTGTATTCATGCATGTGTGGACACACGTGTACGGGTGCACATGCACACATGTGTGAGTGTATTTATGTATATGCACACGTCAGTGCGGAAATATATGTGTGTGTGTATATATATATATATATATATATGTGTATATTTTTATATGTTTATATTTTTATGTACCGTATATACCGTATTTATTGGGGTATAGCGAGCTCCCGCACATAGCGCGCACCCGTAAAGTTGCCCCGAAATTCCTGTGAAAAAAAGATTTTTGTACTTACAGTTTGGTGTCTTGCACGGCGTCCATCGGTGGCCTCGTCGGCATATACCGAGCGCAGTACACTCGCGTATAGTCGGCAATGCTCGCGCTGACGTCCTGGACGTACAGTGTACAGTGTACAGCGCGAGTATAGCCGAGACTGCCCGACTATACACGAGTGTACTGCGCTCGGTATATGTCGGCGCAGTATTCAAACTCGGCGCGGGAAAGCGGGTATCGGCGTATATCGCGCACCCACGATTTTGACCTGATTTTCAGGGCAAAATAGTGCGCGATAAATACTAGTACTCGAGTATAAGCCACATTTTTTTGAGCTGAAAATGCCCCCCTCGGCTTATACTCGAGTCTCTACCCCGGCGCTGTACCCATCTGCAGCCTAATCCCCCGGCGCTGTGATACATCTTCAGTCTTGTATCTACCAGTAATACTGCTCACTGATTGGTTGCTAGAGATTACGGCACACATTATGGCTCACTGATTAGTTGCTAGAAGTTACACATGATTTCTGCTTGTTGATTGGTTGCTAGAAATTACTGTACAGTAATACTGCTCACTGATTGGTTGCTAGAGATTACTGTACAGTAATACTGCTCACTGATTGGTTGCTAGAGATTACAGCACATCATCTTCTAACTGCGGGAGGCATGATATACAGATGAATGCCGCCTTTATTTACATATCTATGCTCCCGAATGCAGCTATTTACATATGAATGCCACCACTATTTACATATGATTGCAGGTTTTTTACATGTAAACACAGGGTCTGCAGGTGAGTCATCTGTACGCAATAATAGGGCAGAGCTGGGCAGCATTAGTAGCAGTACTTTACACCGAGATATCAGGACACAGTACAGGACAAAAACTTCAAGGGAATTTAAACTGGGATAGTTGACAAGTATGAGGCAGCTGCTTTGGGCCCCACAACAATGACAGGGCCCAGGGCAGCTTCCCCTTTGGCCCTGCCTTAAAAAAGGCCCTGTCTCTGCCAGGTCCTTGATGCCTGGAAAACACTGGCAACACATAAACGCACGCACAAGAGATTTAAAGATGGCGATGCAGAAGAGCGGCGGGGGTGGCTTTTATTCAGCAGTTTAGTTCCGCTTTGAGCTCAGCAACACTGAGGATTTATTGCTTTAATGTATATGCTCAGCTGAATGGTGTCTGCCTTGAAGAATGTATATTTCTTTTATGCTTTCCTATCATGAAGTCTTTGCTCTGAGACTGGTATCCCCGTCTAATGTGTTTAATGTAGGAGACACAGTTCATGGTGTTTGTTGGTCAGATTTAGATCCCTGCTAGCTTCCTGCAGCCGAGACTTCAGAATGGGGCTTCTGTGGTCGAGTTTGTTTGATTAAGCAACGCACGGCTCCAGCAATGGCTGGGAAGGAGCCCAATCTGTTAAAAATGAAAAACATTTTGACAAGAAACAGGAAGTCAAACTTCAAATGTTTCCCACTTTCTAGCTGGGTTTAAGTGCTTCTGCAAATAAAGGGTTTGGGAGACATGAAAGGGAGTATTTTGTGTTGAACTGGACTTCACAATAATCAACAAAGACACAGTGGTGAGCAAGAAGCCCGTTCCAATAACGGAACAAGAATGAATGGGGAGCTTTAAGTGGAATCTCCTACAAATATTAGACTTTGTTCAGCAGGACTGTTATTGAAACCCTGCTGTGCATCGCTGCAAATTTAGAGGATGAGTGCACCAAAAATGACATTTATTTTATGGTAACAGCATGGAAGTCAGGAGTTCTGACTGCAAGGGCCAGTCCACCCAAATCTGATATTTAACCACTTGCCGCCCGCCAATGACAAATTGATGTCGGGAAAGTGGTTGTAGAATCCTGAGTGGACGTCATATGATGTCCTCAGGGTTTTGAGCCGCTGCGCACCACCGGGGGCGCGCATCGCGGCGATCGTTGTTGCTGGGTGTCAGTCTGACACCTCGCAACACCGATCAAGGTAAAGAGTCTCTCACGGAGACTCTTTACCACGTGATCAGCTGTGTCCAATCACGGCCGATCACGATGTAAACAGGAAAAGCCGGTAATCGGCTTTTCCTCACTCGCGTCTGTCAGACGCGAGTAGAGGAGAGCCGATCGGCTGCTCCTGTGACAGGGGGGGTTTGTGCTGGTCGATTATCAGCACAGCCCCCCTGAGGATGCCCACTGGACCACCAGGGATGCCCACTGGACCACCAGGGATGCCCACTAGACCACCAGGGATGCAAAAAGAAAAAAGGTATGCCACCCTAGACCACCAGGGATGAGAAGGACACAAAAAATGGATGCCAATCAGTGCCCAAAATGGGCATCACTGATTGGGAGGCATTGTTTGGCACTGATTGGCATCCATTAGTACAAAACATACGATAGTGCCCATCTATGCCCATCCGTGCCACCTATCAGTGCCCATCCATGCCGCCTATCAGTGCCTATCCGGGCCGCCTATCCGTGCCCATCTGTGCCGCCTATCCGTGCCGCCTATCCATGCCGCCTATCTGTGCCCATCTGTGCCACCTATCCGTGCCGCCTATCCAAGCCCATCCATGCCGCCTATCCGTGCCGCCTATCAGTGCCCATCCGTGCCGCCCATCAGTGCCGCATATTAGTGCCCATCAATGCCACCACATCAGTGCCACCTCATCAGGGCCCATCAGTGCCACCTTATCAGTGCCCGTCAGTGCCCATCAGTGAAGGAGAAAACTTACTTATTTACAATGTTTTATAACAGAAATAAAAAATAACTTTTCTTTTCTAAATATTCGGTCATTTTTTTTTGCAGAAAATAAATATCCCAGAGATGATCAAATACCACCAAAAGAAAGCTCTATTTGTGGGTACAAATTTATAAAAATTTAGTATGGGTACAGTGTAGCATGACTGCGCAATTGTCATTCAAAGTGCAACAGCGCTGAAAGCTAAAAATTGGTCTGGGCGGGAAGGTGTATAAGTGCCCTGTATGGAAGTGGTTAAAGTGATATTGAGCACCTTGTTCGCATAACCTAAAGACAGCAGCTCAGCCTGGTTCTTAATTCCCAGAACCATAGGCGTGCCCAGGGGGTGTGCCAGTGAGCCTGGGCACACCCGAATCACTATGTGTGGTGACGATTCTCCCTACTGCCCGGGCTTCCCTCTTGTTGGCACTCCCGCCCTGCAGTGCTGCTAACTTCCCTCCTCTCTTCTCCCCCTAGCTGCTGTGGGGGATGTTTACAGAAAAACAAACAAGGCGCCTCTAAGTGCAGAAGTATAAAACTTTTAATATCCCCTAAAGGGGTTAAAAACACTTACAAGATGGTGGATGAAACAGGCATGGAGCATGTAAGTGCGACACTTACAAGATGGTGGATGAAACAGGCATGGAGCATGTAAGTGCGTCCAGGAGATGTTCCAGTGACAGGGCTGTCCCAGTCTGTGATGGTAAAGCTTCCAGGGAAGTCCACGAGATAACAGCCGACTTGTGCTGTGAATGTTCAGGGGACACAATAATGCTGGAGCCTGGGGATGATGTCAGAGGAAGCAAAACAATAACCAGCATGGAACGAAAACAGAAAAAGGACAGGAAGTGTGTCATAGAGGCGGGACGTGTTTGGTCACTGGCTGAAGAAGGAACCAATGAGCTGTTCCGAAACGCGTCCCGCCTCTATGACACACTTCCTGCGATAACTTGGGGCAGACCTTCGCAATGTCTCCTGGGAACAATGACAAAAGCTCCCAGGAGACATTGCTGCATCGAGGAAGTGACGGAATACCCGCACACTACCTGATGAATCTATATACAGGAAGCGGCCAGTAACATAAAGGATTACTAAGGTTCGCCTGCCCCTGACAGTGACTCGAGCTGGGCATCGCCGCTTAGTGAAGGATTGGCTCGGGCGGCTCGGCTGCTCTCGACTGCTCTAGTCCTGCAAAGGGAACTGCGTTCCTGCTGTGAAAAAAGTGCAGGAACTCCGTTCCCAGGCGTTCCCGCAGGACTTGAGCCCTGCCCAGCAGTGATTAAATACCACCAAAAGAAAGCTCTATTTGTGTGAAAAAATGATAAAAACTTAATTTGGGTACAGTATTGTATGACTGCGCAATTGTCATTCAAAGTGCGTCAGCGCTGAAAGGTGAACATTGGTCTGGCAGGAGGGGGGTTTAAGTGCCCAGTAAGGAAGTGGTAAAATCGAATATTTTGGATGCATTTCTTGGATGATGGATGAAGAGCTTACTCGTTTTGCTTTCTTCACATAGAATGGATTTTCATAATTGAATTGTACATTTTTCACATGAATCGTTTATATATTGTATGCACATTTAGGGCCCTTCCACACTGGTGCGTTTTTGCGGTAAAAATAGCGCTATTAAAACGCTACCCATGCACTTCTCCATTGAAATGAATTAAAAACGCGGTAAAATCGCGGTGTTTTACGGCGATTTTAACGCTCCGTTTTTACCGCGTTTTTACAGCGTTTTTTAATTCATTTCAATGGAGGGGGCATGGGGAGAGTTTTATGGGCGTTTTAATAGCGCTATTTTTACCGCGAAAACGCTGCAAAAACGCGGGAAAAACGCACCAGTGTGAAATTACTAAGTATTATAGCTTTGTGTGTATATATAGATTATGCACATACATACATACATACATACATACACCTGTATATTAGATTAGATTAATTTCACATCATTTGTCTTTTTAAGCACTTCCTTTATTGATGACTTCAAATAGTTTTTCTATTTTTTTTAGATATGGGAGTAGCTTTTGATCTATTTATATATTTTTGGGAATACACATTGAGCACAGTGATAGTTTCTATTTGTTTTAAAGGAGTTTTAAAGGTACAATTTGTTTTCCTAAATAGCTTCCTTTACCTTAGTGCAGTCCTCCTTCACTTACCTCATCCTTCCATTTTGCTTTTAAATATCCTTATTTCTTCTGAGAAATCCTCACTTCCTGTTCTTCTGTCTGTAGCTCCACACAGTAATGCAAGGCTTTCTCCCTGGTGTGGAGTGTCGTGCTCGCCCCCTCCCTTGGACTACAGGAGAGTCAGGACGCCCACTAACACACAGCTCCTTTATCTGCAACGTAGAGAGCGTCCTGACTCTTTTGTAGTCCAAGGGAGGGGGTGAGCACAACACTCCACACCAGGGAGAAAGCCTTGCATTACTGTGTGGAGTTACAGACAGAAGAACAGGAAGTGAGGATTTCTCAGAAGAAATAAGGACATTTAAAAGCAAAATGGAAGGATGAGGTAAGTGAAGGAGGACTCCACTAAGGTAAAGGAAGCTATTTAGAAAAAAAAAATTGTACCTTTACAACCCCTTTAAAGCGGTGGTTCACCCTAAAATGCAAGTTTCTACCATGAAATCCAGCATAGTAGCGTGAGCTACAGTATGCCTTTATTTATTTTTTTGTGCCGTACTCACTGTTTAATCCCGGAGATAAGTTTCAGACTCCCTGCGGGGAATGGGTGTTCCTATGCAGAGGGGACAATGATTGACGGCCAGCTATGGCGCGTCACGCTTCCCGAGTAGGACTCGGCTCTTCACGGTGCTTTACAGCGCCTGCGCACAGACTAGGAGCTGACTGCGCAGGCGCCGTGAAGAGCCAAGTCCTATTTTGGCTATTTCCGTGAAGCGTGACGTGCCAGAGCCGGCCGTCAATCATGTTCCCCTCTGCATAGGAACGCCTACTGGACTGAAAATTAACTACGGGATTAAACAGTGAGTACGGCGCAAAAAAATTAAATAAAGGCATACTGTAGCTCGCGCTAGTATGCTAGATGGCATGTTAGAAACAAAAACATTTTTTTTGGGTGAACCCCCACTTTAAAGTATATATAAAGCCAGTGTTTTTTCATTAAAAAAAATGAGTAGTAAATGGTTAGAACCCTTGTCAGGTTTTGTTTGCCATCTGTATCTCATTGGAGAGCAGGGGCGGACTGACAACTCATGAGGCCCCCGAGCAATAGGAGATTATGGGCCCCCGCTGGGCAATAGGAGATTATGGGCCCCCGCCGGGCAATAGGAGATTATGGGCCCCCGCCGGGCAATAGGAGATTATGGGGCCCCCAGGCAATAGATTATGGAGCCACACAGTATACACACACACATACAGCATACATACACAGTATACACACACAATATACACACACTGTATACATACACACAGAATACACATACACACGCTGACAAGGTACTGGAGAGGCGGGGGCAGCTATAATCTTGGGATTAAAAAAAAAAAAGATTTTTACATACTGTCCCTGGTTTTACTGAGCCTGGCAACCCTGATGGGGCCCCCTGGTGGCATGGGGCCCTCGGGCAGTGCCCAAATGGTCAGTCCGCCCCTGTTGGAGAGATTTCCTCCGCTCTGTGGATAAAACAGGAAGGGACAGGAAAATCCCCTTTGAACCAAAAGTGCCCCCGTTGTAAGATTTCCCCTCTATTTCTATTTTTTATAACAAACCAGATTGTGGATTTTTGTATTCATATATTCAATCTGGATGACAATGGTCACCAAAACACACAGGGAGGGCGAATCTTCCCACTGGAGAAAAATCTTGCAAGGGTTCTAACCCCCTACAACACTATACAAAACTAGGAAAAAAAGTGCTTCTTCACACATGTGGTTGAGGGGCAATAAAACCACACTGTTGAGCCGCATTTTCGAAAGTCAACCCCCAACTGCTCCCCCTTTAGCTGCGGCTGCTGGGGGTGGACACATGCCGTGACTGTGGTAGGAATTGTACCCCCTACAATGCACATGGCTTGGTAGTCCGGCATTTAGGGGGTTAAAAGAGGCGGGATACAACGCCTCCTCGTCACATGTAAAACTGATTTCCGGTGAGTGATCCAAACGCAGATCACACTTCAAAGTGCAAAGCACATGTGAATGAGACCTCAGATGTGTATTATTAAAAAGTCTGCATAGCAATTGGCCCAGTGAAAGTGCAAATACATTCATTTTGTGTGAAAAAAACAAATATTATTAACGTTTATGTTTGTGCTGGTCGAAGATTTTTCAGCATTTTACAATACAAAATACAGCATTTGGCCACTTGATGGCGATAACTATCATAATAATTTTATATGATACTGTGCCAGAGATGTATTATGGCCTAGGCCGACAAGGCCCAGGCCTAGGGCGGCACTTTGCGGGGGGTGGCGAAAAAGCAATCCCACCCTGTCCCCCTGTACTCATCCCAACCTGTCTCCCTGTGCTCATCCCACCCTGTCCCCCTGTGCTCATCCCACCCTGTCCCTCTGTCCTCATCCCACCCTGTCCCTCTGTCCTCATTCCACCCTGCCCCCCTGTGCTCATCCCACCCTTCCCCCCCTGTGCTCATCCCACCCTGTCCTTCTGTCCTCATCCCACCCTGTCCCCCTGTGCTCATCCCACCCTGTCCCCCTGTGCTCATCCCACCCTGTCCCCCTGTGCTCATCCCACCCTGCCCCCCTGTGCTCATCCTACCCTGCCCCCCTGTGCTCATCCCACCCTGTCCCCCTGTGCTCATCCCACCCTGTCCTTCTGTGCTCATCCCACCCTGTCCCCCTGTGCTCATCCCACCCTGCCCCCCTGTGCTCATCCTACCCTGCCCCCCTGTGCTCATCCCACCCTGTCCCCCTGTGCTCATCCCACCCTGTCCCCCTGTGCTCATCCCACCCTGCCCCCCTGTGCTCATCCCACCCTGTCCCCCTGTGCTCATCCCACCCTG
Source organism: Rana temporaria (assembly GCF_905171775.1). Taxonomy (NCBI): domain Eukaryota; kingdom Metazoa; phylum Chordata; class Amphibia; order Anura; family Ranidae; genus Rana; species Rana temporaria. Next base: position 57,416,056 of record NC_053493.1, on the reverse strand, counting down.
TCCCCCTGTGCTCATCCCACCCTGTCCCTCTGTCCTCATCCCACCCTGTCCCCCTGTGCTCATCTCACCCTGTCCCTCTGTCCTCATCCCACCATGTCCCCCTGTGCTCATCCTACCCTGTCCCCCTGTCCTCATCCCACCCTGTCCCCCTGTCCTCATCCCACCCTGTCCTCATCCCACCCTGTCCCCCTGTGCTTATCCCACCCTGTCCCCCTGTGCTCATCCCACCCTGTCCCTCTGTCCTCATCCCACCATGTCCCCCTGTGCTCATCCCACCATGTCCCCCTGTGCTCATCCCACCCTGTCCCCCTGTCCTCATCCCACCCTGTCCCCCTGTCCTCATCCCACCCTGTCCTCATCCCACCCTGTCCCTCTGTCCTCATCCCATGAAAATGACAGGGCGGGTCTTAAAAAGGAAGGGGTGCGTCATATATAAAGTAGGGGGTGCGTGAGTTTCACCAGGCCTAGGGCAGCACAAAACCTAAATACACCCCTGTACTGTGCGACATCTAGTGGCCAAATGCAATATTTTCCGTGTTAAATCAATGAAAGACTTTCGGCCAGCACAGGAAATAGCCTAACATTTGTTTTTATGCCCAGTTCTCACAGAACAAATGTACATGCATGTTTTCACTGGGAGAATTGCTATGCGAATATTTGATAATTACTCCCCTAATAAGTGTGTCTGTAGTATTGGTGACAGCCTGGGACCTCTTTAAGCTGTGCTTGGCCCTCCTCCCCTGAAGATGTTTCAGGTTAAAATAATATAAAAATTGAAAAAGGAAACTCGGAAGGATAACTGCCCGCAGTGAACTTGTGAACTCCGAAGTCTCCAGGTAGTGAAGGTTCCCCCGGGTTTAGAAAAATAAAATCTTCCAATCCTTTTTTTCCCCTGCCATAAATAAACTCTGAGATACAAATGCCCATATGTTTTCCTTTTCTAAATGTACGGACTGACGGCTCATAATTTCCTCCTACAATGTGTGTTATTGTAACATTCCGCTACAGTAATACTAGTGTTCCTTATTTATGCCTGCTGACATTCCTATTCCAAACAAGTATGGAAGGTATAGATTTACAAAACATAGAAAAACGCCAGTTAATTCACCTACCCATTCTTTAACCACTTCAGCCCCGGAAGAATTTACCCCCTTCCTGACCAGGCTATTTTTTGCGATGCGGCACGGAGTCGCTTTAACTGACAATTGCGCGGTCGTGCAATGCTGTACCCAAATACAATTTATGTTCTTTTTTTCCCACAAGTGGCGCTTTCTTTTGGTGGTATTTGATCACCTCTGCGTTTTTTTTTTTAGCGCTATAAATAAAAATGACTGACAATTAAAAAAAAAAAAAAATAACAATATTTTTTAAAAACATATCCAATAAAAAATAAAAAATAAATAATTTCTTCATCAATTTATGGCAATTTGTATTCTGCTGTATATTTTTGTCACATAGCCAGATTCAGGTAGAGATACAACGGCGTACCAGTAGATACGCCGTCGTAACTCCGAATCTGCGCCGACGTATATTTAAGCGTATTCTCAAATTGAGATACGCTTAAATGTTGCTAAGATACGACCGCCGGCGCCGTCGTATCTTTGCTGTCTATTTACGCTGGCCGCTAGGGGCGTGTACGCTGATTTACGCCTAGAAATCAGCGAGATACGCCTATTCACGAACGTACGCTTGCCCGTCGCATGTAAAAGATACGCCGTTTACGTAAGGCGTTTTCAGGCGTAAAGATAAACCACCAAAAATATGGCGCAGCCAATGTTAAGTATGGACGTGGGAACCGCGTTAAATTTTTAATTTTTAAGTTGTTTGCGCAAGTCGTCCGTGAATGGGGCTGGGCGTAATTTACGTTCACGTCGAAACCAATGAGTCTTTGCGGCGTAATTTGGAGCAGGCGCACTGGGATATGTCCACGGACGGCGCATGCGCCGTTCGTTCAAAACGTCATTTACGTGGGGTCATGCTTTATTTACATAAAACGCGCCCACCTCTTCACAATTTGAATTAGGCGCGCTTACGCAGGCACATTTACACTACGCCGCCGTAACTTAGGACGCAAGTTGTTTGTGAATACTGTACTTGCCTCTCTAACTTACGGCGGCGTAGCGTATATGAGATACGCTACGCCTGCCTAAAGTTAGGCACGTCTACCTGAATCTGGCTAATAGTGTGTGCAAACTATGGGATAGATTTATGGCCCTTTTTTTTTTTTTTTACTAGTAATGGTGGCGATCAGCGATTTTTAGCAAACTGCGACATTGTAACGGACAAAACTGACACTAAGTGACACTTTTTTGGGGACCAGTGACCCCAATATAGTGATTAATGCTAAAAAAATGCACTGTCACTGTATAAATGACACTGGCAGGGAAGGGGTTAACATCAGGGGCAATCAAAGGATTAACTGTGTTCCCTGGCTGTGCTTTTTTCCCCACAAATAGAGCTTTTGTTTGGTGTTATTTGATCACATGTGCGGTTTTTATTTTTTGCGCTAAAAAAAAAGAAGAGCGACAATTAAAAAAAAAAAAACACACAATATCATTACTTTTTGCTATAATAAATATCCCAATTTAAAAAAAAAAATTCTTCATCAGTTTAGGCCGATTATTATTATTATTATTGGTAGAAAAAAATTGCAATAAGCATATATATTGATTGGTTTGCACAAAAGTTATATAGATAGATTCAGGTACGGCGGCGCATCTTTCCGGCGGCGTAGCATATCATATTTACGCTACGCCGCTGTAAGTAAGTGAGGCAAGTGCTGTATTCACAAAGCACTTGCCTCCTAAGTTACGGCGGCGTAGCGTAAATGGGGCCGTCGTAAGCGCGCCTAATTCAAATGAGGATGAGGGAGGCGTGTTTCATGTAAATGTGTGGTGACCCGACGTGATTGACGTTTTTTACGAACGGCGCATGCGCCGCCTGTGTACATATCCCAGTGTGCATTGCTCCAAAGTACGTCGCAAGGACGTATTGGTTTCGACGTGAACGAAAATTAGGTCCAGCCCTATTCACGGACGACTTACGCAAATGATGTAAAATTTACAAATTTCGACGTGGGAACGACGGCCATACTTAACATTGGCTATGCCACCTATGGGGCAGCTTTATCTTTACGCGGCGTATCTCTTACGGAAACGGCGTATCTTTACTGCGATGGGCGCACGTTCGTTCGTGAATCGGCGTATCTAGGCATTTGCATATTCTACGCCGAACTCAACGGAAGCGCCACCTAGCGGCCAGCGTAAATATTGCACCCTAAGATACGACGCGTAGGAGACTTACGCCGCTCGTATCTTAGCCTAATTTAAGCGTATCTGGTTTCCAGAATACGCTTAAATTTACGACGGCGCAGATTCAGAGTTACGTCGGCGTATCTACTGATATGTATCTCTCTCTGAATCTGGCTAATAGTGTCTACAAAATAGGCGATAGTTTTATGGCATTTTATTTTTTTTACTAGTAATGGGGATTGCGACATTGCGGCAGGCACATCGGAATCTTTTGACGCTTTTTGGGACCATTAGCATTTATACAGTGATCAGAGATAAAAATAGCCACTGATACTGTATAAATGTCACTGGCAGGGAAGGGGTTAACACTAGGGGGCGATCAAGGGGTTAACTGTGTGTTCCCTAGGTGTGTTGTAACTTTGAGGGGATTGGACTGATTGGGGGAGGAGCCATATCGTACTTCGTAGGAACACACAATCTGTTTTTCCTTCCCTAACAGGACAGGGGAGGTAAAACATGCCAGCAAATCTCACCAAGCAGCGTGCGCACGTGCACGCCTGCTATGGCTCTTAAAGGAGCCTCAGTATATATACGGCGGTTCGCGCAGCAGAGCCATTATGCTGCCGTATGTATACAGGTGTCGGCCGGGAAGTAGTTAAAGGGGTGTGTCCTTTGCCTGCATACTTTTGCCAATAGATGTCCCTTGTCTTGTCCCCTCCCCCTCCGGTAGTTTTCTGCCAGCCCCCTCTGGTGGGTGGAGTCTGAGGTTCCTCCCACAGCTCTGCTCTCTACAGACTATGTACAGTACAATGATGATGTCACTGCTACTTTTACAGGGTAATATCTGAACTTGCAAAGACATTTGGTGACCATAAAGTAGATTTATCTTTTGCGGCTATTAAGGAATATAGTTAAATGAAATTTCTTGTAACATTAAAAGCTTAAAAAAAAAAAAAAGAAATGTTCCCAGGCTGTTGTTCCTGTGAAAAGTATGACACACAGGGGCCCTGTGGCAGTAGAATATAATAAGTGAGAGTCTATAATCGGAATGCAGATTTACTGTGCTGGGTAGTGTCCAGTATATCAAGTGGATGAATAGTAATCTACAATTCTCCCCAACCTTCTTTTATCGGAAGTCGGTCTCCAGCCTGGAATGTGACGTTTTGGAGAATGTGGGGTCATGAGAGAATAGTAACTTTTAACAGTTTCAAGTGTGAGCCATTTTAATGCCAGTATTTAGATTCCATTATTAATGGCATGATCGTGTGACAAAGCTCACAATGTATTGTGGAGGTCATGTGACACTTCCAGTCACATATCATTTATACATTGGGGCAGCTAACTTAAGTTCAGACGCAGCTAATGGGAGTTATCTGTATTTAACTGCTTAAGGACCACCGTGCGACGATATACATCGACAGAATGGCACGGCTGGGCACAAGGGTGTACAGGTACGTCCCCTGCAGTGGCAGTTCGTCCATAGAGGGCGCTGGAGCGCCGCCCCCTCTGGCTCTCACCGCCACTGAGTCTAATAACATAGATTCATGCATTGCGCCGACCATCTGAATAACGGCAGCTGGTTGGCTGTACGGAAGTGCCTACCAGAGCCAGCGGCTCTGATAGTCTTTCCGAGTACAGCCCTCGGGTCCCCGAAAGCTTATCCTCGGAACGCACGGGGGGTGCGTTCTTTGGATAAGACTGACAGGCGTCTCAGCCAATCAGGTTGGCCGGTTCTGGCTACCGGTAACCTGATTGGCTGAAGCGTCATCGTGGGCGGGAGAAGACATCGAGGGTCAAGGACGTGGATGGCTGACTCCAGTAAAGGTAAGTGCCAGGCGGGGGGGAAGGGGAATTTTACAGGGCACAGCGGCGACGAAGGGCACAGTGACATCAATGGGCACAGTGGCGACAATAGGCACAGTGGGGAAAATTGGCACAGCGGCATGAATGGGCACAGTGGCGACAATTAAAGGGCACAGTGACATCAATGGGCACAGTGGCAACAATTAAAGGACACAGTGGTGACAATTGGCGACAATTGATGGCACAGTGGCTGCGTTTGATGACATGGCACAGTGGTGACAATTGATGGCACAGTGGCTGCATTTGATGGGCACAGGGAGGCTGCAATTCTTTTTTTTTTTTTTTTTCGTTTGCGCCCCCCCTAAAAATTTTGAGCACCAGCCGCCACTGAACAACCTACCTCCTTGGTTGCTTCAAAAATAATTAAAGAATTGATGTTGTTTTAAAGGCAAACGGAATTCGCACCAAATATAGGCTTGATTTGGATTTCTCTTCTGTTCATTTACTTTACACTTTATAAATTTATAAAAAATAAACTATTAACATTAGCACTTATATTTCTGAAAGCATTCTTAACCACTTAAGGACCCATTCACGCCGATATACGTCGGCAGAATGGCACGGCTGGGCACATCCACGTACATGTACGTGGCTCTTTAAGCCCAGCCGTGGGGTCGCGAGCGCCGCGGGCGCGTGCACACAACCCGGTCTGAAGCTCCGTGACCGTGGCCGCGGGACTCGCGGACCCGATCACCGCTGGAGTCCCGCGATCGGTCCCCGGAGCTGAAGAACGGGGAGAGCTGTATGTAAACACAGCTTCCCCGTTCTTCACTGTGGTGCTGACATCGATCGTGTGATCCCTTTTATAGGGATACACAATCGATGACGTCACACCCACAGCCACACCCCCTACAGTTAGAAACACAAATGAGGTCATACATAGCCCCATCAGCACCCCCTTGTGGTTAACTCCCAAACTGCAATTGTCATTTTCACAATAAACAATAAACAATGCATTTTAGCATGGCACAGTGGTGACAATTGATGGCACAGTAGCTGCGTTTGATGGCATGGCACATAGGCTGCGTTCAATGGCATGGCATAGTGACTGCATTTGATGGCATGGAACAGTGATTCATGGCACAGTGGCTGCGTTTGATGGCATGGTACAGTGGTGACAATTGATGGCACAGTGGCTGCATTTGATGGGCACAGTGAGGCTGCAATTTTTTTTTCCGTTTGTGCCCCCCCCAAAAATTTTGAGCACCAGTCGCCACTGGTCCCCTGTAAGATCCCAGCCGTGGGTCGCACGCGCTCGGGACCCAGTCCTGAGCTCCGTGACCGCGCCCACGGGACCCACGGACCTGATCGCCGCCGGTGTCCCGCGATCAGGTCACAGATCTGAAGAACGGGGAGAGGTAAATGTAAATAAAACCTCTCCCCGTGCTTCCTAGTGAGACTGTCACTGATCGTCTGTTCCCTGTCATAGGGAATGACGATCAGTGACGTCACACGCCAAGCCGCCACACAGTAAGAATCACACATTAGGTCACACTTAACACCTTCAGTGCTCCCTACAGGTTAAGCCCTTCACTGCCAGTGTAATTTTCACAGTGACCAGTACATTTTTATAGCACTGATCGCTGTAAAAATGACAATGGTCCCAAAATACTGTCAAAAGTGTCCGATGTGTCCACCATAATGTCGCAGTTACGATAAAAATCGCTGATCGCCGCCATTACTATCCATTATTTTGTAGACACTATAACTTTTGCGCAAACCAATCAATAAACGCTTATTGCGATTTTTTTTTAACCAAAAATGTAGAAGAATACGTATCGGCCTAAACTGAGGAAAAAAAATGATTTTTATATATATATTTTTTTGGGGATATTTATTATAGCAACATTTTTTTTTTTTTTTTTAAATGGGCACAGTGGCTGCGCTTGATGGGCACAGTGGCTGCGTTTGATGGGCACAGTAGCAGCGTTTGATTTCACAGTAGTGGCGTTTGATGGCACAGTGAGGCTGCAATTGAGGGTTGTTGTTTTTTTCAGAATTTGCGCCCAAAAAAAAAAATTGAGCACCAGCTGCCACTGGACTGCACTGTCCACTGCTAATTCTTATGGTGATGTTACGGGTTACATAAATTAAAATCATGTTCTAAAAGTAAAACAGACACATCTGCAATTATAAAATGTAGTGCATCCTTATTATGGTAAAACAATTGTTGGGGCATTTAATGAAAAAGCAGTAGAAAGGGGAAAGCAGGCAGCAAATAATAAATATGTACAGCAGATGGCAGCATTGTATGCCAAAATAGTGTGCCTGATTACATCCACAGAACTCCAGTAAATGATACTGCACATAGCAGAAGCTGCAACTGTGTCCTAATGGGGAATTGTCTTTCACTTCTTGTCCTGAGGACAACAAAAAGCAAGGAAAGTGTCTTAATTGTCACCAAAAAATGTCCTCATTGCAATACTTCCCAACTTTTCCTATTTTGGTCAACTCCAAATTTTGGAATTTCCTTCACTTTCAGCCCCGGAGACAGCGGTCACCTGTACAAACAGAGAGAACAGCAATAAACACTTGCCAATGGTTCTAACCCCTCACCACTGCTTACAAAACGAAAAGATAAATAAAAAAAATGGCTTATATGTATTTGATATATTTGGCTCACTTTCGTTTAACTTCTCTACTTATCAACTATTGAATGCATTAAGTGGGATGACTCCTTGAAATGTTTTGTGAGATGATCAGTAAAGCTCAAGCATTATGAAGCATGGCGAAGCTGTGTATATAGAAAAAAATATGGCTTTATCTATGTAATTATAAATGATACATAGCAACAAAATTTTTAAAACATTCTCACTTTAAAGGTTAAGTTCACCTTTTCGGGCAGGCTTTCACTTTTCATAATAAATAGAAGACAATGCCATTACTGGCCCCATCACCCCAAATGTGCTTTTCTCTCACTTACCTCATTCACATGACATTTAGAATCTTGTCAGTCTTTTTGTATCTTTGAATGGATTTTCAGATTCCAAGACTTCTTGTAGCTTGTATCAGCATTCACTTCCTGTTAGATAATCTCCCAGAAGCCTTCACAGAGACTGTACAATCAGTTTGCATAGTGTATGGCCATCTTTATACAAGTACATGGAATGGACAGACACTCAGTTGTCAGGTCTCGTTCACATCTCCTCGTAGTGAAGACCCCAGGGGCGGCTGGTGTTTTTTTTTGGGGGTGGGGTGGCAAATGACCAACCCTAACCAGATCTAGGTTGCGAACGGGTAGGTTGTGGGCTCCTATGGGCGGTGGGAAGCGGCCGGGTTGCAGGCTCCTACGGGGGGGGGGGGGGGTTTGAAGTCTCCAGTGGGCAGCGGGTGGGTTGTGGGCTCCTATGGGCAGCAGGCGGGTTGACGGTTCCTATGGGTAGCGGGCAGTGGCTTCTGTGTCCTCTACTCCTCTTCTACATCACGGGGGCTTCAGCTGTGCAACTCCTCTTACCTCGTCCTAGGTGTCCAAAAGGATTGCCTGTCCTTTCAGCCAATCGGACGATTGGCCGGAAAGAGGATCAGTGTGGCAATTGTGCTATTCAGGGAGAAACACTGAAGTACATCAGCCAAAATGGAATTAAAAACCAGCAGTAGCATCCATCCAACCAGCAGGAGGGCAGCCTACCCAAATGCCCATGTATAGAAGTCCAGCGAGAACCACTGAGGTGCACACCATTGGCAACCACCAAAAGTTCTCACAGGCCTGATGGAAAAACAGAGCGAAAAGAAAAAAATAATACACAGAAAACTATATAATAAATATTCATCCAACAAATATGTCTACCTTGGACCGGTCACAGGACATTACTTTAGTAATTAATCTCTATCTCTACAAAAAAAACATGGGTACACATGTGTCCACACCATTGCATGTGTGGACATAATGTCATGCATGGTGCATGTAGGCAAGATATAAATGGGTAAATAGATATATGTACACAAGTGTATCCATATTAATGTGATGCATAGCCAATGCATACATATCCATGCTGATGCCAAGCGATGCATTCAATAAAATGATAAACTAAGGTTAATGAATTTCTAGCAGCCAAGTTGCTTAAAGCACTGTAAGTAATCACTGATAGGATTAAAGACTCATATACCATAAAAATATAAAACAAATCAAAAGCTCGGCATGCAGGAGTTTGCATAAGGGAATCTCATAATTGTAAACTTACCAAGAGGTGAATGGACCAAGGGCACAGGGTGTGCAGGCCTGAAGTGGCTCTGTGCCCTTGGTCCTTTCACCTCTTGGTAAGTTTATGAGGTTCCCTTATGCAAACTCCTGCTTTTTATTTGTTTTATATTTTTATGGTATATGGTATATGAGTCTTTAATCATATCAGTGATTAAGGCTTAAAGTGGTTCTAAAGGCAGAAGGTTTATTTTACCTTAAAGTGTTTGTAAACCCTTACAGACCACTTTCACCTACGGGAAAGCCTAGATTAAGGCTTACCTGTAGGTACTGGAAATATCACCTAAACCTTCACGATTTATATTTACAATTCCCCGTACGGTGATGTCAAACGTGCATGCACCGGTGTATTCAGCGCATACACACTCTAGAAAGGGCATGCTGTGCCATTTCAAGCTGGGGTCATGCCGTGACTGGCGGCTACCGCGCGCATGCGACTCCGGCCAGTCACAGAGCTGGAGTTTGCAGCCCCAGAAGGAAGGTGAAAAATGGACTCTTCCAGCCAGCAAGGAAATCGGGGACATCACAGGCTTCGGTTTCAGGTAAGTGACACATAATGGGCTACTATGTGATGCACAGTAGCCCATTATGCTTTACCTTTGTAGGGAAACAAAGAGGAAGTAACACCCATCAGGGTTTACTTCCTCTTTAACGCATTCTAGACTTGGGAGCGGCTTGCTATTGGGGGCACTTGGCATGTGGTAGGAGCCAGGACTGAAGGCGAGGGATTTAAAAAAGATTAGAATCAGGGCTACTCTATGCAAAACCATTGCACAGGGCAGGTAAGTATAACGTGTTTTATATATTTTTTTTAAAAAGCCCAACCTTTAGAACCACTTTAAAGCAAGGTTCCAGACTATTGTTTCTGAGCAGAGAAAGCTGTATTCTTCGTTTTCTCTGGATTCTGTAAACCTGGATTGGGGCCTGGAGCTTGAATGTTCCAAAGTGTCTTGGGTGGGATGGAACCTTCAAACGTGTGTCTGGATTTTACCGGATGCCTGCCTCTGTGAGTACACAGGAGTGTAGGGTCATTATATACTCAAGCCTGAGGGTAGCTCAGGGCTCCTAATGTGGAGACAGCTCTCATATTGGAGACAGAAGGTCTCAACCAGGGGTCAAAGATGCCTCCGCCAGTAACCAGGAGACAGAAGGTCTTGTCTCAGGAGTCAGGTGATTCCCTATCCAGAGGCCATGAGTGGGCCATGCAGCAGGGCACTGCGACTAAAGGCTGAGTGAGCCAAGCTAACCAGGAGAGCTGGGCAATACAAGAATAAAAAAGAAAGAGTGACTGGTAAGGAGAGCAGTGGTACTGCTGACAAGAAAGCCAGGTGGCTCAGCATTTGAAGTTGACTTTTCATGTTGATGGTGGGCAACTGAATTCTATGTGAACTGTTACCTTATGTTTAATAAAAGTGGATTTCTACAGCCTAAAGTGCAGTTTGGATTGGCATACCTCCTTGAAAAACGCATCTGCCACATGAGTATAATTTACCCCAACATGACACATGTAAGAACTATTCTTCTTCCCCTAGTGCTTTCCATTAGTTAAAACAAAGTTGCCTCAAGTTTGAATACACATACAGTAAAACCTTGGTTTGCAAGCATAATTCGTTCCAGAAACAAGCTTGTAATCCAAAGCACTTGTATATCAAAGCATTTTTTTTACAGGTTATAAAAGAGAAGAGAGGCACCTCTAAGTGTAGCAATAAGTTGCTAAATGTTGTACCTTCATTAAATGTAACCATATTGCTACACTTAGAGGCACCTCTCTTCTTTTTATACCCAGTTGTTACATGACACTGCTCTTATATCAAGACATTACTTGTATATCAAGGCAAAATGTATAAAAACATTTTGCTTGTCTTGCAAAATGATCTCAAACCAAGTTACTCTCAAACCAAGGTTTTATTGTATAAAATAAGGTGACCAGATTTTTAAAATGAAAACCGGGGACATATTTATTTTTTTACTAGTAAAGACGGCAATCAGCGACTCAATGCCCGTCGCCGCCTGCCTCACAGCTTGCCAAGTCTTAGGCCTCATACACACGACTGTTTTCCTCAACAGAATCCATCAAGAAACTTGGTGGCAGAGCTTTTTTGCTGAGGAAAACGGTCGTGTGTATGTTTTTCATCGAGAAAACTGTCGAGGAACTCGACGGGAAAAAAAGAGAACAAGTTCTCTTTTTCCTCGACGGGAGTCTCAATTTCCTCGTCGGGCTGGTTTTCGATGAGAAACACGTTCGTGTGTATGCTAAGAAACCCGCGCATGCTCAGAATAAAGTATGAGACAGGTGCGCACCTTCGGTAAAAGTAGCGTTTGTAATGGAGATAGCACATTTGTCACTCTGTAACAGTCTGAAAAGTGCAAATCGGCTCTTACCAAACTTTTACTTAACACGCAGTAACATGAGATTAGCAAAAGCAGCCCCAAGGGTTGTGCCAGTGGAATCAAAGTTCCCCTGCCGTCGTATGTGTTGTACGTCACCGCGTTTGAGAACGAGGAGATTTGGTCTTGACAGTGTGTACGCAAGGAAAGCTTGTCAAGTTTCTACACAAGCCTGACAAGGAACTCGTTGAGGAAAACTATGTTTCATTTACGACGAGTTCCTCGGTCGTGTGTACGAGGCCTAACTCTCCGGGCCCCGGCTACTACTGGGTGGGGAGCGGAGGAAGATCACCCTGCCAGGGAAGGCAAGAAGATAGGCAGGCGGCTGGCCGGGACTTGAGCCAAGGCAGAAGAACATGAGAGCGAAGCTCAATGGGCACCCGAAACTGAAGAAATATTCCCTCCGCTCCAACCAGTACATGATCATCAGAAAGGGGCACAGATAATGGGAAAAAAAATACACCCCCCTAAGCTAGTAGGAGCGGCGGAGTGGGGGGTGTGTAATTCAGATTTTTCTTTTTAGTTTTGCACTGACTGTCTTTGAAATTGCCCCTGTTCAAATCCAATCTGGGGATAAAACCGGAGACAGACTTGGTCCGGGGACAGTGTCCTCAAGCCGGGGACTTTTCTCCGGAAACCGGGGGTGTCTGGTCACCCTAATATAAAATGCTTTCAAAGACGTTTATATAAAACCACTTGAAAATCTCTTCTTAGCTTTCAGAGATTGATTGAAGTAATAGTTGGTGGAATACAAGTGTAGGATTCATGTGACTGACATCTCATACAATCAGATCTTCTCCCATGGTGTGTACATACCAGTTCTAAGCATGTATGGAAACAAAGAACAGAGAGGACACATTTATTCCGAGACTCGCCTTGCAATTAGAAAACCAATGCCCTCCCGAGTCAAAACATCACTCAGCCGGTGATAAAAATCTTTTTGGCCGCATAAATTGTACTTCGGATTTAAAGCAATCTGGACTTTATCTGAAGAATACCACATGCTGTTACCTCGTGCCAACAGAAACACTATGCTGTAGAATTTAGCTTTGTTCAACATATCTATTTATGTTAGATTCTTTAGGCTGAGAGGCGTATCGTTTTTCAGGATATAATAAATGTTTAAGGCTTGTGACGGACGAAGAGTGCAGATCAGATAAGGTCGATATTTGAACTTTTTTTCTACTTTTTATTACTGTGCTAGCTTGTTCTCAGTGTTATTAAAATCACTTTGTATATAGTACCAGTGAAAGTTATTTGCTTCAAGCAGATTAGGCATTATATTACTTCATAGGGTACAAAATTATTTTACGAAGGAAGGAGTACATAAAGAAGGAAAAAAACACTCTTCAATTACACTCTACATATTCTAACTAGAACATTGCTGCAGGACAACATCTAGGGCTCATTCACAATGGCATAGAGCCCATACAGGGTGAAAAGCCATTTATTTATCCTTTTGTTTACCGAGCTGCATACAGTACAGGCAGCCCATGTACGTGAATGTACGTGCATTGGTTGTACAGACTCATTCACACATATTTGAAAGGTTTGTAGGGATAGGTGCATGGCTCCAGATGCACATGCTCTGTGCATAGCTCCCCACTGTCCCTGATTTTGAGGGACTGTCCCCGATTTTAAGCAATGTCCCTCTGTCCCTAATTCCTCCTCGTTTGTCCCTTATTTTGGTCTGATCTATATAGATGTATATAAAATTCACTTTTTATCTCTCAAAAAGTGTTTTCCAGCCCTAACCCTTTCATCTGATTTCTAAATTAGTGCATTTGTAAATTGCAAAAGCCAATATAAAGGAATAGTAATGGTAAAAAAAGTTGTGGGTTTAACCAATCTTGTTTTTTGTAAAATTCTCCTTTAAGGAGGCTTAGCCAGGGGTGTGTCTTATGCCTGCATACTTTTGCTGATAGGTGTCCCTCATTACCATCTCAAAAAGTTGGGAGGTATGTCTGGCTACCTATCCCCTTATTTTATTCTGCTCTAGCTGAATACCCTAATTCCCCTTCCCCTCTCTTTGTACACAATTAGTTAGTTTTGTTTCCTATTTACTGGGTTGTGTACAGATTTCTGTGATCATGCCGTAAAGTGGTTGTAAACCCATTATAACAAGTCTATGCTACAGGTAAGTCAATATTAAGGTTTACCTGTAGCTACCATGGATATCTCCTAAACCTGCATGGTTTAGGAGATATCCCCCTGTGACTGCATGTGCCGAAGTGATCAGCACATAGCACGTTGTGCCGTTGCTTCAGTTAGATGTGCCGTTACCCGCAGCTCCGGCGCGCATGTGTGGGTGTGACATCATTGTGGCTCCGGCCAATCACAGCGGAGCCGCGATACCTGTAAGTAAGCTCCAGGAGAGCTGTCCGAGGCTGGAGGGGAGCTCGAGGACGGATGTGGAGGCTTTGATCTAAGGTAAGTAATACATTATGGGAGCAGTATAGAGGAGTATTATATTTTTGATGAAGGAGGCCGGGGAGGAAGAGGGGGGACGCTGTGGAGTGGGAAGGGAGGGGGGTTTCTTGAAAAAAAAAAATATATATATATATATATATATATATTTGTAGTTGTCTTGTCCTGTTGCGTGTTTGGTGGGGGGGAGGGAGGTACAGAGACAGATACCATACTAAGAATACTGGACTAGACAGAGTCAATTAATGCATGACCAAATTGAGATGGAAACTTGGAGAGATAAGTGTTTTTTTTTTTTTTCAAATGTATGTACATTTTGAAATGAAACCACTATCCCGATGGAGGAATAAGTTAATTATGTTACTATGCCACAACGTTATGTGGATGATGTACGGAAGACGTCTTGAGACTCACATTCCTTTTCTGTTTTGTCTTGTTGTTTTTTTAAATAAAGAAAATTATATATTAAGTAATACATAATGAGCTAGTAAGCTATGCATACTAGCTCATTATGCCTTTGTCTTGCAGTTTTTTTAAGGGTTTACAACCACTTTAAGTGGGTGTAGTCACTCTGATTAATTCACCTGTGTGTAAATTTAATTTTGAGCTATTGAGCTCTGTAAATACAGACATTTTTTTTACAACAGACGAGCAAATGAATTTCTGGAAAAGCATAAAAAAGTAGCAGAAAAAAGCCCCAAAAATTACAGAGCAGTAATGCAAGAAGCAATGCATATGCAATATGTAATATACAGTATATCTGCCTAAAAAAAAAAAACTAAAAAAACTAAAATGCTTTTTATTTTTTTTATTTATTTGTTTACCATAATAAATAAAGAAAAGTTGTACAAACCTCCTATACATTCCTATTGAATGGCGATCTGTAGTTCTGGTTGAAGTACTAAAGTTTTATCACAATTGTGTTACCAATGACTTGTTGAATAAGTACAAATGAATATGGATTTTTTAAATTAAAGTGTCTGAAAGAAGAGAAGATTTTCTAATTTTATTCTCTCTGTGTAGTGGGTAATGTGTCTGGTTATGTATTGGATGGAATCTATAAAAAAGAATAAACTATATACTGTGGTTGTATGTAATGACATGTATGCACCTTTTTGTTATAATAAAGTTGTTTTAAAAAAAAAAAAGAATAAACTACATTTAGGAAGAGAAAAAAGGATGGGTCAGTTGCTTAATCAGGTTGTATCTTTCAGATGGTTTGAGGACTCTAATCATTTTCTACAGGTAACTATTCTTCAATCACTTTGGTCTTCCTTGCCCTGGTTTTGAAAATCAGCATTTGTACATTTTGGGAAAATTATAATTTAATGCAAATTAAATGTATTCATTTTAACGGTTTATCCAATGACCATGCCTTAAATACATAATAATTATATTTTGTTGCGTATTCTTTATGATCTAACAAATTGTATTTGTTGAAAGTCTTTTGTGTTCGGTTCCCACGGACTAAGGGGAAATAAGCTTTATTGCTTTTTTGTCTCCAACGTACATCCCACAAAACCACAACAAATGTCTCAGTTGTACAGTCATATCACATCAATCTTGGGAGACATTCACAAGGATTTCTATGTAATAAAAAGGAAACGGTGGACTGTCAGTTGGAATTTATTTTGATGGGTTCTCTCACTGGAATGCTTTAGAGAGTGATATGTACAATTAATAGACATTCTCAATGGAGTACATTACCATACATAGGACTAATGTAACATTTTAAATACAATAATTCATTGGAATCTGACATATGATTAATGTGAATCTGTACAGAAAGATGAACTCCAGGCATATATTAACCACTTAAGACCTTAAGGCAGCTAAAGGACCCGACCAGGTTTTGCAATTCGGCACTGCGTCGCTTTAACAGACAATTGCGCGGTCGTGCCGCGTGGCTCCCAAACAAAATTGGCGTCCTTTTTTTCCCCACA
This sequence comes from Rana temporaria, assembly GCF_905171775.1. Classification (NCBI taxonomy): domain Eukaryota; kingdom Metazoa; phylum Chordata; class Amphibia; order Anura; family Ranidae; genus Rana; species Rana temporaria. Next base: position 57,399,986 of record NC_053493.1, on the reverse strand, counting down.
AATAGAGCTTTCTTTTGGTGGTATTTTGACAATTTTTGGGACCATCGTCATTTTCACAGCAAAAAATGCATTTAACCACTTGACAACTGGGCACTTAAACACCCTTAATAACCAGACCAATTTTCAGCTTTTGGTGCTCTCACGTTTTGAATGACAATAACTCAGTCATACAACACTGTAACCAAATGAAATTTTTGTCCTTTTTTTCCCACAAATAGAGCTTTCTTTTGGTGGTATTTGATCACCTCTGCGTTTTTTTTTCCCGCTATTAATGAAAAAAGAACGAAAATTTTGTAAAAAAATGAATTTTTCTTCATTTCTATCATATCATTTTGTAAAAAAGTAATTTTCCTCATACATTTGGCCTAAAATGCATACTGCTACATATTTTTGGTAAAAAAAAAAAAAATTTGGATATTATTTAGTCTGGGTGAAAGTTATAGGGTCTACAAGCTTTGGTACCAATTTCTGAAAATTGAACAATTTGATCACACCTGAAGTACTGACAGCTTCTCTCATTTCTTGAGACCCTAACAAGCCAATAAAGTACAAATACCCCCCAAATGACCCCTTTTTGGAAAGTAGACATTCCAAGGTAGTTAGTAAGAGTCATAGTTAGTTTTTTGAAGTTGCCATTTTTTCCCACAATTCTTTGCAAAATTAAGATTTTTTTTTTTTTTCCTACCAATATTGTCATTATAACAGGTTATTTCTCTCACATGGCATGTATATTCCACAAATGACACCCCAAAATATATTCTGCTGCTCCTCCTGAGTATGGCGATACCACATGTGTGAGACTTTTACACAGCGTGGCCACATACAGAGGCCCAACACCGAAGTAGCAACTTCAAGCATTCTAGGAGCATAAATTACACATCTAATCTCTCAACCACCTATTACACTTTTGAAGGCCCTGGAGCACCAGGACAATGGAAACGCCCACAAAGTGACCCCATTTTGGAAAGCTAACACCCCAACGTATAATCTATGAGGCATAATGAGTCTTTTGAACAGTTCATTTTTTTGCAGATGTTTTTGGAAAATGTGGAAAAAAAATGAAAACGCATTTTTTTTACACAAAGTTGTCCATTTATAGGATATTTCCAACACATAGCATGTACATAGCAAAAATTACACCCCAAAATATATTCTGCTGCTCCTCCTGAGTATGGCGATACCACATGTGTGAGACTTTTACACAGCGTGGCCACATACAGAGGCCCAACACCGAAGTAGCAACTTCAAGCATTCTAGGAGCATAAATTACACATCTAATCTCTCAACCACCTATTACACTTTTGAAGGCCCTGGAGCACCAGGACAATGGAAACGCCCACAAAGTGACCCCATTTTGGAAAGCTAACACCCCAACGTATAATCTATGAGGCATAATGAGTCTTTTGAACAGTTCATTTTTTTGCAGATGTTTTTGGAAAATGTGGAAAAAAAATTAAAACGCATTTTTTTTACACAAAGTTGTCCATTTATAGGATATTTCCAACACATAGCATGTACATAGCAAAAATTACACCCCAAAATGTATTCTGCTGCTCCTCCTGAGTATGGCGATACCACATGTGTGAGACTTTTACACAGCGTGGCCACATACAGAGGCCCAACACCGAAGTAGCAACTTCAAGCATTCTAGGAGCATAAATTACACATCTAATCTCTCAACCACCTATTACACTTTTGAAGGCCCTGGAGCACCAGGACAATGGAAACGCCCACAAAGTGACCCCATTTTGGAAAGCTAACACCCCAACGTATAATCTATGAGGCATAATGAGTCTTTTGAACAGTTCATTTTTTTGCAGATGTTTTTGGAAAATGTGGAAAAAAAATGAAAACGCATTTTTTTTACACAAAGTTGTCCATTTATAGGATATTTCCAACACATAGCATGTACATAGCAAAAATTACACCCCAAAATATATTCTGCTGCTCCTCCTGAGTATGGCGATACCACATGTGTGAGACTTTTACACAGCCTGGCCACATAGAGACCCAACATCCAAGAAGCACCATCAGGTGTTGTAGGGACACAAATTACACATCCAATTTCCTTACAATCTATCACATTTTTGAAGGCCCTTCATATTTCTAACACAGCATGTACATACCAAGAATTACACCCTAAAATACATTCTGCTGAGTAATGGGTACAAAAAAAAAGGATTACCTGTGTTTTTAGTAGTGCAATTGTCCACAGGAGGAGAGCCCTGATCCAGGCAGCAGGCAGGGACGTGGTCAGCGACAATGAATGGAATTGTCCAGGCAGCAATATTGTTCATAGTCGGTACATAGCCAGCAGTGCCAAAATATTGGTCCTGGTAGTAAGGCCAGGAAAGAATGGGGACAGGGGTAGAGGCTTCTCCCACCCAAATCTCTTTGAAGCCTCCGGGCAACCAGACCCTAATCTGGGAATGAGAAAACTAAAAAATTAGTTTTTTCATCCAGAAAAACAATTCTGGAGCCCCTCACATGTGTGAGACCCCTGTGTTCCCACTAGCATAGCAGGGTAAAAGATCAATCCAAGGGGCAGGCAAAAAACGTGGTCAAACAGTCCAGGGTCAATTCCAGAGCAGGCAGATGTAGGTACAGTTTAGGGTTAGGCAAAAGAGTGGTCGTATAACAAGCCAGGGTCAGTTCCAGAGAAAGCAGAGGTATTTTTAGCATTAGGCAAAATCGTGGTCGTATAACAGTCCAGGGTCGGTTCCGGAGAAGGCAGAGGTATGTAGAGTGCAGTGGCATAAGGGGTGTGGAGGAAAATGACAGGGAATTTGAATTTTGTTTACCTAATAATTTTCAATAGTGTGGTAACGGCGGAAACATGCACCTAAACAGAGGCCTGGTTGGGAGGGACAATCGGGACAATAAACTGTTGTGTCTCTTCTGACTCCTCCTCTGGCGCACACCCGGCATTTCTTCTGACGGGCTGCACCTGTTCGACGGGGGGGGATTTTGTCAGGAAAGTGCCGTTCGTGAAGTCTGCTCACGCAATCAGTGCGAAGAATGTCTGGTGGCATTTCAGGGAACAAAAGGGCGGTGATAACGTCTTCTTGGTAGAGTAGATATGGAACGGGATTCTGTGTTGCTTTTTTGTAGATAACATAAGAGTTATAGAAGGCCAAACTGAAAAAGTAAATGGACACTTTTTTATACCAGTGACGGGATTTTCGGGAGGGAAGATAGGGTTCAATCATCTGGTCATTGAAGTCTACGCCACCCATAAATAAATTGTAGTCGTAGACACAAGATGGTTTCTGCACTGGGCCGCTTCTTTTGGGGACTTCCACGTAGGTGTCATTGTGGATGGTGGTGAGCATGTGGACATCTCGTCTGTCCCTCCACTTGACAGCCAATAGCTCCTGGTTCCGTAAAGACGTCGTCTCTCCTCGTCTCAGCTTCTGATTCAACAATTTTTGGGGGAAGCCCTTTCTGTTTATTCTCACTGTGCCACATGCTGGGGTGTCTCTCCGGTAAAGATTTCTAAACAGGGGCAAGCTGGTATAAAAATTGTCCACGTAAAGGTGGTATCCTTTTCCAAGTAGTGGATAGATGAGCTCCCAGACGACTTTTCCACTTGTTCCGATGTATTCGGGGCATTCGGGGGATGTAGTTGGGAGTCCTTCCCTTCGTAAACAATGAAGGAGTAGATGTACCCCGTGTCTCGGTCACACAGTTTGTACATCTTCACCCCATATCGGGCCCTTTTGCTTGGGATGAATTGTTTGATGCCCAGCCTGCCGTGGAATTTTACAAGGGACTCATCTATTGATATATTTTGTTGAGGGGTATATAACTGGGGGAATTTTTCAGATTTTTTTTTAGAAGTGGCCGAATTTTAAATAATTTGTCAAAAGCAGGGTCATTTCGGGGAGGGCACTGGGTGTTGTCATTATAGTGGAGGAACCGTAGAATCATGAAGTATCGGGATCTGGGCATACGGGATGAGAAGACGGGCATGTGGTGGATGGCTTTGGTAGACCAATAGGCGTACCCTTTGTTTTTTTTTGAGAGACCCATATTGAAGGTCAGGCCTAAGAATATTTTAAACTCCTCTACGGTCAGGTCTCTCCAATGAAAGGGGCGGGCATAGCTGGAATCGGGGTTGCTTAGAATAAATTGCTGAGCGTAGAGATTGCACTGGGCCACAATAGATGACAATAATTCGTCTGTAAAAACTAAATGAAAAAAATCAATCGTGTCAAAATTATCGGTGTTCACCTGTACACCTGGTTGGGCGGTGAAAGGGGGGATACTTGATGCTCCAGAATTCGAAGGCAGCCACAGGGGGTTTTGAAGGCCATAGGGAAGGCTGGCATGGCCCCTATCCCTTTGGGGCAGAGAGGACACCCTACTGGTGCCTGACCTTTGTTGCACTGCTTGCGGGGTGGACGGCACTGCTTGCGGGGTGGACGGCACTGCTTGCGGGGTGGACGGCACTGCTTGCGAGGTGGACGGCACTGCTCGCGAGGTGGACGGCACTGCTTGCGAGGTGGACGGCACTGCACTAGTAGTAGGCTGCTCCACGCCAGAACGCCTTCTTTTAACGGGCACAGGTTCCTCCTCTGAATCAGTATCAGACCCGCTTCCTGTTACGGGCTCATAGGCCGAATCGGAATCGGACAGAGACTCCTCACAGCTGTCATCAGACGCCCATAGTTTCTGGAAGGCCTGCTCGGTGGTAAAAAAAAAATTTGCCATACTGGTGGCTAGTGAGGCTGGACTGCAGAACACTGGTGGGCACTAGTGGCACTGCAGTGGCGCAGGTGTAACTGATGGGCAAATGTGGCACTGGTGTGGCTCTGGTTGCACTGCTGTGGCTCTGGGGTCACTGATTAGCAGGCGGCACTGGTGGGCACAGGCGTCACTGCAGTGGTGCAGGTGGAACTGGTGTGGCACTGGTGGGGCACAGATGGCACTGGTGGGGCACAGATGGCACTGGTGGGGCGCAGATGAGCACTGGTGGGGTGCAGATGAGCACTGGTGGGGCGCAGATGAGCACTGGTGGGGTGCAGATGAGCACTGGTGGGGTGCAGATGAGCACTGGTGGGGTGCAGATGAGCACTGATGGGCACAGGTGGCACTGATGGGCACAGGCGGCACTGATGTGGCTCAGATGACACTGGTGTGGCACTGGTGTGGCTCAGATGACACTGGTGCGGCACTGGTTTGGTACAGGCGGCACTGGTTTGGTACAGGCGGCACTGGTGTGGCACAGGTGGCACTGATGGGCACAGGCGGCACTGATGGGCACAGGTGGCACTGATGGGAACAGGCGGCACTGATGTGGCAAAGATGACACTGGTGTGGCACTGGTGTGGCTCAGATGACACTGGTGCGGCACTGGTTTGGTACAGGCGGCACTGGTTTGGTACAGGCGGCACTGGTGTGGCACAGGTGGCACTGATGGGCACAGGCGGCACTGATGGGCACAGGTGGCACTGATGGGCACAGGCGGCACTGATGTGGTTCAGATGACACTGGTGTGGCTCAGATGACACTGGTGCCGCACTGGTTTGGTACAGGCGGCACTGGTGTGGCACAGGCGGCACTGGTGTGGCACAGGCGGCACTGGTGTGGCACAGGCGGCACTCGTGGGCACAGGCGGCACTCGTGGGCACAGGCGGCACTTGTGGGCACAGGCGGCACTTGTGGGCACTTATGGGCACAGGTGGCACTTATGGGCACAGGTGGCAGTGTTGTGGCACTGATGTGGCAGTGTTGTGGTACTTTTGTGGCACTGGTGTTCACTGGTGTAGGACAGGTGGCACTGTTGGGGCACTTGTGGGGCACAGGTGGCACAGATGGCACTAGTGGGGCACAGATGGCACTAGTGGGGCACAGATGGCACTGCCTGGGGCACAGATGGCACTTCCTGGGGGACAGATGGCACTTCCTGGGGGACAGATGGCACTGCTGGGGTAAAGATGGGGCACTGCTGGGCACTGCTGGGCACTGCTGGGCACTGCTGGGGATTGCTGGGCACTGCTGGCACTTACTATGATTTGAAAAAATCTCTCTCCTCTCCTCTCACGCTGCAACGGTGTGAGGAGAGGAGAGAGATGACCTGCATGTGACCCAGCCGCAGGGTTTGTTTACAAATGTGATCGCGCCGTCATTGGACGGCGCGATCACGTGGTAAGGAGCCGCGTCCATTGGCTCCTTACCGCGAGTGCTGTTGCTGCGGGTCCCGTAGACCCGGCGAGCACCGGCGATCGCGTGTGCGCGCCCGCTCGGGCGCGCACAACGCAGTCTCTGGGAGGACGTACATTGAAGCCCTCCTAGAGTACAGTAACCGCTCTGTAGCCGTATTTTGGCTATAGGGCGGTTACCAACTGGTTAAAGTGCATTGTTTACTGTGAAAATGACAATTGCAGTTTGGGAGTTAACCACAGGGGGCGCTGAAGGGGTTATGTTTGTCCTAATATGTGTTTCTAACTGTAGGGGGGTGTGGTTGTAGGTGTGACGTCATCGATTGTGTATCCCTATAAAAGGGATCACACGATCGATGACGCCGCCACATCGAAGACCGGGGAAGATGTGTTTACACACAGCTCTCCCCGTTCTTCAGCTCCGGGGACCGATCGCGAGACTCCAGCGGCGATCGGGTCCGCGGGTCCCGGTCACGGAGCTTCGGATCGGGTCCCGCGACCCACAGCTGGGCACTAGCTGAGGACGTACCCGTACGTGCATGTGCCCAGCGGTGCCATTCTGCCGACGTAAATGTGCAGGAGGCGGTCCTTAAGCGGTTAAAGACACAATTTAACCATTTCAGCTCCGAAAGGTTTTACCCTCTTCCTGATACGGCACTGTGTTGCTTTAACTGACAATTGCGCGGCAGTGCGATGCTGTACCCAAATAAAATTGATGTTCTTCTTTTCCCCACAAGTAGCGCTTTCTTTTGGTGGTATTTGATCACCTCTGCGCTTTTTTTTGCGCACTATAAATAAAAATGACTGACAATTTTGAAAAAACAAACAATCAATATTTTTTAAAAACATATCCAATAAAGAAATAAAACAAATTTAATTTCTTCATCAATTTATGGCAATTTGTATTCTGCTATATATTTTTGGTAAAAAAAATCCCAAAAGCGTATATTGATTGGTTTGCGCAAAGGTTATAGTGTGCAAACTATGGGATAGATTTATGGACTTAGATTTTTTTTTTTTTTTTACTAGTAATGGCGGTGATCAGCGATTTTTAGCAAACTGCGACATTGCAGCGGACAAAACTGACACTAAGTGACACTTTTTTTGGGGACCAGTGACCCCAATATAGTGATTAATGCAAAAAAAATTGCACTGTCACTGTATAAATGACACTGACAGGGAAGGGGTTAATATCAGGGGCAATCAAAGGATTTACTGTGTTCCCTGGCTGTGCTTTCTTACTGTGGGGGATTGACTGACTGGAGGAAGAGAGACATCTTTGTTCCTGATTAGCAGGAACACAAGAGCTCTCTCTCCCTCTGTGACAGAACAGTGGTTTGCCATGTTTACATAGGGAGACCACTGTTCTGTTTTTCCTATGAATGATCATCAGGTTCCGGCAGCCATCGCGCACCCCAGAGTTGACAACAGGAATCACATACAGGTATGTGATTTTGCTCTCAAGGGCTGCCCTGCTGCAGTAAATGTACATGGGGCGGTCCTTAAGTGGGTAATCTACATGCACTGATATATCCCTAAATGTTTTTTTTAAAGTGGTTCTAAAGTCAGAAGATTTTTCCTCTTAATGCATTTTATGCATTAAGATAATACGCCTTCTGTGTGCAGCAGCCCCCCCGCCCCCCCAATACTTACCTGAGCCCTATCACGATCCAGCAATTTTGCAGGAGAGTCTTGGCTGCCCAGGACTCTCTCTCCTCATTGGCTGACACAGCAGTGGGGAACCATTAACTCTGCTTCTGTCAATCAAAGCCAGTGAGCCAATGAGGAGAGAGAGAAGGGCGGGGCTGAGTTATGGCTCTGTGTCTGAATGGACACACAGAGTAGCGGTTTGGCTTGGGTTCCCCCATAGCAAGCTGCTAACAAAGCCGCAGGAGGGAGGGGCCAGGAGTGCCAGTGAGGGACCTGAGAAGAGGAGGATCTGGGCTACTCTGTGCAAAACCACTACACAGAGCAGGTAAGTATGACATGTTTGTTATTTTGAAATAAAAAAATTAAATTAAAAACAAGACTTTAATATCACGTTAAATACACATGAGTAAGTACATGATTTTGACTTGCAGTCCACTGTACAATAGCACTCAGAATAGGGGAGGCAAAATCAGAAAAAGGAGCCAATCAGTGGTGTTGCAGTGCAAGGAACATGCGAATAGGCAGAGAGCAGAGTGCCAGACAGATGATCTCAGAGGCCTACTGCTTCTTCTTTTACTATCCAGTCGCTGGGTAGGGGAGGGGCAAGACCTGAAAGTGTTACTGAACAGCAGCGGAGAAAAAAAACAGGTCCCTTCCCCTTCCCGAAAGATTTTACTGTGTAGCAGAGCTGTGTAAATCTCAGAACAAGTGATGAGCTGAACATTTTGGGGCAGGCTCAGCGTATATGCCTAAATTCAATGGAAGCTGAATTTAAAAAAGTAATGGCCTTTTTTAGGCCAATATGCTAATGATTAGCAAAGAAAGGCGATACCTGGGCGTGGGTATAACGCTGTACACCCCCAATGGTTGTACAAGAAGAAAAAGGAAAATTACCCCGGGGGGGTTTTGTGTTGCAGCAAAAAATAATGATAATAAATGTTGTAAAACTGTTACAAACGTTTTATTAGTGTTTTATGCGTCTCATAGAGAACATGTGTGTTATACTAAAACACAGAAAGTAACTGAATGGTCACAATAAAAACATGTATACATGAATTATCAGTACATAAGTTAAGCCTCAAGGGCAAACCAGCAAGAGCATGGCATGGTCTTAATCATACAAACATGATGCACATGATACATAATATAACCCAGACGCGTTTCGACCTTGTGGAGGGCGGTCATCTTCAGGGGGTGAACAGGAGATGCTCTAAAACGAAAATATGTTGTATAGGTGAGGTTGTTAAAAAACAAAGACACTCTCAGCAAAGAGACATCAACCGTATTAACAATATTGTAATTGATAAATCTATTTACCCTTAGGCGGCTAAGGGAAAGAATAAAATAACTTTCCCATGTGCTAAGTCTGTACACTGACCATGTGCCCCACGGTTGCAGCCAAAGCACCATACTACCCACATGGAGGCAAGGGGAGCCAGGTGGACACAAACTCGGCTGGGTGGAAGGACCAAAGGACTCAGGGCCTTCGAGAGGCCGCACTGGTACCCCGCATCTGCGATTGAAGGCGAGGGGGCAGGCACTGGGGGGAAGGACCCAAAACAACCAGGCCGGAAGCCAAAAGGACTCAAAACAAAAACAGGCACCCCGTGCTGTAAGAATGATATAAAGTAAAAAATGTATGAAAAAAAAAGGTTAATTAGAAGGATGTAATTAAATATAATAAAAGAGAAATGTATGCAAAATGCTGTACTTTTAAAAAGTAATAGACACCTTGAATGCCAAGTCCTGGCAGAAAATTAATATAAAGTGAATAAATAAGAATTGCCAGTATAGAATATAATTAGGCCTTGTACACACGAGCAGACATGTCCGATGAAAACGGTCCGCGGACCGTTTTCATCGGACATGTCTGCTGGGATCTTTTGGTCTGATGTGTGTACACACCATCAGACCAAAATCCCCACGGACAGAGAACGTGGTGACGTAGAAGACACCGACGTTCTCTGACACGGGAGTTCAATGCTTCCACGCATGCGTCAAAGCAATTCGACGCATGCGCGGGATTTCGGGCCAGCGGACATGTCCGATGCATCGGACATGTCCGACGGACAGGCTTCCAGCGGACAAGTTTCTTAGCATGCTAAGAAACTTTTGTCCGCTGGAAACATGTCCGCTAGGCCGGAAAACTGTCCGGTAGGCCCTACACACGGCCCTACAAACTGGTCCGACGGACCAGTTTCAGCGGACATGTTCGGTCGTGTGTACAAGGCCTAAGAATGCCTAATAAAGGTATCAATGTGAATAAATGAATGAATAAATAAATGAATGAATGTGATATGTGAAGGAAGGTGAAATGTTGGGTGGTGCATGTAGTGTGGCAGTAATAATAGGTGAAATGGCCAAGGGAAATGTGATGTGATAAGAAATGTTGACTGAAAATTGCATGGTGTGGTGAAAGAGTGCTGGAAGTGCCAAGATGTGTAATAACACAAAGAGCAAAAAAAAGAAACACATGTGTGTAATCCTGTGCAAATAATGGATGAGGAAATGTGTAAGAGTGAAAATGATGAAAAGTCTAAATTGGGCTGTTGGATAAGGAAGTAGCAGGTTTGTCTGGGAGGAGTCCCAATGAAGGGAGAAATCCAAGATAAGTAAAAATGTGGGGGGAATAGATAGAAAAGTACCCCGAATCCTAAGGTTCTGAGGAAAAGTAGCAAAGTAGAAGTAATAAACATAAATACAAGCAAACAGAGCTCCAGTGAAAAGGCCCTGGAGCATGTCAGGCATTGCTTACTTTCATCTGGATATGAGTATGGTCTGTTAGTTGTGATGGCTGTCTGGGATCTGAGCTAAATCCCAGTGAGTAAGTACATGATTTTGACTTGCAGTCCACTGTACAATAGCACTCAGAATAGGGGAGGGAAAATCAGAAAAAGGAGCCAATCAGTGGTGTTGCAGTACAAGGAACATGCGAATAGGCAGAGAGCAGAGTGACAGACAGATGATCTCAGAGGCCTACTGCTTCTTCTTTTACTATCCAGTCGCTGGGTAGGGGAGGGGCAGGACCTGAAAGTGTTACTGAACAGCAGCGGAGAAAAAAAACAGGTCCCTTCCCCTTCCCGATAGATTTTACCAGGGCTTTTTTTCAGGGGGAACTTGGGGGAACTCAGTTCCACCACCTCTGGCTCAGACCCTTTGGTGCCTGCTCACCACAATCACTTGTAAACACAGAAGTCTGATTTCTGTGTTTACAAGTGACAGCTCTGCACTCTGTGTGTAACCCCCCGAACTCTGCACTCTGTATGTAATGCAATCCTGGTATTTAATGCCCCTTTAATACCCTTCTACTGTTTGTGAAATCTGAACGGGGTCGTGGTTGAGTTCCTGCACCTATTTTCTGAGAAAAAAAGCTCTGGATTTTACTGTGTAGCAGAGCTGTGTAAATCTCAGAACAAGTGATGAGCTGAACATTTTGGGGCAGGCTCAGCGTATATGCCTAAATTCAATGGAAGCTGAATTAAAAAAAAAGTAATGGCCTTTTTTAGGCCAGTATGCTAATGATTGTGCAACAAATGGTATGGATGCTGGGCACTGCCCTGGGGGACATGTACTAAAGCAAAAAAAAGAAAGTAAAACATTTAAATTAATTTTGGTAGGGAGCAGCAATTTTCAATAATACTTAAAGTGAAACAATAGAATTGTAAAATTCCATAAAATAACATGCCTGGGGGATGCCCTGACCCCATGGACATCCACAGACAGGGGCAAGAGGGGGCAGGTTCCCCCCCTGGAATCAGGGATCAACAAGGTGTCCGCCATAGGGGTGCGCACGAGTTGTGCCCAGGCACGCCCTAATCACCTGAGCGCAGCGCGCAGACTGTCAGCGGGTGCCAGGTGCTGGAACGGCACACACAAAACCCTTCCTGCTCTCCCAGCTCTGCATATACAACAGAGGAGGGGCCTGGGCAGGGTATCCACACAGCCGCTCAAGCCCGCAGCGTGTATCAACTGTGAGTTATAGAGGATTCTCTTCTGTGGGGAGGAGGAGAGCTTTGTGGGGGGAGGGATTGGGTATGCATACTGGCATAGCACACGCCTGTATTCTGCACCCTGTACATAGCACACGCTTGGAATCTGAACCCTGTACATAACACATGCCTGGAATCTGCACCCTGTACATAGCACACGCCTGGATTCTGCACCCTGTACATAGCACATGCCTGGATTCTGTACCGTGTACATAGCACACGCCTGGAATCTGAACCCTGTACATAACACATGCCTGGAATCTGCACCCTGTACATAGCACACGCCTGGAATCTGCACCCTGTACATAGCACACGCCTGGAATCTGAACCCTGTACAAAGCACATGCCTGGATTCTGCAGTTTCCCCTTTAAAAATAAATACTTGTGAGTTGTGACTAAGCCCCCCCCCTTCATGACATTGTCAAAAGGAGGCTGAGCATGGGTGACCTTAAAATTATGCTCCCCCCACAAAAAAAAAGTTCTGCGGACACCAATGCCTGACCCTGCATGTGAAGTGGTGCATCCCAGAAACACTGACATTTACAAAGAAAAAAAATGGTTTAAATGGCCAGCCCTTCAGATCTGCTAAAAATGTTAAGGGTCTCATACGCAAAAAAAAAAAAGTCGTCAGAGCCACCAAATGTCCAAAGGGTCTAGTATGTATTTTAAGTGGGAACCCCAATCAACTACAATATAAAGACAGACATGGGTTTTCCGTAAAAATCCAGAAAGGGGGGATTGACAAGCCAGAAAGAGGGGGTGGGTGACAAGTTTGCAGCCCCCCTCCTGAACCACATGGGGGGTACCTTGCAAGGGAGGACCCCATTGGCAAAGCACCTGGTCTTCATGTAGATGACATGGGCCTCTTCCCCACAACCTTGGCCCTGTGGTTGTAGGATTCTGCGAGTGGGGGCCTTCTCAGAACCTGGAGGCTCATTTTACCAATAGGGGAGGGTGCCTAGATACCTCCCCCCCCCCCCATCACCACTGTTATACATGATGTTCATCTCTCACAAAACAGGTAAATGTTTGGGTGTTCGTCTGAATGCCCAACAGTCAAGTTTCTAAGCAAACTTGTGAACCTTGCACACTTTAAACTAATCCCTATTCCGGACTGCATGGTCCAAAATACAAATCATTTTCAGTTTTTAAATAGCTCTATTATATTAATTTATTCTGTGTAGTTAGTTTTTGATTGAAGTTGAGTTCTAAAGTTGAATCATTATTGGTTAAGTTCAGAGTTTTTTTCCCCAGAAAATAGGTGCAGGAACTCAAATACGACCCGTTCAGATTTCACAAACAGTAGAAGGGTCTTAAAGGGGCATTAAATACCAGGATTGCATTACATACAGAGTGCAGAGTTCAGGGGGTTACACACAGAGTGCAGAGCTGTCACTTGTAAACACAGAAACCAGACTTAAGTGTTTACAAGTGATTGTGGTAACCAGCCACCAAAGGGTCTGAGCCAGAGGTGGTGGAACTGAGTTCCCCCAAGCCCCCCCCTGAAAAAAAACCCTGGTTAAAGCGGAGGTTCACCCAAAAACACAACTTTGGACCATCCAAACTAGCATACTAGCATCAGCTACAGTATGCCGGTTTAATCCGTAAGTTTTGTTTCAGACACCCGCGGGGAATGGGCGTTCCTATGAAGAGTGGAACATGATTGACGGCCGGCTATGGAGCGTCCCACGTTCCGAAAATAGCCGGAGTAGGACTCGGCTCTTCACGGCGCTATACGGCGCCTGCGCATCAGACTAGAAGCTGACTGCGCAGGCGCCGTGTATGTCCGCGTCCTATTTCGGCTTTATTCGGAAGGCATGACGCGCCATAGCTGGACGTCAATCAAGTACCCCTCTTCATAGGAACGCCCATTTCCCGGCCGGAGTCTGAAACGAAAGTTACGGATTAAACCGTAAATACAGCTCAAAAAAACGCTAGTATGCTAGTTTGTATGGTAGATCAAGAATTTTTTTTTTCAGGGTGAACCCCCGCTTTAAGTTAGTTATTTGTTATTAATATTTTTTTTTCCACTTTAGATGTTTCTAAGGAGAAAGTGTCATGGCTGACGGCAACATTTCTCAGCATGTTCAGTGTTACCTGTTCCAATAGAAGGGCATTTAAAGTGTTACTAAACTCCGGACCCTGCATTCCGGTCTCCCATAGTACACAGAACATGGAAATGCTTATTATATTTTAGTAAATAAAAACTGATAAATACATTTTCTCATCCACAGTATATAGCAGTCTTGGGACTTCTATCAGTGTCTGGTTAAAGCTTGTGGGAGGAGTTTTCATTCTGCTCTGACTGTCCTATAAGGCTGCAGGACCCCTGACCCTCTATCTGGACAGTGCTAATTGGCCCTGTGCTGACCACATGAAGTCTCCCAAGGAAAAAAAACTCTCTAGCAAAACACCCCAAACTGAGCATGTGTAGCTTGTCCCCTAGCCTCTGTACTATCGGTAGATAGATTGGGGACAGTGGAAGAAGAGGAAGATCAGAGAAGACAAGATCAAACAACCTTTTTACACAATGCAGAGGAATAACCCCTTCCAAGTGATTAGAACAAGCATGCTTTACTGTATATACAGACTGATTTTACTGTTGTGGGTTTAGTAACATTTTAATGGATAGACTATAGAATAACATTGTAATGGATATTATGTAACCCTTTTGATTTCCACATTATATATTTACTGTATTTTACAAATAAGCTTTATAAGCTTTTTAATGATTACATACAATAGGAGAAGAAAATGCGGGGGAGAACTGTGAGATAAGTTTAAAAATGTAATGTCAGACAAAAATTTTTCATCGGATATTGCGACCGTGTGTATGCCCCATCTGACTTTTTAGAAAGAGAACATGTTCTCGTCTTTTCCACCGGGAAAAAAATTCGATTGGAAATTCCTTTTATCTATATGGAATTCCGATGGAGAAAAAAACACGCATGCTCAGAAACAATTTGACGCATGCTCGTAAGCATTAAACTTCATTATTCTAGGCTCGTCGTAGTGTGAACACCATCCAGATTGTAGACAGAAGTAGAATGCACTGGTATAAAGTTGATGGAGATCAATACAGTTCACGGGCGTGCATTCCACTGTGTGGACCAGGGACGTGCGGTGAGGTCAGTGGCTGGTGAGGCACTGGCTAGTTTCAGAGCCATATACACACAGGTTACATACACTGCGATCGTTAGAGAGAGAGCAATAATTCTTATGCCCTGTACACACGATAGGTTAGTCTGATGAAAACGGTCTGATGGATTTTTCCATCATTTATCCGATGAAGCTGACTGATGGTCAGTCGTGCCTACACACCATCAGTTAAAAAAACGATCGTGTCAGAACGCGGTGACGTAAAACACAACAACGTGCTGAAAAAAATTAAGTTCAATGCTTCCAAGCATGCGTCGACTTGATTCTGAGCATGCGTGGATTTTTAACCGATAGACGTACCTACAGACGATCGTTTTTTTCTATAGGTTTTTTATCTATCAGATAATTTTAAAACAAGTTCCTATTTTTTTAACCTATTAATAAATAACCGATGAGGCCCACACACAATCGGTTTGGTCTGATGAAAACGGTCCATCAGACCGTTTTCATCAGACTAACCTATCGTGTGTACGCAGCATAACACTAGACCTCCTCTGTAATTATAAACATGCAACCTGTAAAAAAATGTAAAGCGTCTCCTATGGAGATTTATAAGTATTGAAGTTTGGCGCCAATCTACAAGTGTGCGCAATTTTAAAGTGTGACATGTTAGGTATCTATTTACGTGGAGTAACATCATCTTCCACAGTCTACAAAAAAAAAAACAGCTAACGTTAGTGTTTTTTTTTATTCATGAAACAGTCCCGTCCCCCCCCCCAAAAAAAAACACATTTAAAAATTTTTGCGTGACATAAAAAGTTACAACCACCCCCATTTTATTCCATAGGGTGTCTGCTTAAACAATATATATCATGTTTGGGGGTTCTGAGTAATTTTCTAGCAAACAAATGATGATTTTTACAGAAGAAGGAGAGAAGTGTCAGAATTGGTCTGGGTGGCAAGGGATTAATTACCATAAATAACATACAAATAATTATTATATATTGTTTTTAACCACTTCAGCCCCAGACCATTTGGCTGGCCAAAGACCAGAGCACTTTTTGTGATTTGGCACTGCGTCGCTTTAACTGGAAATTTGCGCGTTCATACGACGTGACATCGGCACATGCAGGGGACACGGGATATATCCTAAACTGTGCAGGTTTAGGAGATATGCTGGGTAGCTACAGATAAGCCTTATTATAGGCCTACCTGCAGCATAAAGTGTGTTGTAAAGAGTTTACAACTACTTTAATGTTGGTAATATATTTGGGTAATATGTGCAAGGGCATTACAGCCAGTAGAGTTTACAGTTTTTTATTTATTTTTTTATTTTTAGGTCGTACTTCTGCTTAACAAAAAGCAATATTTTTGTTTGTTTATGAAACTTGGTTTTATTTATAAGGACACTATATATCACGACTAAATCTAAAATCTGTGGCCTGGATTCAGATACAATTGGGTATCTATCGGCGGGCGTAACGTATCTCAGATACGTTACGCCGCCGTAACTTAGGGCGCAAGTTCCGTATTCAGAAAGAACTTGCGCCCTAAGTTAAGGCGGCGTAGCGTATGTGGTCCGGCGTAAGCCCGCGGAATTCAAATTCTCCATGCAGTGGGCGTGTTGTATGGTAATGAAGGCTGATCCCACGTAAATGACGTTTTTGGCTAACGGCGCATGCGCCGTCCGTGAACGTATCCCAGTGCGCATGCTCCAAATTAACCCGTAAAAAGCCAATGCTTTCGACGTGAACGTAAATTACGCCCAGCCCTATTCGCGAACGACTTACGCAAGCGACGTAATCGACGGAAAATTTGACGCTGGCCCGACGTCCATACTTAACATAGGATACGCCTCATATAGCAGGGGTAACTTTACGGCGGAAAAAGCCAAACGTAAACGACGTAAAAAAATGCGTCGGCCGGACGTACGTTTCTGAATCGGTGTATCTACCTAATTTGCATATTCCTTGCGTAAATCTACGGAAGTGCCACCTAGCGGCCAGCGGAAATATGCAGCCTAAGGTACGACGATGTAAGAGACTTACGCCGGTCGGAACTTAGGGAAATCTATGCGTAACTGATTCTAAGAATCAGGCGCATAGATACGACCACACACACTCAGAGTTACGATGGTGTATCCGGAGATACGCTGTCGTAACTCCTATCTGAATCCGGGCCTGTGTCTGTAGTGCATGTTCAAACCTTTATACCAGAAATAATATGTTATTAGATTTTTACTCATGGAGTATATGAGTTTGACAATTCGAAATAAATGCTTAAATAATGCATTAAAATGTAACTAAACCCATTAAAATTTAGTGAACTAGAATGTACTGGAGATTTTAATAGAGTAAAATACGACTAAAACTAAAAAAATTCAGATGACTAAAATACGACTATAACTAAAATGGCATTTTAGTCAAAAGACTATAACTAAAACTAAAGAGAAGTTTGACATAAAAATGAACACTGACGACTAGTTGTTACGGTTGAACTCCAGTCAAACAGCTAAATATAGAGATGAAATACATAAATAGCTTGTATTTTGTCCATTCACTTTACTGATTTACATAACCCTGCCAAACAGCACAGACAGCCTGCTTTCTCTACTACAGTTATACTACAGTTAATGTAGAACTAAAATCAAAACCCTTTTTCCTTTCTGAATGGAGTAAGGGAGGGTTATAATCCTGTCAGGTTTTTTTACTGTCTGTGTCCCATTGGTGAGATTTCCTTTCACTTACTGTCCAAGAGCAAAAACAGGAAGTGAGAGGAAATCCCTCTAAAGTGAGGGAATCTCTGGTTGTCACCAAAACTATTGTACTCATTGGAACATTTCTCATCTTTACCTGTTTTGGGGACATCCCAAAATTTGGGATTTTATTTCACTTTCAGTGGTAATGGTAAACTTGAAATGAAGAAGGTGAATCTGACTAATGAGGACACAGCAATTAAATGGACAGGTGTTCTAATCCCTCTCCACCCCTGATATGGTAACAGGAGGCACAAGAGCCTGGAGTGGCACGAGTGCCTGACAGTTCTTGTGATTGCTGTTGCAGATGAGAAGTCTGTGCGCACTTGGATGTAGGTTGGATCATGATGCAGGGCAGCAGGCACAGCGGGCTGGCAGGTCACAGGCAGGTATCACTTGGCAGGTGGCAGACAGCAGGTAGTTGGCAGGCTGCAGGAGTAAAATGGCCTCCACAGGCTGGACACAGAGCAGGGTCAGGCAAGCCAGATCAGTAACTAGCAGGCACATTAGGAATAGAGCAGCAGGCAGAAGAGTTGTCAGGTTCAGGTTGAAGTTGGCAACAGTAAGCAGATTGGCAGAAGGTTCAGGCAGGGACGTGGTCAAAGAGCAAGCCAGAGGTCGGTTCAGGCAGAGTTCAAGCATGATCAGACAGATAGCAGAACCGCAACAGGAGATCAAGCACAGGAACAAGTAGCAGGTATCAAAACTCTGTAGATGATAAGGCAAGGTCCTAGTGCAGCAAAGGTGTTTAAATAACTCACTTGGTGCCAATCTAGTGGCGGGCACACGCGCTAACGTATACACGTGTGCATGCATGTGAATTTGTACAAGCATGGGTCTGGCTAACAGGAATTCTCCATCTGCGGATAACTATGCGCTTATGCACATTTGGTCTTTCCTAACAATGGGTCTGGGTAATAGGATAACTATGCGCCTGGGTATATTTTGAATTTTCTGACACAAAGCTAAAAAAACAGTTCTGCCTTTAAACAACTGAAAGGGGTTGTAAAGCTTCCCGTTTTTTCACCTTAACGCATCCTATGCATTAAGGTGAAAAAACATCTGATGCTTACAAGCCCCCCAGCCCCCCGTTTACTTACCTGAGCCCTCAAAAGTCCTGCGTCCCGAACGCGCTGGTTACTCGGCCGGGCTTCTCGGCTATTCATTGGATAGATTGATAGCAGCGCAGCCATTGGTTTGTGCTGCTGTCAATCAACTCCAATGACGAGAGTGCCAGGGGGGGCGGGGCCGGTTCCTGTAGTTGGTGGCTATGGACGCCGAATACAGGATTAGGGAGCACACCCGCAAGGTAACCCCCTTGGGAAAGCACTCCACAGGGGGGTTAGCTGATGCGGGGAGGAGCCTAGACAGCCTCCGAGGGACCCCAGAAGACGAGGCTCGGGGCCACTCGAGCTACACAGCGGATGTAAGTATAACATGTTTGTTATTTTTTTTTTAACCTTTAGTAACCCTTCAACCACTTAAGGACCCATTCACGCCGATATACGTCGGCAGAATGGCACGGCTGGGTACATCCACGTACATGTACGTGGCTCTTTTAGCCCAGCCGTGGGGTCGCACGCGCGCCGTGGGCACGTGCACGCGACCCGGTCCGAAGCTCCGTGACCGTGGCCGCAGGACTCGCGGACCCGATCGCCGCTGGAGTCCCGCGATCGGTCCCCGGAGCTGAAGAACGGGGAGAGCTGTATGTAAACACAGCTTCCCCGTTCTTCACTGTGGCGCTGACATTGATCGTGTGATCCCTTTTTATATGTGTGATCCTGGACGTACAGGACGTGAGCGCGAGAGGAGCCGAGACTGCCCGACTATACACGAGTGTACTGCGCTCGGTATATGCCGGCGCAGTATTCAAACTCGGCGCGGGAAAGCGGGTATCGGCGTATATCACGCACCCACGATTTTGCCCTGATTTTCAGGGCAAAAAAGTGCGCGGTATACGCCGATAAATACGGTAGGTCTCCAATTGCATCTCATTGTGATTCTAATTCCATCTACTGCTCCAGCATTGAGGAAGGGGAGGCCTTTCCCCTTGAAACGCGTTGGCTTTACTTGATGGTCCTCAGCAATAAACATTTTAAAAAGATCTCTGAGTGATATGAACTTTTTTACTGGGTGCTCCTCAATAGCCACACCAGAGTTTGTCACCTCCTGCTGTACAGTGGAAATCAAAAGTGCTTAGTCAACTTGAAGTTGCTTTATAAAATACAAGCAATTAATAGTTTTGTAATGGACACATACCCACACGAATTAGTATTTTTTCTATAGTTTACTATTAAGCATACTTTTGTGGAGTCTAGTGTTTGCGTTCCTTTTAAATACAGGAGCTTACAGTATATTATGTGCCATAACATGATTCACAAACAAAATATTTCCCCAGGAAATTCCCTTCAGGTTTTGTGAGGCCCTAATGAGACAATCCCATCTTCCCAATGGCTTAGGGCCACCCACCAAGGAAGCTTGTGCTAGCAAATAATTGCCTAGTTAAAAATCTACCTAGACTTCCTATAAACTAGGCAAGTTCCTTTAGATCTCTTAAAATATTTTAGTAGTTAGCAGTGTTTTCTCCTATACTCCTTTTCTTCATAAAACAGGCCTATCCATATTTTAGTGGGATTTTAAACAAAGCACAATAAATAAATGGAGCCCGGGATTAGGCAATGTTTACATACATTAAACCACAAGAATGAAGTCCATTAAAGCTTTTATTGAGAGCTGTGAATCAAGAGTGATGAAATGTCATCAACCCAACATACTTTTTGCAAGCAAAATAAATTTCTATTAAGATGTTATGAGATTTGGCTAATTCCTTGAAATGAAAGTATCTCTCGTCTGATGAGAAGTCACGCAGGCACATATTTGGATCACGGTATTATCTTGGAAGGTCAGGCACACATTGTAAAGGATTCTGGTGTAAAGAGAGAATTTGGACCCCCACATAATACTCAAAATAGGTGATCCATGTATGTGCAGGCCACATCTCTATAGGCTCTATAAAAAAATTCATGGACACCTACAGTATTCCATGTTTTAAAGAGTATTCAAATCCAAAACCCAATTATTTTTAACCAGCCCTTAGATATCAACATTTTTTTCTTTTATTTTCACCTGGTGATCCTTCCAGTAAAACACTTAGGCCCGGATTCACATACTTCGGCGCATATTTATGCCGCCGTAGCGTATCTTTTTTTACGCTACGCCGACGCACCGCAGAGAGGCAAGCACTGGATTCACAAAGCACTTCCTCCCAAATCTGCGCTGGGTTTCTCAGGCGTAAGTCGGCGTAAGTGGAAGTGGGTGTGAGCCATGCAAATGAGGCATGACCCCATGCAAATGATGGGCCGAGTGCCAGACAGATACATATAACGAACGGCGCTTACGCCGTCCCGTGGCCGCATCCCAGTGCACATGCTCACAATCACGTCGGAACAGCTGCCTAAGATACGACGGATCACTGCCTGCGGCGTGAATGTAACCTACGCCCAGCCATATTCACGTCCAACGTAAACAACGTAAAATACGACGGCTTGAGTTCCCTAATGCAGACCTTTGCATGTCTGCTGCTGAGTTCCACCTCCTTTATGGGGCTTAACTTTACGCCGGACGTACAACTTACGCAAACCGCGTATAGCATGTGCCGGGCGCACGTACGTTTGTGAATCAGCGTATCTCCCTCATTTCCATATTTGAATAGAAAATTAATGGGAGCGCCAAATACGTCCAGCGTAAATATGCGCCCACGATACGCCGGCGTAGGCAAGTTACGTTGGTCAGATGAAGCCTATTTTGAGGCACATCTAGTTTTGTGGGCACGACGCACAGATACGACGGCACATATTTGCACTTACATGGCGTATCTCGAGATACGTCGGCGCAAGTGCTTTGTGAATCCGGGCCTTACTGTTTTAGGTTGGCAATGCCTACTTACCACACTGTATTAATGTCTACATAATACCTCCACCTCTCCTTATTTTTATTACATGGGGGGGGTTTTGAAGCACAAAATGAATAGCTGGAGAAAAAAACGATACCACTGTTTGAATTGCGGTTTAAATAACAGAAACTTATAGGAATGTTGGCAGGTGCAGTTTGCTGTCTCCACTGCAGATGGTGTTCACCCAGAGCGACAATGCAGGGTGGGAGAAAGTCATGAGAAACAGGGTTCCTCTATGGTTCCCTGAGTCATTGGGGCAGCGGACTGATTGGATGCTGGCCTCCAATGTGACTCTGGTGGACACCTTAGGTGTGGCAGCGTCTATTTAAGTCCCTGGGTTTGGCACACTCTATGCAAGTGGGTAGAGTATGGAAAGGCACCCCGTCTGTTAGGAACAGTACTAGCAGTAGGGAAAGTTTCCTTACTAGGAGGGAAAGCGTAGGGGTGCATCTCTCTGGATACCTTCCTGATTGGGACCAAAAAGGTCAGGCCTAATTCTGTTCCCTCTCAAGGGATGCTATCGGTTCGGCTGGAACCTACTTTTTCACATTACTGAAAACTGTGAGTGTGCCTGGCTGGGTAGTTGTCGCACCGGGTTATTGGGAACTGTTGCTGCCTTACTTCAATAGAAGTTTTCTATTGCAACTAGCTGTGTGAGTTATTTATGCCACACTACTCTGCACCTCCACCTACAGGAACACTGGAACTCTGGTAAGATCAATAGGCATTTTATTTACTTACAGAAAATGTTTTTGGCCTGAAAAGAAAACCCAAACCACATCTGAAGACTGGTGTAAGGGATACCGAATGCAGGTATACAGTGGCAGCAGGAAGGACCAGTTAAGTGTAGTGGTACTTAGGAATCTTGAATCAGACTAAGTATGATTAAAATAAAGATTATTAATGCATCTAACACCTATCCATCACCAACGAACCAAAAGTATAGTAAAAGTGAAAAATAAACATGACCATGAAGCAAAAGCAAACCAACACCATAACTATATTACGCTATATACAAATGGAGGGAAGCTGACATAAACAGGGCATGACCAGGACTGGGACTGTGAACAAGAGGAGCAGGGATGGGGTAACAAGATACAGGTACCTGGATGCAAGGTACAGGATAAGGCAGGGATCAGGATAGTCAGCGAGCAGGTATATGACTAACATTCAAAACACTGAAGATTAAATATAATCTCAGCAGCCAGCATTAGATGGAGCTTAATTACTGGGATCTGCTAGCAGCTGTGAGAGACACACTGGTGGCCACTGTAACTGCGCCCTTCAGCTCTGGAAACCACAGTTTTTGGAAAAAATACACTTTTTTAAATTACAAAATAAGAAAACAGTAAAGTTAGATAATTTTTTTTTCTATTACGAATGATGATGTTACACTGAGTAAATTGATACCCAACATGTCATGTTTCAAAGTTGCGCCTGCTCGTGGAATGGCAACAAACTTTTACCCTTAAAAATCTCCATATATGGCGTTTACATTTTTTTACAGGTTGCATGTTTTGAGTTACAGAGGAGGTCTAGGGCTAGAATTATTGCTCTTGCTCTACCGATCGTGGCGATACCTCACATGTGTGGTTTGAACACCGTTTTCATATGAGGCCGCTACTCACTTATGCGTTTGCTTCTGCGCGCAAGCTCAGCGGGATGGGGCGCATTTAAAATTTTTTTTTTTTTATTATTTCTTTTACCTTTTATTTTTTATTTTTACACTGTTATTTAAAAAAAAAATGTCACTTTTATTCCCATTACAAGGGATGTAAAAATCCCTTGTAATAGAAAAAAGCATGACCGGACCTCTTAAATATGAGATCTGGGGTCAAAAAGACCTCAGATCTCATATTTACACAAAAATGCAATAAAAAAATGCAATAAAATAAAAAAATCGTTCTCTTTAAGGGCTATGGGAAAAAGTGAAGTTTTGACGTCACTTCTGCCCTGCAATGGTATGGAGGCGGGTGGGGGCCATCTTCCCCATACTCGGCACCATACCACAGACGGGAGCAGATGCGATCACCTCCGCCAGCAGGCGGCTCCGGTAAAGAGGGCAACGGCAGAGGGCCCCTCTTCCACTGCCGATAAAAGTGATCTTGCGGCGAATCCGACACAGAGACCACTTTTATTTGAAAGCGGACCACCCACTGAAGAAGAGGATACTGGGGTTATGGCAGCTAACTGCTGCCATAACAACGATAACCCTCTTCAAACAGCCGACGTATAACGACGGTGGGCGGTCCGTAATACTGCTAAGTGTAGTCTAGGCATCTAGGCTTTATTAACCACTGAGTTATGAAGGAGTTAAGATGATATGTTTGACATGTAAAAAAGTATGAAAACCCATTAGGGATCCCTTTTAGTTCATTATGGAAATCTATACAGTTAAATGTATACATTCATGCTCGCCTACCTACAAAGTGCCTGGAATATTTTCTTAATAAATAACGTCAGTACACATCAATGTTCCCTTATTTTCTCTTTAGTTGTAGAGATGAAACAAAGTTGTACAAATGTTACTGGTCTTGCAGGTCTTCCAAAGGCCACACAGTGTTTTGAGTTCTAAAATAATCCTTATTACAGAGGACTGGCTACATAATGTTGCCTTTGTATCAAAGGCCCTTTTTTCCACGGCGCAGACGTCAGATATCAAAAAGGTTGAATTCACCTTTGATATAGTGTCAACAAAAACCTGAATGCTGTAATTTTAACCAATTTTCTCCAGTCTCTCATCCACTCCTGTGTGTCTCTATCAAGATTTTTTCTTTTTTTTTTTCATTTGCTGGGTCAGTGTTGCAAGCTGATGTAGTACAGAAGACAGTGGAGTACTGTGAACGCTTACCACCCCCCTCCTTTTCTATTTACACCCCAGCAACATCAAAGGTCTAGTTATTCCATCTTCCCGTGGGTTCCTATGGCCAGACTCAACTACACAGTTCAAAAGTGCACGTTTTAGAGACTGGCGACAGCTAACTCGTCCCTGCCGCGGTTTATCACACCAGACTGGTGCGACAAGATCTCTGTAACTTGGGCAGTATGACCAACTTCCTCCTTTCCTATCTGAAGCTCATTATTCCGAAGAGAAGATAATACTTCTTCCTTTTTTTTCGAAACCTTTTTTTTTCATCTCCGTCTGGTGCTTCTCCGTGTCAAAATTCCTTCCTTTTAGACAAATATTTAATCTCCAACAATCTTCCTCTAAGATCATGTGGCTTTAACCGCCGTGTTTGTTTTAACTTGTAACAAAGTCCAGCTTTTTATTTTTATTAATTTCTATGTGATCCAAACATATAATTGCAAATTTTCTTAAGTTTTGAATAAAAAAAAATTATATTAGGGAATTTAGCATGAAGAGAAATACTTAATGAAGAAATATATTTGGTTAGGCCTCAGCTAATGCAATGGAATGGAATGCATTTAATTAAAGGTTCTATTTTAGGGAATGGTGTTTTGAAAAACATATTTTGATGAGAAACTCAGAGTTCTGGTAATTACTGCGCTAATTCCTATGGTAAGGTGAGAGGAGCTAAAATGATTTTGATATACATTTATGCAGGGCTTTTTTTCTCAAAAAATAGGTGCAGGAACTCCTTTCTTCCAAGTCACCTCTTGTGTCCACCCCTACCCACCTCCGAGCACCATTCCTTGGTTCCACCCCCTACCCACCTCCGAGCACCATTCCTTGGTTCCACCCCCTACCCACCTCCGAGCACCATTCCTTGGTTCCACCCCCTACCCACCTCTGAGCGCCATTCCTTGGTTCCAAACCCCTACCCACCTCTGAGCGCCATTCCTTGGTTCCACCCCCTACCCACCTCCGAGCACCATTCCTTGGTTCAACCCCCTACCCACCTCTGAGTGCCATTCCTTGGTTCCACCCCCTACCCACCTCCGAGCACCATTCCTTGTTTCCACCCCCTACCCACCTCCAAACACCATTCCTTGGTTCAACCCCCTACCCACCTCTGAGCGCCATTCCTTGGTTCCACCCCCTACCCACCTCCGAGCACCATTCCTTGGTTCCACCCCCTACCCACCTCCGAGCACCATTCCTTGGTTCAACCCCCTACCCACCTCTGAGCGTCATTCCTTGGTTCCACCCCCTACCCACCTCTGAGCGCCATTCCTTGGTTCCACCCCCTACCCACCTCCGAGCACCATTCCTTGGTTCCACCCCCTACCCACCTCTCAGCAATGGATACAGAACCAAGTATCAATTCATGGTGCTAAGTAATTTGTATGTAATTTGTTAATGATGGTAAGTAAAACAGATCCCATGTAGCCAGCAACAATGGAGCACCCCCAGCAACAATAGACTCTTAACAGCTAGCAACAATACACCCCTCAACAGTTGTCTCGCAGCAACGATTGTCTCCAAGTAGCATAACAGCCCCCCAGCAACAATAAAACCCCCCTGTAAAAAGAGATCCCCTCAGGCAACAATAGATCCCCCAGCAGCCAGCATCAATAGACCCTCCAATATACCCCAGCACTCTTTGCCATTACATATATTCAAAGCTGGAGGTGCCGGAACTACTTTCCCCCGCGTTCCTGCTGAAAAAAAGGCCTGCATTTATGTATATTTTGCAACTTCAGTTATAACAGAAATATAAACAAATGAGGTTCAGCCATGTGGATGATGAGGTATCATGAGGTACAGCTAGAGACCTTGCCAGAGAGTTATTTTTATTATTACTATACAGGATTTATATAGCGCCAACAGTTTATGCAGTGCATTACAATATAAAAGAGGAGACAGTACAGTTGCAATACAATAAAATAAAAAGAGGGTTAAAAGGGCCCTGATCATAAGAGCTTACGATCTAATAGGGTGGGGCAAGTGGTGCAAAAGGTTGGGGGTTGAGCTAATGGAAGTGATAAAAGATGAGCTGGAAGTAAGATAGGCTTCCCTGAAGAGATGAGTTTTCAGGGATCGCCTAAAGGCAGCCAAAGTAGGAGATAGATTGAGGTAAAGAGCTCCAGAGGATGCGAGAGGCTCCGGAGAAGAGCATGGGAAGAGGAGACAAGGGAGATGGAGAGAAGGGCAGTTTGGGTGATATTTGGAGAGAAGATTGGTGATGAAGCTCAGGGCAGAGTTGTGAATGGCTTTGTATGTTGTTAGTATTTTGAATTTCATTCACAATCAGAAGCCAGTGTGGGCATTGGCAGAGAGGGGTGACAGACACTGAGCACCTGGTAAGGTAGATGATTCTGGCAATAGCATTCATGATAGACTGAAGAGAGGATAGCCTATGAAGAGGTAGGCCTATGAAGGGAGTTACAATAGTCAAGGCAATAGATAACAAGAGAGTAAATGAGTTAGTTGGTTGAGTACCACAAGATACTTAGTGAGTAAGAGGAATTCCATGAGTTACAGGTACAGGCTGCACAGTACTGAGTGAGAGGAGTAGTGTGATGTACAGACAACACCTGGTGGAATACTATGAGGTAGAGCTGTAGACCATGCAGAATAGGGTGGCAGTCACGCTAAGAGAGAATTCCCACTAATTACACTTTAATACAGTTTAAAGCCTAAGTACAGCACAAATGACAAACAATAAAATTAGTTCAAGGGACATAACTTACAGTTAGTAGAATGTGTCCCTTGTGCTGCTTCCTCTTCTGTTAGTGAAAATCTTCCTCTGTCCTGTCCCCACCCCTCTCTGACTGCCACCATAATAGTCTGGTGAAGTGAGGGCTAATACATCTAATGGGCTACCTGTCACAGTCTCTCGGGGATGAGGGGGTAGAAGGGCGATGTTAGCTCCCATTTTATAGACATCCCTCTTCTTAGTGATGCCAGGGATGTAGTGAGTGCCCACAGCTGTTGGAGGGGCCCAGCAGTCCTAGGCATGGGAACAACATATAAATAAATGGTGATTCTGCGCAACATATCACACTAATGGAATAGTGATATCACATAAGCAAGATAAATGTAAGAGCTGACAAATAATCAGCATATAGTATTAAATGCAAAGAGAATAGTGAGTCCAAATATAAATATATATATACTCAAATAGTGAATAGTGAGTCCAAAATATATAATACTCATAAGGCGAATGTGCAAAAATATATAAAGAATATTGTGCAAAAAAAACGGAATGGAAGTTCAATCCCAATAGTAAACTCAAATCAGCTGTCAGGGCAGATATTCTGAATGCACTGGATGAAGGTGAGCACCAGCTCTATGGTGTGAGTGCACGGCCGTGCAATAGAAGATAAACCAGATCCCTGGCTGAGCTCCCGGGACTCTTACCTCTCAGCCCTCCTAAATGGGCATTGATGTACAGGTCACTCGCAGCCTTCTATGGGTGGTCCCTGAGGTTTCCTCTCTTGATCTGATGGATCCTTCCTTAATTGGGACAGATGCTCCTCGAAACCAGATGGATGATGTGGGTTATAAGAGAGAGAGAGAGGGGACTCCCATAGTGAGGTAACGTTTGGTGCAGGTAAAATATGTTTATTGAGGAAAAACCTGCACTTACATTAAAAGAAAAAGAAAAGTGCAACGAGGAAACAAACAAGCGGCGTTTGAATCGCCAGCTTACGTCACTCCGGGTGTACGTCCTCCAATTCCTATGCGTTACGACACCACGTGTCTTCGTCTGGGGAATCTGATTGGTAATGTGGCTGTTGTTTATATAACCGAAAAACATACCCCAGAGTTGCTAAGATGTAGTCCCCTTTCAGAGTGTACCTAAAGGCCCTTTGCAGGGCTGAAGTCCCAGGTGAGGTGGAACAGAACACAAAAGGAAGCCTGTAGTTGCCCTGTCTCCTCTGACCTTCTTCTACAGGACAGGTCCCGTAGTTGGGTGTAAAGGGCATTTTAGGCCAGGCCACAGTTCTCTGATGTGAGTAGTAGTAAAGCCTGGGAATGAGTGTGCCATCTGGGAGTGTGACCGGCTGGGCAGAGCTATAGAAGGGACATTGGGAAAAACTGGTATACTAATGATGGCACCTTGATTCTGCGGGAAGCTGAATGTTGTGGACTTAGTATACAAGGGGTAAGTGGTCCTAACTATATGGTTTTCTGCGCTTAAATGACAGCTACAGAATGTCTACACCTGCGTATGGTGTTCCCGTGCCAAAGAATTCTGCTAATATGTCAAATGTGATATCAGAGTGCATTGTATGCATTTATATGTGGACATTCCTTTATTCTTAAATATTAAGACCTATGGCAAAGAATGTTGAATGGTCATGGAACCTATGGCCAGGAATATGGCACAATATGGTTGAAGGTTCCATCAACAGCAGGTGGATTGTTGTCATATCCAGAATAAGCGGGGCAGGGACTTGCAAAGTTTAGCGCCAACACCTTACATGCATGCCTAAGCTAAGGGCAGATGTATTCCAGGAAGCAAATGCTACATGAATCATTGGCCCTTATTCAAGCAGGCCACGGCTAGAAATGCCAGGGGACATTTTTGAAAGTGATTCACCAACAAAATAAAGCATGGGGACACAGGTGGATGGGCATGTTTGTTTTTAATATTAAAAATTAATTAAATAGTGTTTCAGTTTGTGTTGCTCAAATACAGTTAAGTTCCCCTTTATTGAAAAAATTAAGATGAATGGGCCTGCAGCAGCCCTGAAATCAAGGAGGCTCTAATGCCGCATACACACGATCAAAAATTCCGTCAAGAAAAGTTTGATGTGAGTTTTGGTCGGAAATTCCGACCGTGTGTAGGCTCCATCAGACTTTTTACAACAAAAATCTGAGAGCTGGTTCTCAATTTTTCCGACAAGAAAAGTTCTTGTCAGCAATTCCAATCCTCTGTATGCAATTCCGATCCCGCAAAAAAGCATGCATGCTCTGAATCAATTCGACGCATGCTCGGAATCATTGAACTTAATTTTTCTCTGCTCGTTGTAGTGTTGTATGTCACCGCGTTCTTGGCGATCAGAATTTTGTGTGACCGTGTGTGCAACACAAGTTTGAGCCAACATTCCGTCGGAAAAAAATCCACATTTTTCTTGTCGGGATTTCCGATCGTGTGAACGTGGCATTAGAGGATTTTAGAAGTACACACCAAGTGCTTCCTTTAAAAGTCTGTGTAATGAAGGCCTTGTGTGAATATGAAGTTTCCTTTCTGTTTGAATTACCCAGAGGGGATGTTGATGACTATGTTGATTAGAAGATACAGTAGATCTCTGGACGAAACCTATTTACTAGCACTCCTGACTTCTGATGTTCTTACTTTCCATCAATGACATCTGTTGAGCAAACTCTGCAGAATAAACAGTGCTCGCCTAAAAACAAGAATGATTTGTATTTCACTCTGTGGTCTGCTTCTCATTATTATGTTGATTTTAACGATTTACATGGTAAAGTAAACTTTTTATTTTCCGCACAGGACAGAGTCTGGCATTGGGCCAGCCAAGCCAATGCGTATATAACTCTAAAATTTAGGTCATGAAAAAAACACAGCTGAGCAAAAGTGGGTAAAGAAAAATGTTTTTGTTATTCATTACAGCCAATCAGATTTCAGCTGCCATTCCCTGCGCTAGCAGAGCGCCAGATGAGATCTGGTAGCTTTTGGCAACACAGACTTTGGGGCTTAATTATATACAGTATTACAGCAATTTAATATGAACATATCTTAGGTAAGGTGTTTTCTATTTTCTCGTGATTGTTTTTCAATAGATTTTAATACTATGGTATGTGAAAGAGATCCGATTTATTCAACATTCTTGGAATGCAATTATAACTATACATAAGGGCAGTCATATGTAGGCTATTGTACCTTTCTGATCCTCTTATGCCGCGGACACACGATCGGTTTGTCTGATAAAAACGGTCTGATGGACCATTTTCATCAGACTAAACCGATCGTGTGTGGGCGCCATCGGTTATTTATCCATCGGTTAAAAAATTAGGAACTTGTTTTAAAATTATCTGATGGATAAAAAACCTATAGAAAAAAAAACGATCGTCTGTAGGCACGTCCATCGGTTAAAAATCCACGCATGCTCAGAATCAAGTCGACGCATGCTTGGAAGCATTGAACTTCATTTTTTTCAGCACGTCGTTGTGTTTTACGTCACCGCGTTCTGACACGATCGTTTTTTTAACTGATGGTGTGTAGGCACAACAGATCATCAGTCAGCTTCATCGGATAACTGATAGAAAAATCCATCAGACACCAACCTTATCGGTCTCTTCGTTCTTCTCAGACCTCCTGATCTCTAGCTCTCTCATCACCTCCTCCCATGCTCGTCTACAGGACTTTTCCAGAGCCTCTCCAAGCCTATGGAACTCCATACCCCAAACTATCCGTCTATCTCCTTCTCTATTAGCTTTTAGAGGATCCCTGAAAACCCTCCTCTTCAGAGAAGCCTATCCTACCCACATCTAACAACTGTATTTTAATTTTGTCCATCTGATCACCACCCACATCTACTACCCTCTGTTCCACTTGACCCTCCCTTCTAGATTGTAAGCTCTAACGAGCAGGGCCCTCTGATCCTTCCTGTATTAAATTGTATTGTAACTATAATGTCTTCCCTGATGTTGTAAAGCGCTGCGTAAACTGTTGGCGCTATATAAATCCTGTATAATAATAATAATAATCAGACCGTTCTCAACCGATGGACCGATCGTGTGTACAGGGCATTAAGTAGTGGTATACACTAGTAGAATTTTGAACAAACATTTGTACGAATATTCACAGGAAAATTCTAAGGAAATTTATAAAAAAAATCTTAGAACATTGAAATGACTTTGAAAAATGTTGTTTGCTTTCAACATTTGATTTTGGAATGAATGGGTTTTACCGAGTGAAAAACTACATACACTGTTAGAAATTCATACATTCAAAAAAAAATATTCCATCCTGCTTCTTCAACTTTCTCATCACTGCGGTTGAAAACAAATCAATTTGACCCAACTAATGATTGCAAAAATTAACGAATGTTGTTAAAAATAGAAAACAGAAAATTACGCGCTATCAATAGTAAGCAGCTCACACTACCAATGGACAATGGCGGAATACAAAACAAACATAAAACGTGTAGTGCATAAAATTAATAGATCACCCAATGAAAGGATGAATAAACAGTGCATCAAACAAATGGTGAAAAATTATGATAACAATATATAAACCAAACAAGTGATATGTATAGACACTTGATGGTGTATATATAAAATCTAAATAAATATATGTGAAAAAAAAGTCCAATGTGATGAAAATTGGTGATAATAGTCCCAATGCCTCGGAATGAAGTGCAGTAAAGAAATCCACCACCGATCATTGAAAGGAAGGCTTACCAGAGATACTGTACCCTAATGGACATATGCCAAGAGGGTCAGTAAAGCAGGGTATAAACCACTCTCAGGCCTGGATCATTGGCTGCAATTCTCACGGAGATGTCTCACACGTCAATCAGAGAGGAACCCAGGGATCGAATCAGGAAAAAGGTCGCTTCCAGGGGTACCCAATGTGGGCCAAAATTTAAACCAATATGTAGAGATGTAGGAGAAGAAGAGAAAGGCACATAGCGTAATACTGAAAGGTACCAATGTTTAATGTAGGTAAAAACACTTACATTATAAAAGGCGATCAGCGCTTTCAAATGTACAAAGTGGCAGCGGTGGAGTCTCTAGACGCGTTTCGCCGAGTAAAGGTAAAAAATGTTCCCTAAATGGCTTCCTTTACCTTAGTGCAGTCCTCCTTCACTTACCTCATCCTTCGATTTTGCTTTTAAATGTCCCTATTTCTTCTGAGAAATCCTCACTTCCAGTTCTTCTGTCTGTAACTCCACACAGTAATGCAAAGGCTTTCTCCCTGGTGTGGAGTGTCGTGCTCGCCCCCTCCCTTGAGGAGGGAGGGGGCAGACAGGAGAGTCAGGACGCCCACTAACACACAGCTCCTTTCTCTATCTGCAACGTAGAGAGTGTCCTGACCCTCCTGCTCGAGGGCGCGAGCACGACACTCCACACCAGGGAGAAAGCCTCGCAATACTGTGTGGAGTTACAGACAGGAGAACAGGAAGTGAGGATTTCTCAGAAGAAATAAGGACATTTAAAAGCAAAATGGAAGTGTGCATCACCATATTAATGCACATAGTTTCAGGATTAGATGTCCAACAGATGCATATAGATGTGATGGTCAGGTGTCCACAAACATTTCGCAATGTAATGTATTAATAATATTATGTTGCCATAGCAGTGTTTTATATATATAGTAGCCCAGCTAAATCTTTTTGTAGCTAAAACGGCAGACCAAACTAAGCTAACTTCTGATAGGTTACTGTAATGTTCAAAGTGCATGATCTGTATAACAAGTATGTATAATGTAAAATTAGCTCTGCTGCATCCTACCCAGAATCACGCTTCCCAGAAATAACATTACTGCAGGCAGCCAGGCAATTGTATTCTCCGATGTTGGATGAGAGATTTCACAGATAACACCTGTCCAAAACTTGAAAATAATTTGAAGAAAAATAAGCTGGGATTTTAGAATCTTTTGATCTTGACTGAAATGCTATAGACCTTGGTTGGTCAATTGAATACACTGTTTTATACAGTATTAAGTATATGATTGATATTGATTAGTGTCATTGGGAAGGTGCGTTTAATAGACAAAGATACAACGGCTTCCTTCTGTTCTAGAATTTTGTTGAAAGGTTGCTGAGAAATGAATGAAAGGAATTGATTCTTGCTACCATGAAAGCTTGGGAAGAAAATGAACATGCCCCAGTCAATCAGTGTCTTTCTGCTTGGTGATGACTACAGACCAATATGCGATTCCCAGTTCTGAGCTGGTAACTTTGTCTTTCAGTACACAAATTAAAATATGATATGGTTATCTTGCCGGAGGACCCACACCATTCAATTTATTTATTCTGGTTCTCATGTGCGAGAATTTCTGAAAGTACATAGTCATTTTATTTTTTACTTGTTGTGACATATTGTTGGTGGTTACATTGTTATTTATTTGAACATTTATAGGTGAATTATATATATATAAGTGATTATTTACTCTGATTTGGGATATCTTCAGAGAGGAATGTTATATCAACTTCACTATATTTTTTGGTTTGCCCAATATTGGCCTGTGATACATTTGCCTATATGTCTCAGTTTACTGCTCCCTGCTAGCCATGGGTAGAGGTAGAAAGGAATTTCATGTGTGATTCATTCCTCTGACCGGTTATTGACGTGCTAATGTCCCCTCACTATTCTAAACGTTAATTGATCTATTGTGTTGTGTAAAGAAGATCTGTGTTTACCCTTAAAAGATGTGTATTGTATCATCAGGCTAAATGATTAGAGAAGTAGTATGTTAATTATTCTGATTGCTTCAGTGTAGTAATTAACTCCAGTGATGTCTTTATCTAAAGAAACGTGTCTGCATGGTCGGCTCCGACTTGTCTCCTATAATCTGTATGGGAAACCCCACTGTGTGAGGGGGGCGTTCCTAACAGGCTGTAACCACATATAAGCTGAGTTTTTGTGTCAATAAAGTGTCTTGGTTCCAGCATCCAGTCTTGACTCATGTGTGGGGAATCCTGTGATGTTCTTGTATGGAGAGGAGGGAATGCTTGGCGGGGATATCATACCGATACCGTCACATGGCCTATAGAAAGAGCAGCTGGATTTTTTTTTTAGCTGATTGTGTTAAGGTGGAGGTATCTGTTTTTACAGCATTACAGATTTTTCCCCTTAAATTTGACGCTGGTATGGGTCTTTTCCACGATGTTCACATATACATAGCATAATTAAACATTATAGTGGGCTTATCTACTAGTGTGCTTTTCTTAAGCACTCGGGTCCAGGTTAGCTGAAGTCACTCTGCCACTACCAACTTCCCCATCACTTCTTTTGTGTTAGAAGTCTCTCCTCTTTGATCATTGAGTGGCCACCAATGATCCATACACAACGGAGTTCCACTGTCCCACCAATTTATTCTGGACATTTTACAGATACTGGTAATGGCCTGGGGAGTATATTCTGTACAGCACATGTGCTACAGGCAGTCTACACAAAGTAAATAATTGCTACTAGCCAGGGGATAATGTTTTTAGGCAATAGAGACTCCAGATGCTCTACTTCCCAGCAATTGTTATTTCCAGACTATTCTACTTTAAGTAAATGTATGCCTCAAGGTGATTAAGTCTCTTTAAAGTAAAGGGGTACCACCATCCTGTTGATAGCAATATAGGTATAGCTAAGGGTTACACCCACTAAACCCTCAGCATATGGAAAATGGACTATCTCAGTACCCAGAAAGTAACACAAATTTCTCTAAAAAAGTTTTTATATTTTTTTGGGAAAAAGATTGATTATAAAAAGGACACATATCCATACACATAGGACAAGCACCCCATTTTACCCTATTTGGCTGCTGGTTTGGGTAAGCAACTAAAAGACAATTATCCCCTTTTGCCCCCCATTACTAACGTCTATTACCATGTATTTGTCAATTGATTATTTGTTGCATTGTCTTCACTACAAATGATAGTAATTAATACCAACTGAGGAAGCGGTTGTAACCACGAAACATGTTGAGGGTTGGTTGTACATCAATAATTAATTACACCCTGCATCCTTAGGACTTACCTGGGGATGCCATACCACCAGCAAATATATATGCAATATAAATGTTGTAGCAAGTATTGCTTGCTTTATGTGTATGGATATGCGTCCTTTTTTAATCAATCTTTGTACAAATGTAGCGAGGCATCACCTTTTAGGTGATTCAAAAGACTACCATCTCTGATCAAGAAGGATCTCAGCTCCCTCAGGTGGCTAAGTTGTGTTATAGCCACCTTCTATTTACTTTTGCATTGGTACAGCGAGGAATGTTGGGAAACTGAGTACAGGGAGAAACAGACTCCATTGCCCTGGTTTATTTATAAACTACAATACCCAGAGAGCAACTGTACAACCCCAGAATGCTTTGCTCCCCGGCTTGCTGGGAGAGGTAATTTAAGGAATAGGACATGTTTGGCGTGCTCTCTCAGGACCACCTATCCAATCCAGGAGGACACCTGTGTTGAGGTGTCTCTCTGGAATCCTGGGCCAAAGCCTGAGGCCTATCCATACCCGAGTGGATCACCATCCAGCAACAGAGGGAACATCCCTGATGGAGTGATCGGACGGTGTCCCAGTGCAACGGTGATTTGTGAGAGAACCGGAGACTGTCATCCTGAAGGACTGTGAATCGGAGTTCGCAGACGGTTGTTCCGGGAGGACAAATCCTAATCTTGTTGGGTGAGACGGGCACCTGCCAAAACCTACTGACTGTGTTGCAGGGAGGGTGGATCGTTTGTACTCACCACTGTGATTTAACTGTTCAGGCATCTTCCACCAGTTATTTGTTCCCTTTCTGGATTACAAATTGCCCCTTTGCGCGCCAACGCATGCCAACACATAAGTGCACGGACTTTGGGATAATCTATATTGAGGTTTGGTCTGATCAACCAAACCACATTAGTTAGGTATATTATCCAAAGACTGCCTGTTTAGTTATAGTAAACTGTTGATATCTGTTTCATACTCTTTAATTGGGTAATTGTTCCATTAGACCGTGTAGCACTGTTATTAGAGAGAGCTGGGTGAGGCTTGGCAAGGAGGTGCTTCAGTGTGGATATCTTACTGAGAGAATCCCTTTGCTGTGTACTTACACAGGTTGGCATAGTTATCATAATTTAACTTTATTTATCTGTTATCACTGATCCTGACTCTCACAGGGCTCTGTGAGACGTCTACTGCTGTTTTACCTTTCTTTCTTCTGCTTTTATCTTATCAAGTAAAGAGTTACATTGATTAAGCTGAATTTGTGTGCAGTCCATCTGTCATCCTGTGGGATCAATACAACTCAAGGTAACCATTTGTTTACATAATTTACTGTGGTGGGATAGGCCATTGTGCCCTCCAACATCTATTGGGGTCCACAATTCCCCCTGATACCAGTTGTGCCAAGGGAGGGTTCGAGCCAGTTTCAGGGGTTGATAGCCAGAGTAACAAACCCAAAACAAACCAGCAGTTCCTTCGGTGGTAGTGCTACACAAATAAAATGTAAAAAAACTTTTAATATACATTTATGTTACTTTCTGGGTACCTAGATAGTTCATTTTCCATATGCTGAGGGTTTAGTGGGAGTAGCCCTTAGCTATACCAATATTATTTCTACTTTAAAGTAGAATTAAACTAAAAAAAGCAGTGTATATTTACAACACCCCCTCTGTGCTGTGATGATGTGACTCCCGTGTGCATTCGCAAGAGTGACATCATTGTGGGCCAGCCAATCAAGCAGCTGAAGAGTTTGAACCTGGAAGAAAGACCGGGAAAATATGGAACAACCCTTAACAGTGGAGACATTGCAGCGCTTGAAGGGATAGTTTGACAGCTAAATCTACCATAATGTGCTAATATTACATAGCACATTATGGCAAAGCTCACTGGCCCCTTTTTTATTTTTGTATGCAGAGGTTTAGTTCTGCTTACTTAGCCTAAAAAAAATGGCCTACATCACCCAAATGGATTTCAGGTAATTGTAACCAAAATAAACCGTGCATTCTTATTAGTTACACTTAGTTACTGGTATGTCCTTTTGAATTTCCTTTTGAATTTCCAAATTTTTAGTTTTATTGGTTGCCATGAGTTCCTCAACACTATGATAAACAAAAACTCACTACTTTTTTCTTTTAACTCAGTACACAAGCTTCATTCATTATGTGTCTAACGCAGCCTTTCTCAACCTTTTTAACACAGAGAAATCATTGAAATAACTTTGAAATTACTTTCCGGTCTCAGGCAACCCCTACTAAAAATGGCTATATCTACAACTCATGATACATTAGTGTGATGGACAGTGAGAAGAAAGCTTCTTACACTTGTGTTCATTGGGAAGAAGTACCCCCTTACAGATAGCCAAAAAGATCAATGGTGTCAGTGGGAATTCATCTGAGAGGCAGAAATTGCTCATTGCTCAAGGAACCCCCCTAGCAAACTCAAGAGGAACCCTAGTTTAGAAACCCTGGTCAGTCCGACCAAATCTAGCCCTTAATTCACCTCTAAGGCCTCGTACACACGGATGGACAGTCCGCTGAAAACGGTCCGCCGGACCGTTTTCAGCGGACATGTCCACCCGGAGATTTCTGTCTGATGGTTGTACACACCATCAGACAGAAATCCGCGCGTAAACAATACGCGGGGGCGTGGCCGCGCCGTCGCCACGACGATGACGCGGCGACGTGCGTGGCCCTGGAAGTTCAAAGCTTCCACGCATGCGTCGAATCAGTACGACTCATGCGAGGGATGGCGGCCGATCGGACATGTCCGGGGAGTCTGTACAGACGACCGAACATGTCCGACAGACAGGCTTCCAGCGGACATGTTTCTTAGCATGCTAAGAAACATTTATCCGCTGGAAAACGGTCGGCTGGACAAATGTCCGCTGGAAACCTGTCCGGTCGGCCGTACACACAACCGAACATGTCTGCTGAAACTGGTCCGATCAGTTGCTATGAACAGATACGATCAGTTGCTATGAACAATGTAAACTGAGACAATTCTTCCTTGAGTTGCATGAAACATTAGGGCTATAATAAAGAAAAGGATGTCTCATGGTGGCTGAAGTCATCTCAGACTTTTATGTGAAGAACTTTTTAGATAACTGCTGGCAAAGACAAGTCATAAAACCAGTAAGATGAACAGATACACCAACTGTATAATAAAATAGAAAGCTGTGTGCTCCTCAGGCTTATGATTCTTTTAATATAACATTAAAATGGGTATACTTTATGACTGCCATGGCTTTAAATAGCTACAAACTTGAAGCTGAACTCAATATAATCTTCATCACAGGTTTGTAGAAATTCACGAAGATAGACACTAAAAGCCAAAGGGAATTTTTGCAAAATTTTAACTAAAGGTAAGGTAATACGTTGCAAGAGAAGTATGGCCTAGGCCAGGTGTGCTCAACCTTTTGAAGACCGAGGGCCACTTGGTAACCTGGTCGTGGGCCACAATGAGAAGAGCGGGTGGATGGCAGCCCACTCTACTCTATAGAGCCCACTCTACTTTTTTTGTAGATCGGATTGGAGGTAGGAGTTTGTAAATGGACACAAGTCCATTTACATCTACCACTCCTTAGAGGTGAATTAAGGGCTGGATTGGGTCGGACTGACCAAGTGAAAGGGGCCTAAGGCTACTTTCACACTGATGCACTGTTGTTTACCCGCACTGCGCGTGCAGCACATTTCATCTGTGGGTTTCTTGCGGGTTAGCTGAACTTTGCCATAGACTTCTATTATATCCGGTAGGTGTGGTGCACTTTCAGAAAGCACACCAAACTCGCAGGTCAATGGCTCAGTGAAGGTAACCCGCAAGTGCACTGCTCTGCACCTGTGGATCAGTTTGAAAGTAGCCCGGTAACCACTTCAGAACAGATATGCCCATCTATACACTATGATTTTTGTAATAAACGTACCTTTAATAACATTATGCAATTATATTTCATCACAAAGCAGGAGATTGCGGGCCACATCAGAGGGCTCCACAGGCCACATGCGGTCCCCGGGCCACTGGTTGGGCACCCCTGGCCTAGGCTGTTTTGGCCATACTTCCCACGTGGGCCACAGAAGTGCACTTAGTTCTGCTATCCTGTGACCCAGAATCAGCCAACAGTGAGTTAAAGTTACAGAGCAACTCCAGACCCTTGTTCCACCCAGATTCCTTACAAGCAGCTGGCACAGCCTCTCAGCATAGAGCCTAAGCCAGCCGCTCCTGACTCCTTTCCAGCCCAGTGAGTGCTGGAGGGGCAGAGCGGACCGAGAACTAAAAGATCAAAAATCACCTGATCAAACAGAGAGAATGTTGATATGTAGGCAAGAGTCACTTTGATGGTTAAATTGCTGATAACGGACACTTTAAGAAAAGAGAGGGGAAGGATTGTAAGATGTATGTCCCTTTAATGCAGAAGTTGCAGCTAGTTCCTTCCTTAGGTGGCTTAAACTTGGGCTAAAGTAAACATAAGTTCTGACAGATAACCTGCAGTATTGGTAGAAGCCGATTCAGACTAGTAGACTGCAATGGATACGTTTTCACTGGTCTCCTCCCCAGGTCACCTGGCTTTCCGGTGGCACTCGTGGCTTTTTGGCCCAGCCTGGGCCCACCTGACTCCACACAACTGTCCTCCACATGTCCTTCCAGCAACCAAGTCTCTCTCTACCCCCTCCTGTTCCCGAGCTTTTTCTTTTATATGCTCCCACCCCCTGGCAAAGGCTCCTGGGCTGTGTAGTTTTGATCTCAGCTAAACTGTAAGAAAAGTTCTGCTTTCAGCATCCTGCACTCCTGTATTGAAACTTCAGTGACATAACTTTATCTACAAAAAGATCACTATGCTTTTCCGAGGGGAAAAAACACGCATGCTTAGAATCAAGTATGAGACGGGAGTGCTCGTTCTGGTAAAACTAGCGTTAAGAATGCAGATAGCACATTCGTCACACTGTAATGGACTGAAAAGCACGAAGACTGAAAAGCGCAAATCGTCTCTCACCAAACTTTTACTAACATGAGGATCAGCAAAAGCAGCCCAAAGGGTGGCGCCATTTGAAAGGAACTTCCCCTTTATAGTGCCGTCGTACGTGTTGTATGTCACCACGCTTTGGTCGGACGTTTTTTTGCATGAATGTGTGTATGCAAGTCAGGCTGGAGAGGAAAAACAACGGCTTTTTGAACGTCAGGAAAAACTATTGTGTGTACGCGGCATCACAGTCTGACCATCTCCTATAGCATGTTTGCAGTCTCTCACCATCTTCTGTTACATCTCTGCAATTACTGACCATCTCCTGTAAAGCCTCGTACACACGCTCGGTTTACCCGGCAAGAACCAGCAAGAAAACTGCTGGCAGAGCTTTCTTGCCGAGTATACCGAGCGTGTGTACGAGGCTTTCAGGTTTCTCGACAAGAAAACTGCCCAGAATCTAGACGAGAAAAATAGAGAACATGTTCTCTATTTTCTCGTCGTGATATTCTCGGCAGTTTTCCTCGAAATGACTTTGACGCATGCGCGGTAGCTTCCTAGGCATAGGTAGGGTGCAGCAAGATGGCAGCAACGGCATCAAATGTGACGAGTGCATGCTCGTTGTACGCGATGACGTCACCGCGTACTTGCCTTTCAAGAGAACCGCGGTTCTTTTGAAAGGAGAGTCTATACACTCGGGCAGCAAGAGATTGTTGCCAAGAATCTCTTCGGGAAAAACAACGTTTTTTCCTGACGAGATTCTTGCCCATGTGTACAGGGCTTTACATGTCTTCAGTCTCTCACCTTATCCTGTAACATTTCCCAGTCTCTGACCATCTCCTTTTACATGTCTGTAGTCTTTGGCCATCTCTTGTAGCATATCTGCAGTCTCTGACTATCTCCTGTTATATGTAGGCCATCTCTGGCCATCTACTGTTAGATGTCTGCAGTCTCTGACCATATACTCTAGGATGTACTCCAGTGTATACATCCTCTGTTACATTCTGTAGTCTTTGACCTTCTTCTGTTGCATGTGTGCAGTCTTTGATCATCTCCTCTAGCATATCTGCAGTTTCTAAGCATCTCCTGTTACATGTTGGCTACCTCTGACCATTTACTGTTACATGTCTGCAGTCTGTAACCATATCCTATAGCATGTCCTCAGTCTCTGACCATCTACTGCTAAATGTCTGCAGTCTGACAACTTTTTGTAGCATTACATTCACTAAATATTCTTTGTGGCCCTTTGATAATGTGACGAGCCCCTGCTGTAGGTAAGTTGATCTAGGTGCAGGTGTAATTACTGTATCTCACCTGTATACAATATGTATGAAAATAACAGTAGCCAACACTCCTCTGATCTGTAGTGTGAGATGACTTTCTTGTAAGTCAAAGTACGTCATACCATCCAATGAAACATTAGGAGAATTCTTTACTATTACGTTGTCAGAAGAAATTTAGCTCAGACGATTTTACCGTTCCGAGGAAACGTCCTGAAAGTCATTCTAAACTAAGCTGGCTGCAATCCAGATAATGATATTTCCAATGCACGGGGCAAACACAACTCAGAGCTCTTTCTCAGTCATAAAATGTTAGCCTTTATCTCTGTTTATTTTTCTGCTTCTCTTTAATTTGGCCTAATGGACTTCGGCCTGAACTCTTCCCCAGCACTCAAGAGAAATGTAAACTCTGGGAAAGCCCTGAGGAGCTTAATAGGTGCAATTAACATTTTGGGGGCTTTATAAAGTGATTTACATCTCAAGCTCTTAACCCACCTTGTGCCAGATTGGCGCAGCTGAAATCCCGTCATAGGAGAACTTTGATTCCATTAAATTAGGTGGAAATATCTGGCTGTATTTAGGAAACACAGCTGTGCTGGAGAGTGAATCAGATAGAACCCCCTTCATCCTCCTTTCACTTCATAATTATTACTTTGAAATAATAGATTTTTTAATTTTTTTTTTTTTAATCTATATAAAACTAACCGATTCTGGTGATTCTCATCTCTCCTGCACCTGTGTAGCCTATATGGACACGCAACAGTCTATCAGATACCCCCAGAAATACTTATCATACAAATCTTAGATTGGAACTAAACTCTCTCATTCAACATTAAAGTATAATTAAAGGCAAAACTTTTTTTTTCATTTATAAATAGAGTGGAGAGGGATTAGAACACATGTCAGTTTTTATCTGTGCCCCCATAGAGGGAGAGTCACTCTCTATATTTGTCCCGTTTACCAATATCATTGAAAGTGAAAGTAAAAGAAAATTCCAAATTTGTGGTTGTCTTCAGAAAAGTAATAGAGGGAAAATCCAATTCCAATACGGACACTAGTTCTAGTGACCAGGGGGTCCCCAAAAAAGGCCCCTAATTTGTGGGGATTTCCTCTCACTTCCTGTTTTGGCTATGGGACAGGAAGTGAATGTAAATCTCCCCAATGGGACACAGACAGCAAAAATTAAACCAATAGGGTTAAAACCCTACCGTACTCTATCCAAAATTAGATTTTTTTGCCTATAGTTTAAAAGCTAGATTCAGAGAGAGTTACGCCGGCGTATCAGTAGATACGCCGTCGTAACTCTGAATCTACGTCGTCGTAAATTTAAGCGTATTCTGGAAACCAGATACGCTTAAATTAGGCTAAGATACGAGCGGCGTAAGTCTCCTACGCCGTCGTATCTTAGGGTGCATATTTACGCTGGCCGCTAGGTGGCGCTTCCGTGGTTTTCCGCGTCAAATATGCAAATGAGCTAGATACGCCGATTCTCAAACGTACGTGCGCCTGTCGCAATTAGTTACGCCGTTTACGTAAGACATACGCCGGCATAAAAGATAAAGCTGCTCCCTAGTAAGGATGAGCCGAACACCCCCCTGTTCGGTTCGCATCAGAACTTGCGAACACACCAAATATTCGTGTGAACTTTAGAACCCCGTTAAAGTCTATGGGACTCGAACATTTGAAATCTAAAGTGTTTATTTTAAAGGCTAATATGCAAGTTATTGTCCTAAAAAGTGTTTGGGGACCTGGGTCCTGTCCCAGGAAACATGTATCTTAAATTGACGGCGGGGTTCCCCTTAATATCCATATCAGACCTGAAGGGCCTGTTAATGGAATTTGGGGGGACCCCACGCTTTATTTTTTATGAATAATTCATCTCTGGATTGCCAGAGCCGACAATTCATTAGAGCCACAAAGCCTGTTTTAAATGCTTTTTTTTCTTTCAGAAATTACACTTTGTGCAAGTACAGTTCTATGTACGGGAAACATGTGCTTTTTCACATGCTGACTTTACACCCCCCCTAGGTACGAAATTTAAAGTAATATTACACTTTTATTGTTTCACTTTTAACATTATTAAATTCACTGCTCCTAAAAAAAATGCAGTTTTTAAAACTTTTTTTTGCATTGACACATGTTTCCTGGGACAGGACTCAGGTCCCCAAACAATTTTTAGGACAATAACTTGCATATTAGCCTTTAAAATTAACACTTTCGATTTCTCCCATAGACTTTAACAGGGTGTTCCGCGGCTTTTCGAATTTGCCGCGAACACCCCTAATTGTTTGTTGTTCGCCGAACAGGCGAACAGGCAATGTTCGAGTCGAACATGAGTTCGACTCAAACTCGAAGCTTATCCCTACTCCCTAGGTGGCGCAGTCCATGCAAGGTATGGACGTCGGAACAAGCCTATTTTTTTACGTAAGTCGTACGCGAATAGGACTGTACGTAAGTTACGTTCACGTCGTAGGCAGTGTTTGACGTATCTTAGGCATTCTATCCGACGCATGCTCACTGGGATACGTCTACGGACGGCGCATGCAACTACAAAATAAGATACGACGGCATCTCGGATGGATCCGACAGGCGTACGTCTTAGTATCGGATCTTAGGTGCAATTTTTCGGCGGCCGCTAGGTGGCGTTTCCATCGATTTCCGCGTCGAGTATGCAAATTAGCTAGTTACAGCGATCCACGAACGTACGTCCGGCCGGCGCATGTTTTTACATCGTTTGCGCTCGGCTTTTTCCGGCGTATAGTTAAACCTGCTATTATGAGGCGTACTCAATGTTAAGTATGGCCGTCGTTCCCACCTTGAATTTTGAATTTTTTACGTTGTTTGCGTAAGTCATTCGCGAATAGGGATTTGTGTAGAATGACGTCACTGTCTTAACCATTGGCTTATTCCGGTTTCATTTTGAGCATGCGCTCTGGGATACCCCCACGGACGGCGCATGAGCAGTTAAAAAAAAACGTTGTTTACGTCGGGTCAAGACGTATTTACA
The DNA here is from genome assembly GCF_905171775.1 of Rana temporaria. Classification (NCBI taxonomy): domain Eukaryota; kingdom Metazoa; phylum Chordata; class Amphibia; order Anura; family Ranidae; genus Rana; species Rana temporaria. Next base: position 57,355,605 of record NC_053493.1, on the reverse strand, counting down.
TAAAACACGCCCCCATCACAGAGATTTGAATGCCGCGCCATTACGCCGCCAAAGATACACTACGCTGCCGTAACTTACGGCGCGCATTCTTTGTGGATTTGAAAAAAATAAAAATAAGTTACGGCAGCATGGTGTATCTTAGATACGCTGCGCCCGGCGGTACGTGGATCTACCCCAGGTCACCAACTTTAACTCACATAGGTAAATAGACCAGATGTAAAACAAAAAAATGTCTGCAGCACGTCTTGTGGGACCCCAGTGTGGATTCCATCTAATTATTAATTCCCTGCTAATTTTTGTTCACTTGCATCACCTTGATGCAAGTGAACAAAAATTTGCAGGAAATTTATAATTAAATGGAAAAAGAGAATAAGCAGTTCATTAAGGCTGGTTAGAGTAAATTATGGGTTAAAAGGGGGTAAACAGAAGAAGAACATTTTACTTGACAGGTTGCTTTAAACTCACTTTATCTGCAGATAAAAGTTCATCCCTTTCGAGGCCAGAGGGACGGGTCATGCTACGGGGAGATTGTACAGGCCACAGCGTATTCCCTTTGGGGTGGCGGGTGTGTGATCTCTGTCGTCAACCAGACCAGGATCTAAGCTGCTCTTTACTCCATCCAAATACATTCCAGTAAACAGAAAGGCTTCCATAACTCAACATGCCCATGATTATTGTAGAATTTTAGCCCTTTAGAAGATAATATCTCATTAATGCATTGTAATCAATTACTGTTTCTCACATAATCTTTGTTTGTCAGCTCCTCTCGACAGGTTATGTCGGCCCTCGGGCAGGGGTATTTGTTACAATGTTACTCTGTATTGTTGAATGAAAAATCTCAATTAAAATATTGAACGAGAAAGTTCATCCCTTTGATCTGCAGATGAATAAACAGAAAGGTACAAAAATAAACAGTGGGGGAGATTTACTAAAAGAGGTGCACTCAGAAACTGGTGCAGCTGTGCACGGTAGCCAATCAGCTTCTAAGTTCAGCTTGTTCAATAACGTTTTGGCAATAAAACCTGTAAGTTGATTGGTTTCTATGCAGAGTTGCACCAGATTTTGCACTCTTTAGGCCCCTTTCACACATGAAAAAGTTTTAGTAAATCAACCCCAATGTTTCTTTTTATCTTTCTGTATCAGAGCAATGTTGCTGATAAACATTGCCCTGCTTTGTTTTTGTTTTTTTGACAGCTTCAATTGCCGGAACATTTCAGCTGTCAACAGGGGGACCCCACTGACAGCTGAATGAGCAATTGGTTGTTAAGGAGGCAGCGGCCCCGCTCCTTAACAACTCCTACATTTCTGACTTTTTTTTTACATATCAGCTGTCAATGGGGGAATCCTGCTGACAGCTGAAAGAACATTTGTACGAGTACTGATACTCGTGCAAATGCTTAGTATCTGCACCTATACCCGTATTGGTGTAACCCTGGTTATAATACCAGACTACATGTTCATTCGTTTTAGGGAAAAAAATTGTGCAGCACACAATCATACAGCAAAAGGCTGCTTTGTCTCCCAGAAGCACTGTTAGAAACCTGCTTAGAATGGAGTGCACAACATTCAGATTAGGGAAAGCAAATGGAGTTTCTGGATTTAGCACAGCTGCAAGGTTTACTGGGTAAAAGAAGCAGATTATTTTATGTAATGTTGATAGCAGTTTAGCTACATCCCTTGTATAAGAAACAAGATTTTGTTCCCACACTGGTCAAATGGCATTTGACATTGAACAGTAGATAACTGCTGCTGAAAAAATCCCATCCCTGATTACACACAGGACATAGAAAACAATGTTCGATTTTTGTGAATATTTCTGAACAATGTTTACTGCTGTGAAAATTCTGAGAATAAAGACAATTAGGCAGATTCAGAGAGACTTACGACGACGTATCAGTAGATACGCCGTCGTAAGTCCGAAAATGTGCCGTCGTAGCTATGCGCTCATTCTTAAAATGAGATACACCTGAAATTTGCCAAGATACGACCGACGTAAGTCTCCTACCCCGTCGTATCTTGGGTGCATATTTACGCTGGCCGCAAGGGGCGCTTCCTTTGATTTACGCATCAAATATGTAAATGAGCTAGATATGCCGATTCACGAATGTACTTGCGCCCGTCGCTGTAATCTACGTCGTTTACGTAAGGCATTTTTCCGGCGTAAAGTTAAACCACCAAAAAGCTGGTCTAAGTCGTTTAGGGTATGGACGTCGGAAGTGCCGTCGGATTTTACGTCGTTTATGTAAGTCGTACATAAATTGGGGCTGGGCGTAAGTTAGGTTCACGTCGTACGCATTGAGCCGTCGTATCGTAAGGAGTATTTGCGACATGATTCTGAGCATGCGCCGTTCGTTCGGCCATGCATTCACATGGGGTCACGCTTCATTAGAATACTACATGCCCACTGCCTTGCTACTTTGAATTACGCGGGCTTACGCCGGCCCATTTACGTTACGCCGGCGCACATATAGGAGCAAGTGCTTTGTGAATACAGTACTTGCCTCTCAATGTTACGTCGGCGTAGCGCATATGAGATGCGCTATGCCGAACTAAAGATGCGCCCGTCTCTCTGAATCTGGCTAAATTTTGCTGGCTTTAAAACTAGTACGTGAGAAGTATATATTGTTAGTTCCTGTCCTGCCCTATGCTTCCTGCACTGCACTGCATTAGACTATTTCTAGGCCATACTGGCTGGGCAAAGTGAAAGAGGGACCCAGAATTATAGCTTTTCGAGTGACAACACTGAAGAAATTACACTTTTCTACAATGTAAAGTAGTGAGTGTACAGCTTGTATAACAGTGTAAATTTGCTGTCCCCTCAAAATAACTCAACACACAGCTATTAATGTCTAAACTGCTGGCAACAAAAGTGAGTACACCCCTAAGTGAAAATGTCCAAATTGGGCCCAAAGTGGCAATATTTTTTGTGGCCACCATTATTTTCCAGCACTACCTTAACATCTGTGGGGCATACTCAGGAAGGTGGAGGAGCGCAAGGTCAGTGATGTCTTCATGGAGGAGTGGAAGACGACTCCAGTGGCAACCTGTGAAGCTCTGGTGAACTCCATGCCCAAGAGGGTTAAGGCAGTGCTGGAAAATAATAGTGGCCACACAAAATATTGACATTTTGGGCCCAATTTGGAAATTTTCACTTAGGGGTGTACTCACTTTTGTTGCCAGAGGTTTAGACATTAATGGCTGTGTTTTGAGGGGACAGCAAATTTACACTGTTATACAAGCTGTACACTCACTACTTTACATTGTAGCAAAGTGTTGTCACATGAAAAGATATAATAAAATATTACAAAAATGTGAGGGGTGTACTCACTTTTGTGAGATACTGTACATACTCCTGGTCATGTGTAAAACCTCCTGCTGTCAGATCTGTACAACGCACATACCTGACAGTAAAAGGGTTAAAAATCGGAATCCCCAGCAAATGATTGGGGATTCAAATTTTTCTGCCCCCCCCCCCCTCCTCTTCCATTCTGGTGCCTAAGTAGCATTATGTAGCTGCTGGTCCTGATTGTGAACAGTCTCTATCCATTTCCTAAATCCACCTCCCTGTCTGAATTTCATATTACAAATAACAGATAAAGATTCTTTTGCGCTGCCAACAATAATAATATTAATAATGGTAATTGTTGCTGCTTCTTTCTCCTCAATGTGTTCCCACACTAAAACAAAAGTGAAAAGATAGTGTAGCGCTGCTCCAATCCAAACAAAAATATAACCAACTTCAATCAAACCACCTCAAGGTATCTCACATCCCAACGATGACTAAAATTGACGAAACGATGATGAAAATAAATTCATTATGAAAGACTAAAAATACATAAATACACAAACAAATTAAAAGTATGTGTTTAATAAAGTGCATCAATGCCACATCGAATATATGATTTTTTTTTTATAAAAAATCTGAGGAAGTCACATGGGGCATGACGTAACATGTGGTGACGTCACTTCCAGTCACGGTCGTAAGTCGGCCATCCTGGTACACCCAGTTTGTTGATACACGCTGTTTATGGGCTTTGGAGCCCTTTTTACCTGCGAGTGAGTTTTTAGCTTACCCTTTTTTGGTAATAAATGAATATGCACTATGCAAAGCCTTCTTTGGTTTCTTATTTTGGAAGGCTGATCCATCTGAGTAAGACACAGAAGGGGACATACATCACCTACCTGTGGGGATATGCTATACCTGGGATCCAAATACTAATCTGATTAAGCGATTGCAGACATGTTCTGTATAGGTCTGATATGAAGATGAGCTTGCACGCCGGAAAGACAAATTGGTAAATGTTTTAAGGAACACCGAGTTGGTGAAGTGGGGTACCCGATTGAACCCTTTAGGAGTCGAATGATCATTGGGACTTTTCGCTGTCACTTATTCTTTATAACATTATTATTATTATTCATAATTTCATTTGATTCAGTTTGTTGTAATCTTTGCTAGCCTTGAGTGGCGTGTTTATTTATCGTTGCATATTGTTATTCACTCATATTAATTTGTATTAACACATATTTGTTTATATGTTCTTTTTTCTTTTTTTTTTCACTTTGTTGAAAACTGTTGTTAGGCAGGAGGGGTTTGCACCCCAGTGGGATGTTAATTTTCATCATGAATATACATTGATGATACCACTATTGATGCACTTTATTTAACACATATCTTTAATTTGTATGTGTATTTATGATTTTTTAGTCTTTCATAATGAATGTATTTTATTTATAACATTCATCATTGGGATGTGAGATACCCTGAGATGGTTTGACTGAAGTTGTTATATTTGTGTTAGGGTCTTTTTTTTACTACAAATAACATGCTTTTATTTACAGGTTGTAATCAGACTACATAATATTCAGGCAATATTTCATGTTTATCTGCCAAAAAAATGCAAAATATCTTTAAAATTTGTATTTGTTTGGTCATGGCTATAATAATAATGATAATAACAAAATCCCTTTAATAAAGTGTATGAAGCTGTTGAATGAACATGAAAATATGGCGTAGGAAGCTACAGTAGTAAAATGCATACAGTATCAAAACTACTTCCAAGTAAATGTAATAGTAATAATCCAAATGTGTACCCACACAAATAGTAATTATTTTCCTTTGATAGATCATAAATTGTGTGTTAAAGTTAAGAAATGACTAAGAATATGGTTTTAGGAGGTTGGGTGAAATATGTCATGCATAAAGGGTTTGAATGGTATTTTTAAAGTGCAGTCTTTGCCTTTATGGCAAAAAAATATAATAAAATCAATAGGTCTTGTTCCGTGTGTTCTCACTAAAAATTCATCATTGCATTTCAGAAGAGGTCAGAGCAAAGTGTGTTTGAAAAGTTCTCTAACGTTTCTCAAGTGAACTAGAGCAACATCAGCTTCAGAAATTCGATTTATAATCTATGACCACCAATGGGCCCAGAACATAATCAATTGCATAAGCCCCTCCCACCCAGTCACAAACTTGGAAAAAAAACTACCACCCTTTATACTTACCTGTATCTGCTGTCATCTGATCCTCTGTGGTGTCTCTTGGAGCTAAGATTGGTGATCTGAAGTTGCAGTCCACATCCACTGATTGATCTTATTGCTGCCCATTGCACCGTGATGTCAACCACACTGTTGCTTGAAGCCCTCAGGTCCCTATGACTCTTCTTATAGCCAGTATGAAGTGTCCACATTAGGGAGCAAGATAGGCAAGTGAAAAAGGATTCTTCACTTAGCCTGCTGTGTGACCACAGGTTGCGTTAAAGCGGGGGTTCACCCAAAAAAAAATAATTTAATTACATCTAGCAGAGCCAGCATACTAAGGACATTTCATTTCGGCAGGTAATTTTTTTTCTCTTCGTACTTACCTTTATATTCTGTTTTTGTCCAGGGCTTCCGGGTTCCGATGACTGCGGGACTGGGCGTTCCTATCATTCGGTTCGATGATTGACGGCTTGTAAAACAGGTGACCTGTCGCACAACGCGCGTCACCAGATGTCGGGAAATAGCCGAGCTGCGAGTCGGCACTATACGGCGCCTGCGCAGTCAGCTCTACACGGCGGGCGCAGGCGCCGTATAGTGCCGATTGCAGCTCGGTTATTTCCGGAAATCTGGTGACGCACGTTTTTTACAAGTCCGTAAACGGACTTGTAATGATTCCCTATGGGATTGCAGACATTAGCGGATGATGCATCCGCTAACGTCCGCAAACATCCGCGTCCGCAAAGATCCGCTTTTACGGACGGAAGAATACCCTATTTTTCTTCCGTCTGACGGAATGGATCGGATGAATACGGACACACGGTCCATATTCATCCGATTCCCCATAGGGGAGAGCGGAGGAAAGACAGGGCGGTCTCTGCACAGTGTGCGGGGACCGCCCTGTCCGCCGACAGCTCAGCGGGGATTTACGGATGATCCCTGCTGAGCCGACGGACACACACGGGGCGGATCAATACGGATCCGCTCCGTGTGAAAGGGCCCTAAGTCATTTGTCTTTATTTCCTATATCATTTAAATGTCACTTTAAGCAACACCTATAATCTGCTTTGCTTTTGAGAGTTACCATACTGGAGGTATTATATTTCAAACTCACTGTGAGATTGCATTTATATGGGATTCATGTCTTCTAATTCACACTTGCATTAAAAATATTGAGTGTTCCTCTCAAGCCTCGTACACACGATCAGTCCATCCGATGAGAACGGTCTGAAGGACCGTTGTCATCGGTTAACTGATGAAGCTGACTGATGGTCCGTCGCGCCCACACACCATTGGTTAAATAACCGATCGTGTCAGAACCCGGTGACGTAAAACACAACGACGTCACGTGCTGAAAAAAATGAAGTTCAATGCTTCCAAGTATGCGTCGACTTGATTCTGAGCATGCGTGGATTTTTAACCGATGGTCGTGCCTACTAACGATCGGTTTTGACCTATCGGTTAGGATACCATCGGTTAAATTTAAAGCAAGTTGGCTTTTTTTTAACCGATGGTTAAATAACCTATGGGGCCCACACACGATCGGTTTTGACCGATGAAAACGGTCCATCAGACCGCTGTCCTCTGTTTAACCTATCGTGTACGAGGCCTCAAAGTGTCAGCCTAGTGCTAAGTCCATTGTCACCTGGATCATTGGGGCTCAGGAGACTTAGCACAAATTTTGGAGGTAATGTGCATTTTACCTGCTTCCTATGGGGATGGGTAGATGACCTATAGATGAGTTCCAGCTTAAACTAGTGAGCACTGTAAACAAAAGGCAATTTGCAGCACAGAAACTAAGCAGAAACAGAAAACATGAACAGAAATCTAAATCTCTACTTGCTGACTGGATATAAAAATACAAAACTGTATAATGTAATGATTCATATTTACCTATAACATAATAATATTTTTTTACCTATAAAATAAAAAATAATGTTTTAAAGCGCTTACCATATTACATACAAAACAATATGTATACAATTATTATGCATTTGTTTTAAAAAAAATTATTTGCTCAAAGTATTACCCATACAAGCTTGCTAAGTTTCATCTAGCTTAGCCTGTATTTGGATAATAACACAAGGCATTTTACAACAATGGAGCTAAGCAGATATAGAAAACATAAAACTAGAGTAAATCTCCTCCTGCTGGCTGGATATAAGATTACAACATTGTAATATGCAATGTGTTATATTTACCATAAAAAATGTATTTTAAAGTTCTGACTATAATAAATATGTATACAATTATTAGGCATTTGCTTTAACAAAAAATATTTGCTCATAGTATTACCCCCACAAGCTCTAGCATAGCCTGTATTTGGATAATTGATAGAGTGATACTTAATTATTCATAGATGTACTATAGATGAATTTCAGCTTAAGTTACAGAGCGCTGTAAACAAAGGGCATTTTACAACACAAGGCATGTTACAACAAAGGAGCTAAGCAGATGCCAGAAACATAAAAAGGAGAGTAATGCCTCGTACACGATGGAAAAAGTCAGACGGAATCCTTTCATCAGCTATTCCGACCGTGTATGTATGCCCCATCTGACTTTTTCCGTCGGAAACTCCGACGGGGGTAGAAAGAGAACATGTTCTCTTTTTTTCAGATGGAAAATTCCGTTCGTCTGTATGGATCTCCGACGGAGAAAAAAACATGCATTCTCGGAAACCATTCGACGCATTCTCGGAAGCATTGAACTTTTTTTTCACATTTTTCTAGGCTCGTTGTAGTGTTGTACGTCACCGCATTTTTGACGGTCGGAATTTAGTGTGTCCGTGTGTATGCAGGACAGCTTGAATGGAATTTCGTCAGAAAAACCCGTCGGAGTTTATCCCGATGGAAACTCCGATCGTGTGTACAGGGCATTAATCTCCACCTGCTGGCTGGATATAAGGTAACAATATTGAAATACACAGTGTTTTTTTTTTTACCATAATTAATACAAAATCTATGTACAACATGAATATGACTTTTCTTTAAAAAATGATTTGCTTGTAGTATTTCTCCTGAAACCCTGCTGAGTATTCACCCAGCATAGCCTGTATTTGGATTATTGGGAATGTAATACAGAGTTATACATTTTGTATTATAGTCTGCACCATGAAGGCAGGCAGCACCAATTACGTGACAAATCCCAGTCCATAGCCAAGTGGATGACAAGACTCCTAACTGCCGGGACGGAGGAGCCAGAACAGTTAGTCAACCTGAGAAACATTAAAAGAACGTTTACTACAAGACAAAAATACATTCCCTTCATAATCGGAATTTGAAACGCATGAATAGTAGACCCACAACGTTATTTTACAAGGTAGTCTTTTTTTTTTTCTTGCAGCAGAAGCCAGACTGAAAAACGTAGTCCAAACTTATGGAAGGGCCGCCGCGATTGTGTACTTCAAACACTTTTTTCTGAAAACATACACCAGAGAAAACACATTAAAATGCACACTTTAAGAATGTCTTAGCCAAACAGTTTATATATTTTTCAGAGCAAATACATTTTTATGGAATTTTCAGCGCTATGATTGATGGAGTCTGTCATAAAAATGTTTGACTCCTAATAATGGCTTCTTTATAGAAGATCACTTCATCACTGTCTGTCAGTGTCTCCACTTCCATTATTTTTGTAGACCTTTGCCTTCCAACGCAACATTGATGGAATCATCTATTTTAGATGCTAACACATCAAGCGGCTATAGTACTTAAAGTAAACCTGTCTCTAACCAAACACTGTGTACTAGGCAATCACTGCTGCTTTAAAGTGGATTTAAAACTAAAAACAAAAACATTTTATATTGCAGCTTACCAGTCCTTAGATGTGGTTGCTGCATTATTTTTTTTCAAGTTTTCTTTACTTTATTTTCACTTGGTTACTATGCCAGTAACACACTTCCAGTCCTAGAATGACACTCACTCATTCTTCTTTATCAGGACAGCAGAAATAAGATTTGACTTCGGAACACAGCCCATTTGGTAGTGTTCATAACATAGACAGCTGTGATTCTGTAGTTTGTATAACATGCAGCACAGGCAGTTATCAACTCACAAGATGTCTGGCAAGATCACCAGACATTTTTACCTCTTCCTAAAGTGGTTGTAATCCCTTTACAACCACTTTTACCTACAGGTAAGCCTAGATTAAGGCTTACCTGCCGGTGCTCGAAATATCTCATAAACCTCCATGGTTTAGGAGATATTTACGAAAGAGACGGTCGCCGATGTCTATGGCGCATGCACCGTAGACAACGGCGCAGGTGCACTTTAGAAACGGCCATCGTGCCGTTTCTAAAAGAGATCGTGCCATGACTGGTGGCTCCCGCGCGCATGCGCAGGAGTGACGTCATCGCGGCTTCAGCCGATCACAGCGTCGGAGCCGCGATACCCGAAAGAGGGGGAAAGATGGACGCTTCGTGCAACAGGGAACAGCAGTGACATTGCAGACTTCAGTTTCAGGTAAGTGACACATAATGGGTTACTATGCGATGCATAGTAGCCCATTATGCTTTACCTTTGCAGGGAAACAAAGAGGAAGTATAATCCATCAGGGTTTACTTTCTCATTAAAGGAGTTGTAAAGTCAGAAGTTTTTTTATCTTAATGCATTCTCTCCAGCAGCCCCTAAGGCTGCATTCACACCTGAACGCGGCGTATTTTGCCGCGACAAATTGCGGCATTTTGTTCCACAATTTGCCGCGACAAAACGCGGCGTTTTTTAAGCCTAAACATACGCCGGAGGGGTGATTACAATGTCGGCTATGCCGAACGCCGAAAGTCGCCTGAAAAAAAGGGTCCGGGACTTGTTTTGAGCTTCAGGCGTACGGCGTTTCGGCGTTAGGCATGGAGATGTGAACCATCTCCATAGCCGACAATGTTAAATCACCCCTCCAGCGTATTTCAGGCTGCAATAGTGTCGCGCTACAGGCGGCAAAACGCCTAGGTGTGAATGGAGCCTAATACTTACCTGAGTCCCATCTCTGTCCACCGATGTCCACAAGTGTCTCAGCCGTTTGAGACTCTCCATCCTGATTGGCTGAGACACAGCAGCAGTGCCACAGGGAGCTGTGACTCAGCTTGGGTGCCCCCATAACAAGCTGCTTGGCGTGGGTGCACTACACAGAAAGGAGGGGCCAGGAGCACAGAAGAGGAAGCCAAGAAGAGGAGGTAACTATAACATGTTTGTTATTTTATTTTTATTTTTTAAATCAGACTTTACAATCACTTTAAGAGTGAATAAGTGTAGTCTATGTGATTGATACTCATAGATGAGGTCCTCCATCCCCTTTCCTAATTGCCCTTCCCTGAACTATTTCTAATTCAACAATGTCTTTCCTGTGTATTGGTGACCAAAACTGAACTGAATATTCAAAAGAGGCTAAACCAGTGTTTAATAAAAGAGTAGAATTATTAATTTATAAGCGCTGTGCAAACTGTTGGTGATATATAAATCCTGAATAATAATCATTTATCTCTGGAATGTGTGCCATTTTTAATGCATGACAGTATTTTGTTAGCTCTGCTAGCTGCAGCTTGGCAGTTCATGCTATTGCTAAGTTTGTGATCTGCAAGCACCAGATCCATTTCCATCATTCATTCTCCCATGGGAGCTCCTTCTAATGTGAATTTTTGGCATCCAAGTGCATAACTTTACATTTCTTAACTACTTGCTGCTACAGAGCGGTAGCTGTGCACAGGATCACGTACGTACATATATATGTGTGTGATCCTGCACTTCCGGCTAGTGGGCGCGAATGTGGCTCACTCTTGCTGTGATTATACATAGCGGGCTGATCAGTGGGCATCACAGACTTAATGTCCGCTGGCACCCGCCGATCACCCTGCAGACAGAGAGAACGGCGATCTGCCTATGTAAGCAAGGCAGATTGTAATTCTGACAGAAGGGAAGGCATTGATTCTGAGTCTCTGCAAAGCAGGGACAAGGATCCATGTCTTCCCCTAGTAAAAGCACCGGCCACACTGTAGTAAACACAGGCTAGGCACAAAGTTAATCCTTTGATCGCCCCTTATGGTAATATCTTCCCGGGCAGTGTCATTAGTACAGTGAAGGTGCATATTGCTGTATTAGTGTGTATAATAAAAATATTGCGCTAATTATTAACTTAATTATGCCAACCGTGCTGAAACAGTGATTCAAAAAACAATATAGAAACAAATCCACAAATTGTGTCCAATTGCATATAGACTGTGCACCAGTGTTTCAACTAAAACAACAACACCCAGTTCAGTGCAGTGCTAGGATTAATCGATGTGATCAAAAACACACTCTCCTGCTTCACAGATGGGGGGGATCTCCTCCACACAGACACCGCTCATGAAAAAAGGAAAGGAGACAGCTCATTGCACAGATGGTATGGCACCAAAAGAAACAACAGATATTCCTCTAGAATAGCACACTCACGCTACCGCCGTTAAAACAAAGCATAGATCTCCAATGCACCAATCCTCCATAGGGCCGCTCAGCTGATGTTGCATCTACTCATTCAGATCCACTGACCGTCCCGCTCGTAACTCCTCCCCCACGCGTTACGTCAATGGTCACTTGACTTACTCATGGGTCACTCCCCATCAGTCCTCAGCTGTTGATATTTATAGTCAGTGAGGCTGACAGGTAAAAACGGGAGTGAAGGAGTGATTGCACATCGTCATCATTGCTGGCATTCAAAGGATTAAACATGCATTGTACACAATATCTAATGCATGTTAGCAATTTTAATAAGAACTTAAATGTTTAAAAACTTTATCTAAAAACTTTACCGATTATGGCATTAATAGACACTGAGGATATGCATCAAAGGCATAGCAGCCTCTAGTGTCTAAACACAATATTGCAGCTTATATTACAAAACCTTATCAAGCAATCAATTAGACACAGATATAATCGCATTATTAGCATACACTTACAAATATACAATAAAAATCCCAAATATATTGCGGTTTTAAGACCCATAGATGCTCTATGAATAAATTACAAATATGATTTAAAAGTTAAAATATTTTAAAAATTTAAAATTTAAAAATGCAGAGAGGAATTCAGTATATATTAGAATAGATACAATATCACAAATACTTAATTAGTTATCAGAGATGAAACAATTGAGGTCGAATTCTATATTTAACCCATTGGGCGATAAAGACCTCATTTCGTGTATCCATCTTGATTCTGTTTGGCTTAAAGTCCGTACCATATGGCTACCTCTCCAATGGGGGTTATATTTAGCAATTGCCCAAAATTTTAGATCTTTAGGATTCATACTGTGGCATGAAGCGAAATGGCGCGACACATTATGATTCGGAAAGCCCTTTTCAATATTTTGAACATGTTCCCTGAGCCTTTTCCATAGAGGTCTTTTCGTGTGACCAATGTACTGCAGAGAGCACGAACATTGTAGAGCATAAACAACACCCTCTGTTCTGCATGTTATTAAGTCTTTTATTTGATATTCCTTTTGTGTAACATTGGACGTGAAGCTGGAACATTTTTGACCATTAAAGTTGGTCTTTTTGCAGGCAAAACACCTTTTACAAGGAAAGAAACCTTTTCCCTGAAAAAAGGTAAGAGTATTTGATTTGGTGGGGGGATCGGGTACATTTTTTGCCACCAAATCCCTCAAAGAGGGAGCACGTCTGTATATTACCCTTGGCATACTTGGAAGTATACATTGCAGCTGTTGATCAGCTTGCAATATAGACCAATGCCGTTTGAAGATCAATTCCAGTTGTCTGTGTTGGACATTGTAGTCCAAAATTATTGGTATATTGTCATCCATGATTTTGTTTGTGATTTTATCTTCAATTAGTGTCTCTCTCGGTATATCTAACACGTTTTTTATTTGCGTCTGAATGAAACTACTGTCATACCCTTTTTTGGTGAATCTCTCACCAATCCAGTTGGCTTGTTCCAAATAGGTCTGAGGATCGGTACAATTCCTGCGGATTCTTACTAATTGACCTTTCGGTATGTTGATGAGCCATGGATCATGATGGCAGCTATCTACCGGGATATAGCTGTTCCGTTCTACCGGTTTGAAAAAGGTTTTCGTAATGATCTTTTGAGCTTCAAGTGAAATTTCTAAATCCAGAAATTGTATCTTTTTATCATTGATGGTATAGGTAAGTACAATGTTTTTCTGGTTAAGATTCAATTTCTCAAAGAATTGAACCAATGATTCCGCATCTCCCTTCCATATGAGGATACAATCATCAATGAATCTTTTATATAAAACCAATTGATCTGGCAAGTTCTGATAAATAGCAACTTCCTCCCACTCGGCCATAAAGACATTGGCAACACTAGGTGCATATTTGGCTCCCATGCCAATGCCATTTAATTGCCGGTAATACTTTTGTCTATACCAAAAATAGTTATGTTGTAGGCCGAATGCCAAACATCTCAACACAAATCTATTCTGTCTAGACACAAGTGACCCAAATTTATTTAAAGCCCATTTCGATGCCTGGATTGCTTCTAAATGATTTATAATAGTGTAGAGCGAGGACACATCAGCTGTTGCTAGTAGGTAGTTCTCCGATGTTTCAACCTTTACAGTATCCAAAATCTGGATCAAATGTTTAGTGTCCCTTAGGTAAGCCCTAGTTTGTGGGACCAACGGTTGAATGAACTTATCTACATACTGTCCTAATCTTGCATTTATGGACTGAATACCGTTAATAATGGGTCTCCCTGGGGGTCTTAAAGGGTCCTTATGAATCTTCGGAATTGTATATATAATGGGAACCCTACAATTATCAGGGACTAAGTACTTGGATTCTCTTTTATGGAGTACTCCTTTTTCCTTTCCTCTTTGTACCAGATCAATTAATTCTTCCTTGTATTCATTTGTAGGATTTCCTCTCAATTTAATATATGTGCTAGAATCTTGCAGTTGGTTTTCCAATTCTTCATAATAGTATTCTTTTGAAAGTACCACTATGGCTCCTCCTTTGTCCGCAGGTCTAATTATGACCTGTTTGTTTTCCTCTAATTCTTTTATTCCTTTATGTATACTTGTAGAATCAGGGACTTTTTTTACTTTCAATTTGTCCAGATCTCTGAGTACCAATTTATTGAAAACTTCAACATGTTCATTATTATGGACTTGGGGATTAAATAATGATTTATTCCTCAGTTGGCTATGTTGAACTCTCCCTAAAGGATTTTGATCCTGTATTCCTTTAATAGGTTGGTTCATCATATATTTTTTGATATTAAGCTTCCTGGTATACTTCTGTATATCTACATAGACATCAAATTTGCTTAAGTTGCGTTTTGGTGCAAACTTAAGCCCTTTATCCAGAGTTAAAAGTTCCGTGCGTGTTAGTTCAATTCCACTAATATTGTAAATACCCTCCCCTACTAGACTTTTCTTCTTTTGTTGGATCTTGTATCCTCCTCTGCATCCTCTCTTTCGTTTGGGCTTCGCATATGTGTCGTTTGATCGTACCGTGGAGGAGTTCTCTCGCTCCGACGATACTCTAAAAAAGACCGTGAATCATTTTCCTCTCTGTAATTCCCCAGTGGTTCATATTTATTCAGCGTGGGTATGGGACTTCTTCTATTATCGTAATGATAATAATCCCTGGGAGTTGAGCTCCCATAGTTATATTGTTGGGATAGTGGTCTAGATTGCTGTTGGGGATAATTATCCCTCGGATCCCTACAGTCATGTGTATAGTACTGATGGTCCTGTTGGTAACCGTACTGTTGTCCCCCTTGGTAATCCTGTCGATTTTGTGGAGGTTTAGACTGTTTTTGGTTATTCTTGTTTTTCCAAGCCGGTTTTCTCGGAGATTTAGATCTTGGTTTCTGATTGTTCTTATTCCCCCACCAGGGTTTTGGGGTTTTAGGTTCATTATGATCATTTCTTGATGATCTTGGTGGATTGCTGGAAACATAGCCATTAGGATTGTCCCTATACAATCTACCATCCTCACCACCATTACTACCAGTGGGTTCCGGAGATCTATATCTCATCTCTCTCCTTGGAGAAACTATTCGAACCTCCCTATCCGGGGATGATGAGATTGATCCCCTATTGCTATCCTTGAGATTAATTTGCCACTTGAAGGTCTGGTGCTGTTTATAATCATTGGTATCCCTAAGATATTTTCTCTTCTTCCGTTGTTTAATTTCAATATCTTTTTGTTCTAAAACTTTATTTAATTGGGCTGTGAGTGTTAAAAAGGACGTGCTTTCCTTATGCTCATCTAGAAAAACTTTGCACTCTGCAATCTGTTTATTAATCATGGAAAGTTTTCTTTGTTTCCGTTTGATTAAAAATTGTAATACTTCTGTCCCTTTCACATTAAAAAATTGATACCATTCTTCTATAGAATCTTTATCTAGAAGACCATCATTTATTGGTACATCCCATCTCAGTCTCCGCGGTACAATACCTTCTTTTATATATTGTTCATGGGTTGTAAGATCCCACCAAACACTCACTTTCTTCTCCATTAGGTGTCCAAACTTTCTAAAAGTGGTATCAAGGTCAGCCACTTCAGAAACAGGTTTGGTGGTGAACACATCTTTTAAATCAACAGTGCGGTTCTCAATAAATTTGAATATATCCATAATTTAGCTGCTAATAGTGAAAGGATGACCAGTGAAAATATGTGAAAAATAACTACAGCGCTAAATTAAATACTCAAAAATTATAACATTAATAAATCACCAAATAATAAAAAGCTGCAAAAATATTTGGTAGTGGGTCAAACAAAATAGAGATGTGTATAATAAAAATATTGCGCTAATTATTAACTTAATTATGCCAACCGTGCTGAAACAGTGATTCAAAAAACAATATAGAAACAAATCCACAAATTGTGTCCAATTGCATATAGACTGTGCACCAGTGTTTCAACTAAAACAACAACACCCAGTTCAGTGCAGTGCTAGGATTAATCGATGTGATCAAAAACACACTCTCCTGCTTCACAGATGGGGGGGATCTCCTCCACACAGACACCGCTCATGAAAAAAGGAAAGGAGACAGCTCATTGCACAGATGGTATGGCACCAAAAGAAACAACAGATATTCCTCTAGAATAGCACACTCACGCTACCGCCGTTAAAACAAAGCATAGATCTCCAATGCACCAATCCTCCATAGGGCCGCTCAGCTGATGTTGCATCTACTCATTCAGATCCACTGACCGTCCCGCTCGTAACTCCTCCCCCACGCGTTACGTCAATGGTCACTTGACTTACTCATGGGTCACTCCCCATCAGTCCTCAGCTGTTGATATTTATAGTCAGTGAGGCTGACAGGTAAAAACGGGAGTGAAGGAGTGATTGCACATCGTCATCATTGCTGGCATTCAAAGGATTAAACATGCATTGTACACAATATCTAATGCATGTTAGCAATTTTAATAAGAACTTAAATGTTTAAAAACTTTATCTAAAAACTTTACCGATTATGGCATTAATAGACACTGAGGATATGCATCAAAGGCATAGCAGCCTCTAGTGTCTAAACACAATATTGCAGCTTATATTACAAAACCTTATCAAGCAATCAATTAGACACAGATATAATCGCATTATTAGCATACACTTACAAATATACAATAAAAATCCCAAATATATTGCGGTTTTAAGACCCATAGATGCTCTATGAATAAATTACAAATATGATTTAAAAGTTAAAATATTTTAAAAATTTAAAATTTAAAAATGCAGAGAGGAATTCAGTATATATTAGAATAGATACAATATCACAAATACTTAATTAGTTATCAGAGATGAAACAATTGAGGTCGAATTCTATATTTAACCCATTGGGCGATAAAGACCTCATTTCGTGTATCCATCTTGATTCTGTTTGGCTTAAAGTCCGTACCATATGGCTACCTCTCCAATGGGGGTTATATTTAGCAATTGCCCAAAATTTAAGATCTTTAGGATTCATACTGTGGCATGAAGCGAAATGGCGCGACACATTATGATTCGGAAAGCCCTTTTCAATATTTTGAACATGTTCCCTGAGCCTTTTCCATAGAGGTCTTTTCGTGCGACCAATGTACTGCAGAGAGCACGAACATTGTAGAGCATAAACAACACCCTCTGTTCTGCATGTTATTAAGTCTTTTATTTGATATTCCTTTTGTGTAACATTGGACGTGAAGCTGGAACATTTTTGACCATTAAAGTTGGTCTTTTTGCAGGCAAAACACCTTTTACAAGGAAAGAAACCTTTTCCCTGAAAAAAGGTAAGAGTATTTGATTTGGTGGGGGGATCGGGTACATTTTTTGCCACCAAATCCCTCAAAGAGGGAGCACGTCTGTATATTACCCTTGGCATACTTGGAAGTATACATTGCAGCTGTTGATCAGCTTGCAATATAGACCAATGCCGTTTGAAGATCAATTCCAGTTGTCTGTGTTGGACATTGTAGTCCAAAATTATTGGTATATTGTCATCCATGATTTTGTTTGTGATTTTATCTTCAATTAGTGTCTCTCTCGGTATATCTAACACGTTTTTTATTTGCGTCTGAATGAAACTACTGTCATACCCTTTTTTGGTGAATCTCTCACCAATCCAGTTGGCTTGTTCCAAATAGGTCTGAGGATCGGTACAATTCCTGCGGATTCTTACTAATTGACCTTTCGGTATGTTGATGAGCCATGGATCATGATGGCAGCTATCTACCGGGATATAGCTGTTCCGTTCTACCGGTTTGAAAAAGGTTTTCGTAATGATCTTTTGAGCTTCAAGTGAAATTTCTAAATCCAGAAATTGTATCTTTTTATCATTGATGGTATAGGTAAGTACAATGTTTTTCTGGTTAAGATTCAATTTCTCAAAGAATTGAACCAATGATTCCGCATCTCCCTTCCATATGAGGATACAATCATCAATGAATCTTTTATATAAAACCAATTGATCTGGCAAGTTCTGATAAATAGCAACTTCCTCCCACTCGGCCATAAAGACATTGGCAACACTAGGTGCATATTTGGCTCCCATGCCAATGCCATTTAATTGCCGGTAATACTTTTGTCTATACCAAAAATAGTTATGTTGTAGGCCGAATGCCAAACATCTCAACACAAATCTATTCTGTCTAGACACAAGTGACCCAAATTTATTTAAAGCCCATTTCGATGCCTGGATTGCTTCTAAATGATTTATAATAGTGTAGAGCGAGGACACATCAGCTGTTGCTAGTAGGTAGTTCTCCGATGTTTCAACCTTTACAGTATCCAAAATCTGGATCAAATGTTTAGTGTCCCTTAGGTAAGCCCTAGTTTGTGGGACCAACGGTTGAATGAACTTATCTACATACTGTCCTAATCTTGCATTTATGGACTGAATACCGTTAATAATGGGTCTCCCTGGGGGTCTTAAAGGGTCCTTATGAATCTTCGGAATTGTATATATAATGGGAACCCTACAATTATCAGGGACTAAGTACTTGGATTCTCTTTTATGGAGTACTCCTTTTTCCTTTCCTCTTTGTACCAGATCAATTAATTCTTCCTTGTATTCATTTGTAGGATTTCCTCTCAATTTAATATATGTGCTAGAATCTTGCAGTTGGTTTTCCAATTCTTCATAATAGTATTCTTTTGAAAGTACCACTATGGCTCCTCCTTTGTCCGCAGGTCTAATTATGACCTGTTTGTTTTCCTCTAATTCTTTTATTCCTTTATGTATACTTGTAGAATCAGGGACTTTTTTTACTTTCAATTTGTCCAGATCTCTGAGTACCAATTTATTGAAAACTTCAACATGTTCATTATTATGGACTTGGGGATTAAATAATGATTTATTCCTCAGTTGGCTATGTTGAACTCTCCCTAAAGGATTTTGATCCTGTATTCCTTTAATAGGTTGGTTCATCATATATTTTTTGATATTAAGCTTCCTGGTATACTTCTGTATATCTACATAGACATCAAATTTGCTTAAGTTGCGTTTTGGTGCAAACTTAAGCCCTTTATCCAGAGTTAAAAGTTCCGTGCGTGTTAGTTCAATTCCACTAATATTGTAAATACCCTCCCCTACTAGACTTTTCTTCTTTTGTTGGATCTTGTATCCTCCTCTGCATCCTCTCTTTCGTTTGGGCTTCGCATATGTGTCGTTTGATCGTACCGTGGAGGAGTTCTCTCGCTCCGACGATACTCTAAAAAAGACCGTGAATCATTTTCCTCTCTGTAATTCCCCAGTGGTTCATATTTATTCAGCGTGGGTATGGGACTTCTTCTATTATCGTAATGATAATAATCCCTGGGAGTTGAGCTCCCATAGTTATATTGTTGGGATAGTGGTCTAGATTGCTGTTGGGGATAATTATCCCTCGGATCCCTACAGTCATGTGTATAGTACTGATGGTCCTGTTGGTAACCGTACTGTTGTCCCCCTTGGTAATCCTGTCGATTTTGTGGAGGTTTAGACTGTTTTTGGTTATTCTTGTTTTTCCAAGCCGGTTTTCTCGGAGATTTAGATCTTGGTTTCTGATTGTTCTTATTCCCCCACCAGGGTTTTGGGGTTTTAGGTTCATTATGATCATTTCTTGATGATCTTGGTGGATTGCTGGAAACATAGCCATTAGGATTGTCCCTATACAATCTACCATCCTCACCACCATTACTACCAGTGGGTTCCGGAGATCTATATCTCATCTCTCTCCTTGGAGAAACTATTCGAACCTCCCTATCCGGGGATGATGAGATTGATCCCCTATTGCTATCCTTGAGATTAATTTGCCACTTGAAGGTCTGGTGCTGTTTATAATCATTGGTATCCCTAAGATATTTTCTCTTCTTCCGTTGTTTAATTTCAATATCTTTTTGTTCTAAAACTTTATTTAATTGGGCTGTGAGTGTTAAAAAGGACGTGCTTTCCTTATGCTCATCTAGAAAAACTTTGCACTCTGCAATCTGTTTATTAATCATGGAAAGTTTTCTTTGTTTCCGTTTGATTAAAAATTGTAATACTTCTGTCCCTTTCACATTAAAAAATTGATACCATTCTTCTATAGAATCTTTATCTAGAAGACCATCATTTATTGGTACATCCCATCTCAGTCTCCGCGGTACAATACCTTCTTTTATATATTGTTCATGGGTTGTAAGATCCCACCAAACACTCACTTTCTTCTCCATTAGGTGTCCAAACTTTCTAAAAGTGGTATCAAGGTCAGCCACTTCAGAAACAGGTTTGGTGGTGAACACATCTTTTAAATCAACAGTGCGGTTCTCAATAAATTTGAATATATCCATAATTTAGCTGCTAATAGTGAAAGGATGACCAGTGAAAATATGTGAAAAATAACTACAGCGCTAAATTAAATACTCAAAAATTATAACATTAATAAATCACCAAATAATAAAAAGCTGCAAAAATATTTGGTAGTGGGTCAAACAAAATAGAGATGTGTATAATAAAAATATTGCGCTAATTATTAACTTAATTATGCCAACCGTGCTGAAACAGTGATTCAAAAAACAATATAGAAACAAATCCACAAATTGTGTCCAATTGCATATAGACTGTGCACCAGTGTTTCAACTAAAACAACAACACCCAGTTCAGTGCAGTGCTAGGATTAATCGATGTGATCAAAAACACACTCTCCTGCTTCACAGATGGGGGGGATCTCCTCCACACAGACACCGCTCATGAAAAAAGGAAAGGAGACAGCTCATTGCACAGATGGTATGGCACCAAAAGAAACAACAGATATTCCTCTAGAATAGCACACTCACGCTACCGCCGTTAAAACAAAGCATAGATCTCCAATGCACCAATCCTCCATAGGGCCGCTCAGCTGATGTTGCATCTACTCATTCAGATCCACTGACCGTCCCGCTCGTAACTCCTCCCCCACGCGTTACGTCAATGGTCACTTGACTTACTCATGGGTCACTCCCCATCAGTCCTCAGCTGTTGATATTTATAGTCAGTGAGGCTGACAGGTAAAAACGGGAGTGAAGGAGTGATTGCACATCGTCATCATTGCTGGCATTCAAAGGATTAAACATGCATTGTACACAATATCTAATGCATGTTAGCAATTTTAATAAGAACTTAAATGTTTAAAAACTTTATCTAAAAACTTTACCGATTATGGCATTAATAGACACTGAGGATATGCATCAAAGGCATAGCAGCCTCTAGTGTCTAAACACAATATTGCAGCTTATATTACAAAACCTTATCAAGCAATCAATTAGACACAGATATAATCGCATTATTAGCATACACTTACAAATATACAATAAAAATCCCAAATATATTGCGGTTTTAAGACCCATAGATGCTCTATGAATAAATTACAAATATGATTTAAAAGTTAAAATATTTTAAAAATTTAAAATTTAAAAATGCAGAGAGGAATTCAGTATATATTAGAATAGATACAATATCACAAATACTTAATTAGTTATCAGAGATGAAACAATTGAGGTCGAATTCTATATTTA
This sequence comes from Rana temporaria, assembly GCF_905171775.1. Taxonomy (NCBI): domain Eukaryota; kingdom Metazoa; phylum Chordata; class Amphibia; order Anura; family Ranidae; genus Rana; species Rana temporaria. The sequence continues at coordinate 57,333,673 of NC_053493.1, read as the reverse complement.
ACCCATTGGGCGATAAAGACCTCATTTCGTGTATCCATCTTGATTCTGTTTGGCTTAAAGTCCGTACCATATGGCTACCTCTCCAATGGGGGTTATATTTAGCAATTGCCCAAAATTTTAGATCTTTAGGATTCATACTGTGGCATGAAGCGAAATGGCGCGACACATTATGATTCGGAAAGCCCTTTTCAATATTTTGAACATGTTCCCTGAGCCTTTTCCATAGAGGTCTTTTCGTGCGACCAATGTACTGCAGAGAGCACGAACATTGTAGAGCATAAACAACACCCTCTGTTCTGCATGTTATTAAGTCTTTTATTTGATATTCCTTTTGTGTAACATTGGACGTGAAGCTGGAACATTTTTGACCATTAAAGTTGGTCTTTTTGCAGGCAAAACACCTTTTACAAGGAAAGAAACCTTTTCCCTGAAAAAAGGTAAGAGTATTTGATTTGGTGGGGGGATCGGGTACATTTTTTGCCACCAAATCCCTCAAAGAGGGAGCACGTCTGTATATTACCCTTGGCATACTTGGAAGTATACATTGCAGCTGTTGATCAGCTTGCAATATAGACCAATGCCGTTTGAAGATCAATTCCAGTTGTCTGTGTTGGACATTGTAGTCCAAAATTATTGGTATATTGTCATCCATGATTTTGTTTGTGATTTTATCTTCAATTAGTGTCTCTCTCGGTATATCTAACACGTTTTTTATTTGCGTCTGAATGAAACTACTGTCATACCCTTTTTTGGTGAATCTCTCACCAATCCAGTTGGCTTGTTCCAAATAGGTCTGAGGATCGGTACAATTCCTGCGGATTCTTACTAATTGACCTTTCGGTATGTTGATGAGCCATGGATCATGATGGCAGCTATCTACCGGGATATAGCTGTTCCGTTCTACCGGTTTGAAAAAGGTTTTCGTAATGATCTTTTGAGCTTCAAGTGAAATTTCTAAATCCAGAAATTGTATCTTTTTATCATTGATGGTATAGGTAAGTACAATGTTTTTCTGGTTAAGATTCAATTTCTCAAAGAATTGAACCAATGATTCCGCATCTCCCTTCCATATGAGGATACAATCATCAATGAATCTTTTATATAAAACCAATTGATCTGGCAAGTTCTGATAAATAGCAACTTCCTCCCACTCGGCCATAAAGACATTGGCAACACTAGGTGCATATTTGGCTCCCATGCCAATGCCATTTAATTGCCGGTAATACTTTTGTCTATACCAAAAATAGTTATGTTGTAGGCCGAATGCCAAACATCTCAACACAAATCTATTCTGTCTAGACACAAGTGACCCAAATTTATTTAAAGCCCATTTCGATGCCTGGATTGCTTCTAAATGATTTATAATAGTGTAGAGCGAGGACACATCAGCTGTTGCTAGTAGGTAGTTCTCCGATGTTTCAACCTTTACAGTATCCAAAATCTGGATCAAATGTTTAGTGTCCCTTAGGTAAGCCCTAGTTTGTGGGACCAACGGTTGAATGAACTTATCTACATACTGTCCTAATCTTGCATTTATGGACTGAATACCGTTAATAATGGGTCTCCCTGGGGGTCTTAAAGGGTCCTTATGAATCTTCGGAATTGTATATATAATGGGAACCCTACAATTATCAGGGACTAAGTACTTGGATTCTCTTTTATGGAGTACTCCTTTTTCCTTTCCTCTTTGTACCAGATCAATTAATTCTTCCTTGTATTCATTTGTAGGATTTCCTCTCAATTTAATATATGTGCTAGAATCTTGCAGTTGGTTTTCCAATTCTTCATAATAGTATTCTTTTGAAAGTACCACTATGGCTCCTCCTTTGTCCGCAGGTCTAATTATGACCTGTTTGTTTTCCTCTAATTCTTTTATTCCTTTATGTATACTTGTAGAATCAGGGACTTTTTTTACTTTCAATTTGTCCAGATCTCTGAGTACCAATTTATTGAAAACTTCAACATGTTCATTATTATGGACTTGGGGATTAAATAATGATTTATTCCTCAGTTGGCTATGTTGAACTCTCCCTAAAGGATTTTGATCCTGTATTCCTTTAATAGGTTGGTTCATCATATATTTTTTGATATTAAGCTTCCTGGTATACTTCTGTATATTTTAATGTGAAAGGGACAGAAGTATTACAATTTTTAATCAAACGGAAACAAAGAAAACTTTCCATGATTAATAAACAGATTGCAGAGTGCAAAGTTTTTCTAGATGAGCATAAGGAAAGCACGTCCTTTTTAACACTCACAGCCCAATTAAATAAAGTTTTAGAACAAAAAGATATTGAAATTAAACAACGGAAGAAGAGAAAATATCTTAGGGATACCAATGATTATAAACAGCACCAGACCTTCAAGTGGCAAATTAATCTCAAGGATAGCAATAGGGGATCAATCTCATCATCCCCGGATAGGGAGGTTCGAATAGTTTCTCCAAGGAGAGAGATGAGATATAGATCTCCGGAACCCACTGGTAGTAATGGTGGTGAGGATGGTAGATTGTATAGGGACAATCCTAATGGCTATGGTTCCAGCAATCCACCAAGATCATCAAGAAATGATCATAATGAACCTAAAACCCCAAAACCCTGGTGGGGGAATAAGAACAATCAGAAACCAAGATCTAAATCTCCGAGAAAACCGGCTTGGAAAAACAAGAATAACCAAAAACAGTCTAAACCTCCACAAAATCGACAGGATTACCAAGGGGGACAACAGTACGGTTACCAACAGGACCATCAGTACTATACACATGACTGTAGGGATCCGAGGGATAATTATCCCCAACAGCAATCTAGACCACTATCCCAACAATATAACTATGGGAGCTCAACTCCCAGGGATTATTATCATTACGATAATAGAAGAAGTCCCATACCCACGCTGAATAAATATGAACCACTGGGGAATTACAGAGAGGAAAATGATTCACGGTCTTTTTTAGAGTATCGTCGGAGCGAGAGAACTCCTCCACGGTACGATCAAACGACACATATGCGAAGCCCAAACGAAAGAGAGGATGCAGAGGAGGATACAAGATCCAACAAAAGAAGAAAAGTCTAGTAGGGGAGGGTATTTACAATATTAGTGGAATTGAACTAACACGCACGGAACTTTTAACTCTGGATAAAGGGCTTAAGTTTGCACCAAAACGCAACTTAAGCAAATTTGATGTCTATGTAGATATACAGAAGTATACCAGGAAGCTTAATATCAAAAAATATATGATGAACCAACCTATTAAAGGAATACAGGATCAAAATCCTTTAGGGAGAGTTCAACATAGCCAACTGAGGAATAAATCATTATTTAATCCCCAAGTCCATAATAATGAACATGTTGAAGTTTTCAATAAATTGGTACTCAGAGATCTGGACAAATTGAAAGTAAAAAAAGTCCCTGATTCTACAAGTATACATAAAGGAATAAAAGAATTAGAGGAAAACAAACAGGTCATAATTAGACCTGCGGACAAAGGAGGAGCCATAGTGGTACTTTCAAAAGAATACTATTATGAAGAATTGGAAAACCAACTGCAAGATTCTAGCACATATATTAAATTGAGAGGAAATCCTACAAATGAATACAAGGAAGAATTAATTGATCTGGTACAAAGAGGAAAGGAAAAAGGAGTACTCCATAAAAGAGAATCCAAGTACTTAGTCCCTGATAATTGTAGGGTTCCCATTATATATACAATTCCGAAGATTCATAAGGACCCTTTAAGACCCCCAGGGAGACCCATTATTAACGGTATTCAGTCCATAAATGCAAGATTAGGACAGTATGTAGATAAGTTCATTCAACCGTTGGTCCCACAAACTAGGGCTTACCTAAGGGACACTAAACATTTGATCCAGATTTTGGATACTGTAAAGGTTGAAACATCGGAGAACTACCTACTAGCAACAGCTGATGTGTCCTCGCTCTACACTATTATAAATCATTTAGAAGCAATCCAGGCATCGAAATGGGCTTTAAATAAATTTGGGTCACTTGTGTCTAGACAGAATAGATTTGTGTTGAGATGTTTGGCATTCGGCCTACAACATAACTATTTTTGGTATAGACAAAAGTATTAACGGCAATTAAATGGCATTGGCATGGGAGCCAAATATGCACCTAGTGTTGCCAATGTCTTTATGGCCGAGTGGGAGGAAGTTGCTATTTATCAGAACTTGCCAGATCAATTGGTTTTATATAAAAGATTCATTGATGATTGTATCCTCATATGGAAGGGAGATGCGGAATCATTGGTTCAATTCTTTGAGAAATTGAATCTTAACCAGAAAAACATTGTACTTACCTATACCATCAATGATAAAAAGATACAATTTCTGGATTTAGAAATTTCACTTGAAGCTCAAAAGATCATTACGAAAACCTTTTTCAAACCGGTAGAACGGAACAGCTATATCCCGGTAGATAGCTGCCATCATGATCCATGGCTCATCAACATACCGAAAGGTCAATTAGTAAGAATCCGCAGGAATTGTACCGATCCTCAGACCTATTTGGAACAAGCCAACTGGATTGGTGAGAGATTCACCAAAAAAGGGTATGACAGTAGTTTCATTCAGACGCAAATAAAAAACGTGTTAGATATACCGAGAGAGACACTAATTGAAGATAAAATCACAAACAAAATCATGGATGACAATATACCAATAATTTTGGACTACAATGTCCAACACAGACAACTGGAATTGATCTTCAAACGGCATTGGTCTATATTGCAAGCTGATCAACAGCTGCAATGTATACTTCCAAGTATGCCAAGGGTAATATACAGACGTGCTCCCTCTTTGAGGGATTTGGTGGCAAAAAATGTACCCGATCCCCCCACCAAATCAAATACTCTTACCTTTTTTCAGGGAAAAGGTTTCTTTCCTTGTAAAAGGTGTTTTGCCTGCAAAAAGACCAACTTTAATGGTCAAAAATGTTCCAGCTTCACGTCCAATGTTACACAAAAGGAATATCAAATAAAAGACTTAATAACATGCAGAACAGAGGGTGTTGTTTATGCTCTACAATGTTCGTGCTCTCTGCAGTACATTGGTCGCACGAAAAGACCTCTATGGAAAAGGCTCAGGGAACATGTTCAAAATATTGAAAAGGGCTTTCCGAATCATAATGTGTCGCGCCATTTCGCTTCATGCCACAGTATGAATCCTAAAGATCTAAAATTTTGGGCAATTGCTAAATATAACCCCCATTGGAGAGGTAGCCATATGGTACGGACTTTAAGCCAAACAGAATCAAGATGGATACACGAAATGAGGTCTTTATCGCCCAATGGGTTAAATATAGAATTCGACCTCAATTGTTTCATCTCTGATAACTAATTAAGTATTTGTGATATTGTATCTATTCTAATATATACTGAATTCCTCTCTGCATTTTTAAATTTTAAATTTTTAAAATATTTTAACTTTTAAATCATATTTGTAATTTATTCATAGAGCATCTATGGGTCTTAAAACCGCAATATATTTGGGATTTTTATTGTATATTTGTAAGTGTATGCTAATAATGCGATTATATCTGTGTCTAATTGATTGCTTGATAAGGTTTTGTAATATAAGCTGCAATATTGTGTTTAGACACTAGAGGCTGCTATGCCTTTGATGCATATCCTCAGTGTCTATTAATGCCATAATCGGTAAAGTTTTTAGATAAAGTTTTTAAACATTTAAGTTCTTATTAAAATTGCTAACATGCATTAGATATTGTGTACAATGCATGTTTAATCCTTTGAATGCCAGCAATGATGACGATGTGCAATCACTCCTTCACTCCCGTTTTTACCTGTCAGCCTCACTGACTATAAATATCAACAGCTGAGGACTGATGGGGAGTGACCCATGAGTAAGTCAAGTGACCATTGACGTAACGCGTGGGGGAGGAGTTACGAGCGGGACGGTCAGTGGATCTGAATGAGTAGATGCAACATCAGCTGAGCGGCCCTATGGAGGATTGGTGCATTGGAGATCTATGCTTTGTTTTAACGGCGGTAGCGTGAGTGTGCTATTCTAGAGGAATATCTGTTGTTTCTTTTGGTGCCATACCATCTGTGCAATGAGCTGTCTCCTTTCCTTTTTTCATGAGCGGTGTCTGTGTGGAGGAGATCCCCCCCATCTGTGAAGCAGGAGAGTGTGTTTTTGATCACATCGATTAATCCTAGCACTGCACTGAACTGGGTGTTGTTGTTTTAGTTGAAACACTGGTGCACAGTCTATATGCAATTGGACACAATTTGTGGATTTGTTTCTATATTGTTTTTTGAATCACTGTTTCAGCACGGTTGGCATAATTAAGTTAATAATTAGCGCAATATTTTTATTATACACATCTCTATTTTGTTTGACCCACTACCAAATATTTTTGCAGCTTTTTATTATTTGGTGATTTATTAATGTTATAATTTTTGAGTATTTAATTTAGCGCTGTAGTTATTTTTCACATATTTTCACTGGTCATCCTTTCACTATTAGCAGCTAAATTATGGATATATTCAAATTTATTGAGAACCGCACTGTTGATTTAAAAGATGTGTTCACCACCAAACCTGTTTCTGAAGTGGCTGACCTTGATACCACTTTTAGAAAGTTTGGACACCTAATGGAGAAGAAAGTGAGTGTTTGGTGGGATCTTACAACCCATGAACAATATATAAAAGAAGGTATTGTACCGCGGAGACTGAGATGGGATGTACCAATAAATGATGGTCTTCTAGATAAAGATTCTATAGAAGAATGGTATCAATTTTTTAATGTGAAAGGGACAGAAGTATTACAATTTTTAATCAAACGGAAACAAAGAAAACTTTCCATGATTAATAAACAGATTGCAGAGTGCAAAGTTTTTCTAGATGAGCATAAGGAAAGCACGTCCTTTTTAACACTCACAGCCCAATTAAATAAAGTTTTAGAACAAAAAGATATTGAAATTAAACAACGGAAGAAGAGAAAATATCTTAGGGATACCAATGATTATAAACAGCACCAGACCTTCAAGTGGCAAATTAATCTCAAGGATAGCAATAGGGGATCAATCTCATCATCCCCGGATAGGGAGGTTCGAATAGTTTCTCCAAGGAGAGAGATGAGATATAGATCTCCGGAACCCACTGGTAGTAATGGTGGTGAGGATGGTAGATTGTATAGGGACAATCCTAATGGCTATGGTTCCAGCAATCCACCAAGATCATCAAGAAATGATCATAATGAACCTAAAACCCCAAAACCCTGGTGGGGGAATAAGAACAATCAGAAACCAAGATCTAAATCTCCGAGAAAACCGGCTTGGAAAAACAAGAATAACCAAAAACAGTCTAAACCTCCACAAAATCGACAGGATTACCAAGGGGGACAACAGTACGGTTACCAACAGGACCATCAGTACTATACACATGACTGTAGGGATCCGAGGGATAATTATCCCCAACAGCAATCTAGACCACTATCCCAACAATATAACTATGGGAGCTCAACTCCCAGGGATTATTATCATTACGATAATAGAAGAAGTCCCATACCCACGCTGAATAAATATGAACCACTGGGGAATTACAGAGAGGAAAATGATTCACGGTCTTTTTTAGAGTATCGTCGGAGCGAGAGAACTCCTCCACGGTACGATCAAACGACACATATGCGAAGCCCAAACGAAAGAGAGGATGCAGAGGAGGATACAAGATCCAACAAAAGAAGAAAAGTCTAGTAGGGGAGGGTATTTACAATATTAGTGGAATTGAACTAACACGCACGGAACTTTTAACTCTGGATAAAGGGCTTAAGTTTGCACCAAAACGCAACTTAAGCAAATTTGATGTCTATGTAGATATACAGAAGTATACCAGGAAGCTTAATATCAAAAAATATATGATGAACCAACCTATTAAAGGAATACAGGATCAAAATCCTTTAGGGAGAGTTCAACATAGCCAACTGAGGAATAAATCATTATTTAATCCCCAAGTCCATAATAATGAACATGTTGAAGTTTTCAATAAATTGGTACTCAGAGATCTGGACAAATTGAAAGTAAAAAAAGTCCCTGATTCTACAAGTATACATAAAGGAATAAAAGAATTAGAGGAAAACAAACAGGTCATAATTAGACCTGCGGACAAAGGAGGAGCCATAGTGGTACTTTCAAAAGAATACTATTATGAAGAATTGGAAAACCAACTGCAAGATTCTAGCACATATATTAAATTGAGAGGAAATCCTACAAATGAATACAAGGAAGAATTAATTGATCTGGTACAAAGAGGAAAGGAAAAAGGAGTACTCCATAAAAGAGAATCCAAGTACTTAGTCCCTGATAATTGTAGGGTTCCCATTATATATACAATTCCGAAGATTCATAAGGACCCTTTAAGACCCCCAGGGAGACCCATTATTAACGGTATTCAGTCCATAAATGCAAGATTAGGACAGTATGTAGATAAGTTCATTCAACCGTTGGTCCCACAAACTAGGGCTTACCTAAGGGACACTAAACATTTGATCCAGATTTTGGATACTGTAAAGGTTGAAACATCGGAGAACTACCTACTAGCAACAGCTGATGTGTCCTCGCTCTACACTATTATAAATCATTTAGAAGCAATCCAGGCATCGAAATGGGCTTTAAATAAATTTGGGTCACTTGTGTCTAGACAGAATAGATTTGTGTTGAGATGTTTGGCATTCGGCCTACAACATAACTATTTTTGGTATAGACAAAAGTATTACCGGCAATTAAATGGCATTGGCATGGGAGCCAAATATGCACCTAGTGTTGCCAATGTCTTTATGGCCGAGTGGGAGGAAGTTGCTATTTATCAGAACTTGCCAGATCAATTGGTTTTATATAAAAGATTCATTGATGATTGTATCCTCATATGGAAGGGAGATGCGGAATCATTGGTTCAATTCTTTGAGAAATTGAATCTTAACCAGAAAAACATTGTACTTACCTATACCATCAATGATAAAAAGATACAATTTCTGGATTTAGAAATTTCACTTGAAGCTCAAAAGATCATTACGAAAACCTTTTTCAAACCGGTAGAACGGAACAGCTATATCCCGGTAGATAGCTGCCATCATGATCCATGGCTCATCAACATACCGAAAGGTCAATTAGTAAGAATCCGCAGGAATTGTACCGATCCTCAGACCTATTTGGAACAAGCCAACTGGATTGGTGAGAGATTCACCAAAAAAGGGTATGACAGTAGTTTCATTCAGACGCAAATAAAAAACGTGTTAGATATACCGAGAGAGACACTAATTGAAGATAAAATCACAAACAAAATCATGGATGACAATATACCAATAATTTTGGACTACAATGTCCAACACAGACAACTGGAATTGATCTTCAAACGGCATTGGTCTATATTGCAAGCTGATCAACAGCTGCAATGTATACTTCCAAGTATGCCAAGGGTAATATACAGACGTGCTCCCTCTTTGAGGGATTTGGTGGCAAAAAATGTACCCGATCCCCCCACCAAATCAAATACTCTTACCTTTTTTCAGGGAAAAGGTTTCTTTCCTTGTAAAAGGTGTTTTGCCTGCAAAAAGACCAACTTTAATGGTCAAAAATGTTCCAGCTTCACGTCCAATGTTACACAAAAGGAATATCAAATAAAAGACTTAATAACATGCAGAACAGAGGGTGTTGTTTATGCTCTACAATGTTCGTGCTCTCTGCAGTACATTGGTCGCACGAAAAGACCTCTATGGAAAAGGCTCAGGGAACATGTTCAAAATATTGAAAAGGGCTTTCCGAATCATAATGTGTCGCGCCATTTCGCTTCATGCCACAGTATGAATCCTAAAGATCTTAAATTTTGGGCAATTGCTAAATATAACCCCCATTGGAGAGGTAGCCATATGGTACGGACTTTAAGCCAAACAGAATCAAGATGGATACACGAAATGAGGTCTTTATCGCCCAATGGGTTAAATATAGAATTCGACCTCAATTGTTTCATCTCTGATAACTAATTAAGTATTTGTGATATTGTATCTATTCTAATATATACTGAATTCCTCTCTGCATTTTTAAATTTTAAATTTTTAAAATATTTTAACTTTTAAATCATATTTGTAATTTATTCATAGAGCATCTATGGGTCTTAAAACCGCAATATATTTGGGATTTTTATTGTATATTTGTAAGTGTATGCTAATAATGCGATTATATCTGTGTCTAATTGATTGCTTGATAAGGTTTTGTAATATAAGCTGCAATATTGTGTTTAGACACTAGAGGCTGCTATGCCTTTGATGCATATCCTCAGTGTCTATTAATGCCATAATCGGTAAAGTTTTTAGATAAAGTTTTTAAACATTTAAGTTCTTATTAAAATTGCTAACATGCATTAGATATTGTGTACAATGCATGTTTAATCCTTTGAATGCCAGCAATGATGACGATGTGCAATCACTCCTTCACTCCCGTTTTTACCTGTCAGCCTCACTGACTATAAATATCAACAGCTGAGGACTGATGGGGAGTGACCCATGAGTAAGTCAAGTGACCATTGACGTAACGCGTGGGGGAGGAGTTACGAGCGGGACGGTCAGTGGATCTGAATGAGTAGATGCAACATCAGCTGAGCGGCCCTATGGAGGATTGGTGCATTGGAGATCTATGCTTTGTTTTAACGGCGGTAGCGTGAGTGTGCTATTCTAGAGGAATATCTGTTGTTTCTTTTGGTGCCATACCATCTGTGCAATGAGCTGTCTCCTTTCCTTTTTTCATGAGCGGTGTCTGTGTGGAGGAGATCCCCCCCATCTGTGAAGCAGGAGAGTGTGTTTTTGATCACATCGATTAATCCTAGCACTGCACTGAACTGGGTGTTGTTGTTTTAGTTGAAACACTGGTGCACAGTCTATATGCAATTGGACACAATTTGTGGATTTGTTTCTATATTGTTTTTTGAATCACTGTTTCAGCACGGTTGGCATAATTAAGTTAATAATTAGCGCAATATTTTTATTATACACATCTCTATTTTGTTTGACCCACTACCAAATATTTTTGCAGCTTTTTATTATTTGGTGATTTATTAATGTTATAATTTTTGAGTATTTAATTTAGCGCTGTAGTTATTTTTCACATATTGCTGTATTAGTGTCACTGGTCCCCAAAAAGTGTCAAAAGTGTCAGTAGTGTCCAAATGTCAACCACAATATTGTCGTATTGCGATAAGTCGCTGATTACAGCCATTACTTGTAATAAATAAAAAATAATAAAAATATCCCATAGTTTGTCAACGCTATAACTTTTGTGCAAACCAATAAATATAGTGCTAATGGCTGCAGGGAAGGAAATCCAGGGGAGAATGATATTATATAGATTTTTACTTGTGGATAGTGAAAAATTCCTACGAAGAAAAACATTTTTTTTTTGGCAAAGACTAAAGTACCCGAAGGAGAACAGAAGTCATTTTTCTGTTTTCGACCATTATGCATTGATAGATTGAACCTGTGTGGCTCTTCACACCCCGGAAGGATAGCTGGATTGTATGCTATGGTAGCTAACGGTGAAGATGTCACGTTTCGGGAGTAATTTACATTGTCCCACAGTGTCTCGGGAGGGGCACTACCAGAAAATATTTTTTTGGGGTGGCAATTTTTCAGGGAAATAACTGGTGTTAGCACTTCAATGATCACGGTACCACGGTTGTTATGGTATCAGGATAATTGAAGCGCATTATTTATATTATTACATTGTAATATAAAATTAAATGGTTCAAGTCACCATAATGCAGAATCAGTGGGAGCCCCGAGTGTGTCACTTGCCACGCCACCTGCCACTAGATGCAGCTTGTCACTTGCCACGTCACCTGCCACACGTTGCAGATTTTCACTTGCCACCTCGCCTGCCACACGTTGCAGATCGGCACTTGCCACATCATCTGCCACAAGTTGCAGAATGTCACTTGCCTGTTACCAGATGCAGATTGTCACTTGCCATATGTTGCCAATTGTCACTTGCCACAAGTTGCGGAATGTCACTTGCCTGCCACCAGATGCAGATTTTCACTTGCCACGTCACCTGCCACATGTTGCGGATTGTCACTTGCCACAAGTTGTGGAATGTCACTTGCCTGCCACCAGATGCAGATTGTCACTTGCCACATCACCTGCCACAAGTTGCAGATTGTCACTTGCCACATAACCTGCCACATGTTGCGGATTGTCGCTTGCCACGTCACCTGCCACAAGTTGCAGATTGTCACTTGCCATATCACTTGCCACATGGTGTGGGTTGTCACTTGCCACATCACCTGCCACATGTTGCGGATTGTCAAGTGCTAAGGTGGTGTTTTTCAGAGTCAGGCAGTAGAGAGATGATATAATCTCTCTGCTGCCTGCACAGTGAGGGCGGAAGTTACTGCAGGGATGCAGGGCAGACACGTGGGTGAGAAATTATGTCATCTCTCTGTGTCCCCGACCTCCGGCTTGTTGATTGAATGACTGGTGTTAGCACTTCAATGATCAAGGCGCCATGGTTGTTATGGTATCAGGATGATTGAATCGCATTATTTATATTATTACATTGTACTATAAAATGAAATGGTTCAACTCACCATAATGCAGAATCAGTGGGAGCCCCGAGTGTGTCAATTGCCACGTCACCTGCCACATGTTGTGGATTGTCACTTGCCACAAGTTGTGGAATGTCACTTGCCTGCCACCAGATGCAGATTGTCACTTGTCACATCACCTGCCACAAGTTGTAGATTGTCACTTGCCACATCACCTGCCACAAGTTGCAGATTGTCACTTGCCACATCACCTGCCACATGTTGCGGATTGTCACTTGCCACGTCACCTGCCACAAGTTGCAGATTGTCAGTTGCCACATCACTTGCCACATGTTGTGGGTTGTCACTTGCTAAGGTAGTGTTTTGCTTGTCAGAGTCAGGCAGCAGAGAGATGATGTAATCTCTCTGCTGCCTGTACAGTGAGGGCGGAAGTTACTGCAGGGATGCAGGGCAGACGCGGGGGTGAGAAATGGTGTCATCACTCTGTGTCCCTGGCCTCCGGCTTGTTGATTGGCCAGCCACCCGCTCACCCACAGAGCAGACCAGCTGACCACCCACTCTCTGACTCTCACTTGTCGTCGAGCCGCCCGCCCACACATTAAGGCACCTGGCAGCCCAAGCTGTCACCCGCCCGCTGTGTCATTCGCACGCAGATTTGCGGAGCCACCCTCCGGCATCCGCTAATTCTGCAACTATAAATTTGATTATTTCTCGGGGTGGCAATTGCCCTTTTGCCCCCCCCCTGGATCCGCTCCGGCCAAAGGATAGGGTTACCAATACCAACCTGTTTGCTTTGCGATGGTATTGTCCATAAAAGAGTGTCAATATCCACTGAAGAGCATTCAAATGATTTTAGGCTGGACAGTGGAAGTTCCCGATGAAACGTGTTAGGAGAACAAGGCGGGCCAGTTGTGGTAATAATTAGAAATATGAGGAATTGATAAGCCACCAATGTGGCCTGGCTGGAAAAGAAGATCTTTGGAAACATGTGGTTGGGAATGGGATCCCCAATATGAAATGGAGAAATGCGTGTTGCAATATACACAGTATGTGTGCTGGGATTTGTATTGGTAAATCTCAAAAAAAAAAATCATACAGATTGCAATATACACTATATGATAACTAGCCATACTGTGAGCTCTGAGGTACTCCATGCTGAATTCTGATGGTTTCCTACTGAAATGAAGAGGATGACTGAAGCTGCAAAAGCAAAGTTGGGTATAGATTGATGTTTGGGGTTTAGATTTATTTAGTTAACCCTTAGGCCAAAGAGTGGACCCAAAATTGGATAGTAACTGTTGAAAATTGGGCAGGGAATTAATAAGGTGATTGTGGGGTCATTTGTCAATATGCAACCTGAAATTCCCAAGCCCCTTATGTTGTGATTATGACAGACGGCAATGGCTCTAGTGCTAAGGCAAATAAAATGGTGGAGATTAGGCAGCCTTGGTGCATGACCCAGGAAAGGGAAAGTGTTAGGCAGCCTTTTCATTTTGAAGAGACTGTCAACACACCTTAACCCATCTGTGTGTTTGGGTGCACTATAGCACACGTGTATTGCAGTGAACTTTATATATGAATTGGGGTACACGTCACAGTGAATGGCATTGTATGGCAGTACACATATACATTGTGCTGCTGTAACACACGTTATAATGCAAGTTATCATGAGCAGGCCTTGTAAATCTGCCTCAGTAGGTTGAATGTAGGTGAAATGTGTGCCCTGGGCCACTTTAATTGCAAAATATTTAACTGGTGTGGTGTGTAACATTGAAAGTCATCAGAATTTTAATTTCCCTTTTCTTATCTCAATTATTCACCATTTATTCAACTACAGAAAGAACATTTGTGTTTATGATCAGCAGTTTGGAATTCCCACTTGATACAATACAGACATTTATTAATGTGATTAATGAGCCTCTATGTTGTTCTATGGTTTAAAGTTATTTTCATTTTTATACACAGCAGGGGTGGTACCCTGTTATATACGGTTCAATTCCAAATTCCTGAGTAGACTAGAAAGTATTCACTATTTCTTTGCAATGATAAGCTGAATAAATTCAGGCAGCGCACTCATAGTTTCCCAACTTCAAGAAACAATATTATTGCTGATTATTTAACTAATTCTTGAAAATATAAAGCTTCATATAGTTTATGTGAAAAATGTATTTCTATGATATGTGTGTGTCCCCAACAAACTAGTAATTTTATTCTTTTGTAGCGCCCCTCAGTTGGCTACTAGTGTTAGGTAAATTTAGTTTTGATCTCCCTGTAATCTAATCCCATGTAATATTTGTGTCTGTTCAGCAACTTTCCCCTGCACCCCACTGAACTTTGGGATATAGTGGGCAGGAGAGTAAACCCTGACCTTCATACAATATTCATGCCTTTTCAGCCAAACCCTGGTCAGGAGAGTGAGTGATCAGCAGGGGGCTGAGAGGAATATAAATAGTCTGGGGCCTAGAACAGCTGTCTCTTCTTGTCCATGGGAATCATGGGAGTCTACTTGGAGCACTGAAGAAATATGTTTGGGACCCCAGCTCCAGATAGAGCTCGGGGGCCTCTGGCCTAAGCATTCTGAATTAGTTCAGAAGGCTCTTCAGAGAATACAGGTCACAGGCAACAAATACAGAAGCTAGCTGGTACTGCAGGTAGCATTACAAAATCCAGGGCACAGTGAGTACCTTCCATAGAGACTTTTATTCTTGCAATATTTGGAAGTGCTCATTACACTACATCCAGGACTATGCTCCTGTTAAGGAGTCCCTGTTTGGAATATAGTTACCCTTCATAAATAAAGAGGGCAGTCACCCTGAAGGAGCAGCATTAGAGTCCTCCTTTCCAGTTTGTTAGAAGTTTTTCTAAATACCCCAAAGCTAACCCTCACCCTATCCCATTTCTATGAATGATCCTATGACAGATCTTTGACTTGAGTGACTGGTAAATTCTGTGTGCCTAGCTGCCATGTGCCTATCAGGAACCTGGGACCAAACAGCCAGCCCGGTCTGGGGCCGGTGGTACTCTTTCAAAATTCTCAAGAGAAAATGTACATGCATAGAAATATGGCTGAAATTTCACTACATTTATGTCTTTTAGCACAATCTGGCAAAGTAAAAAAAAAAACTTGTTGAATTTCTATATTCTGGAGTTTATATTTTATTTATCTGAGTCCTAATGGGGAAAAGGGGCAGTGGAACTTTAAATGAATCACATAGGTATACAAAAATAGTATATTAATGATAATAATAACAATAATATGGTACATAGTAATATCATAATGCATAATGGAATCAATACAGTTAATATATATACAGAAGTTTGCATGTAGTAGAAACAAGAAATCACATAAAAAATACAGATGACCTCAGAAGACCCTCTGAAATGCTCATAATGCTTAAAAAAACTGTTATTAACTATTTCAGCCATTCTGTGAAAGACGAGAGAGCAGTGTGTTTGTAGATAGATTTTTGTGTTTTACTATGAATATATATTCTCTCTCTCTCTCTATCATCCAATCATGTGCAAGCTAAAATGCTGTTTTTTATTTTCCTTGCATGTCTCCTTCAGATCTACAGCGACTGCACTTAAAAGAGCACTTTGAAGTGCACTTGTAGTGCAAAGTGGATTTTCCTTTCGTAAATAACCCCCAATGTGTTTTTCCACATTTTACATGTTCCCCTTTAAAAATGTCAGGTTGCCATGTTTATACGCATTTACAAGCATTTGGCATTTGAAATGCCGGTAAACTTTAGTTCTGAACGTCATTTATCTGCTTTAAAAAAAAGGCCTACAGACCTTAACTGCCTCTAACTTACTATAAACGACTGATGCCTCGTATACACGACCGTTTTTTTCTGAATGAGAAACTGCTATGAGAGCTTTTGGTCGGAATGCTCCATCGCAGTTTTCCTGATGGAAAAACTGACGAACAAAAAAAGAGATCAGGATCTCTTTTTTCCTCATCAGGCCAAAAATCTGAGCGGGAAATCCGTCCGTCTGTATGGTTTTCCGACGGGCAGAAAACCACACATGCTCAGAAAGTATGAGACGGGAGCGCTCTTTCTGGTAAAACAAGCATGGGTAATGGAGATAGCACATTCATCATGCTGTAACGGACTGAAAAGCACGAAGACTGAAAAGCGCGAACCGTCTCTCGCCAAACTTTTACTAACACGAGGATCAGCAAAAGCAGCCCAAAGAGTGGCGCCGTTGGAATTGAACTTCCCCTTTATAGTGCCGTCATACATGTTGTAAGTCACCGCGCTTTGGACGGGCGGACTTTTGTCTGAGCGTGTGAATGCAAGGCAGCCTGAGAGGAATTCTGTCGGGACAACCGTTGCTTTTTTATCCGACGGAAAAACCGCACGTGTGTACTAGGCATGAGTTTATATGTACATCTAAGATAACATTGAGGAGAGTTCAGGAGCTGCTGAAAAAAATGCCAAACTGCTTCTAAACAGTTTAGCCGCTGCAGTGTACAGTCAGGCCTTAAATTTGTGCTTTAGAAGACTGTAGAGAAGAGATAGCTACTGATGAACAGGTACAACTTATGTAGAAGGATTTGTTTCATCTCTGTGTACTGTAATAGACTTTACCCTGTCTCAATTCCAGGATACTAATTTTCTATTCTTGCCGCTGAGCCAAATCTATGATGATGTGAGCATGCAGGCAGAAGAAAATAATTCACACTGCTTCAGTCTCAATCGTCATCTCCAACAGAAAGAAAGCCTTTATTCAAATTACAACTTTTATAGCCAAAGTGACATAAGCAAACATCATAACATATGGGTGCATCTGATTGGCTCATCCACATATGGTGTTCTCTTGTTACATCTGTTTCTTGACCACGAGGCAAGCATTCCAGGACATGGGGGCCATTTTCCCTTTGCTCGATGGGAGGGGTAGAAGTTGGTTAGGAGTAGAGTAGAAAAGAGAGGGTTGAAAAGAACATATGGTTTCTCATTTATCTGTTTGTCATTTTTGAGTAAGGATATATACTACTGGCTGGTTACAAGACCACTAAGACATATATATATACATACACACCCTCACACATTATATATATATATATATATATATATATACATATATATATATATATAACATATACATACACATCGCAACTTGAAAGAAATTAATAACAAAAAATTAATAAAGAAGAACAATATTTGAGTGGTTAGAAGAGAAAGAACATAAACACAAAATAATAATTTTATCAACTCCATCACAGTACCACCTGAGGCCAGTCACTTCACTGGGTATATGTAATGGTTTACAACCACTTTAAATTACGGCCTTATTTTGGGACTTGCAAAGAAAGCATTGAACAAAGTGCCCCACTACTGCAGGGCCTGTGCGCTATCTTAGCTCTCCAGCTGCCCTCCAACTATCTCGCAATAATCCGCTAAAGGTTTACATTTCCATCCATTCAAGTTATTAAAACCTTTATATAAACTAGTTTATGAAAATTATGTCGTTTACATCTTGTGTCTTTTTGTTCTCTGTTGCATAAATTTAGTGCTTCATATATTTTATTATGTTAAATAATTGTCTAAAAGGACATCCGTACTTTTTATTATTCTTAAAGTGACATATTTGGTACACACATTGAAACTAGCCATGGATTTCCCGGTGGCCCAAAAACTCATTATAATTGTTGATATGTTACTATATAACAAATGAGTTTTTCCACACAGCTCCACATGTGGCTGTAACATTGCGCAGTCAGACCAGTAGTAAAACATTCTCGGTAACTTTAAACAAACCTAGAGTTGTCTGCCATGAGATGAAGATGATTTATCAATGAGTTTAATGTTTTACTATAAAGCTTGGTTGTTTCCACCTATATCTAATTATGACAGTCATCAGACAACCTGAAAGGTCTATGGACCCTTTATTGTCCGGTCATTAAAGGTCTCTTTGTTTGGAGTCACCTTTTGGACTCTCAGTAGTTTTTGGTAATGGCAGCCTCTAGTTCTTGAGACTCAGCAGATGGTGCTGCCATGGTTTGTCAGCAGCAATCAGCCTTCTCTGCTGCCACTGTTTCAGTTTACTTCAACTGATGCTATCAGTATGAGTTGTCAGAAGCGGTTTGAGCGATGGGCTATTAATGAGTTTGATTTAGTGCCGTCTGCAGGGACACTGCCTATTCCACACACAATATAGTCTTTTGTGAAGACCATAGAAATGCATTCAGCACTTCTTCAGCTTGGCCTCAGCTTTCTGGGATGTTCAGAAACGTGAAAGAAATTCATACTGTTTAAGAGAAGAAATATTGGAAAAGGCTTTTTTTTAGAATATGGGACTGATTCATGCTAAAATAAAATAAAGATAAAATAATAAAAACAGGATTAGTACACGCGTGATAAAATATATGCCGTATTTATCGGTGTATAACACGTACAGTCGTAAAACGCACAGGCATATAACACGCACAGGCGTATAACACACACAGGCGTATAACACACACCTTCAATTTAAGATGGAAGTTTCAGGAAAAAAAAGTTTTTTTAAAATAAACCATTTTGAAGCAAAATAATGGTCAGTGTCCATCTGCAGCCTCAATGCAGCCTGATCTGTGTCCATCTACAGCCTGATCTGTGTCCATCTACAGCCTGATCTGTGTCCATCTGCAGCCTCAATGCAGCCTATGTGCCAATCTGCAGCCTAAATGCAGCCTATTAGGTAGATTCACAGACAATCGCCTAAACTTGCGGCTGCGTAGCTTAGCGTGTTTAGGCTACGCCGCCGTAAGTAAGCTAGGCAAGTACATGATTCTCAATGTACTTGCCTGCTAAGTTACGACGGCGTAGCCTAAATCGGCGGGCGTAAGGGCGCCTAATTCAAATGTGTTGGGCGGGGGGCGTGTTTAATGTTAATGAGGCTTGACCTCACGTTTTTTACGTTATTTTTATACTGCGGATGCGCCAGGCGCCTACATTTCCCAGTGTGCATTGCGGCTAAGTACGCCGCACGGGCCGATTTTGACGTGGACATAAACAACGTAAATCCCAATTTGCGGACAACTTACGCAAACGACGTAAGAATTTCGAATTTCGCGGCGGGAACGGCAGCCATACTTAATATTACTATTCCACTAGGGCCTAGCTCTAACTTTACGCGGCCTATCTCTTACACAAACGGCGTAAAAGTACTGCATCGGCCGGGCGCACATTCGTGAATCGGCGTATCCCCTCATTTACATATTCTACGCCGACAACAATGGAAGCGCCACCTATCGGCCATCCAAAATATTGCAATCTAAGATAGGACGGCGCAGCCTATGTGCCCATTTGCAGCCTAAATGGAGCCTATGTGCCCATTTGCAGCCTGTCTCTCATCAATACAGCCTATGTGCCCATCTGCAGCTCATATCTCATCAATGCAGCCTGATGCCCAATTGCAGCCTCACCATCTCTCTTGCAGTGAGGGAATCACCAAGCCGTCATCTCCTGTTCACTCAGTTCTCACGTCGGCAGTCACATTGGACCAGATCCTGTGATTGACAGAACACTGGTCCAATGCCGGTGACCAAAACGAGAGTGTGCGTGTGACATCAGAACCGAGTGAGAGCCAAGTAAACAGAAGATGATGTCTCAGTGAATTCCGGTGGTGCTCTGTGGCGCTCAACCTCCTCCTTCCACTCCGAGTCCAAGGTACACTATCGGCGTATAACAGGCACCTGTGATTTTCCCCCTATTTTCAGGTGTTATAGGTGTTATACACCAATGAAAATTTAAATATAATTTAGGCCTTTACACGGGCAGTTGAGGCAAGTGGAAAAATAGTGCTGGACCCATAAGGTTATCTTATTGGTAATGCTATCATAAAGTATTTATGTTGATGTAAATAATCTGGTTTCCAGGCATGCAACTTCTACACCCCTGAGGATCTCCATGGTCTTTTTGTGTTGCAAGGTAATGTAACAAAAATGGAAATTGGAGCACCGCAAACCAGTGTTAAGGGGCCCAAATACAATTTTATTCTGAAAAATAAGTCACAAGGACAATCCAAAAAATATCCAAAACTTTCAGAGGTCCAAAAAGACCACCTTCATTAGGGCTGGTTGAAAACAATGTGAATGGACTAAAAGTGAACTGGATCAATGTTATTCCCTCTAATGTGATTACAAAAACCGGCCTTGGCAGCAGCTGGATTGGCAGTTTTGTTTTACACAGGCAGCAGTCCTTTCTGTAAAGCAAGGTGAATTTGCGCTTTTCCTGAGTAACAAATATAAAAATAAATGAATTAGTGATACCAGGTAACCAATTAGTGAGTGATACTAAAAGGTAAAATCCAAATTAGGACACTTCAGGACTCTAATTGGATTCAATGTGTGAAAAAAAAGGGGTTTGAAATGAAAAAATTTTCAATATGGTGCTACAAAAATAAGGTTTGCTGGAATATTCAGCAAACAAAGGTGTATTGGTAGAGTGATAGTGCGCAACCCACAAACCTAAAATTAAAACAATTCTATATGTAAGGAAAAAGGTAAAAATACCATCTGATAATTTAAACCAGAAAAAACAATTCTATACTGCAAAATCCTGTGTGAAAAATTAATTAATTCAAAAGCACATCAGGGCTGGTAGTCCAAAGCACATAAGCTAGTAATGAATGAAAGAAATCAATCATAGTCCATAAACCGACATTCCTAGCTTCTGACACCAACGATCCACTTGCTTGAACATAGAAATGTTGATACATCCATATAGTGCAGATAACACAGTAAACAATGTAGATAGATGAGCCTCTTACCAGAGACGTTTTCATGGGCATATCATCCCGGACCTGGGAGCCGTAGTTCATGCAGGTAGAAAATAAACTGGCGTGTCTGAACTTCTCAGGTGCAACAGCGCTTGCAATCCACTCCTCAGCAGTAGAACAGTCGGCATACACAGGTCTCCCGGATATTTTAAAATTCAAGTAGCAGCAAAGTAGAAAAAAGAAGAGGACTTCATAGTGTGATACTTTTCAGCAAAAAAAACACTTCTTTAATAAAAGAGTTTCTGAATACAAACAATATTGATACTTTCAAAGTAGCAATTGGAACAGAAACACAAATAAAAAAGGAGGCGGTATAATAAATCCAAAAAGCCACGGTAGCAACCAGCAGGCTAATAGATATGTATTGGCAACGTCTTTGAAAAATATACTCCAACCTACGCGGCGTTTCGCCTTTCTAACAGGCTTCAACTTGGGAAAGGAGGCAGTCTCCAGAACGTTACCTGCCACTGGGTTTTAAATAAGAGACACCGGAAACGCAGGGAATTAATCAGTGTCACCGGGTCTAACGAGGAACTACAAAAATTAATTAATCAAAAGCTAGTCTGGATCACTAAATCTCAATTACATCCATATCATAGCATTTGCAGATCAAAGGGGATAAAAACATATATGATCGCAAATATAAATAAATAATATATATAAGAAAGGAAAAATTTCTCTTATACATCCCCGCGCTGCCCTCATATGAGAACCGGCATGTGCAGCACGGAACATGTAGACAGAAATCCTAAATACATAAAAACACATATATACACATGCATAAAGATATCAGATGCATGGCTGCACTGTATCCTGACATAAGATGTATTTATGAGATGCAAAAATCCATAAAACATAGCATTAAAAATACAAGAAATATAAATAAAAGATAATGAGAGTAGCTATTGCAAATAACCAATCTCCTTTCTGCCAATCTGAAAAGGGATCTGTGGTGAATCAATTTTTAGAGGGAGAGAGGTGGCTTCAGGATCCGATACTGCCACCTTCTGAATGACTGCTTTTTTTTCAGCCGAAGGGGATTTTGCATAAAAACACTGTGCCATGGTCTCCTTTACCTCTGTGGACAAGTTTGGCAAGCAATGCCACCTGTCAAACTCATCATGCAGGGTTATATATGGGCCTGGGCCTAAGGCTTTAAGGGGCTTATTTATAAAACTGTGACTATTACTTTCACCAAACATTTCCTGGTGGGGAATCAATCACTGTAATTTAAACACATGCACATGGAACATTCACCTTCAGTGAATATTTGGTGAATGTCGGATTCGCCGCTTTATAAATTTCCCCCTAAAGCTAAATATTTTTTTACGTTTTGGATTGAGTGCTAAGGGCCAGATTCTTAAAAGGCTTATGACGGCACAACGCCATTTGCGCCGTCGTAAGTCCTAATCTGGCCCGGCGTATCTATGCGACTGATTCTTAGAATCAGCTACGCATAGATATCCCTTAGTTCTGACAGGCGTAAGGTTCTTACGCTGTCAGATCTTAAATGCTATTTTTTTCCCGCCGCTAGGTGTCGCCTCGTCGTTTTCCCCGTCGTCTATGCAAATTAGCTATTTACGCCGATTCCCGAACGTACGCGCGGACGACGCAGTGAATTTACGACATTTCCGTAAGCTTAAACTTGCCCCTGCTATATGAGGGGCAAGTTTACGAAGGTCCGTCGTAAGCCATGTTAAGTATGGCGTCGGGTCAGCGTCGTCTTTTTCCGTCGTTTACGTCGTTTTCGTAAGTCGTTCGCGAATACGACTTTACGTCAATGACGCTCACGTCGGGGTCATTGACGTTTTTCGTCGTGAGCTGGAGCATGCGCACTGGGCTATTTTTATGCCCGGCGCATGCGCAGTTCGATCGTCGCGGGGGTGCGCTTAATTTAAATACAAGCCGCCCCCTTTGAATTACGCGGCCTTACACCGGGCCATTTACACTACGCCACCGCAAATTACGGAGCAAGTGCTTGGAGAATACGGCACTTGCTCCAGTCATTTGCGGCGGCGTAGTGTAAATGGCTTACGCTACGCCGCCGCAGATTCTACCAGAATCTGGCCCTAAGAGTTTAGTCAAGTTTTGATTCACCATCTTTATTCGTCATAAAAGACCGAATTCAGTAGTGGTTAAAGATTCTTACTCTGAATGGTCTAAGGTTATCAGTGGTGTACCCCAAGGTTCAGTGTTGGGATCAGTGGCGGCTGGTGCTCAAATTTTTTGGGGGGAGGGCGCAAATAAACTGAAAAAAAAAAACATCAATTGCAGCCACTGCGCCCATCAAACGCAGCTACTGTGTCCATCAATTGCCGCCGCTATGCCATCAAATGCAGCCACTGTGCCCATCAAATGCAGCCACTGTGCCCATCAATTTCTGCCACTGTGCCTTCAAACGCAGCCACTGTAACCCATAAATTGCCGCCACTGTGCCATCAAACGCAGCTACTGTACCCATCAATTGCTGCCAGTGTGCCCATCAATTGCTGCCACTGTGCCCCATCAATTGCTGCCAGTGTGCCCATCAATTGCCGCTACTGTGCCCCATCAATTGCCGCCAGTGTGCCCATAAATTGACACTACTGTGCCCCATCAAATGCTGCCAATGTGCCCATCAATTGCTGCTAATGTGCCCAACAATTGCCGCTACTGTGCCCCATCAAATGCTGCCAGTGTGCATCGCCCAGCACTTACCTGTCTTTCAGCGGGTCATGGTGGTGTCCTTCACGTCCACGCTCCTCAATGTCTTCTCTCGTCCTCGCTATCAGGTGTCCAATCACAGCGCCTGTTGTTTCAGCCAAGCAGGTGACAGGTAACAGACCTGAGCACCTGATTGGCGGGTCAGTGTTAGGAAAGTGATTCATTCGCTTGCCTAACACAACGCTGAGTGAACAGCGAGCGCCCAGCATGGCCTATGGCTCTAATTGGGTGCTTCCAACAAAAAAAAATCAGGTGCCCGGCTCCTGACAAGGTGCCCGACAAATGCATCCCTGGTGGAGACTAAAAGTGGTCATGTTGACTCGCATTGCCCAAATATGATTCACTCTCAGACCATTGCAATTACATACGGCCAGTGTTGGAGTGAGTGTATGCAAACAGGAGTTGGCTGAAAAAAGTTGTAGCTAGTAAGCACCACTGGAATGCAAAAAGGGATATAAAAATGGTAAAAACTGTATTTTATGAGAAAAAATCCACAGCAATTGTTTATGAGACAAAGTACTTTAGCAAACAAAATATCTAGTTATGGTTTACATCTACTTTAATGGTCAGGGATCTGAGAACGTGGGAATATGGAGTTTTGCTCCTGAGATGTGTGTTCAGCCATTCCTATGTACTGTATCTACAGTTTGAGATAGTGATTATGCATCCTTCTTGAGGTCTTCATTTAAAGGAGTTGTAAAGGAAAAAAATTTTTTGCCTAAAATTAATGTCTGCAAGGTAGACAGACAGAATAGTGTAATGATTCTGTTAAAAAACGAGTAAATACCTATTAAATTCCTTCATCTATATCACCTCCGGTGTTCTAGTTTCTGTTCTCTCATTCACGTCCTGGTTTGCGGCGCTCGTTCATGTAAGAACTACATTTCCCAGTATGCATTGCGGCACGCCCAGTAATTCACACCTCCTTGAAGTCTCTAACACGTAGAGAGCGTCCTGCCGCACAGATGTAGTTCCCAGGAGGGGGTGAGCACATTACTCACCACCGCAGTAAAGCCTCCCGTCACGGTGGTGAGTAACAATCTGACAAGCAGGAAGTGAACAGAACCGAGAAGAAATAGAGCAACTTCTGAGCAAAAACGAACAATGAGGAAATGAAAAGAGGAATGTCTGCAGGTAAAGGACGCTTTTTATGAAAAAAAAAAATCCTTTACAACCCCTTTAACATGAATGCATGGCTTACTCATACCACTACTCAATGGATAAAGGAAAATGTTTAGAATAACACAATTTTTTCTCACCGTAATCAGCCTGCTGTGGAATTAGATTAAGATAGGAATTAAAATGCTCCACATGTTTGGGGTTGCTTGGATAATAAGAGCCACTGTTCTGGAATGCCAAAAGTGAGCGAGTCCACGTACTTCCTGACTGTGGAAATGTTCATAGGAAGTTCCTCTAACCACATATATCAAGATATTGCATCAAAGAGGTGGTGTTTGAAGTGAAAAAAAACGTTCTACATTTGCCTAATGTGAAACAGAAATGTGACACTTACAAGCGCACTGAGAGGCAAAAAGTCAAGAGTTCTTAACGTAATGCTGGCCTTCTCCTAAAAACAGATTGAATAAATTAACTTTTTTTTTTTTTTTTGTTCCAGAGTCAAGCTTCACATTTTGTAGTTCTCAGTTTGTAGCTGTCTTTAAAACAGTGTATACAGCGGGTGGTTACAAGTACTGTGTGTGATCTGAGCTGTAGTTGTAGCTGTTGATGGCAGATCACTGAGTTGTAATATACAACTGACAATTACTCTTTTTTGACCTTCAATTGGCATGATTTTTCCAAGTTGTTTCCCTGCGTTTTAGGTTTATGTAAATACAATCACTAACATCTCCTTATACCGTTTAACATTTTAATGCCATTTAAAAAAAAAAAAAAAAGTATTTTTAAAACTGCAGCTTTTATTAAAATGTTTGTGAACCTCAGAAATGAACAATGAACAGAAAGTAGTGTGTACTTGCCTCAGTCTAAAGCACAAAGGCCTAGATTCACATACGGCCGATCTAGGCTGCGCGGGCGTAGCATACCGTATTTACGCTACGCCGCCGCAACTTAGAGAGGCAAGTGCTGTATTCACAAAGCACTTGCCTCCTAAGTTACGGCGGCGTAGCGTAAATGGGCCGGCGTAAGCACGCGTAATTCAAAGTAGGCTGTAGGGGGCGTGTTGTATTTAAATGAGGCTTGACCCCATGTAGATGCATGGCCGAACGAACAGCGCATGCGCGGGCATGCTCATTATTACGTCGTATAAATGCCCAAAGATACGTCGGCTCAATGCCTGTGACCTGGACGTAATTTACGCACAGCCCTATTCGCGTACGACTTACGCAAACAACGTAAAAAGATACGCTTGTTCCGACGTCCAAACTTTGCATGGGATGCGCCACCTAGAGACCAGCTTTATCTTTACGCCGGCGTATCTCTAACGTAAACGGCGTAACTAATTGCGATGGGAGCACGTACGTTTGTGAATCGACGTATCTAGTCATTTGCATATTCTACGCCAAACTTAACGGAAGCGCCACCTAGCGGCCAGCGTAAATATGCACCGTAAGATACGACGGCGTAGGAGACTTACGCCGCTCGTATCTTAGCCTAATTTAAGCGTATCTGGTTTCCAGAATAAGCCTAAATTTACGACGGCGCAGATTCGGACTTACGATGGCGTATCTACTGATATGCCGACGTAAGTCTCTGAGAATCTGGCCCAAAGTGTGTTTTCTGTCTCTTTCTTCCCTCTGCTATCTGCATGAGTCCCTTCCGACGGGTTACCCCTACACCACAGAATCTTGGAAGATGGTCCCACGCCCCGTACAGCACACAGAAGTTGATTGACAGTCTCAGCTGTGCATGTTTTCCTATAATTATGGATTTTGTTTTCACCTTTAATCGGATCTCAGATTACATTCAGTTCCCTGACGAATGATGTGCAGTGTGTAACGTCATATGCCCTGCCCCTTGTATTCCAGAGCTGAGCAATAGCCATTGATCTGTATGTTTTAGAAGGCTTAGAGAAGGGTGCTGCAGATAAACAGGTACAACTTATGTAGGAGGATTTTTTTTTTCATCTCTGCATATCACCCGAGGATAGCCACTTCAATGGGCATACATAAGGGTTTACAACCACTTAAAAAGAATACCTATTGGTCCTGTTATGAAGGTCCTGTTTAAACAGCGCTCTGTCCCTGTCTCCCTATTGTGCTCCTGTAGCTGCTGACTTTGAACCACTTAATCACCAGGCCTATTTTGGCACTTCTCTCCTTCATGTAAAAATCACAATGTTTTTGCTAGAAAATTAATCAGAACCCCCAAACATTATATATTTTTTTTTAGCAGACATTCTAGGGAATAAAATGGCAGTCATTGCAATACTTTTTGTCACACCGTATTTGCGCAGCGGTCTTACAAGCGCACTTTTTTTGTGAAAAATTCATTTTTTTAAATAAAAAAATAAGACAACAATAATTTTTGCCCAATTTTTTTATATATTGTGAAAGATAATGTTACGCCGAGTAAATGATACCCAACATGACACGCTTAAAAATTGCGCCCGCTCGTGGCATGGCGTCAAACTTTTACCCTTAAAAATCTCGATAGGCGACGTTTAAAAAATTCTACAGGTTGCATTTTTTGAGCTACAGAGTAGGTCTAGGGCTAGAATTGTTGCTCTCGCTCTAATGATCGCGGCGATACCTCACTTGTGTGGTTTGAACATCGTTTTCATATGCGGGCGCTACTCGCGTATGCGCTCGCTTCTGTGCGCGAGCTCGTATAATTTTTTACACTGAAATAAAAAAAATAAATAAAAATATCACTTTTATTCCTATTATAAGGAATGTAAACATCCCTTGTAATAGAAAAAAGCATGACAGGTCCTCTTAAATATGAGATCTGGGGTCAAAAAGACCTCACATCTCATATTTAGGCTTAAATGCAAAAAAAGAAAAAAAAAATTAAACTGTCATTTTTTCAAATGACAGAAAAAAAAAATCTTGCTTTAAGACGCTGGCCGGGACTGGCGTTTTGACGTCACTTCCGCCCAGCAGAGATATGGGGACGGGTGGGGGCGATTTTTCCCTCAGTCGCATCCCCACACAGGTGCCGAACGGACCCGATCGCCTCCGCCGCTACCGACGGCTCCGGTAAGCGGCGGAGGGCGCGGGAGAGCGGCGGGAGGGGGGGGGCCCTCTCCCGCCACCGATAACGGCGTTCTCGCGGCGAATCCACCGCGGAGACCGCCGTTATCGTTTACAGGACCGTTGGCACTAAAGATGGATACCTCGGTTGTGGCAGCAGCTGCTGCCGTTACCGAGATATCCATCTTTAAAGTGCCGCCGTTAAAATACGTAAGGCGGTCGGCAAGTGGTTAATAAGGACACTTACCTGTCCTAGGCACCCGCGATGTCGGCCCCCCCAGGCCGATCCCTCGATCCTGGCAGCTCCCGGCACCGCTATCCTCACTAAGGGAAACAGGCAGTGGAGCTTTGCGGCTTCACTGCCCGTTTCCAATGCGCATGCGCGAGTCTTGCGGCGCTTTGTGAATGGGCGGCTGCTTTCTGGGATACACACAGTTCCCAGAAGGCAGCATGCCCCATTCCCCATAAGACAACACAGGGAGGATGAGGAAGAAGACTTGCCGCGGTATGGGAAGAGGCAGATTAGGAAGATCCACATAGCAACCGCAATTTCTGGTAAGTAAAAAAAAACATATTTTTTTTTTTAAATGTTCTAATTTTTTGCAGGATTTTGGTGAATTTCTTTTTTTTTTAGGGTGGACCTCCACTTTAAGAAAGGCCGCACTTGATAAGAGTTGGCTGGGCAGGTGATCTGCAAGCTGGTGTTTGCCATTTTGACCCTGTTTGCATTGTTAATCCTACACAGCACCTGTTTAGTAAATTTCAAGTTAAAGGGGTTGTAAACCATGGTGTTTTTTCACCTTAATCCATCCTATGCATTAAGGTGAAAAAACACCTTGCTGTGTCCGGCCCCCCCCCCCCTGACTTACCTGAGCCCCGAATTTCCAAGGGCCTGATCCCACATCGTTCTCTCCATGGCTGATCAGCTCCTCATTGGATAGATTGATAGCAGTGCAGCCATTGGCTCCCGCTGCTGTCAATCAAATCCAATGACGCGGCCGCCGGGGGGCGTGGCCGAGCCATACACTCGCCGAGTATATAACACCGGAGCACGCCTGCAAGGTAACCCCCTCTTGAGAGAGCTTCTCAGAGGGGGTTAGCTCTTGCTGCGAGGAGCCTAGACAGCTGCCATGGGACCCCAGAAGAGGACGTTCGGGACCACTCTGTGCAAATACAACTGCCTAGTGGAGGTAAGTATGATATGTTTGTTATTTAAAAAAAATAAAAATGAACCCATAGTATCACTTTAATGATACAATGTATTTGATCATTCAACCGATTCCTTGTACCTGTTACATTGTATTGCTGAAGTGCATGCATGTAGTCAGAAATTGGCTGCAAAAGTGCCTGCAGGTGATCGGCAGCACTGAGATGCAACAAAGGATGAAAAAAGGTTAAAACAATTACTTTATTTAATGGCATCTCCTTATGATACACAGTGCTTTAGCAATCTATATATATCAAAGGTTTAAATCGGTAGTAAAGTCCGCTTTTTGATATTTACCTACAGGTAAGTTTATAACAAAGCTCACCTGTAGGTAAAATGTCAGCCAGTGACGTCATCTGTGCATGTGCTCTGAAGGAACGGCATACCCGCATCGGTCCTTCAGAGCGCTGTGCCGTGACTCGCGTGTGCATGCATGGGAGTAACGTTATCGCGGGTCGGCCATTCAAGCTGCTGGAAGGAAGACCAGGTGAAGATGGAAGCCCTGTCAGCGGTGACAGCCTTGCAGGGTTTTTTATTGCTTTAATTCTACTTTAAAGTCACTGCGTATTCTTTTCAGTTACTTCTATATACAGTACATATACTTAAATAGATCAGCTTGGTGTAGATAGCGTTACCAGTGTGTCTTAAAGCGGAGGTTCACCCTAAAAATCAACTTTCTACAATGCCATTCAGCATACTAGCGTCAGCTAAAGTATGCCTTTATTTTTTGTGCTGTACTTACGGTTTAATCCGTAAGTTTCGTTTCAGACACCCGCGGGAAATAGGCGTTCCTATGAAGAGGGGAACATGATTGACGGCCGGCTATGGCGCGTCACACTTTCCGAAAATAGCTGGAGTAGGACTCGGCTCTTCACGGCGCTATACGGCGCCTGCGCACAGACTAGGAGCTGACTGCGCAGGCGCCGTATATGTCAGCGTCCTATTTCGGCTTTTTTCGGAAGGCATGACGCGCCATAGCTGGATGTCAATCATGTACCCCTCTTCATAGGAACGCCCATTTCCCGGCCGGAGTCTGAAACGAAAGTTACGGATTAAACCGTAAGTACACTGCAAAAAAAAAAAAAAAAAAGGCATACTGTAGCTGACGCTAGTATGCTCGTTTGTATGGTAGATAAAGAAAATTTTGCACAGGCAGTCCAACTCTCAAGAGCATGGAGGAGATTCCAGGAGACTGGTATTTTCCATTGAACACCAGAATTGGCAGGTCCGTCACTGGTGCCCCATGCTTTTTACAGACGCGAACAGGTTCACCCTGAGCATATGTGACAGACATGAAAGGGTCTGGAGAAGCCGCCGAGAACTTTATGCGGCCTGTAACATCATTTAGCATGACCGGTTTGGTGGTGGGTCAGTGATGGTCTGGGGAGGCATATCCATGGAGGGACGCACAGACCTCTACAGGCTACACAATGGCACCCTGACTGCCATTAGGTATCGGGATGAAATCCTTGGACCCATTGTCAGACCCTACGCTGGTGCAGTGGGTCCTGGGTTCCTCCTGATGCACGACAATGCCCGGCCTCATATGGCGAGAGCATGCAGCCAGTTCCTGGAAGATGAAGAAATTGATACCATTGAATGACCCCCACGCTCACCTGACCTAAATCCAAAAGAACACCTCTGGGACATTATGTTTCGGTACATCCCGTGCCGCCAGGTTGCACCTCAGTCTGTTCAGGAGCTCAGTGATGCTCTGGTCCAGATCTGTGAGGAAATACCCCAGGACACCATCAGTCATCTCATTAGGAGCATGCCCTGATGTTGTAAGGCATGCAAACAAGCATGTGGGGGCCATACAAACTACTGAGGACCATTTTGAGTTGCAATGACATTTCAGCAAAATGGACTAGCTTTCTGCATAATTATTTCACTTTGATTTTTGGGGTGTCTTTGAATTCAGCCCTCTGTAGGTGGATAATTTTAATTTGCATCAAATGATGTGCCATCCTTTCATTCCTAACACATTACCCAGTCCATATCCACATAGAAATCCAGCATGACATTTTTGCCAGTTTCCTTTAATTTTTTTGAGCGGTGTAGATATATATATATATATATATATATATATATACATACATACATATATATATATATTAACAACAACTTCATTAGTGCCTATTAGTGCAGCCTCACCTGTGCCCCTCAATGCAGCCTCACCTGTGCCCATCACTGTGGCGTGACCAGTGCCCACCAATGCAGCCTCACCTGTGCCCATCATTGTGGCATGACCAGTGCCCACCAATGCAGCCTCACCTGTGCCCATCATTGCAGCCTCACCTGTGCCCACCATTGAAGCCTCACCTGTGCCCATCATTTCAGCCTCACCTGTGCCCATCAATGCAGCGTGACCAGCATCCTTCATTGCAGTGTGACCTGTGCCCATCATTGCAACGCGACCTGTGTCCATCATTGCAGCCTCACCTGTGTCCATCACTGCAGCCTCACCTGTGTCCATCATTGCAGCCTCACCTGTGTCCATCATTGCAGCCTCATCTGTGTTCATCATTGCAGCCGCACCTGTGTCCATCATTGCAGCCGCACCTGTGCAGAGGATCATCACAGGGTAAGAGAGCGTAGAGGAAGAGGAGAGCTGGCCGGATCGCAGAGCAGGCATTGCCCACTATAACAGCTTACATTTGAATTGCCTCCGCTAGCAGTCATACACAGTCTTGCCTCCTGACCTGGCAACTGTGACACATCCACACTGGCATTGTACTGGCGTTCTGTCTGTCACAGGCGCTGGGTCAGAAGGCGGGGCTGTGTGTGAACGCAAGTGGAGGCAATTCAAATGTAAACTGTTACAGTGGGCAAACCCCGCTCTGTGATCCGGCCAGCTCTTCTCTTCCTCCATGCTCTCTTCCCCTGTGATGATCTGGCCGCCCTCTCTCTTCATCCACGCTCGCTTCCCCTGGGCGAACGGCTCCTATTCAACCCTGCCTACTGGCGGTACTCTCCCTCCCCCCCCCGCTGCCAGGCAGCCCACGCTCGGCAGCCATCATTTTCGATTCGCAAAATGCGAGTATGCGAGTGGAAATTTTGAGGGCTGTTCTAGGGTACTAAACACATTCTCTGTGCCTTTCACTATGTTTTAAAGTAACCCCTAAAAATTTGTCTAAAAGTATATGTTTAAAGTGGTTGTATACCTTTTGGATTTTTTTTCTTTTTTTACCCCTGTAAGGCAAAAGGCATAATGAGGCTCATTATGAAATACTTACCTTAGAACGAGGCATCGGTAACTCACCTGGTCCACGCTGAGGAAGCTGACATGTTGACTCGGCTTGTCTTCCGGGTATCGCGGCTCCAGCCCTCTGAGTGGCTGTAGCCACGATGTCATCACACTCGCGCATGCGCGGGAGACTTCTTTCCGGCAAGGTCCGGCATCTGCCGTGCTTTCAGCCGAGAATCCCCTGTGCGCATGCGCTGCTGCAGTCAGCGGCTCATTGCGAGGGGAATATCTCCTAAACCAGGGATATGCAATTAGCGGACCTCCAGATGTTGCCAAACTACAAGTCCCATGAGGCATAGCGAGACTCTGACAGCATCAAGCATGACACCCAGAGGCAGAGGCATGATGGGACTTGTAGTTTGGCAACAGCTGGAGGTCCGCTAATTGCTTATCCCTGTCCTAAACCATACAGGTTTAGGTAATATTTTTTTTACCTACAGGTAAGCCTTATTATAGGCTTAACTGTAGGTAAAAGTAAAAAAACTGACTATACAACCGCTTTAATGACAGGAACATGGGGCTGCGATTGATGACCGCTCTGTCTAAGGATGCTAGTTATCTACTGACTGCTGTCACACTAATCCTCACTCTCACTGTATTTTGGTGACTGAAACCAGGGCCGCCATCAGGGGGGTACAGGCATTACACCTGTAAGGGGCCCGGAGGTCCCCAGGGGCCCGGATGGCAACCCCCTTAAAAAAAAAAAAAAAAAAAATTTTTTTTTTTTTTTTTTTTTTTTTAGGGGCCAATTTTTTTTTTGAGGTCCGGAGGTCCCCAGGGGCCCGGAGGCCCCGGATGGCAACCCCCCTTTTTTTTTATAAAAAAAATATATTTTTTATATATTTTTTTTTTTTTTTTTAATAAAGGGCCATTTTTAATTTTTTTAGAGGTCCGGAGGTCCCCATATATAATATTATTATTATTATTATTATTATTATTATTATTATTATTTTTATTAAAGGGCCCCGGATGGCAACCCCCCTTTTTTTATAAAAAAAAATATATTTTTTATATATATATATATTTTTTATATATATATTTTTTTGTCTTTATATATATATATATATATATATATATATATATATATATATATATATATATATATATTTATATATATATATATATTTTTTTATTATTAAAGGGCTCAGAGGTCCCCAGGGCCCCATGTGTGGCAAACCCCCCCTTTTTTTTTATAAATGTTTATTTTTTATATATATATATTTTTTATATATATATTTTGTTGTCTTTATATATATATATATATATATATTTTTTATTATTAAAGGGCTCAGAGGTCCCCAGGGCCCCATGTGTGGCAAACCCCCCCTTTTTTTTTATAAATGTTTATTTTTTATATATATATATATATATATATATATATATTTATTTTTTTATTATTAAAGGGCTCAGAGGTCCCCAGGGCCCCATGTGTGGCAAACCCCCCCTTTTTTCATAAATGTTTATTTTTTTTTATATATATATATATATATATATATATATATATATATATATATATATATATATATATATATATATATATATATATATAGATTTTTTCATTATTATCAAAGGGCCCAGAGGTTTATTTTTTTCATTTTTATTAAAGGGCCCAGAGGTCCCCGGATGGCAACCCCCCTTTTTTTATATATTTTTTTCTTTATTTCTTCTTTTTTGTGTAAAGGGCCCCCCCCCGCTTCTCAATTCGCGGCAGCCCCCCCCCGCTTCTCAATTTCAGACGGCGGCCCCCCCCCCGGTTCTCTGCTCCAGGGGGCCCTGACTGAAACAAGCATGTTGTTAAGGACTTCTGACTTTTCTCTGATTTTGCAAATCTGCGTACTTGCTCCGGGTTGGGGACTTGAAAATTAAAAGCCGGGGTGTCAGCATAACAGCATTACAGCTAAAAACTAGCACTTTTTAGAAAAGTCAGCAATGGAAATCTATGCATTTTTCTCAGAACCCCTTCCCTTTCAAATGACTTTTTATGGCCCAAAATATGTTATTTGTTATTTATGTTGTATTTCTTAAAGATGTAGAAAAGTAACTTGGTGCTTTTACTGAAAATAAATTAGGCTTCAGTTTCTTGCAGCTCAAGTTTAAAATTGTAAGGATACGTCTAGTATCCTGTAGCAGCACATTCACTTTTCTGTTTCTCTGCATTTTCTGAACAGCCCTCCTAATGTACTTGAGGAAATGTCTAGGTAGGTTAAGGTTACTCGGAGTGGGTCATCTGTGGTAGGAAAGCCATCACAAATCCAGCCCTGGAAGCATTGCAAAGGCTAAAAACCAAATATAGTAACATAATGAAGGTTTTGACTGGCATACCAAATTTTTGTGCACTATAAACTACACTTCTGTGGCTCCGAAATGTTTATTGTTTCTTGGGAGCGGACCCCCACACATTCCAGTTATTGAAAAAGATACTTGAGTTGGTTGTCTCATTTGCAAGTACCGGCCAAGCATGGTTGTCCATACTCTGCTGTCTAGAGAAAACCATGGATCGTTGAAACTGAATCTTAAAAACATCTGTAGGAACTGGTATATTCTTCCACAGCTTGTGGCTTTCTTGGACTTTCCTCTGGGTTTCATACATTCCAAAGACATTGGACCACATTTAATGGGCTTCTGACTAAATAGACTGGGCATGAGGTCATCTACTTCAGATAGGCAAACAGATTTAAAGCGGTAGTAAACCCGCACATTAAAAAAAAAAAAACCCTGCAAGGCACAGTGCATACTAGCTCATTATGAAATACCTATCTCAGAACGAAGCCCCCGTATCGGAGCCCGGTCCACACGAGGGAGATGACATCTTGGTGTGACTTCCGGGTTTGCGGCTCTTTGAATGGCTGGAGCCGCGATGACGTCACTTCTACCCGGCAAAGTTCGGAAACGCTGTTGGACCTTCAGCTGGGGCATCCAGAGCGCAAATGCGCCGTGACGTCAGCGGTTGAATGCATAGGGAATATCTCCTAAACCGTACAGGTTTAGGAGATATTAATTTTACCTACAGGTAAACCTTATTATAGGCTTACCTGTAGGTAAAAATGTAAAATTTGGGTATACAACCACTTTAAAGCCTAACTCCAGTGAAACAAAAAAAAAAACCTCCATGCCATTATAAAAAAAAAAAAAATCAAAGAAGTACTCACCATCTCTATGCACCAATGCTGCAATTCCTGTCCACATGTGATCTCAGCCGTCTCCTCCTCTGACCCTCTTGAAAAACAAAAACATAATAAATACTATAGTGAGGTAAATGGGATGTCTTTTTGGTTCAAGAAAAGGGTGAGAATAGTTTAAAATCCAATTGTTCTGTTAGAATTTATCTAATGCCCCGTACACATGATCGGAATTTCCAATGGAAAAAGTCTGATGGGCTTCGTCCATCGGATTTTCCAATCGTGTGTAGCCCCATCAGAGTTTTTCATCGGAAATTCAGATGAATTCCATCGAACTTTAGATATAGAACATGTTCTATATTTTTCTGTTGGAATTCCGATGTGATTTGGCCGGGCAAAAGCCCAATTGTGTGTATGCGGCATAAAGCTAAAACTTTTGTTTTTACAATTTTGGATTGATTAGATAACAGATGGTTTTCCATCTGTGTCCTGTTAGGGATATTTCCCTTGACTTCCTGTCCTGTATAAACAGCAGAAACAGCAGAAAATTCCTTAAAGTTAAGAAAGTCCTTTTCAGCTGTCACTGAAAAAGTGTACCTACTCAAGTATCTCCCCTTTATTCCTGTTCTAATGACAATTAAACATTTTGGATTAGCCATCAATTTCAGACAATAATCACAAGGACAAATAGACATAATGAATCTCTGTAAAGCCGGCCATACATTAGATGGAGCGATTTTTTTCCCCCCTGCAACAATGGACCCCAAAAACGCTCCTCCCCATCAAAATGAATGGGAACTGCATCAAAAACTTCTCAAAAATGCTTCAAAATGCCTCAAAAACGCCCCTCTAAGCTTTTTGGTGCAGTTTCTAAATCACATGTCCTTTAAAAGATGCACCGCAAATACTACAATAGCACAGCAAAAACAATCTATTAACATAGGCACTTTACTGGCAGTTTTGAAGGGAACCAATGTGAATGTGCCCTTTCCTGTGTTGGGAGTTCATGGCTAGTGAATATAAAATAATTGAATTTTTAGCTTCCTACAATAAAGCACAATTCTAAAAGATTATATATTCCTACCGAAAATGTTAACAAGCACAAAAATGTATTAAAAAAAAATTATGAATATTTATTTCTGTTAAAAGTTGAATTCCTTCTGTCTGTTGTAGAGAGTACTGATAACAAAGAAAGCAAATAAAATGCTGACATAAAGATAATTAAAAGAAAATGTACAAAATATGGGTCTATATATATGTACAAAACGTTTCTGGCAAACATTTAATATTTCAAATGGCAATAAAACAAAACATATCGTCCATTGTTAAATTTTTTAAAATAAATATTTTTACAATTTACTGCACAGATAATAAATAAATGTAAAACAAATATATGGGAGTGCCTTCAAAGTAGTTTGATGTCCGCATATTGTATTCTAACAAAGAGAAAAAAAAAAAACATTTCATATGTTTAGCCAAGAGATACATACAGGCATATAAATCTGTCTCCCATTGTGTTTACATTCATGGAAATCCAGCACAAAAAAAAAACAGGAAAAAATGGAACAGATGAAAAATGCTACATGCACTCTGTAAATGTCACAAAAAGATATCTTATATCATTGCAAATTCTTACACAAATTGAGAAATGTAGTTCTTTGAACGGGGTATAGATAAGATAAATATTCTGTCATTTCCAAATTAATAAGAGCTGGCAAGTTTTGTTCGATCATTTTTTGTATGCATTGTTTTCTAATTTAGGAAATACGCAAATGCAAAAAAGCTATTTAAAAAAATAACCACTAAGCCAGAGGTGCCCAACTTTTTGAAGAGCAAGGGCCACTTAAGCGAATTGGTAACCGGTCGCGGGCCACAATGAGCAAAGCGGGAGGATGACAGGTCCGTGTCCACAAACACAGCCCACTCTACTCTATGGGCCCTCTGATCCAATCCGATCCGCCCAGACGCCCAGGTAGGCGGGTGTAAACAGACACAAGACTGTTTACATCTGCTGCTCCATAGAGGTGAATAGTAAGTCTGATTGGGTCAAGCCAATTATGTGAAAGGGGCCTAAGGCTGCGCTGCGATTTGCCCAAACTACGAGTGCAGCGCAGTGCACCTGTGGATTTTCTGCAGGTTAGCTGCACTTTGCCGTAAACTTTTATTATATCCAACAGGCGTGGCACACTTTCTGAAAGCGCAACAAACCTGCAGGTGATAACAGAAGTCTATGGCTCAGTGCAGGTAACCCGCAGCTGCACTCTACCTGCGGATTAGTTTGAAAGCAGCCCAGTAACCACTGCAGAGTAGATATACCCATATATACACTGTGATTTTAGTAATAAACGTACCTTTTTCCATTCAGGTATTGCCGGCTGTTGCTGTCCCAGGCAGAGTGCATTTGGTATCACTCCGCCTGTGAAAAGAGTTGGCACTATACAGGAAGCATGGGCTTATGTGGCTCTGCACTGCAGCCACTTGCTTCCTCTACCAGTGGCTTCATTCACAAAACTTCTGCTCTGAAATGGCAGGTTGGCAACCCGTGATCTGGGCTTGCCAATCTGCCATCCCAGAGCAGGAGGTCGAGGGCCACATCAGAGGGCTCCGCGGGCCACTGGTTGGGCACCCCTGCGCTAAGCCATGCTTAAAGTTTTTAAAAATTCAGGGATGCCAACCTCCAGAAGTGAAATTTACTGACACAACACAAACATTTTACTAACACAGCCGAAGGTTTTACTGACAGCTCAAAAAGTCATTTTAAATGACAGTTTTCAGTGCAAATACATCTCAGTTCACAGAGTTCCCCCCTACATTAGGTTCAAGAGTTTACATCACAGTCCGCAAAGTTCTTCTCTACATCAGAGTTCCCTTTTACACCAGAGTTTGCCGAGCTCCCCCTTATATGCAGACCCTCATGTAAAGTGGAACTCTGATGTAAAGGGGATGCTGTGGACCAGCCCAGCCAAGCCCTCCCTAGCCTGTCCAAGCCCTCATGAATGTGCCTGAGCCCAGCGTGGCGGCCATATTTTTACAAACGGGTTAAAAATTGTCTGGTATTTATAAACTGTCCGTAAATTTATGGCCGGTTGACAACCCTGTGTTAGATTTTAAATGTATTGATATTATGTTATAAATGTCTCTGAATCATTTGGTTTAGACATGGTAGCTTTGAGGGCAAACAAGGTTAGTTATGACGACAGAACAGCTGTTATAGCATAGGCCACATCTATTCTTGAAAGTCCTATGTCAAGAAAGAGGTTGGAGATGTTACTTAAAAATACATAACTGGGCGTTAAAGCTCATCGCAACCTTCTTTGGAAACGAGCCAATTGTGCTTAGTTAGCTGTTAAACTTGTATAAGTATACAGGTGCTGAGCATAGTAAGTTAGGATCTCCAGGGTCACCCCTGGACGGAAGCTTCAGGGTCACCCGACCCGACGGGGGTCTCGGGGTCATCGGACTCTGCAGATGAGATGGGGGTTTGGAACCCAACCTGCTAGGAGGGACAGACTCTATCCAGCAGAGAAGATGTAACATCTAATTCCTGTTTCTGAATAGCCACCCTGCCATGATGTCTGTAACAACGTAACAATGTAAGCATAAACTGTCTGTTTGCTGTCATATCGTTGGAAGAATAAAACATTGTATAATGAAGTAATCCTATGTCTGAATATTTTGGAACCGAGAACACGCCTGGAGAAGGGAGAGGTTTTGACACATCGCATGACACGTGTTAGAGGCATATGTCCTCTCTGTTCTATATGTCTTCTGTATCTCTCACACCTCTTCCCCCTGCCCCCCGGCATCTCTAACACCCTGCAAAGAGTATATTTTTTTGAAAGTCTTCTTTTCTTGTCTTTGGAATATAAATTAGAACTCCAAGTAGATGTAAGGGCCCATTCACTAATGCATTGTTGATGCACCTTGCATGTGCTGGTTTTGGTACACAAAGAATGGCACCCCCAACAAACATTCTCAATGCATTTGCATTGCAGTGTGCTGCAGCACTGGGTAATGCACTGCCATGAATTGCAGTTTGTTCTAAAACATTTTTTTTTTTAGGTCTGTTGCGGTGCATTAGGCACTGGCAGCCCATTCAGCACACCACAACAAACCTGAGTGGTGTAAATGGGTCCTAAAAGACACATATTAATGCAATATTCATTTATTAAACACTTCCCTACCGCTGGACGTCATATGACATCCTGGTTTTTCGGGGGGGATATCATTCAGATATCCGTCTTTTCAGTCGGCAATTCTGCACACCATAAGATTGATCATAGCGGCAGTTCCACCACTTGAACGTTCTTACAGGCGACGGGAAGGGAAGCCCCCCTCTCCCGCTGCCATCCGGTGCTTCTCCGCACTCTCCCGTGCCATCGGGACCCCAGAGAACACATCGGGCGCCGCCAGATGACGAGGATAGAGATTTACGTTGACCAGATGGTCACCGGTCATCTCTAGGCCCGGGCGCGATGTTATGACGTCACGCCCAGATACCCGGAAGTAAACAAATCCACGATTGTGACTGTCAGCATTAGTGTTGAGCAGAATATGCCATATTCGATTTCGCGATATATCTCGAATATATATTCGAATATTCGAGATATATTCGCTAAATTCGAATATTCGTGATATTTTATCGAAAGTAAATGATTGCGATTTTTCGCTATTGCGAATGCGAAAATAATTGCGATTTTTTGATAACTGCGGTAGGAGCACTCTGATTGGCTCAGAATATTCGTGATATTTTATCGAAATATCGCAACATGCGAATGCGATATTTATTGCGCAATTTCGAGAAATGCTGGAGGAGCGCTC
Organism: Rana temporaria; assembly: GCF_905171775.1. Lineage (NCBI taxonomy): Eukaryota > Metazoa > Chordata > Amphibia > Anura > Ranidae > Rana > Rana temporaria. The sequence continues at coordinate 57,293,094 of NC_053493.1, read as the reverse complement.
TGATTGGCTCAGAATATTCGTGATATTTTATCGAAATATCGCAACATGCGAATGCGATATTTATTGCGCAATTTCGAGAAATGCTGTAGGAGCACTCTGATTGGCTCAGAATATTCGTGATATTTTACAATACAAAATAATTGCGAATATTCGGCAAATGCGGAAGGAGCACTCTGATTGGCTCAGAATATTCTTGATATTTTACAATACAAAATAATTGCGAATATTCGGCAAATGCAGAAGGAGCACTCTGATTGGCTCAGAATATTCTTGATATTTTACAATACAAAATAATTGCGAATATTCGGCAAATGCAGAAGGAGCACTCTGATTGGCTCAGAATATTCTTGATATTTTACAATACAAAATAATTGCGAATATTCGGCAAATGCGGAAGGAGCACTCTGATTGGCTCAGAATATTCTTGATATTTTACAATAGAAAATAAAAAGTGTTTTGCATTGGTGGTGATTCTTTACTCTATCCATCTGTCACAGCCGTTTGTCAATCAAACACCTTGAAGATTGAACACGTTCATGCTGCATGCTTTGGACTTTTTTTCACTTCACATATCAAAGACATTTTTATGAAAGATTATTTTTCTATTATTGGGACTATATTTCTTTATATATTTGTTTCACTGTGTATTTCACAAGTTATTTGCGCTTGCTTATTTTATAATTTGCCCACATGTCTTGTCACTAGACATATTTTTTATTCTTGTAGAGCGACTCCATTTTCTGTCTTGTATTAATTTATGTTGTATAACATTTTTGAGTTGCTGCTGTATTCTCCCCTTTTTTAAGGTATGCGCAATTTTTTCCTTCTTACAAAAAATAATAATATCAAACATACAAATATTCATAACATACACATACACATACACAAAGCCCCCCCCTTTTGCATCAGAGACAATCAGAGTTCTCCTACCACAGTTATCGAAAATTCGCAATCATTTTCGCATTCGCAATAGCGAAAAATCGCAATTTTTTTTTTTTCAATTTGGCAACATAATAGGATCGCCTCAGCTTAGCTACTCGGCCCAGGGTCTCTAATCATACCAGCAATGCTTTTAGACGTCGATAGGATGTGATCTGTTTTAAAAATCAAATTGAAAAAATGCGAATATTCGGAATTGCGAATATTCACCGCGAAATTCGAAATATAGCGCGATTTCTCGAATATGCTATATTCGAGTCGAATATTCGCAATGCGAATATTCGTGAGCAACACTAGTCAGCATGAGATTGATAAAAAATGTTTCCCGATCTCATTCTTTCCAGCCTGAAGGAGATCAAGAGGACCTGTCACAATAGATTCCTATAACAAGGGATGTTTACATTCCTTGTAATAGGAATAAAAGTGATCAAAAAAATAAAAATGTAAAAAAAAGTGTAAAACAAAATTAAGTAAAATACATTTTTTTTAAAACGCCCCTGTCCCCGGTAGCTCACATTCAGAAGCGAACACACACACGTAAGTCCCGCCCACATATGTAAACGCGGTTCAAACTACACGTCAGGTATTGCTGCGTGCGTTAGAGCTGTTATTTTTATTATGTTTTTTAATGCATGAAACCGTTTTTTTTTTCTTTTTTTAAAAAGGCGTTTGAAAAATGATTGCGCAAATACCGTGCAAGATAAAAAGTTGCAATGACTGCCACTTTATTCCCTATGGTGTCTGCTAAAAATATATATAATGTTTGGGGGTTCTGAGTAATTTTCTAGCAAAAAAAAGATGATTATTGCATTTAGGAGAGGAGGGCCAGAATTGGCCCGGTATGGAAGTGGATTAATAAATCATTGTCAAAGCTTTTTTAGTCATACTTATCTTCTGGGTCACAGAAGTGCACTCATTTTTGCACTCCTGTGACCCAGAATCAGTAGATAGTGGGCTAAATGTGCTTGGGGCTCAGGAAGGATCCCGACCATATTGTTGGAAGTGGAACCCTTCCAGATGCCTGATTGGCAGCTGGCACAGCCACTCAGCACATAGCTGAGAGACAGAGCCAAACATTCCTGCCCCCCCACCCCCAAGCCCAGAGCTTCAGTAAGTGCTGAAGGGGCAGAGCAGAGAGCGGTGGCTGATAGTCACCGCTCTCTGCTCATAGCTCACCAAGACTGGAGCAATCTGCAGTCACGTGATTGCTCAGTTTTTTAGGCTTAGAGCCAGCAGGGGACAGCTGCAGTATCATACTTATGCTGCAGCATAGAGGTAAGTATAGATGTTTTTTTTTCAATTCCCATACTTTTCCTTTAAATATATGTTTAAATTAAACTAGTGCAAGTACTTGAAGATGATATGAATATCGCTCAAGGTGAGTGACTCTTTACAGTCTCCACTGAGAAATCCCCAGGTGCTGGACTGGCTCATTGCACTTTGACAAATAAGTTACAAGAGAAAATGAAATCATCAAACTTCCAGCTGCAGCAACTTTTCTCATGTCAGAGGTGACCCCTACCTACTGCAATTCAAAAAACAAGAAAAATCGGTGCAGCTTGGATTGCAGGGTTTCATTTTCTTTCCTGACTAGTGCTAGTGCTTAAATTTCACTAAAGCTCAGACTCCTTCAAACCCCTGTACAGCGGCATTCAAATTAAGAGAGGGAGGGACAGCACTGTGAGCAATTTAGGTGACCTAAATGCAGATGTACAAGAAACAAGTACAGAGGGATGATCTCATCAGTCCTCTGCTGCTTCTTTAACCACTTGCTTACTGGGCACATAAACCCCCTTCGTGCCCAGGCGAAATTTCAGCTTCCGGCACTGCGTCGCTTTAGCTGACATTTGCGCGGTCGTGCGACGTGGCTCCCAAACAAAATTGACGTCCTTTTTCCCCCACAAATAGAGCTTTATTTTGGTGGTATTTGATCACCTCTGCGGTTTTTATTTTTTGCGCTATAAACAAAAAAAGAGCGACAATTTAAAAAAATATATATATGTTTTTTACTTGTTGCTATAATAAATATCCCAATTTTTTTTTAAAAAACTATTTTTTTTCTCAGTTAAGGCCGATACGTATTTTTCGACGTATTTTTGTAAAAAAAAAAAAAAAACGCAATAAGCGACTGGTTTGCGCAAAAGTTATAGCGCCTACATAATGGGGGATAGATTTATGATTTTTTTTTTTTTTACTTGTAATGGCGGCGATTTGCGATTTTTTTGTCAGGGCTGCGATATTGCGGCGGACGTATCGGACACTTTTGACACAATTTTGGGACCATTCACATTTATACAGCGATCAGTGCTATAAAAATGCACTAATTACTGTATAAATGTGACTGGCAGTGAAGGGGTTAACACTAGGGGGTGAGGAAGGGGTTAAATGTATTCCCTCATTGTGTTCTTACTGTGTGGGGGGAGGGGACTGACTGGGGGAGGTGACCGATGCTGTGTCCCTATGTAAAGGGACACAGATCGGTCTCCTCTCTCCCTGACAGCACGTGGAGCTCTGTGTTTACACACAGAGCTCCACGTCCCTGCTGTGTCACCGACGATCACGGGTGTCTGGCGGACATCACGGCCGCCAGGCACTCGCATCGGCTCCCGAACGATGCGCCGGGCACGTTGTTTCCCCGCTGTGCGCCCCCAGCGGCGTGCACAGGGAACAACAGCAACAGGACGTCTAAAGACGTCCACTCGGCACTTAAGAGCCGCGCTGTGGACGTCTTTCGACCATAGCGCGGATCTCAAGTGGTTAATGTGCAATCAAAAGGCTGTGGGGAGGGTGGTGATCAGCAATGCAGTCCTTTAGTGTAACAGAAAATGTGATGTCAGTTTCCTGTCTGTGCTGGATGGCATATCTGTGTAAATCTCAATAATGAATGAATAGAACTGTAAGTGGATTTTTCATTAGGAAAACCCTCACATTATATTTTGGTAAATTTAAAGGAGATTATCTATTTGGCAGGTATCAGACAGAACAGAAAGTGAAGGGGATACATCCCATGTGGGGGAAAAGGCATTTAAACACTGTCCCAGGTCTTAAACCTTTCCCACTCCAGTACTAACAACAACAGAAACATCAACAAGACAGTGTTAAGCTGCCCTCCATCCACTAGGGGTGTACTGAGGATATAAATTGCTAGAGACTCTAAAGAGGAGTGTGGAGTACTGTGGGAGATGTAGTTCACAAAGAGTTTTAGCCTATACCTCAGTTCTGTTCTTAAACTTCAATTTCCAGAGGCACTGTGGTGGAATGAGGGTTTTCCTGTTGCTTTTATGGGTTGAGGAGAGGAAGGAGAAATGACTTCCAGAGAGAATGAGACTGGGAGCAGACCTCTGCACCTGAGTAAAAGAGTAAAAGCCATCCCAGAGCAAGATGCTGGTTGAGCCTTCTGCCCAATTGAAGAGCTGGAGGCTAAGGACACTGTCCAGGGTACACTTTGCCAGTGAGCAGAATGAGATACCCAGCATACACAGAGTGGTGAGAGGCAGCTTGCCAACCATGCATTTCACGTTGATAAAAGAAGGCAAGAGTTGTCTGCAAGAACTACAGTGGCAGAGCATGCATCAATTCCTAAAGGGACATTACCTCAAGTGCTCCACCACAAGAGATGGGCCCCGATGAGCTGGCCAGCAGAAGAGATAGGATAGTATATGACTGCCTACTGACTGTTATCATGATGTATATATAATCCCCCCCTAGTTAGGGTTGCCTAGTACAGGCTTTATGAGGAGTTGTGCTTTATAACAATCATTGTTTCTGCAGTATATTACTCCTATTGCTAAAGCTGGCCATAGAGATTAATTAAAATTCAGCAGGGACTGACTACACGCCAAGGGGCTTTTTGTAAACTGTTGATTTGCTTCGGGGGAGTCCCTGCTGTCAGAATACAATAGAGCAGCGGTGTGTAGATTGGGAATCAGTTCAGCTGTAGTGTTGCTCACGAATATTCGCATTGCGAATATTCGTTACGAATATGGCATATTCGAATATTCGCGAATAACTCGAATATTCGCTATTCCGAATATTCCTATTTTTTCAATTTTATTTTTAAAACAGATCACATCCTAGTGATCTCCATCGACGTCTAAAAGCATTGCTGGTATGATTAGAGACCCTGGGCCGAGTAGCTAAGCTGAGGCGATCCTTTTATGTTGCAGAATATCGCGAATATTCGATTTCCGAATATTCGCGAATTACTTTCTCCGCCCTTCTTTTGCATCATAGCCAATCAGAGTTCTCCTACCACAGTTGTCATAGGAGAGAGTGGAGTGTTTCTGTGCGTTTTTCCAGTGTATCACATCTTCAAAGAATTTTCCATCTTTTGTCCCGTGTCATCATTTGCATTTCACCTCTTTAATGAGAATAATAACTGTTTAACATAAAGACATTTAAGAGATGTCAACGCAAACGGTTTACTTGTATTTTCCAAATCTATGGTTATTCAATATTTATTAAACTAATCAATATACAAATTGGTCAAAGTAAACCCTCAAATCTATATAATAATGTATTTATTTTATTAATACCTTGTTAGTTGCAGGGTCCATTACGTAAAACCACACTTTTTCCAAAGGGCAGGTAAAATTGAATGTTTCAAAATTTCGCAATCAATTTCGCATTCGCATTAGCGAAATTTCGCAAACAGTTTCGCATTCGCATTAGCGAAATTTCGCAAAAATTTTTTTTTGATAAAATATCACGGATATTCGATTTTAGCGAATATTTCACGAATATTCGGCTATATATTCGTGATATATCGCAAAATCGAATATGGCGTATTCCGCTCAACACTATTCAGCTGGCTAAATAGATAAAAACTTAGCCATGGATGGCCAGATGTTGTTGTCGTAGTATTTTTCTGTTCCTGTTTAACAATTGCAGCATAATTCTCTGACCACTGATTTATTACAGTAAATGTCTTTTGTTTATCCGCTTCCAATATACTATTTACTATAATTTACCCAATTGATGTGTCATTTCTGGTGTCTATGCACCTCGAGCCTTTGGGGTGGATATACAGATATATTCAGTAAACAAATTCTTGCTCAGCCAGGTGTTTCAGTGTGTGCTGTTCACAGAGTCATGGGCACAGGAACCGATGACCCAGTACATCAAGCGGTGCCTTCTGGGGTTAGCGCTACACAGTAATCAAATAATTGTTTAAAGATTGATAATAAAACAGTAAAATATCAATATGTCTAACACATCACCTACTAAACACCTTCACTCATTTAATGCCTGTGTTTTCCCAGAAAGAGACACCTACTCTTCCTTTCATTAACCAACTGTCTGTGTGTACTCAAGCCCTGACTACCCTTTTTCCTTCCATGAATAGCACACAAGTAATCCAGACTGTGTTAAAACCTCTTATAGTCATTCAGACCTTGAACCCCCCTAATCCTGTTACTCTCTTACTTCGCAGTAGAAAAGAGTCTTCTAAGTGGAAATGTATATAAAGTCTAAAGTGCTGCCACTCTATGTCTATTGGGCAAGTGTCTTCATGCCTGCTAAAAGGTAAAAGCAGATTGTGTTATCAGTGTGCGCATAGTTTAAGTTATTATTGCAGTGTAATATCATTTTTTGTTATGACTTTCATATTTGTACATGAGTGTTTTTTGTTGTTTTTATTGCATTCAATGTAGATATTAGCTACAAGAGGCAAGGTAGTGTAGCCATTGTAATCACTGTTCATTCCTGTTTAACAATTGCTGAGATAAGATACCAGGCACACAGGGGGTGCATTGTTTTAAAAAGTCAGTGGGCTCATAGATAAAGAATGGGGGAATATATACAGTGCCTTTGCGAAAGTATTCGGCCCCCTTGAACTTTGCGACCTTTTGCCACATTTCAGGCTTCAAACATAAAGATATAAAACTGTGATTTTTTTTTGAAGAATCAACAAGTGGGACACAATCATGAAGTGGAACGAAATTTATTGGATATTTCAAACTTTTTTAACAAATAAAAAACTGAAAAATTGGGCGTGCAAAATTATTCAGCCCCCTTAAGTTAATACTTTGTAGCGCCACCTTTTGCTGCGATTACAGCTGTAAGTCGCTTGGGGTATGTCTCTATCAGTTTTGCACATCGAGAGACTGAAATGTTTGCCCAATCCTCCTTGCAAAACAGCTCGAGCTCAGTGAGGTTGGAAGTAAAGGGGCTGAATAATTTTGCACGCCCAATTTTTCAGTTTTTTATTTGTTAAAAAAGTTTGAAATATCCAATAAATTTCGTTCCACTTCATGATTGTGTCCCACTTGTTGTTGATTCTTAAAAAAAATTACAGTTTTATATCTTTATGTTTGAAGCCTGAAATGTGGCAAAAGGTCGCAAAATTCAAGGGGGCCGAATACTTTTGCAAGGCACTGTATCTTAGCTTATATGTGTTACTTGTTTTTCATAGCTAGTTGCTATCATTTTTATTACCTCATGTGCTGCATGTGTAGCAGATAATTCGGTGTCTTAGACCATGTACCATAGATATGTTCTAAATGCTACTGTTTTAGGGCCCTTTCACACGTGCGGACCATTCGTCCGTTTTTCCAGACGTCCGTTTACGGACCGCAATGCTTTCCTATGTCCTATGTAAACGTCCGTTAACATCCGTCTCCGTTAACCACTTAAGCCCCGGACCAATATGCTGCTAAATGCCCAAAGGCGTTTTTACAATTCGGCACTGCGCCGCTTTAACAGACAATTGCGCGGTCGTGCGATGTGGCTCCCAAACAAAATTGGCGTCCTTTTTTCCCCACAAATAGAGATTTCTTTTGGTGGTATTTGATCACCTCTGCGGTTTTTATTTTTTGCGCTATAAACAAAAACAGAGCGACAATTTTGAAAAAAATATTTTTTACTTTTTGCTATAATAAATATCCCCCAAAAAAAATGTTTTTCCTCAGTTTAGGCCGATACGTATTCTTCTACCTATTTTTGGTAAAAAAAATCGCAATAAGTGTTTATCGATTGGTTTGCGCAAAATTTATAGCGTTTACAAAATAGGGGATAGTTTTTTTTCATTTTTATAAAAAAAAATTTTTTTACTACTATTGGCGGCGATCAGCGATTTTTTCCGTGACTGCGACATTATGGCGGACACTTCGGACAATTTGACACATTTTTGGGACCATTGTCATTTTCACAGCAAAAAATGCATTTAAATTGCATTGTTTATTGTGACAGTTGCACAACAGTTACAGTTGCAGTTTGGGAGTTAACCACAGGGGGCGCTGTAGGAGTTAGGGTTCACCTAGTGTGTGTTTACAACTGTAGGGGGGTGTGGCTGTAGGACTGATGTCATCAATCGAGTCTCCCTATAAAAGGGATCACTTGATCGATGCAGCCGCCACAGTGAAGCACGGGGAAGCCGTGTTTACATACGGCTCTCCCAGTTCCTCAGCTCCAGGGGGCGATCACGACGGGGCGGCTATAAATGAATAGCCGCGCCCTCGTCCCGAATCGCTCACCGAGGGAACCCGACCGCCGCACGCAGCGGGGGGGTCCCGATCCGACCCCCGATCCGCTAGAAGGCGGGGACGTATAAATACGCCCATCTGCCTGTACGTGCCATTCTGTGGACGTAAATAGACGTGCGGCTGGCATTAAGTGGTTAAACAAAAACACCCAGTGATGTGGTAGTCTGCTTACCAGAGAGCCACGACTGTGGATCGCAGTCTCACCAAGCCTAGGGATATAGGTCTCCCCACAAACCAATCAGGATTTAACCGCCAATGTTCCAAGGATAACTCAACTATCACTGAACGGGCATTCTCAGTCCAACAAGTACAGTAGACAATGACCCTGGATGATGCCTGGACAAAGATGGTGCCATCTTTCTTGCTCTCCCTCTGGTCTGACTCTGGCAGCTTTAGACCAGAGGGAGAGACCTATATCCCTAGGCTAATTGAGTTATCCTTGGAACATTGGCGGTTATATCCTGATTGGTTTGCGGGGAGACCTATATCCCTAGGCTTGGTGAGACTGTTCTTGGGAAGATTGGTGACACTTCTTCAACCTTGTGGAATCTTCTTTTTGCAACATTTTGAAAGATCACTTTCATCTGGACTTTCTTTGTTACTATTTAGATGGGACTTTGCACTATTTTTTTTCTGTTTTGATCTCACTTATGAATATTTAACGGATTTATATACCTTTTGAGGTTCTTATTCATTTTTTCCTCACTTTTTTTCACCTCATTCTTTTATATGAGTTGGTATTGTAGCGCTGCACTCTTTTGTATTACCGTATTTATCGGCAAATACCGCGCACTTTTTTGCCCTTAAAATCAGGGCAAAATCGTGTGTGCGCGATATACGCTGATACTCGCTTCCCACGCTGTGTTTGAATTCGCCGCCGACATATACTGAGCGCAGTACACTCGGGTACACTCGGCCAGGTTCGGCTCCCCTCGCGGTCACGTGTGCCGCCTCCTAGCCTTTATGCGAGAGGAGCCAAGCGTGGCCGAGCGTGCCCGAGTGTACTGCGCTCGGTATATGTCGGTGGCGGCGGCGTTCAAACACAGCGCGGGAAGCGGGGATCAGCTCAGACACAGCGCGGGAGAAGCGGGGAGGACACCACGAAGGCCGCAGACAGACGCCGGACCAGACAAGGCCGCCGATGGACGCCGGGCAACTGTAAGTAACTAACTGTAAACTGTCTGTATTTCTTTTTTTTCCCTTAGGATTCCCTTAAGGTTTGGGGTGCGCGCTATACGCTGGTGTGCGTTTTAGGGCGATAAATACGGTATATATTTTATATATACAGAGTGAATGTTGAAATCTGATTGGTTGTTAAAGCAACAAATCTATTTTCCAGGCTCTACCAAGTTTCTACCAAGGGTCTGCAATATCAGATTTCATCTGCAGAGGGCAGCACGTGAGATATGCGATCCTCACTTCCCTGCAATCCTGGTTATGGAAACCTATACTACAAGGAGATATAGTCTGGCATTGCTGACCTCTACCTTATAAAACGCTAGTTGTCTGGCTTCTATGCTAATCTAATAGCTTCAATTCTCTTTTTGGAGTCATTGACCCTGAACAAGTATGCTGATCAGTTCTGACTTTGTTTTGACTTTATCTGCTGCATGCTTATTCACTGAATCAAAGTTTTAAATTTAGAGACAGCCAGGTAACTAATATTTTCAGAAGGAGGCCAGTCTACATGTTTTACTCTGTACTTATGTACACTAACCTCTTGCTGCTGCCTTTCGGTGCCCCTATAAGGTGGTGCTGAGACCAGGAGCATAGCATGTGTGAAGGCTGTCATTGGAAGTTACCGTGACCACATGGAACGGAGCTTCCGATCACCAGCAGTGACTAGGAGCTGTTGATGACAGCTCGTTCAGGGCGCTTGGATTGCACTGTTCATGCACTTTCAGGGTCCCATGGAGCCACTCTTGCTTGTGTGTTCATGGCTGGCACTGTGGATGGGTCTCCTAGTATCCAGAGTAGTGGTCTCTAAACTGCAGCCCAGATATGGCCCTTTGTTTGCCTTTATTCAGCCCTTGGGGCATTATTCCCAGTGGCGGTGCATCCATAAAAGGCGCAGGAGCACCACCCCCTCTCTCCTGCACCACTCTAATCACCATAGATAGATTCATGCATTGTATGAATCTATCTATGGTCACTGCTGAAACCCCCTATTCAGGGGGTGTCACCTGAATTACAGTGGTGGGGGTGTTTTTTGGAAGCACCTGATTAGGCGCCCAAAAATGTGAACAGCGTGCCCCATGCTGGGCGTTCTGTGTCTGGGCACTCAGCTGTGTGTTAGCAAAATGAAGGAATTTGCTTTGCTAACACTGAATCCGCCTCTCAGCCATTCAGGTTGCCGGGTCTGTTACCAGTCACCTGATTGGCTGAAACGTCAGGCGCTGTGATTGGACATTTGAGAGAGGATGGAAAAAGATATGGAGGACGTGCAGGAGACCACCGGTGACCCGCTCCAACACAGGTAAGTGCAGGCAGCATCTGATGGGGTACAGTAGCGGCAATTGATGGGCACACTGGCAGCATCTGATGGGGCACAGTAGCAGAAATTGATGGGCACACTGGTAGAATCTGAAGGGGCACACTGCGTTTGATGGCACAGTGGCAGGAATTTATGGGTACAGTGTCAGCAATTTATGGGAACAGGGGGGGGGAATTTATGGGTACGGTGGCTGCATTTGATGGCACAGTGGCGGCAATTTATGGGTACAGTGGCTGCGTTTGATGGGCACAGTGGCTGCAATTGATGTTTTTTTTCAGTATGTTTGCACCCCCCAAAAATTTTGAGCACCAGCCGCCACTGATTATTCCGCCCACTGGCACCAAGGATGAGGAACCAATTATTCCATTGACACCAACAGTGGAGCATAATTCCACATACACCAACAATTAGGCAATGTTCCTTCCTCTGACACCAACAATAGGGCATAATTATGCCCACTGATATACTGTAAATGGTGGAACACTCTTCCTCCCACTGTTACCAAAGATGGGACACTGTTCCTCTCACTGACACCAACTAGGGGGCATTATTCCTCCCACTAATCCTGTCAGGATCTGAGTCTGAACCTGTAACCTCTATGATGTCTGGCTGTGGCTCTTGTTGCTGTGCCACCAGAGGTTGCGTCTTGTTTCTGGTGAACCTTGAACCCTTTGCTCCTCCTATGAACTTTCTGTTTTAAACCATGTCTCTGCACTTCCTGTTTGCCAGATTATTGCGCTCTCTCAAGCCAATATCTTGCTCCTTGCATACCTGCTGCTGTCCTTACATTCACTACTATTCATTATTTACCCATGGCTTATTTATTGACTACACTTCCATCTGAACCCATCCAGCTACCTTTTTTTACTGACCTTTGACATGTTAACCGACCACACTTCTATTTGATGCCTACCCGCTTTATCTGCTATAGGACCCCAGCTTGCTCACATCCTGGTGGGGTGATTCTTAGGACTGCAACCTGGTACTAGCAAACAGAAAAATGCATTTCCACCATCAGGAGCTCTGGTAAACACGGGCTAAACCCTGCGCCTCAAGTGAACCCGCGTTATCTGCTAGAAGAATCTGCTGGTATATTTCCTGCTGACTTATTGTGAACCTTTCTACTGTTACAGACATTGGTCTCTGAGCCTGATCCTAGACTGTGAAAAATACCAAGGATGGACACTATTGCCCCCCCCCCAATACCAAATATGGGGCACTATTTCTCCCCCCTGCCAATACTAATGATGGAGCTCTATTCTTCTCACTAATACTAAGGTACAATGGAATAGACGGGCTCTCGCGCCATCGGTGCTCTAAACCTAGGGGGCACTGCTGCAGTTACCTGAAACCGGTCCTAACCAGAAAGAAGGTGAATGAAATGAATAATGGTGACTGCGCTGTGTGGGGGGGAGGGGTAAGAATGCAAAGCAGGGTGAAGATCCCACCAATTGGGCGGGATAATATTTAAATTGCTTAGGTTGGATATAGCCATTTAAATATTATCCCGCCCAATTGGTAGGATCTTCACTCTGCTTTGCATTCTTACCCCTCCCCCCCACACAGCGCAGTCACCATTATTCATTTCAATGATAGGGTACAGTTCCTTATACCGACTACAGGTGCTATGTAATTTTTTTTTACTCCCAGACAAGGCATTGTCTATTCCCACAGATGTTGGTGCATCTTTTACTCCCACTGTCCACAGTCCAGTCCCCCTAAAGTCAGAAAGACAGTAAACGGACCCTTTGCATATAAAGTTTTCAGGCCCGTTGGCTAGAGAAACAGATATCATTGTATGCAGACCACTCCCCCTCCCCCACCTCCCTATGAAGCACTCGGGTTCACACTTCCATACCCAGAAGTTCAGAGAAGTGTCAATGTGAACCTGGAGTCAGCGGTTGTGCGTGGCACAGATTGTGTATTTTGGCCATATATAAGAAAATATGCACTAGGGAATTTGTATTGGGTGTCTAAGAATGCATGTATTTAAAAACAATTTGGTGTTTAAAATGTCTTTAAATATAGGAGGTGAGATGGGGGAGGGCTATCCATTTCTCTAACAAGGGTCCAAATTTAATTTACTCTGCTCAACCTCTTCAATGACAAGCTAGTTTATTATCGAAAAAAAAAAAAAAGTTTCAGTACTATGTTCCAAAAAAAAAAAAAAAGGTATTCTGTGATTAAAAGAGAAAAAAACCCTGCAGACTGAAATGCCATTATAAACTGGTTAGGTCCCGCCAAGCTGTCACCAGCTTCAGAATAATGTGCATTATGTCTTTTTGTTATTTTTAATAAGCATTTTCAATTAATTTAAATATCTTAATGAGTCTTAATATGACGGATATGAATTTCACTTTGATTAAAGTTCTTGTCCCAACCACAGTTTGCAGAATGGGATCCAAGTCTGCCATAAATAGTTTTATGGAGCAGGGAAAGCCGCAGTTGTGTTGGCTATTATAATAATCACTGGGAAAATAAATGTATTTAATGAGTGAGACCTGTCAAACCTTTACATATCCTCGTTTTTACACTTCGTAAATTGATACAGTTCTCTGAGGACCTTGATTTTTACATAATTAAAGTTGTAGGCATTGCGAGTGTTGATTATGATGTCACAAATGCAAACATTAATGTATTTCTTGTTTTAAAGGAAATTTTTCCTGAGACAAATATGTAAGTTGTTGTCAGTGGCTGTAGTACTCTCATGCCACGTACACACAACCGTTTTTCATGACGAGAAAAATGAAATTTTTTAAATAGGTCATTAAAAACGATCGTGTGTAGGCTCCAGAGCATTTTTCTCGATGAGAAAAATGGCCATTAAAAATGTAGAACTTGCTCTATTTTTTCTCGTCTTTTTCACGTTGTAGTTTTTCTCGTCGTGAAAAACGGTCGTGTGTAGGCTTTACCGACGGGGAAAAAAACGCGCATGCTCAGAAGCAAGTTTTGAGAAAGGAAATTTGCATAATCAGCCTAAAGGTGGTGCCATTCGAATGGAACTTCCCCTTTATAGTTCATACGTGTTGTACGTCACCGCGCTTTGCTCAAGCATTTTTTTTTCACGATCGTGTGTATGCAAGGCAAGCTTGACAAGAATCACGTCGAGAAAAACTTTGTTTTTTCCATGACATTAAAAACGGTTGTGTGTACGCGGCATCAGAGTTCATGAATAGGGACAGGTAGGTTCTTATTTCACCAGTTATTTATTTGCATATGGGTATATATTTAAAAATGTCAAATGTCTGTAATGCTTTTCAATGGGCAAAAATACGCTCTAGCTGTGGCTCTCAGGCACCACAACTACAGCCATATTTTACTCTGTATGTCTAGGCACTGTAAGTTATGGCTGTATGCAAGAGCTCTAAGGCCCCGTACACACGAGAGGATCGATCCGCTGGAATTTTTCCGCGGACCGGTTTCAGCGGATAGATCCCCTGGTGTGTACGATCCAGCGGATATTTTTCCGCGGATATTTTTCGGGCCGATGGATTTCCAGCGGATCAAAATTTCTTGACATGCTAAGAAATCGATCCGCTGGAATCCAGTCCAGCGGATTGATCCGATAGTCTGTACAGACTCACTGGATCAATCCGTCCGAATCCATCCCTCGCATGCGTCGTAATGATTCGACGCATGCGTGGAAGTCCTTATATTACAGCGTCGTGCACGTCGCCGCGTCATCATCGCGGCAACGGCACGACACGTCACCGCGGAGGGAATTCCGCGGGGATTTTGATCTCATGGTTAGTACAACCATGAGATCAAAATCCGCCAGAGGATTTATCCGCGGAAACGGTCCTCTCGTGTGTACTAGGCCTAACACTGCTTATAGGAGGAAAGAGCAGAGGGATGACTTTTTCAGTGTTTGATGATATTTTTGTAGCACCCTGCTCCTGTTGATCAGGTGCTGCTTTAAATTTAGTGGGGTCTGAGCTGTTATTTGGCTCAGATAAAAGTAATTAGGGGCAATTTAGCCTCTGTTCCAGCCGTGACTGTGCTGTAAGTTACCACCATTGTTCGCCTGGGGGGGTTATTACCACCCCCAGGCCAAGGGTGGCAGCAGCAGGGTCAAGGTACTTTGATTGTCCCCCTCAGCAGCGAATCAGTGGGAGTGGTTGCTCGCTGTGCATGCTGGGGAGGGGTACTTAAGGGACAGACGCCATTAGGGTGGGTCGGTCGGTCTGTCGTCCCATGCACCTCGTGGCCTGCCTGGCCTGAGGTGCGTGTCCTGAATCCTGGTTCCGGGACCACGTTTGCCCGGGGCTGTGACTTCGTTTGTAGGCCCAGTAGTCTGGCTGGGGCCTGCCTTGTAAAGGTAATCCTGTGCTGTCAGTCCTGTGGGAGGAAGCCACTTGATGAAGGAAGCCAGGGGAGGACCTATCCTGGAGAGGGCCATGCAAGAGGCTGGTACCTTGGGAGAAGGCCTGGAAACTTAATCGAAGGATGCACCGTGCACCGAGAGGTGCCTGAAAGTTCTACCAAAGCTAATCTGGAGAGATTGTGTCTCCTCATAAGGGAAGGTCTGTGGCAGAGACTGTACTTTATTTTGTGTGCCATACTGGCTGCTAGGCCAGTGAGAGGGACCTATCCGGGTGAGCAATACCCACTCTGGCTAGAGTGGCGACGAGAACTGTTTGCTGGAAGCAGGAGTGTTTCCCTATTTGTGATTATGCACCTGAACCTACCTACCCTTCCACCCTTCACCCTTCTTTTCTAAAGTTCTGCAAAATAAATCAAAGAAAAAGAAGTGCATTGTGTGGACATTGAAATTATTCAGGCTCTCTTTTCACCATGGACAGCGAGAACATAGAGGTAACGTGCCACCCAAAAATAACCAGCAGCTCCTCTGGGGGTAGTGCTAAATTTTGATGATATTTTATTGTTCAAGAATGGGCTGCAGTGCTTAGTTGCAATGTCATCTTTAACCATTGCAACTATTGCAACTAACGGCTATGCATACTAGTTCATTATGCCTTTGTCTTGCAGGCGGTGTTCTTTTTGTACAAGTGGGTTTACTTCCTCTTTAAGGACCGGAAGGATTTACCCCCTTAATGACCAGGGGTCGTGAGGTCATGCGACGTTGTACTCAAACAAAATGTATGTCCATTTTTTCCCCACAAATAGAGCTTTCTTTGGTGGTATTTAATCAACCTCTGCGGGTTTTTACTTTTTGCGCTATGAACAAAAAAAGAGAGACAATTTTGAACAAAAAAAATATATTTTTTACTTTTTTCTATAATAAATATCCCCCAAAAAATTAAAACAATTATAATTTCTTCATCAGTTTAAGCCAATATGTATTCTTCTACACATTTTTGGTAAAAACAAAAAACAATAAGCAGATATTGATTGGTTTGCGCAAAAGTTATGGCATCTACAAAATAGGGAATGTGACTCCGCCATCTAGGGTAGTTGATGAGAGCCAAGCAATGGAATGTCCACACAGCAGGTGTCTTTTTCTTGTGCTTTAATTTACCCAACAAGGTAAAACTTGAGGTAGAGAGTAAAGATGTATGAGGAGAAGAAACAGCAGATTCAGGCCTAACGATACGGAAGCAGTCCTGCTTCCAACGACACTTTGCTTTCGTCGCCACTCCAGCCGGAATGGGTATAGTGTACCTGGACAGGCCTCTCACACCGACCTGGCAGTCAGGGTATCACTTGGAGCTTTGAGGGAAAAGATCTCTGCCACAGACCCTCCCTAGAACTTAGATCATGGAGACAATCTTCCTTGGTAGTATTAGTGGTAGTATTGGATCAGCTTCAGGTAGTTTTCAATTGGGTCACCGAATGACAGGTGTCTAACGTCCAACCTTTCAGTGTCCGGTTACCTTGATCCCCGATGGATTGTCGAGGCCCTGTTGGATCGCCAGCCTCTCTTGGCTCTCCTCAGGCGGACTCCCCATCAAGCAGCTATCTTGCTTGGGATCTTCTCAGAATTGGGGACCCAGT
Source organism: Rana temporaria (assembly GCF_905171775.1). Lineage (NCBI taxonomy): Eukaryota > Metazoa > Chordata > Amphibia > Anura > Ranidae > Rana > Rana temporaria. Next base: position 57,276,225 of record NC_053493.1, on the reverse strand, counting down.
AGATCACTGGGGCCCCCGCAACAGCTCTAAATGTTCCAGGCCAACATGGTCCCAGAACCAAGAACACCACGTGGCACGCCCACCTCGGCCTGGTAGGCCAACTCGCCGGGGAGCCGTGATGTGTGGTCACCCTGAAGGTGGGTGCCACACCAGGAAAAGAACCCCGCCTTAATGGCGTCTGCTCCAGAAGTTCCCTCTCCCAGCATGCCCCGCGAGAGAAACTCCCTCCTGTTTGGCTGCTGGCAAGAGGCACCCCAGCCTGGACTCCACTGGTGCCACCTGTTGCCCCAGGGTGGTAAAACACCCCAGCAACAGAATGAACCCACAGTACAGCCCAGCTGAAACAGAGACCCTTTTAGAATTGAAATTGAGATCAGAGTAAAATTATACTCTGATCATCCCTTAAATTTTGGTAGCACTGGTACTTAGAAGTAACCCGGCGCTACATATTATTATTATTATTATTTTTTACTAGTAATGGCGGTGATCAGCGATTTTTCGCGGGACTGCGACATTGCGGCAGACAGATCGGCCACTTTTGCCACTTTTTTGGGACCAGTGAAATTTATACAGCAATCAGTGCTATACAAATGCACTGATTACTGTATAAATGACACTGGCAGGGAAGGGGTTAACACTAATGGTGAGCAAGGGGTTATATGTGTTCCCTGGGAGGTGTTTCTAACTGTGGGGGAAGTGGACTGACTGGAGGAGGAGAGAGATCGGTGTTATGATCTCTCTCTACTCCCCTGACAGAATGGGGAACTGTTTGTTTACATTGACAGATTCCCATTCTGGCTCTCTGTGGAGCAATCGCGATTGGCCGGCGAACATTCCGGCCACTGGCCACGCGGAGGGGCTCCGGTGCCGTGCCCACTGTGTCTATTTCAGGAAGCAACATACAGCTGAGCTACAGCGATTCGCGCAATAGAGCCAACTTGACGCAGTATAACTGCGGCGGCTGGTCTTAAAGTGGTTAAGGAGAGCATCTGCAATGACAAAAAAAAGTATTTTGCATGAAAAATAGTTGACATATATGTATTTCTAATATACAGTATATTTAGCTGCTTGCCTGGAATCTCCTGTTTGTTTCTAGGGATGACTAAGTCTGTTATTTTACAAATTCCTTTAACAGAACAAGCTGTCCAAACAAAGTAATAGTTAGAGGGTTGATACAAATCATTTACCACTGACAGCTGTTCTTACAATGATCAGCTTTTATTTATGTATGCCAAATCTTTATCCTGTAGCTGGGTGCTGTAGCTAGAGGAGCAGAGGCTGTGCATCCCCTGCCTTCTCCCCTCTATATAACAGAGCAGCTGTACTGCTGGGCTGAAAGCTATCTCGAGGAAAGAGCAGACTGTGGAGTCTCATGTCTGCTTTTCAGCTCTCCAGCCTCTGCATTGTGATCAGAGGGGGTTCTATGTGTCCTCCCCCTGTCACCCCTGCCCCCCTCTGTCCTAGCAGCAGCAGCTTTCAACCAGTCCATGGCAGAGAGAACTTACTATGCAGCCCCCATGAGGGGCACTTACTATGCAGCCCCCTTAAAGAGGCACAAGTGAATGAAAATGAATGACTGAAAAACTACATGCTAGAATTGCTTCGCACCACAGAGGAGGGGAGTTAGAACTTTTTTCGGGCAATTCTGGAGAGTTGGAGAGTCTGGAGAGTCTCTTGCGGGAGAAAGAGGAACAGTAATGACTAGGGCCAAGAGCTTTTTTCATCACGTGGACCAGAGGGTGGAGACCCACCACTGAGGTGTCTGTGCCTACACCAGAAAGAACATGGACCTGTTGCTGGTGTCTAAGCATGGCACCAATGAGACTGAGCTACTGAAAGATCACTTTGCTGAGCTGGGACTGGAGCTGGGAGGACCCTTTGCTATGAGCTTCTACAGCAAGGGAGAAACAGTGAGGACCAGAGCTGAGAGACTGAACCGTATGAGGACCCATTTGGGAGGACTAAGTTACAGGGTCCTGGGTATCTGAGGACAGCAGACCACCAAGTGATCTGGGACAGATTCAATTGTACCAGGAGAGGTCATCTGAACCATCTGTGCTTATTTCAACACTGATGCAGTTAATGCAATAAAGACTGTTCCTTGTTTAGCAGCCCATCAACCATTCACCACCTTAGAGAAAGGCCCCAATAAAAGCCGGCTAATACTGACAATTGAGGTCCAACTACTTGTAGTCACCTCCAGAGGTACATCCTTTGTTAGGTACTCATGCACCCACCTGGTAATGGACCAGTTATAATTTGGTTTAGCATCACTACCGTTCGGTTGATTGCCATCTTATGGCTCAGTGTTAACATTATCTAGTACTGCAATTTTAAACCTGTTTAATTGCTTTTTTGTTTATGTATTGTTTAACTACACTGTCATAATAAATGCTTTAAGAGCCGGTTCACACTTAGGCTGCTTTCACACTGAGGCGTGCAGCCGCGGTGACGGTATAGCCGCGCTATTTGTAGCGCGGCTATACCGTCATATTTACCACGATATTCGGGCGCTAGCGGTGAGGTTTTAACCCCCGCTAGCGGCCGAAAAAGGGTTAATACCGCCCGCAACGCGGGCGGTATTACCGCGCTTTCCCATTGATTTCAATGGAAAGGCGCGGTATAGGAGCGGTGAACACACCGCTCCTATACCGCGGTAAAGATGCGGCTAGCAGGACTTTTGGTGCGCTCCTGCTAGCGCACCGCTTCAATGTGAAAGCCTTCGGGCTTTCACATTGAACACTACAGTCTGCAAGGAGATCAGCTAAAAGTAGTTGGATCTGTATGTGCGTTATAATTAATCAAAATTAGTCGATTAATCGATTAAAAAAAAAATCGATTAATCGAACACAAACATTTTGATCAGTAACAGCCCTAATATATATATATATATAAATATATATATATATATATATATATATATATATATATATATATATATATATATTAGATATATGGTTTGTCCGAGCACTGATGGAATCACTATTAAAGTAAGGCACCTAAACCCATAAAGAAGTATTGAAGTTAGAGCAAAGAAGGGAGAGGGATATTTTACGGTGCATAGGGTATGGCGGTAATGATGAGAAAGAACGATTTTTTACAAAAATACTAAATATTTGTATTACATATAAATAAATAAAAACATAATTCAATTTAGAGAAGAGTAGTGGTCATTAAAAAACATCTAGTTATGGTTTAAACAACACATGGAGATCGCATATTCCCTATATGTTTCGCGATTGTCGCTTCTTCGGGGGAAAACAAGATCCATGCACAAATGTTTATAACAACCACAGACCACAGAGTCGGACGCTCAACAGCTCCCGGGACAATGATGGAGGGATGGACCCTGGAAGGGGTCAACACTGAGTTCCGAATAGTGTCACAAATAGCTGCTAGATACGCAAACCAGGCGTCTGGGAGGAGACCAGTAAGTTATTAAGAGGACAAAAAAAAGAGGGAAGACGCCCATCATGGCGTTAAGGTGGTCCTCAGTAGCAAAATAAATGCCAGCGTTCCTCCCTATAAGTTGGGATTATTTCGGAGACAGTCCTTGCGCTGTAGCGGCTCCCCACTCTCTGCCTTATATATTATATGCTATATATATATACATATATATATATATATTTTTAGCAGACACCCTAGAGAATAAAATGTCGATCATTGAAATGTTTTAGGTCACACTGTATTTACGCAGCAGTCTTTGAAATGCAAATTTGGAAGAAATACATAGTGTGAAAGATGATTTTACACAGAATAAATAGATACCAATATGTTGTGCTTTAAAATTGTGCACATTCGTGGAATGGCGTCAAACTACAGTACTTAAAAATCTCCATAGGCGATTTAAAAACCTTAAAAATTTCTAGAGGCTACCAGTTTAGATTTACATATCTCATATGTGTGGTTTGAACACTGTTTACATTTCATGGTGCGATTTATGCATGCGTTCGCATCTGCGCGCAGATTTATTTTAATTTAATTTAATTTATTTATTTTTTACACTGTCCCTTTTAATTTTTTTTATCACTTTTATTGTCACAAGGAATGTAAACACCCCCTGTGACAGTAATAGGCAGTGTCTATAAGACCCTAAATCCCTCCTTTGCACTTCAAAGCATTCAAATAGGCAAGTTTGGCTGTTTTAAATACTGTAATTTCTTTTAAATTTGGCGCCTTTAAGGCTCCAGTAAACCGAAAGTGATGTCATGACAACGCTTCCCGGTTACTAGATCCGAGACCCGATTTAAGCTGATTTCGGTTGGACGGGAGAGCTTGGGGGAGCCGTGGAAGGCGGCAGGAGTGGGGAAGTCCCCTCCTGCTGCTTGTAATAACAGCCGAGCCACTGCAACAAGGCAGGACAGGAGGATGCAATCTCTGGCAGTTTTTCAGTCAGGCTTCATGAGGTATGTAAATGGCCTACACACATAGCAAGGTCATTATTCAACTTTGGTCAGAGCTGCACAGTGTGGGCCAGATTCAGGTAGGGAGCGCGTAACTCTGTGCGGGCGTAGCGTATCCTATTTACGCTACGCCTCCGCAACTTTGACAGGCAAGTGCATTATTCACAAAGCACTTGCTCCGTAAGTTGCGGCGGCGTAGCGTAAATTGGCCGGTGCAAGCCTGCCTAATTCAAATGTGTAAGATGTGGGTGTGTTTTATGCAAAATCATTGTGACCCCACGTAAATGACGCTTTTTACGAACGGCGCATACGCCGTCCGTGAAAGTATCCCAGTGCGCATGCTCCAAATTAACCCGCAAAAAGCCAATGCTTTCGACGTGAACGTAAATTACGCCCAGCCCTATTCGCGAACGACTTACGCAAACGACGTAATCGATGGAAAATTTGACGCTGGCCCGACGTCCATACTTAACATTGGCTGCGCCTCATATAGCAGGGGTAACTTTACGCCGGAAAAAGCCTTACATAAACGGCGTATCTGTACTGCGACTGCCGGGTGTACGTTCGTGAATAGGCATATCTAGCTGATTTACATATTCTAGGCGTAAATCAGCGTACACGCCCCTAGCGGCCAGCGTAAATATGCAGTTAAGATACGCCGGCCGTATCTTAGCAACATTTAAGCGTATCTCAGTTTGAGCATACGCTTAAAGTTGCGACGGCGCTGATTCGGCCTTACGACGGCGTATCTACTGATACGCCCGTCGTAAGTCTTTCTGAATCTACCCCTTTGTTTTTATCTACAGGTGCCCCTTACCAGTTTTTTGGTAAAGATGAACTAACCTTTTACAGCTCAACTACAGCTAAAATGTTGTACTCCAGTTTTTAATAGAGTAGGAAAATAAACTTCTGTCAGATATAAAAAATTAATTTCAGGGAAAATTATATTGGTCTTGGGTAATTTTACATTTTAAGCTTGTAAGGTTCTTAAAGCGGAGGTTCACCCATAGAGAACACATTTTCCCCTTAGCTTCATGCTCGTTTTGTCTAGGGGAATCGGCTAGTTGGTTTAAAATATGAGCAGTACTTACCCGTTTACGAGATGCATCTTCTCCGCCGCTTCCGGGTATGGGTTGTGGGACTGGGCGTTCCTTCTTGATTGACAGTCTTCCGAGAGGCTTCCGACGGTCGCATCCATCGCGTCACGATTTTCCGAAAGAAGCCGAACGTCGGTGCGCAGTATAGAGCCGGACCGACGTTCGGCTTCTTTCGGCTACGAGTGACGTGATGGATGCGACCGTCGGAAGCCTCTCGGAAGACTGTCAATCAAGAAGGAACGCCTGCTCCCGAAGACCCATACCCGGAAGCCGACGGAGAAGATGCATCTCGAAAACGGTAAGTACGGCTCATATTTTAAAACAAATAGCCGATTCCCCTAGATAAAACGAGCATGAAGCTAAGGGGAAAAGAGAAAAAAAAACAAATTGGTTGAACTCCCGCTTTAAATCTTATTTAAATTTTATATATAAAATCGGTATGTGGCAAACAAAGCATTTCCAGGGAATTATGGGTTAGATGAAGAGATGAAGAGTACTTCCCTCTCAGTTAGGATGCCTCTCTTTGAAACTTCAGAGAGAAACATCAAATTAGGAATGGGTCACTTTTCTGATTCATTCTCTTGTATGTGAAAATATTAAGTTGAGCTACTGAGCTTTGTAAACATGATCCTTTCTTCTATCAAAGAAGCTAAAAAGACTCAGGAAACTTTGTGAAAATTAACGGAGGGCTCCTCCTGCTGGTTACATTGTGTCCACCTTTTTGGTTTTTATTCCCTCACTTATGTATACTTGACACCTCTCAAATAAATAGGAAGTGAAGATCAAATAGAGACAAAGACATTTAAGTTTTAGTGCTATAGCAAAAGCCAATGACCGAACCTCTTGATTGTTAAATACAAATATGCTTCTCAAGCAGAATGGAAAATGCTGTAAATGCTACAAGAACAGCAGCAACACAAACAATGAACATATTTAACATTCACAACTTCATACATGTTTTATAATTACATACATTTACAATTTTCTAATGGAACAGTAACATTCACAAACCATAAAGCAGATATTTCATTACATCTGTCAATTAAGATTATTTTGCATAAGTTTGTTTTGAAAATAAATGATAATCTGATATCGAGTCCTGCTTCTGAAACAGAATAGAATCCCAACTCTGTGGTAACATAGGGGGCCGGCCGAATCCCAATTGGACATTTTCTTTTTAAGATGGAGTGACACGTCAGTGAGTCTGGTTTTTATTTTCATTTACAATATGAACCTTTATGTCGCTAAGCAATGTTAATTATATGCCATCATTATGCGTACAATGTATTATATGTACTGTAACTATTGTGCTAGCATGCTGCGTGTGTGGTTCTTGGTGGCAATGAGCCCATACGGTACCATGTTATGTCATCACTATGCTATCAATCTATGTTTAATAAATCTTGTGTTTTACATAATGGCTATAAACTGTGCTATTGTGCTACATATATGGTTCTTGCTTACTATTTACTATCCACCAGACACACTTTGACGTGCTCTCTCCTTGGCTGCATGATTCATACAAAGTCCCACATGTCTTTCCCTTTCCCAAGCCAAAGTTAGAAGCTGATTGGCTAAAATGCATAGCTGCACCAGATTCTGAGTGCTTTAGTTTTAGTAAATCTCCCCCATAGTCCAATTTCTCCATGTTCCTTCTGGTATCATGAGCTGCAAGTGCAGATTTCACATCTGCTTCAATAACTTAAACTTTTATTTTTGGCATTGGTCCATTGAGTAAATGAAAACCAACAGGGCTTCATTGTTCTTACACTATAGAAAGGGTACAATTATTATAAAAAACGTATGCAAATTATTTATTATATACAGTACCTAGCTCCACCCATTTCAACCACTCTGCTGTATCATTAATGTGTACAAATGATGTCAGTTTACTAAATAGTGCCTTTCATCATTAGTCTTAACTCGTCATTAAGAACAAGAATTCAGATTAGGGAAGTCAGAATAAAACAACATTTTTTCCAGGTTACTCACTCTTGTAGCACTGAAGGAGCCCCTGTCATTTATCCGCTTCTTTCCCAAGATTAGTGCAGAGACAGCCAGAAACACAGCAACATTTCACTTATTCTGGTTCAATGATCACTCTAGGGGATTTTATGACTTTCATTGCTTTCATTGATGAATAGCTTGGGATGGGATGTATTCCAATGTGGGATACTCCAGATTCCCAAATTCTAGACAGGACACTTTACTTTTACTAAGTCTCTCAGAGCAGTCTCCATGTAAGAGCCAGTGCAAATGGAAGGTCAGAGGGCCATATTCCTGTAGATTTTGGGCGGGCGTCGCGTAAGCCATTTACACTCCGCCGCCCCAACCTACAGGAGCAAGTGCTGTATTCCCCAAACACTTGCTCCGTATTTTGGGGCGGCGTAATGTAATTGGCCCGGCGTATCCCCGCGTAACTCCAAGGGGGCGGCTTGTATTTAAATTAAGCGCGCCCCCGATTCGAAAATAGCCCAGTGCGCATGCTCCAGTTCTCGGCGGAAAATGTCAATGACGCCGACGTGTGCGTCATTGACGTAAAGTCGTATTCAAGAACGACTTAGGGAAATTACGTACCCGACGGGAAAAGACGACGCGGACCCGACGCCATACTTAACATGGCGTACGTGGGACTGGCGTAAGGTTACCCCTCATATAGCAGGGGTAACCTTACGCTTACGCAAACGACGTTAGCGACGGTTACGCGACGTGAATTTGTTCGGGAATCGGCGTATCAGGCTCATTTGCATAAACAAATGAGACCTGAACGTAAACGCAACCTAGCGGCTGGCTGGGTAATTACATTTAAGATCCGACAGTGTAAGTGACTTACACATGTTGGATCTTAAGCGTATCTATGCGAAAATTATTCTAAGAATCACTCGCATAGATACGCGGGCCAAAAAAGAGAGATACGATGGAGTATCCTGAGATACTCCATCGTAACTATACTCAGAATATGGCCCCATGTCTCTTTGCAGGAGCTATCCCAGTCAGGAATATTACTGTTTCTCTACTCCAAGGGTACAACAGGCAGTCACAAAAGCCCTGGGATCGGGACAGTACTCACTATATTAAAGGATCACTGGATTCCTCCTTCCAGTATCCTTCCAAATTCCACTGGGCACTTTTCAGCGAGCTCTCCAGACCAGGTTCCAGGTGAGGGTTCCCTGACTAGCTCCAAACAGGCATCCTGGGAAATAGGCCGCTCAACTCTCCCACAGCTTGGACCTCGATGAAAGCAAGCTGAACTCAGATTAACTGCTGCTGCAGGTGATGGCGGACACCCTTATACTCAGACAGGTGCATTTTCTCCAACAAGGGGAAGAGCCCTTCTGTTCCAAATCCAAGACTATTTATATATGTCTTCAGCCACCTACTGGGCATACTTCCCCAGGGATTGCCCTTTACCACGTGATTGCTCCAGCAAATGACGGAGCGATCAGTTGTAAACAAGTGGGAGCGTGCCTGGTTCATATCTCTCCCCTCTCTGTACTGATCAGTACAGTGTAAGAGGAGAGGGGGAGAGATCGGGTGCAGCAGTGCTGTGGACTGGATCTGTAGTGCCCACAGCGCTGCCATCCATCCATGCTCCATCATCCCCATCCATAATTAGCAATGTCATCCATGCTCATCCATCCATGCACAGTCATGCCATCCATACCCATCCATGCCACCCATAATCAGCCATCTATCCATGCTCAGCCATCCCCACCCATGCTCAGCCATCGCCATCCATGGCTCATCCACCCCCATTCATGGTTTAGTCACCCCCATCTACTGCTCATCCATCTCCATCCATGGCTAATTCATGGCACTACAGTGCCTCACAAAAGTGTAGAAGGTAGTCAAACTAGATTTGAAATTTATGCCCCTAGAACACCTGATGGTGCTCGCTGCATGTTGGGCCTCTGTATGTGGCTAGGCTGTGTAAAAGTCTCACACATGTTATATCGTTATACTCAGGAGGAGTAGCAGAACATATTTTGGGTTGTAATTTTGCCTATGTACATGCTATGTGTTAACAAAAAAAAATGCATTTCCATTTTCTTTCCACATTTTCCAAAAACTTGTGGGAAAAATTACAAAACACTCATTATGCCTCTAAGAATATATGTTGGAGTGTTTGCTTTCCAAAATGGGGTAAAAATTGAAAGAGGTAGTCAAGAAGTGTAATTACTCTAGAACGCCTGATGGTGCTCCCTGTATTTTGGGCCTCTGTATGTGACCAGGCTGTGTAAAAGTCTCACACATGTGGTATCGCCATACTCAGTAGGAATAGTAGAATGTGTTTTGGGGTGTAATTTGTGGTATGCATATGCAGTGTGTGAGAAAGTACCTGTTAACATGACAATTTTGTGAAACAAAAAGAAAAAGAATAAAAAAATCTTAATTTTGAAAAGAATAGTGGGAAAACATTACAACTTCAAAAAACTCACTATGCCTCTTAGCCTCTTACTAAACACCTTGGAATGTCTACTTTCCAAAAAGGGGTAATTTGGGGGGTATTTGTAGACTCTATAACTTTCACAAAGACCAAATAATATACACGGATTTGGGTTATTTTTTTACCAAAGATATGTAGCAGTATACATTTTGGAGAAAGTTTGTGATTAAAAATTATTAATTTGCAAAATTGTATACCAGAAAAAAAGAAAAATTCATTTTTTTACAGAATTTTTGGTATTTTTTCCTTTAAAGCGGTGATTGAATACCACCAAAAGAAAGCACTATTTGTGTGAAAACAATTACAAAAATTTCATATGGTTAGGAAAGGGGTTTAAGTGGTTAATGCAGCTTGTTGAATTTGATGTCCTTTATACCAAATTTAGATCAAGACAAAAAATAAACATCTGATTCTTCCAACATATCACCACAGAGTTACGTGGCATGGGAATAACAAACATAAAGAGACATCGGTATCAGATACTGCAATCGAAAGGCAAATAGCCACGTTCCATGCTGTAACCTTAGAAATGTTTTCAAATTTAAAGGGCCTGTGAAAATGTCACACAGCTATCAATACTCAATCGAAATGACCTTGACATAAAACATGGAGACATGTTTGGTTAAGTTGACCGCTAAAACTGGTCAAGCCGTTGGCCGCAGGCTTAGATCACAATAAAAGTTTATTTGATCTCAATGCACATTGCCATTGGACCAAGAACATGCTTCGGGAAATTTTATTATTTTTGGATGTTAGTTGTGATTTACCCTCTCCCCGTTTTTACAGAAATAGAGAAAGAAGCCTAAATTTACCTGCAGAAATATACCAGGAAATATGATGCTTTATTTAACATCAGGACTTTAGCCTTCTACGTTGTTATACGAGATTTTATTTGAAAACTGAAAAAAAGTTGTATCTAGTTACAACAATTCACCCCGTGGCCCTGTGTAATACCATAATTACTCTCTTAAATTTCTCTTTGCTTAACAGCATCCATCCTGTTTTCTGTTGTTACCGTATACCTCATTGGAAAGACAAAGAACGATTGTGAAAATAGGCAATAAGCCAGCATGTCGATGCCTGTTTTTAATTTGAGGTTACAGGCTTCTCTCTGTAGTGTAACATTATAAAACTATTTAATACTTTACTTGAAATGATAATTAGAGCAACAGTGTTCTGTTCCATGCAACGCAGCGTTTGTTTTGCTGAATAATTTTAGATTTTTCTATAGAGAATTTAGAAATAAAATACCCCCTTCTAAAGAAGAACTCCAGTCTAATTGGAAAGCAAGGCATTGTTTTAAATGGAAAGCCATTGTCATACCTATATGAAGTTAGCTATTGGGTTTAGATTTGTAGCACTTACCCCATGAGGAACCACTGTATTTTATTGGGTTCTCCAGCCCTGCCTTGTACCTGGACCCGGCAATCTCTGGCATGCCTAAAACAGAGGAATGGGCTTTATTAGGCTTCATTGCACTTCCCTACAGTGACAATGGTAGAACAAGATTGCACACTGAGGGGTTAATTTATTAAAGGCAAATAGGCTGTTCACTTTGTAAAGGAAACTGTCCCAGAGCTTAGTGAATGAGGTGAAGTTCTGAAGACTTCTTTTATTCAAACACGTGCAAGCAAAAATGCTGTTTTTTGAGTTTACGTTCATGTAATACTCCAAAGACATGCTGGTAGATTAATTGGCTTCTGTCTAAATTGGCCCTAGTATATGAATGTGAGTTAGGGACTTTAGATTGTAGCATGGGAAAAGTGATACTACCGGTGGGTGAATATGCTGCACACCCCTAATGATTATAAGAAGGAAAGGTACCCCAGGGGACTTTGTGTTGCAGCAAGGAATAATAAGTTATTATTGATCAAAAACATATTTTTTATTTGGAAAAGATTTGCCACTGGAAGAGCATATATTGGATTTAAAGACATGAGCTCCAAATTGTGAAATGAAACATATATATAAAAATACAGCCGTATTGATACATATACAATAACATAGCATTAACATCCTATAGTAAATTAGAAACCGTGGTGCGTTTCGACCTTATCAATGGAAGTCATCTTCAGGGAGAGAGGAAGAGATGCTCTGAAATAAAAACATTGTGTAGGTGAAATTGTTAAAGAAACAAAAGCCCTATCAACAATGGAACATCTACAGTATGTATAATCTTTATATTAATGAGTATTATTACCAGAATTTTAGAAAGAGAGAGTGGTGTGTCCTCTATTAGATACGGCACCTCATCCCTATAGAGTAATACAGGGTTGTGAAGAGGATGAGGGGATTATAACGGTGCCTTAACAAGTTACAAAGTATTTGAAACAAAATTAAATGAAGACAAAATGTTATTAAATATTAAATTGATTAGTGATGAGGATAGTAAGTTAAAAATAACACTGATTTGGAATAATTATATCACAATATCCCAACGTGTTTGGGCAAATCGTTGCCTTCCTCAGGGGTGTGAGATTCATTCAGTGAATTTATTACAGTCTATTGAAAAAACACACAATATTTAGTAAAAAGTACTTGCAAAAATGTTTCAAAACATGGCTAAATGTCAAAAGATGTGCAGACAAGACGGACCCAATATGTGGGGAACCCCCAAGACAAACTCAATGCCACAATAAGGCTGTACCTACCCCAGATCAGGAATCGAGGCAGGATGCGGCGTGCCAAGGCGACAAATAGAGACCCCAGACCCTGGTGTGATTGCAGGGGGCTAGTAATTCAAAAAACAAAAGTATAAAAAAAAGTATAAATGTAGCCATGACAATGCCACAATCAAACCAAGGGCGGACAGACTGCGGGCACATAGGGAACGTCAAAGGGAATATGTGGTGACTTCCCTTTGACGTTCCCTATATGCCCGCTGTCTGTCCGCCCTTGGTTTGATTGTGGGGGTGTTTGTTGGTGGCATTGTCATGGCTACATTTATACTCCTTCCTGTGATTGCATGGACACCCAAGGGCTTTGTTGTCTTCCGACACATTGCCCGCCCCCTAGCCACGCCCCTTCTCATACCTTCCTGCTTTTTTTAGTTAGTTCTGCCTCTCCTTGATCTGTCTGTTTGTTGGCGTGTTTCCAGCCCGCTCGTCGCCACATCGTTACAATCTGCTGACGCCACAACGCACAGCAGTCTGGGACTTGTAGGCTCAGGTTGGCGTGCGCGCATGCACTGTGGCTACTCTTCGTCCGCTGCTGATTAGTGACGCTTGTCACTGATCAGCTAGGGGGCTATTTAAACTGGCTCAGCCAGCCCTTGTGTGCTGGCGTGTCAGTGGGGCGTTGTTACTATGTTCATACCTATCTAAGGTATCTTACCATTATGTCCTCTCTTGGTGTGGATCTTTATATATATCTTTTACGCAAATAGATGGATGCAGTAGGAGCAATCTGACTCTATCCGTTTCCATTGTAGGTTTCTGTCTTTAACTGCATTGCAACCTTTGCTGTGCATTTTCACAGGATAGACTGATATCTTCCTGTTAACCTATGGGCTGTGTCAATCCCTGCAGTTAATAACATATTGGTAAGCCTTGATCCCCCCTTTTTTTTTCTTTCATTATTTATAATTATATTTTAAATTTCCCATAGATAACTCTGCTACTTTCCAACGTCCTTGGCAGTTCAGTCATCGCCCACCAATTTATCTCACTTATAACTTTTTCAATATAGGTATGTATGGAGGCTATGTTAGCCCCTAATTAGGGATATTAGCCGTGAGTTATTTTCTCATGGTACTTAACTCCTAACTAGCTCTTTTTTTGAATTATGTTCTTTTAGTTTGAATTACTAGCCCCCTGCAATCACACCAAGGTCTGGGCTCTCTATTTGTTGCCTTGGCACGCCGCATCCTGCCTCGATTCCTGAGGCGGGGTAGGTACAGCCTTATTGTGGCATTGAGTTTGTCTTTGGAGTTCCCCACATATTGGGTCCGTCTTGTCTGCACATCTTTTGACATTTAGCCATGTTTTGAAACATTTTTGCAAGTACTTTTTACTAATTATTGTGTGTTTTTTTCAATAGACTGTAATAAATTCACTGAATGAATCTCACACCCCTGAGGAAGGCAACGATTTGCCCAAACATGTCGGGATATTGTGATGTAGTTATTCTAAATCAGTGTTATTTTTAACTTACTGTTCTCATCACTAATCAATTTAATATTTAATAAAATATTGTCTTAATTTAATTTTGTTTCAAATACTTTGTGACTTGTTAAGGCACCGTTATAATCCCCTCATCCTCTTCACAACCGAGTATTATTACCAGTTAACAGCTGGGGGTAGAAACCTCACCATGTGCTGAATTTAGAAACAACCATGGACTTCATGGCTGTGGCGGGCGCCCCAATTGGCCCACGTGATTAAGACAGGTGCAGGAGAGAGGAGCCGGCTCTCCTGCGCCCTTAATGGATGCACCGCCACAGCTCAGGACCCTTCCATCTTAGGACACGCATGGTAACACAGCCACTGGAACTTGGTGATAGAGATTGTTATTCTGGGTTGGCATATCTTGTGTAAGTTTATACCATTGCTATTTCAATAAACTACATTTTAACCTTGGAACATTTTAGAGGCTGTTATTCATATGCAATTTGAGAGACAGTTGCCTTCTTCTACATCTATATTAATTACATACCTGGGTCTAAGCGCTTCACGAAACAGCAGCTCCACAGGACTGTCATCCCTTTTCCCTGCATAGGTCTCCATCGCAGGAGCCTGATCACCTTGTTCTCAAGGATCCCTCAAACCAGCCGGATCTCTCAAAGCAGCCTCTACTCACTAATGTCCTTGGATAATTGGTTCCCACTTTCCAATATCTCCCAGATATATTTCCAGTGATGCCAGACTAGATCCCCAAACAAAAAGTGCCTTAGTCAGCCTAAGCAAACTTTTAGTCGAATAAGCCCACAGCCAGCTTAGCTGGGACCGCTATGAACCGCAGACACATGGCAGGCTTGACTAGGGGACAAACAGCCCCCAGGCTGTCCAGAGGGACAAGACACTTCTGCTCAAAGTCTCAGGCCCCGTACACACGACCGAGTTTCTCGCCAGAATTCAGCCAGAAACTCGATCGGAGCCATATTCTGCCGAGAAACCCGGTCGTCTGTACACTTTCGGCCGAGGAAACCGACGAGGATCTCGTCGGGCCAAATAGAGAACATGTTCTCTATTTCCTCGTTAGTCAATGAGAAAACTTGGCTCGCCGAGATCCTCGGCGGCTTCACAAGGAACTCGACAAGCACCCATCTGGGTACATCTCCCAAAGGATTGGCCAGGGCAGCACAAATATTCAGCTGCCGATTAGACTTCCCCAGTCCACTATCTTGCAAAACTTTTCCAGACAGACAGGGGGAAGCAGTCAACCCTGCAGCTAGTAAAACACAGAACAGACCAAAACAATCACAAACAGCTACAGTGATTACAGTGAGCCAGAACTAAATTTACCTAAACTAGCACCTATCTAGGAGGGTACTACATCAGCTACATCAGCAGCATGATCAATTATAGTCTACACTGGAAGAGCATGTGACAGAGGGACAACACAGGACAGCGAATGTGAGACAGGGATAAAGCATTGTCACTCTGTAATTAGGAAATTCCGGAACAAGACTCTTTTGGCAAGATCACCAGGTGTTATTTTAATTAAAACGACAACATTTTAAATATTGAATTTTCATCTTCAAATTACATTAACATGTTAAAGTTATAGGAGATTTTGGTGATTGGTTTTACATATAATTTTAAAAAGCACCATATCTAGAGGTATTGAATTATAGAGGGAGAACCACCATGGAGAATAACAAAATTATCAATTTAGCGTTGCCAACATCCCAAATAATTTATGCATAGAAAAAATATCTAGAGGTATTGGCCATCTAGGGTCTACCCTTTGTGGGTTGCCTTTATATCTAGGCCTGCTTTCACCATGGTGCTTGAGGCCACAATCTAAGTGTAACGCTATGGTATATATAACCCTGAACACAGACTTGGTCATATTTTCCATGCTCATTATCTGATGTGTTGTCTAGCTGACCCTAGCTATAGCCTTCCTAGCTCCAGCCTGGCAGTCTGATGTATACCCTGCTGGAGATGTAAGTCACAGTTGAGTGATACACTCGGCCCCATGCAACGTTACAAATATATTCCTCCCTTTAGAGTGACCTATTCAGGAAAGCTGTGCGAACCGCTGAAAATGATGTCAAATATTTGTTTTGGGCCATCTCAAATAAAAATGCCGAAATGTTCTTTCAAAGCTCCCAAAATACTAATGCCCGTAATATGGAAAATGCATTACCATTTGACTTCTTGAAAGCCGTTTACATGCTGTAGATTCTGTGAAATGTCATCTTTTGCTTCTGAAGTTCTTCCCGTAGACTTGAAGTATTAAATAAACATGAGATATTTCAAACTTCGGAAGCACGTTTTTTTTTTCAAAAAATGACAAATCCAATACACAGTATAATGCGGCACCAGAGGGGAGCGTTACATTTAATTATTTACACAAGCGACATGTCATTTTGGCTGGTGAAGTGTGATATGAAAATAAGTCTTGGGGGTAAGAGCAGCTCTTTTATGTTACCAAACCATTTCTTTAGTCAACCAACCCTATGGTGTAAGGCAGTGGTCATCAACCCTGCCCTACAGGGCCCACTAACAGGCCAGGTTTTATGTATTACCATGGGGAGATGCAGTCTAGAATACTGCAATCACTGAGCAGCAAATGATATCACCTGTGATGTATTTCAGTTATCTTGCAAACCTGGCCTGTTAGTGGGCCCTGTAGGGCAGGGTTGATGACCACTGGTGTAAGGTATTTCAAACTGACAATTACAGTATCCTTATTTTCAATCTCTTTTTTTTTCTTTTTAAACAAAATGTTTAATAGACTAGAACATTACAGGTATACCAATAGCTTCGGGTACAGCAAGGATGCTATTACAGGTGATGATAGGAGCAGTTGTAGCCAGAAACCTTCTTAACCACGTGTCCTCCGGAAGATTTACAGTACCTCCCTTCATGACAAGGCCATTTTTTGCTATACGGCACTGCGTTACTTTAACTGACAATTGAGCGGTTTTGCGACACTGTACCCAAATAAATTTGCGGCAGACAAATTTTTGGGGACCAGCGACACTAGTACAGTGAACAGTGATTCCAAGCAAGCAAAATAAAATCGAAAAACAAATCTGTTTAACCAGTCAGGGTAAAAACAGAGATGCTTGTTGTATACATTTGCAAATACATGTGAAGGCCATACTGCTGTGTGAAGGCTCCTCTGATATGTGTAATCCCTAACTTTTAAATATATTGGACATACAGTGCCTTGCAAAAGTATTCATCCCCCTTTTGCATTTTTCGTGTTTTGTTGCCTCACAACCTGGAATTAACATGGATTGTTTGTGGATTTGCATCATTTAATTTATAGAACATGTCCACAACTTTGAAGATGTTTTTTTTTTATTGTGAAGCAAACAAAAAATAGGACAAAATAACAGAAAAAGTCAATGTGCATAACTATTCACCCCCCAAGTCAATACTTTGTAGAGCCACCTTTTGCAGCTATCACAGCTTCAAGTTGCTTTGGATAAGTCTCTATGAGCTTTCCACATGTTACCACTGGGATTTTTGCCCATTCCTCCTTGCAAAACTGCTCCAGCTCCTTCAAGTTGGATGGTTTGCGCTTGTGAACAGCCATTCCAACACATTTACATATTTCCCCTTAAACCACTCAAGTGTTGCTTTAGCAGTGTGTTTGGGGTCGTTGTCCTGCTGGAAGATGAACCTCCGTCCTAGCCTCAAATCACACACAGAGTTTTATTTATTTTTTCGGAAATTCAGGAAATTAAAAAAAAAAAATTAGTTTTTGTTTCATTCGTTTTTTTTTTATTTTTTCATAAATTCGGGAAAATCGAAAAATAATTTTTTTCCGTTTTATTTGTTTTTTTTGCTTTTTTTGGAAATTCGTAAATTCGGGAAATTAGAAAATCCGGAATTCCGAAATTCTGAATTTTCGTATTTCCGAAAAAGCAAAAAACGAAAAAAAACTAAATGAAACGAAAATGAAAAAAATCGGAAATTCGAAAATTTGGAAATTTACCATTTTCGATTTTCGAACTTTAGATTTTTGAATGTTACAACTTCGAAATTTCGATTTTTTTAATTTTCGTATTTTCGATTTTTAAATTTTCAAATTTTTTATTTTTAGAATTTTCGAAAATTCGAAAGTGAAAAATTCGTAAATTTGAAAATTCGAAATTTCGAAAATTCAAAATTCGAAAATTCAAAATTCAAAAATGAAAAATTTGAAAATTCGTAAATTCGAAAAATAAAAAATCGAAAATTCGTAAATTCGAAAAAAATATTGAAAATTCGAATATTTGAAATTTCTAAAAATCGAAAATTCGATAATGAAAAATTCGAAAATTCGAAAATTGAACATTTCGAGATTCAAAAGTAAAAAATTCGAAAATTCGAAATTCGAAAATGAAAAATCGAAATTTCGAAAATCGAAAATGAAAACTTCAAAAATTCGAAATGGAAAAATTTGAAAATTCGAAATTAAAAAATTCGAAAATTCGAAATTTGAAAATTCGAAAAAGAAAAATTCGAAAAATAAAAAAATCGAAAATTCGAATTTTCGAAAATTGAAAAATTCTAAATTTTGAAAAATTCGAAAAATAAAAAATTCTAAATTCTAAAATAAAAATTCGGAATTCGGAATTTCGAAAATTCCAAAAATTATAAAATAAAACGAAAAATGTTCGTATTTCTGAATTTCCAAAACTCGGAAATACGAAAATTCGGAAATGAAAAAATTCGGTAATACGAAAATACGGAAATGAAAAATTCGGAAATGAAAAAATTCGGAAATTCGAAATTTCAGAAGTCCGATAATTCGGAAATTGAAAAATTCGGAAATACGAACATTTCGGAAATACGAAAATTTGAATTTTCGGAATTCCGAAAATTCGGATATTCGGAAATTCAAAATTTTTGGAAGTCCGAAAAATTCGGAAAGAAAAAATTTGTTAATACGGAAATTCAGAATTAACGAATTTCCGAATTTTCGTTAAAAAACTAATTAGAAACTAAACGAATTGCACATGTCTACTCAGAAGCCACACCTTAGCGTCTGTTCATTTGTGTTTCCTCAGTTGTTACATACTGGATGCTAACAGTGTACGAAGCTTAAAAAAATAGCAAGGTTACGGACTGCACTAATGAATTTCAATTTATTTTTCTCAAGTGGCGTTCAGAGTGAGCGGGAATGTGTGGGATTGCTATGTAAACACCCTGTAGAAGAATACGCTCCCGTACTGTCTGTTCTGACTACATAATTAATATTTTGCCTATCATGCAGTAAATGCTAATTTACCAATATTTCCCATATTTACTAAACAGGAAGTGCAGAGTAGTAAATAAGCTGATGGAAGTTTTTGTATTGTGCACACAGTGCTGTAATTAGAACAACCCACACACAAATAAACAGTGCAACAAGATGCGTTGTCACTCAAAGTACATCTGCTGCAGAATACTGTTCTGGATACCCATCAATCACAGAATAGAATTTAAACTACAGTTCAAACCAATGTTCAGACATACAAATCCCCCTATAATCAGGCACCTACCTTTATATTCTCTACCCTCCCCAGACATACAACAGTTAAGAATCTCTGGTATGCTTACAACTAGGTTCTTACTTCTTCCAGGGTCAAAATGTATTTCTCCCACCATCAGAACTTCTTAAAGGGGTTGTAAAGGTACAATTTTTTTTCCTAAATAGCTTCCTTTACCTTAGTGTAATCCTCCTTCACTTACCTCATCCTTCAATTTTGCTTTTAAATGTCCTTATTTCTTCTGAGAAATCCTCACTTCCTGTTCTTGTGTCTGTAAATCCACACAGTAATGCGAGGCTTTCTCCCTGGTGTGGAGTGTCGTGCTCGCCCCTCCCCTGGACTACAGGAGAGTCAGAACGCCCACTAACACACAGCTCCTTTCTCTATCTGCAATGTAGAGAGCGTCCTGACTCTCCTGTAGTCCAAGGGAGGGGGCGAGCACGACACTCCACACCAGGGAGAAAGCCTCGCATTTAAATGATCGTGTGTGGGCTTCACATCATTTTTCAGGTTCTGAGAAACAACAACATTTTTTTTTCGAACATGCTGCATTTTTTAACAACGTTTTAAACAATGTCGTTTTTCGGGTTGTAAAAATGGTGTGGGCTAAAATGTCGTTAAAAACCTGCGCATGCTCAGAAGCAAGTTATGAGACGGGAGCGCTTGTTCTGGTAAAACTACCGTTCATAATGGAGTAAGCACATTCATCACGCTGTAACAGACAGAAAAGCGTGAATCGTCTTTTACTAACACAAAATCAGCTAAAGCAGCCCAAAGGGTGGCGTCATCCGCATGGAACTTCCCCTTTATAGTGCCGTCGTACTTGTTGTACGTCACCGCGCTTTGCTAGAGCATTTTTTAAAAACAATGGTGTGTGGGCAACGTCGTTTTAATGATGAAGTTGGAAAAACTTTGTTTTTTCTAAATGCTGAAAAACTTTGTTTTTTTTTTTCATGCCGAAAAATGATCGTGTGTACGCGGCATAACACCTTGCGAGAGTCCAGGATTTTGTCCCAGGGAATCTCATTTTCCCTCTCCCAGTTTTAAAATCACATCCGCAATCCTGAAACAATGCAGTCAGGCTTCAATGGCATCTCTGCTCGTGGAACTGGTTAGTACATTGTAAACCAACTAAATATTGTTTCCAGTAAAAAAAAAAGTACTAGAGCTTATATATTCTATGAGCACTGGACGCCAGCAGCACTCCCTTGTGGCTGTAATACTGGCCTCTTGATGTTCCACACTCCACTGGTCACATGATCTACTACAATCTTGAGTTTTAAGTCTGCTACTTTCCATATAACCAGGAAAGGAAATCTGTTTTCTTTTTTACGTCAGATTAAAAAAGAAAATATGGTGAATGGGCTTATTCATTTACAACTTGCATCATTTCTTGTGAATACATTCAGGCTCTCACATGTGAGAGTTTAATGTAGCCCTCCATCAAAAGGCAAAAGTTCAGCAATTTAGCAATTTCCTCCATTAAAGTAGATGTCAAAGATATTATTTCCAAAGATTCTGGTATAGTAGTAAGAGAAGATGACAGTGCCCTACCATGCATTACATGTTCAGGATACTAACTACCTTTTCGTTATTGGATCACTAATTCTAATATGAGATAGTGTGACCCAGAACACCTACACCTTAAAGCGGACCTTCACCTCCTGGATTGGGCATCAACCCCCCACCCCTCACCTCTGCAATATAAAACATAATTTTCTTTTCTTGGTTATTTTACTTTTTTTGTGTGTGTGTGCCCCACCTTCTAGGTAAGATAGAGAAGCCTGATGCATAAAATAAAAATAAACAGCGAAGGGCTAAAATGACTGGGCAAACAAGGGAATCATGGAGAGAGAGGGTTCATTTTAAACGAGGTTAAGTTAGAAACATGCACTTACAGTCATTGGTGGGTTCACAGTGGGAGGAGGGGCTCCATGGGGTCTTCTAGGCGACTTTGAAAAGTTCTGGGAGTTGCAGGTGAATTGTTGAAAAAGAAAGTTCCCGCCCTCCCGTCCCTGCACTGGATCAATTCTCTCTGGATGGTTATAGCAGCTTGGCGGTTGGGGTCTTTGGAGGCATTTTAAGATCTGCTGAGATTATCATATTAGTGTAGCACTACCCCCGGAGGAGCTGCTGGTTGTTTTGGGTCTACGGTCTGTGATTAACCCCTTAAAGTGTCTCAAAACCCTTCTTTGACACACCTGGTACTATGGGGGTAGTGGACCCCAGTAGCTTGTGAAGAAGCACAATGTCCTGTTACACTTCAACAAATTATGCAAATAAAAGGGGTTACCTTAGATGAAGGGGATCTTGCAATATGAAAGATAGGCTGCACAAAGACTTCAAGAAAACCAAAGTAATGCTTTACTTAAAGAAGAAACAAAGGAACATGAGTAAAACAGTGACACTCTATTTGCAGATCCTTGCCGTATCAGTAACAATGTTAAAGTTTAAGTGTGAGCTAAACTACAATGTCAAATAGACCTGTGTGAGCTCACAGCAAGAGGGGCCCCTTCAACAAAACATGTACAGGGTGGGCCATTTATATGGATCCACCCAGGTGTGCCATTTATATGGATACACCTTAATAAAATGGGAATGGTTGGTGATATTAACTTCCTGTTTGTGGCACATTAGTACATGTAAGGGGGGAAACTTTTCAAGATGGGTGGTGACCAATGGCGGCCATTTTGAAGTCGGCCATTTTGAATCCAACTTTTGTTTTTGGTGTATCCATATAAATGACCCACCCTGTACATTGAAATGCCCTCTTGCCAAACCTCACCCAGCTCTCTCTCTCTCTCTACAATACCATATAAAGTGATAGAACTGATTACTCGGTCAACGAGCAATGTAATGAATGTAGTGAACATGCAACTCTAAATAGATAACCCTTAGATACTATAACTATAACTAATCAGGATGGCCTGTTGTCCCAGGCCAAACTTCAATACAGTCTCCTGCTAACAGTTCGTGCACTTGTATGTTGGCATGCATTGGCGCGCAAAGGACAATTTATAATCCAAAATGGCAATAGTAAATTGTTAAAAGTTTCCGGGTTAGTCAAACCACAAAGATGGATATCAACGATCCGCCGTTCCGCAAGAAAATTTGTACTTTCAGGCATGTGCCCATCTCACCCAACCGGTTCAGGTCCTGTGCCTCTACGGCACACCGTCAGGTCGGTCAGCAGTCTCCGGTCCTCAGACAGGTCTCAGGGTTGCTGGGATCTCGTCCGATGACCCTGGCAGAAGCTCCGTCCCTCCGTCTCAAAGTCGCTCCGCCCGGGCGTATGTAGGCCTCAACTGCGGCCTACTACCCGTGAAGACACTCCTGACAGTCTCCTCCTGGGTTGAAGAGGCGGTCCCGAGAGAGCACGTCAAACACGTCCTCTCCCTTAAATTACCTCCCTCAGCAGGCGGTGTGGAAGGCAAAAGCATCTTGGGGTTGCACCGCTGCTCTCTGGGTAATGTTGTTCATTACAGGCCAGGGCAAATGTAGTCTCTTCTCCTACTGAACTTAATCCCCCAACATTCACTGCGATACCGGAATAAAGTGTAAACAACAAGTGGCTATAACCCAACTCGGCCACCGGAGGGAGCTGAGATCCTTCATGATCAGCAATGGTAGTCTTTTGTATCACATCAGAAGGGCAATACCCCGCTACATTAGGGACCCATCTAAGGTATGGAGTTCCATGTAGAATACTAGTTAATGGTGGTTTAACTGGTAAGTTGAACTGAGAGGTATCTACAGAGAGTTGTGGTTGTTCCCAAGTCGGTGCAGTGTGCTTGGGGACCGTGTTAGTAGTCACGCAGATACAATGTTGGCATTTCTTATTTTGTGCCTCCAAGGATCAGCAACCTTATGTTAATTGGTTACTGTATTATTAACATGGTTTCTGTTTTAAGGAATGTTTGTTATATTTTGGTTATTTGTTATTAAATGGCCGCTATGGCAAATTTTACTCCAAAATGGTGTCCTGGTGTTTAGTTTAGTAAAGTATAGTCATGTAAGACTGCTGACATATGTTGTGCCTTAGTCATGACGTCTCCACTATTTTGAAGCTTCCTGGGATATATATGTCACAAATCCCAAAATGTTTCACTTCTCATACACAGTGGCTGGAAGAGGGGGGTCTGGCATGTATCATCATGGGATAGAGCTGCCTGAAACAGGAAGAGGCACCTGGCATCCGATGAGGTCAGGAGCAAAGAAAGCGGTATACGACAAGGCATGTGGCAGTGGTGCATCAGATCACATCAGAAAAATGCTGGACCAACTGGGCAGGCGAGTATGTGAATTGAGAATAACCCTGAAAAACAGGTAAGAGGGGCAGAAGAGTGGAGATAATGAAGTTCCCCTTTAAAGCAGAGCTTCAACCAAAAGGGAAAGTTCTGCTTTAAGGCCTCCTCCCTACTTCCTCTTTATGAAATGGCCCTTTTTTTAGGGGGGGGGGTCATCAGTTACCCCCCCCCACCCACAGTGTTCTGGGACATGCCACGTTTCCCAGAAGACTGCAGGACCAGTTACAATGTGCAGCGCTGCTCACACATGCTCAGTGGGCACCCAGCTGTGAAGCTGCAACCTTTTACAGCCGGGTGCCCACAGTTGAGATGCCAGAACTGGGGAAAGAATACCAAGAGAAAGAATGGCTTGGTGAGAACATCGCTGGATCCTGGGACAGGTGAGTGTCTGTTTAATAAAAGTCAGTAGCTACAGTTTTTGTGGCTGCTAACTTTTAATAGACACAAATCTGACTAAAGCTCCTCTTTAAGCACAAATTCATGTTTCTGGGGAAAGAAGTCAGGTATTGGGTAATGTGTGTCAATGTAGAGATAAGGGGGGGTGATGAGGAAGGGGTTTGGGGTTCATTCACATTTGTGAATGTACCCTGTCTGCCTTTATATGGGAGAACCCCAGTGGGGGTTCCCATGAGTAGCTGAGAGAGGAAGGCTTATTGAAAGAAATGGGAGGCTGTTAGCTCCTGCAGCCAATCATGCCCACTTTCATTTAATCCCCCATGTGGTGATCACATGCAAGTGATTAGCCCTGTACACATGTAGGGTGCAATCGCAAGTGTAAGTGCACCCTTAAAGGGAACATGAAACATTGTGGCTCTCACTATCGCATTGTGAACCAGAGGAGAGTTCTGTTCACCTGCTTGGGTTGTGCATTGCAAATTGAGGGCAGAGGCTGTGAAATAGTGTTGGCTTATGTGTATAGTTTGGTCAGGTTGGTAGGGCCCCCCCCAACCCCCCCCCCAAGCACTTTCCAAATCTATCAGTCAAGTTAACAAACACCCTAAAGCATCAAGTGATATTGTACATATGGAGGTATAGCCTTCCCGGCTAAATTCACAACACCTGTAGGTCAACCGTGGTCACAGCTGTCAGCATGACCACTCTGCTGTGTAAAATTCCACTAGGATTATCCGGAAACACACTTTAGGGAAATTTGTTGTCCTTTCATCTCTCTAGATTTACAATAAGGCTTTACAAGAAATATTTCATATATTAATACAGAGTCCCGAAGAAGCAGCTTGTGATCGCGAAACGTGTTGACCATGTAACATGTGACAATTGGATATAAATATGTGAAAATAATCTTTCCCTGTTGCATGCTACACGATTAATACTGTCTCTTTACTCTTTGATCGTTTTGAATTCTGTTTTGAATAAATGGAGATTTTACTAATTATGGTTGTTTTCATAACCAATGAGCCATCCTTGACCACCTAGTCTTGTTTTTTATTTTTTCTAACTTTCAAGAACAAGACACTTACCAGCCTGTGGAGTCCAGTGCTGTCTTCCTCAGAGTTGATTCTTCACTGGACTGCAGCTCTCCAGCGCTACCATCTTAAGTATGAGAGTTGTCTGTGACTTCCTGAGTCTCACAACCGGCTTTTCACCGACCATGTGCAAGGCACAGCAACACTGTGGGACTGGTCCCACAGCCTCCAGGGACATATAATATGTCCCAGGAGGTTGCTGGTGGGCGTGCAGGGGAACCTCACCAAGCTGATCTTATTCTCACCTAGGCAAGGATTGCAGAAGTGAGAAAAAGGTATTTCAGGAAAGTAGAGTGGGGGAAGAAATGGAAGAGGATGAGCGTAGGGTGACCACATTTCCAAACTAAAATTCAGGGACACCCCCCTTCCCAGAAATCAGCTTGTGCTGTAACGAATCACAGCACAGTGATTGGACACAAGAGGCGGGATTTATGATTTCTCCAATCACAAGCAGGGGGCGGGGATTGTGCTCCTCCAGGCATTCCCGGCCAGGAAAAGTACTGTCAGTGAGTAAAGTGGTGATGTGGCAGCCTTTTTTGGGGGGGCATCAGATTGGCCCAGGGGGTGGCTGTGCCAGTTTCATTCTGGGACACTGTTTTTTCCTGGTATTAAGGTGCCCGGGACAGACCTGCAAAATGCAGGACTGTCCCGGGCAATCCGGGACACGTGGTCACCCTAGATGAGCGGTACTTTCACTTTTAAGTGAAGGTCCACTCTAAACTGTAAAAGCTCTTTCATACCAGCAGCTGCGCTAAATGTGCTGATCCCAGTGCATCAAACTGTTTACGTTTTAATTTTTTTCATTGACATTTGATTATTATAATTGCACAATAAAATGCAGTGAATTGCATCTCACCAAGATGCTCTATAAAAAAAAAAAAGACGAATGAAAAAGTAGTGCATTCTATACTTTTTTTCGGGACACACCACTATGCTGGTCTCAAAGGGAAGAAGACTATTTGACTTGTCTTGGACTAGTGTAAATGATCCCTAAAGCAAGTCATAAAAAAAGTTCAAAATAATATTGTGTGATTTTTTTTTATTTATGTTTTATAAAAATGTGCCTCAGACAGCATTAACCTCTTCCCAACCGAGTCATAGTAAAATGATGTCGGTGGGAACCTCTCGTCTTTCAGACATCCTTGACGTCCTTGCTTTTTCCGGCCGATAGGGGCGTGCCCGCACCCCCGACGCATTGCTCGGCACCGGTGCGCGTGCCCGGCGGCCGTGATGTCCACCGGGCACCACACACAGATCCATGTCCTGTCAGTGGTGAGGAGACTGATGTGTGTTCCCAGTACAGAGGAACACACATCGATCTCCTCCCCTTGTGAGTCCCCCTCACCCTAACAGTTAGAACACACTTTAGGGAACATATTTAACCCCTTCAGCGCCCCCTAGTGTTAACCCCTTCCCTGCCAGTCACATTTAGTAGTCAGTGCAGTTTTATAGCTGTCGCTGTGTAAATGTGAATGGTCCCAAAAATGTGTCAAAAGTGTCCAATATGTCCTCCGCAATGTCACGGTCACAATAAAAATCGCAGATCGCCGCTATTACTAGTAAAAAAAATTAAATAAATAAAAATGCCATAATTCTATTCCCTATTTTGTAGACGCTAGAACTTTTGCGCAAACCGATGAAATACGCTTATTGCAATTTTTTTACCAAAAATATGTAGAAGAATACGTATCGGTCTAAACTGAGGAAAAATACTTTTTTTTTTTTTATAAAATTATATTTATTAAATCAAAAAGTAAAAGATATTGGCCCAGATTCAGGTAGATTTGCCCATTGCACATGTGAAGAGCAGCTGATTTGCTCTGCGCTGGGGCAAATTGGAAAGATTGCCACCTGATTCAGGATTCCTTTTGTCTGCTAACTTGCTCCTTTGTAAGGCAAAAATCAGGGCGTAAGGCAGCGCAAGTGAAAGTGGGTGTGCCCTATGCAAATGATCTTTTTTCCACTCAGCAGTGGTTTGCGCCTATTTTCAGGGCAAATTTTGCCCACCTGCTTGCACTGAGCAAATAAATAGGGGCAGACCTGCGCAGGTCCTGTGCAAAATTACATCCTGCTTGTTCCACCCCCCCTGAGCAAGGTAATTTTGCCCTTTGCTGCGAGATGGCACCTCCCGGCCCAAAAAAAAAGAGGAAGGCTAATTTTGTGGCAGCGGAGATGGAGATCATGCTGGAGGCACTGACGCGCCATACTGCTGTTCTGTATGGCGCTGAACACCAAAATACTACCGTAGCCCAAAGGAGGACAATATTTGAGGCTATAACCTTAGACATCAATGCCCTGGGCTTTGAGGACCGGACTTGGATGGACATCCAGAAAAAGTTCACAGACATGCGTCGTCGCGTCCGGGACAAAATTGTCCTCATTAAAAAGCACAGCAGGGGCACCGGAGGAGGACCAGCCTGTTCTGTGCGACTCAATCCGGAGGAGGAGGTCAATGGTCATCTCTCAGAGTCTAGCGCTGGAGCAGGTGGAGGGACTGCCAGGCTTTGACTCCACTGTTGGGGACTTGGGGACTGGTAAGTTTTTTGTTTCTCATATCTGCTGTGTATCATGGGAGGGGGTAGAAGGGAACATATGAGGGGGTAGAAGGGAACATGTAACAAGTTTTTGTTTCTCATATCTGCTGTGTATCATGGGAGGGGGTAGAAGGGAACATATGAGGGGGTAGAAGGGAACATGTAACAAGTTTTTGTTTCTCATATCTGCTGTGTATCATGGGAGGGGGTAGAAGGGAACATATGATAAGTGTGTTGCTCCAGCAACATTTTTGTTTTGTGTCATCCACAGATGTTGATGATGAGGCTGGGCCGTCGTCGGCTGGAGGGCTACCCACACCATCCCCAGAACATCATGGGGTGCAGTCAGGCCCTCTGCAGATCCTTGTCATGTTGGTGGAGGAGGATATCGGCCAGAGTCCATCTAGGGAGGAGGAAGTGGTGGAGGAGGCCGTTATCCTCAATCTGGAGGAAGCAGTGTCCCTCCAGGAGGATCCCACCATCCCTGACCGACCCACCACCCCCCCGACCATAACATCATCCCCCTCCAGGGCAAGCCCCTCCAGTGTCCCTCCCTCCAGTGTCCCTCCCTCCAGTGTCCCCCCCTCCAGTGTCACTCCCTCCTGTGTGAACCCCTCCCCTTCTGCTCCCTCTGTTCATGCCCCAGCCTCTCCTCCAAGGAAGGCTCTTTCTAAAACTAGGGGTGTACCCTCCAGCCTCCGTGAGGGTCTGCAGAAGGAGCAGGCCCGGCAGACCCACCATATAGGGGAGATGGTGGGAGACCTGAGGCAGGTGGCGGACAGCCTGGCATCCTCCTCCTCCTCTGTCCAGCAGGCCCTCACCCACCATGCTGACCGGGGGGACCGACAGAATGAGACCCTGGAGGATGTTAGTGGCAACTGCGCAGCCATTGTGACCTGTCTGGTTGAACAGCAGGATGCCACTGCATTATTAACTTCGGAGGTGAGCAGGTTGGCAGGTGCGGTGGAGGCCAACACTGCTGCTGTGCGGGAGGAGGGGAGACTTACCCGACGGCAGTTGAGGATCACCACCACATGGCAGATGAGGATGTTGGGACAGACCAACACCGTCCTCAACCACCTGGCCAACACCATGGAGGGCTTGCAGGCACCACCTGCCAGGAGAGATGAAGTAGGGGTTGATGCTCCACCACGGCGTCTGAGGAGCCAGAGCCGGGGCATCCTTGGGCCAAGGATGTCCAAAAGAAAAAAAAAATTATGACCATTTTTTTTTTTTGGTGGCTCAGATTATGAGCTTGTTTTTTGGTTATGCTCAGATTTTGAGTTTTTTTTTTATTGATGCTCAGATTGTGAGCTTTTTTTTATTTTGTAGCTGCCCCTGGCATGTTGGCACACAGATGTGAGATCCAGAAAGTGTGGGTGCTCTGCTTGTTCAGCTCGTCCGTCTTGGTGCTGCTGTAGTTGCTCTCCAGCTGACCTGTGGCCATCTGTTGCTAACTTGCCCCTGCTTTTATAAAGTGCAAATTTGCCCCGGCCAAACAGCTTGCGCGCTTTGGGAGCAAAATGCTCCTCACACGCGCAAGTTTATGAATCAGTGGCAGTTCCTCATTTGCATATTTGCTGAGGGAAAACCATGAGAGCGCAAGTTGCTCCCTGAGCAAAATTGCCCCTTAATTGCGCCGGGGCAGAGAAACTGCCTCCGTGCAAAAATGCCACATTTCAGGCTTAGCTTGCTTTCTGGGTCACCCGCAAATTTGCCTGGGAGCAAATCCGTACTTGCGCGGCGCAAATCACACTTGCTCCTGCGCAAGTCGTACCTGAATCTGGGCCATTGTGTTTTTTTTTTCAAAATTGTCGCTCTTCTTTTGTTTATAGCGCAAAAAAATAAAAACAGCAGAGGTGATCAAATACCACCAAAAGAAAGCTCTATTTGTGGGGAAAAAAGGGCGTCAATTTTGTTTGGGAGCCACGTCGCATGACCGCGCAATTGTCATTCAAAGTGCGACAGCGCTGAAAACTAAAAATTGGTCTGGGCAGGAAGGGGGTGAAAATGCCCGGTATGGAAGTGGTTAAAAAAAGGCAACTTATCTTTTCTTCACTACAAGATGTTCTCAATAGATATGTGCATTCCCGTTCGTACGAATGTTATTTTCGTACGAAAATGTTCATTTTCGTACCCGCAGAATAATGTGTACATACGAAAAAATTAAAGCACCAAAATACGAAAACGACGGGATTACGAATGAGCCGCATAACGAACAACCGCAAATACGAACGAACGATCTGACGAAAATACGACAAAACGAAAACGGCAAAAGAACGAAAATTACATCTATAACAAAAGATTTGCATTCTGTATCCTGTTTGAATCCCCTCTCTGCTCGTATCCTCAGCCATATGTTCACATGACACCTACAACAAAAGATTTGCATTCTGTATCCTGTTTGAATCCCCTCTCTGCTCGTATCCTCAGCCGTATGTTCACACGACATCCACAACAAAAGATTTGCACTCTGTATCTTGTTTGAATCCCTTCTCTGTTTGCACCCTCAGTCGTATGTTCACACGACATCCACAACAAAAGATTTGCACTCTGTATCTTGTTTGAATCCCTTCTCTGTTCGCACCCTCAGTCGTATGCTCATATGACATCCACAACAAAAGACCCTGTATTTTGAATTCCTTTTTTCTGTTTGTATTTTGGATTCAACAGAATGCAAATCTTTTGCCACAGATGTCACACGAACACACGACCGAAAACACCAAAAGAAAAAGGACCCAAAATACAGAATGCAAATCTTTTATTATAAATGTCATTTTCGTTTTTTTGAATGGGCAGTGAGTGTAGTTAGTAAAGCAGCTTCTCTTTTGTGCTGAGTACAGTAGTACAGTAAAGCCAAATAAACTTTTCTGTGGATTTTCATCTGAAGGGAGATCAGTTGGCCAGACTTTTGAACCCAAAAATGGTTTTCTGATGGAGTTTAAAAACGAACAAATTTTCTGAGAACGAACGGAAAACGATCGTTTTTATGTTTGTTGTTAAAAAAGTCTGACCAAGTGTATGGGGCTTAACAATCGTTAATATGGATGAGCCGCGTGTTGAAAGTGCCGCGAATCCCGCGATATATTTACGAAAGTACAAAATGACGAAAATCCTTTTTCTGTTCGTATCTTTAGTCGCATGCCCACATGACATCCACAACAAATTGTCATAGATGTCACATGAACACACGACCGAAAACACGAACAGAAAAAGGAATCCAAAACACAGAATGCAAATCATTGACGAAAATTCACGAAAATTATTGTCCAACAAGTAACGAACATGAATTAAACAGAATAACGAACCATCCCGCATGTACGGAAATAAAATGGTAACGAAAATACAAAACGATCGGAATACGAAAAAATCTCATCGTACGAAAAACGAACGGGAACTAACAGGAAAACGAGCGTCTTACGAAAAACGAACGGAAACGAACCTACGGAACGATACAAAACAGAACAAAAAAAAACTAATTTTTTTTCTGTGCACATGTCTAGTTCTCAAGTCTTCCACATTTAATGACACTTCCTGCAGTTTTATAAAATGTTTCACTACATAGGAAGATATTATTATTACTGTATGTAGGTACCAGTAGCCATTATAGCAACCACTTTTGCTTTATCTGTACTGGAGATGCAATGAGAAAATTAAGAGTGTGGCCCAATAATCATGTGTTAATGTTTATTGCAGTGGAGAAGGGAAGGTAAGAAGAGGACAATGCATTTAGTGGCTGCTCATGAACTGTTTTTCTTACCTGTCCAGTTGATATGACTCTAATAGACATGAGATCATCATCCTAAAGGGAAGTGTCATTTCTGTAGTGTATTTTCAGTGAGCTCATTTTGAGCAATTGACGTACAGTTCACCACAAAGCCTGACTCCAATCTTATGTTGTAATACTCACTGCCTCTCTGGCACTATCCCTGGAAGATTTACCGATCCCTCCTGCTGCTGTTGGGTTGAATGACGCCCAGTGTAATTTTACCCATTCCCTGTGAACCTATGGTGTCAGGAACCAGCCCATGGGGGTATGTCATTTAGGACCAGCCTGACTCAAGAGGAAGATGTTTGTTTAAAGTGGTTGTAAACCCTTACACATACCTAATAAAGCCACCACGTCAGGTGATAAACAGGTGACAAACAAATCTGCCTATATAAGTTGTACCTGTTTATTGGCAGCCCTTTCTTCTCTACAGCCATTCAAAGTGTACAGTTTACACAGCATTTCTGAGCTTCAGGAAGCAAGGGCGGAGATCTTATGTTGCATACTGCACAGCATAGAGCAGGTAGCTGTGTGTAAGCTGAGACATGAGTGGAGGGAATGGACACCTTCCCCTCTACACGGTCTCATAGGGAAACATGCACATTTGAGGCTGTCGATCACCTGCTATGTGCTGAAGAGGGGACTGAGTCATCTCCCGGGATAGCCCGGTGTCGGCATAAACTATCAGAAGTCACCCTGCTCATCCCTGACAAGCATTAAAGGAAACACATTTATTGTTGTTACTTTTTTTTCCAGCGTACACATACAGTATTGGGTCTTGCTTCTGCTGTCTATTACAGCGCTCTGAAGATATACTATTTGCATTATTACAAAATGTAAACAATTGACAATGTCATACAGCTGTTGCAAAGTAGTTGTATATCATCTTCCGGTACACACTGAATCTCCAGACATTTGGTATTTTCTCATGTTTCATAACTGGTGCTGAGAAACATGCTTTGCCGAAGAAAGTTATACTTTGGCTAATTGCTCTCTTGACGTAAACCTATAATTTGAAAATTATATAGAAAGGAAATAACAGGAAGTGACTCGAATGGCTCAAAGTATTGTTTCTGCAAGCTCTAATTGCGTTCTTATATAAAATGAGTATTTTTGCATTTTCTTTTTAATTTGAGACTGCAACCATCAATTTATAGGTACCAGTTTGGTAATTATTGGGTTATAAGATGTTATTTTTACACTTTTTTTTGGTTCTATCGCTCTTAATTTGTAAAGCAGAGGCCTCCAGTTTTTTAATCCTTTTTCTATTTTCAGTAGTGAAATGTAATGGCATATAGACTGTGCTGTCATAAACTAGAGCTAAGATTAAATAGAAATAAATTCTTATAGTTTACCTTAGGCTAGGTAAACTTTTGTGCATCGCAGGAACGCATGCAAAACCATTCATGTTCCTGCAAAACACAAAAATGCACATCCTTTTTTGCAGGTGCGGCAGTGCCAATAATTCTTACATGCATCCCCACACACCTTGCTAAAGTAACATGCGATATGGTGTGACACAATTTTAAGGAAGGGTCATGCTGTGCAATTTTTGCGCGTAGGGCCCAATCAAATGAATGAGCTGCCCTAAGCAAAACACGCAAAGTCACGCAAAAATGTGCATGCCCTGCATAGGTGTGAATGGATCCTATGATTGTGTAAACATTGACAGCACTAAATATCTTTATCCAGGAGCAGCTGAAGTATCATGTTTCTTGTGCATTGTAATACAGCACACAATATTGACAAATTGGTAAAGCCTTATATGTGTAAGGCCTAGTACACACGAGAGGATCGATCCGCGGAAACGGTCCGGAGGTCCGTTTCCGCGGATAAATCCTCTGGCGGATTTTGATCTCATGGTTGTACTAACCATGAGATCAAAATCCCCGCGGAATTCCCTCCGCGGTGACGTGTCGCGCCGTCGCCGCGATGATGACGCGGCGACGTGCGCGACGCTGTAATATAAGGACTTCCACGCATGCGTCGAATCATTACGACGCATGCGAGGGATGGATTCGGACGGATTGATCCGGTGAGTCTGTACAGACCATCGGATCAATCCGCTGGACTGGTTTCCAGCGGATCGATTTCTTAGCATGTTAAGAAATTTTTATCCGCTGGAAATCCGTCGGCCTGAAAAATATCCGCGGATAAATATCCGCTGGATCGTACACACCAGGGGATCTATGCGCTGAAACCGGTCCGCGGATCAATTCCAGCAGATCGATCCTCTCGTGTGTACGGGGCCTAAGGCCCCATACACACGATAGAATCCATCCGCAGATAAATCCCAGCAAATGGGTTTCTGCGGATAGATCCTATGGTGTGTACACGCCAGCGGATCTGTTTCCGCGGAGAAATCTCCTCTGGGATGGATTTCAGCAGATCGAATATATGCTGTGCTGCACAACATATCCATCTGCTGAAATCCATTCCAACGGATGGATCCGCTCGTCTGTACAGACTTACCGGATCCATCCGTCCAAAGGGATTCCCCGCACGCGTCGTAATGATTTGACGCATGCGTGGAATTCCTTTTATGACAGCGTCGCGCCCGTCGCCGCGTCATAATAGCGGCGACGGCGCGACACGTCATCGGCAGAGGATTTCAGCGCGGATTTCAATGCGATGGTGTGTACACGCCATCGCAGAGAAATCCTCTGAAATCCTCGAGAGGATTTATCCGCGGATACGGTCCGCTGGACCGTATCTGCGGATAAATCCTCTCGTGTGTATGGGGCCTAAGAGTGAAATTCTGTTATTAGTGACATGCATAAACTTCATGTGTTTTCTATTGCCTTTCCATTTTACCTCTCCTCTCCTCTCTCTTCTCTTCTTTGACCCTCCTCTACTGTTCCTCTCCCTCCTCTTCTTCTCCCCTCTGTTTTCCTATAATACTCTCCTCTCCCTTCTCCCCCTTGACCCCACCCATCTATTCTTCTCCCTCCTCTTCTTCTCCCCTCTGTTTTCCTATAATGCTCTCCTCTCCTCTCTCTTCACCTCCTTGACCCTACCTTTCTGTTCTTCTCCCTCCTCTTCTTTTCCCCTCTGTTTTCCTATAATACTCTCTTCTCCTCTCTCTTCTCCTCTTTGACCCCACCCTTCTGTTTTTCTCCCTCCTCTTCTTCTCCCCTCTGTTTTCCTATAATTCTCTCCTCTCCTCTCTTTTCTCCTCCTTGACTCCACCCTTCTGTTCTTCTCCCTCCTCTTCTTCTCCCCCCTCTGTTTTCCTATTATACACTCTTTTTCTCTGCATTTCTCCTCCTTGCCTTTCTCTCCTCTCCCCTCCTCTCCTCTTCTCTCCTCTCCTCACTCTTCTCCTCCTTGACCCTCCCCTTCTGTTCCTCTCCCTCCTCTTCCTCCTTGTCTTCCCCCCTCTGTTTTCCTATAATACTTTCCTCTTCTCTCCTTCGCTCTCCCTTGCCTCTCCTCTCTCTGCTCCTCCTTGAGCCTCCCCTTCTGTTCCTCCCCTCCTCTTCTTCTCCCCTCTATTTTCCTATAATACCCTCCTCTAATCTCAATTTCTCTCCCTTGCCTTCCTCTCCTCCCATCTCCTCTGTCCTTGACTTCATGTCTCCCTTTTCCCCATTTTATATGTTCTCCTCCTCACTTTCCTTATCTTTCTACCATCCTCCCTTCCTCTCCTCTGCCTCTTTCACCTTCCCCTCCTCTCCTGTACTTCTCCTCCATTCTGGTCCCTCTTCTCCTTGACCCTCCTCTTCTGTTCCTCTCCTCTCTGTTTTCCTATAATACTCTCCTTTTCTCTCCATTTCTCTCCCTCGCCTTCTCCTCTACTCATGTCCCCCTCTCTCTTCTTCTTCTTCTTCTATTTTCTCCTCTGCTGTCCCCTCCTATCATCTTAACCCACCTCCTCTTTTTTATGCTCAAACTCTCATCTTATTTTCTCTCCATTCCTTTCCCTTTCTTTCCCCCTCATCTCCTCTTCTTTTACTTCACCTCTCTTCATCTTGTCTCCTGTCCTTTTCTTTCCTCACTTCTTGTGCTCATTCCATCTTTTTGTCTCCAACTGCCTATCCTCTTCTTTCCCATTTACCCCTCTCGTCCTGTCCCTTGTTCTCCTCTCCTCTCCTCCTGTCCCTTGTTCTCCTGTCCTCCAGTCCCTTGTTCTCCTCTCCTCTCCTCCTGTCCCTTGTTCTCCTGTCCTCCAGTCTCTTGTTCTCCTCTCCTGTCCTCCAGTCCCTTGTTCTCCTCTCCTCCTGTCCCTTGTTCTCCTGTCCTCCAGTCTCTTGTTCTCCTCTCCTCTCCTCCAGTCCCTTGTTTTCCTCTCCTCTCCTCCAGTCCCTTGTTCTCCTGTGCTCCAGTCCCTTGTTCTCCTCTCCTCCAGTCCCTTGCTCTCACCTAACTTTCTCTACTTCACCCGTTGCCCTACCATATTTTCATGCTCGTGCCCTGGGCTGCTCTTCTCATTTCCCCTCTTGCTGATTCTTTTAGCCCATGGGATTTCTCATGCTTTCACAATGATAAAGATGAGTTATTTGTCGTTAGTTTTAAAGCTTAATAAGACTACATTAGCAATGTCTTGTTTTTTACCCCCACCCACCCAAAACATCTTTAACAATGATGAAACTAATAGTTAATAGTGACACCTAACAGAATGATAACTGACACTTCCTTCGAACTGAGTACTGCCCAACACTTTCACTTAGAAATAACACTCCAAGTTGTCACATTGTGTTTTGGAAACAGTGATCCACACTTTACCTTCAAAGCTTGACATTCTACGTTTCCAGCCAAACTGTTGCCAGTTCCACAGAGATTGTCAAGAACGAAATTACTGCCTTTGTATTGCAGCTACTTGGTTTCTGACCTGGGGCGTATTAATGATCTGCTGCCGTTTTAAGATGGATACACCCTGTTTCTAACAACTCAACATAAAAATCTTCCTATTATGTCATTTTGCAAAGCTTTCCTAAGGCTACACAAGCTGCCGAGATTAACAGGAAAACAATACATTGAAGTCATCTCATTAATTTGGGGATAGATTCTGGTGATTCTGCTGTCTCAAAGCATTTTTACTATATTACTCAATAATAGTTAATTAAGCACAGACTTTAAAGTAGAACTCCAGCCAAAACTTTTTTGCGGTTTTGGACAACGTGGGATAGGGGTTGAACTTCCATCAGCTTTTTATTGCTGTGTTCTCATGGGGGGGGAGATTCATGATGGTGAGTTTTGTTACTGGTATGGAAAGTGAGAGGAAATCCTAATTTTGTGGCTGTCACCAGAGCGGGAATAGATGAAATACCTTCCGCCTGTTCTGGTGACAACTGTCAAAGTGGGATTTGCACTCACTTTTGGGAGATTTTCACTTGTCATGTCTCTCAGACAGGAAATGAGAATAAACTTTGCCTAAAGGGGCTCAGACAACAATAAAAATTACGCAGATTCTAACACTTCCCAACTCTACCCAAACCTGAAAAAAAGGTTGGTTGGAATTCTTCTCCTGTATTTATACATGCTTTAATGCTGAAT
This sequence comes from Rana temporaria, assembly GCF_905171775.1. Taxonomy (NCBI): domain Eukaryota; kingdom Metazoa; phylum Chordata; class Amphibia; order Anura; family Ranidae; genus Rana; species Rana temporaria. Next base: position 57,239,054 of record NC_053493.1, on the reverse strand, counting down.
TCCAGGAATTCAGATCTTTTGTACAAAATGAAGTCACACTATGAGTTAATAAATCAAATGGGAAAGGGGGGGAAGGGGAATGCGCAAGTGTCCACTATTGTATAGGTGGTGATTTTCACCACTTATAATCGATCAAATACCCTGTTGGGTAATGTTGCTGTAACCAATGATATAGTCAAAAAGGAGGGTTGGGGAAGAGGGATTGTCACTATGAGTTAAGTCCAGCAAGATGCATGATACCACATTAACACTATTATTTATAGCTAACAGCTTTATAGAACTCCCAGAAGACAGCTATGGCTGTAGTACCAGGAGAGTGATGCTGATCCTTCTAAGATGTGTATCTTGAACAGAAGAGTTGCTGCAGCTGCTATGCCTGCCCCTCCCTCCTCCTGCCCAATCACAGAAGTCTTCGTATTCTGTGAACACATTTACAAAATACAAAGGCTTCTGTGAATGGACAGCAGAGGGCAGGGGCGAGCATAGCCATCCACAACTTGGCCCCCAGCCACTAACCTAGTCCCAAAATACCAACCAAGCAACTCTGTTCGGTCCTCCTAGGACCTCCTGCTCTCTAGCTCCCTTGTCACCTCCTCCCATGCTCGCCTCCAGGATTTCTCCAGAGCTTCTCCCATACTTTGGAACGCCCTACCCCAATCTGTCCGACTGTCCCCTAATCTATCCATATTTAGACGATCCCTGAAAACTCTTCTCTTTAAAGAAGCCTATCCTGCTGCTAACACTGTTTTACTTCCTCCATTGGCTCATCCCCCACAGCTATTACCTTTTGTATCAATTGACCCTCCCTTGTTAGATTGTAAGCTCTATTGGGCAGGGCCCTCTGATTCCTCCTGTACCAAATTGTATTGTAACTGTAATGTCTGCCCTTATTTTGATAAGCGCTGCACAAACTGTTGGCGCTATATAAAACCCATACAATAAAAATAATAATAATAGCTGCCCTGTGTGATCCCCAGAGCAATGAACCTGTCAAATCTAATTAATAGATAAAACCTCAGGAGATGCCATGCAGCTCCTTGGACCTCATATTGGACCTCATACCTCATATACCGTATTTATCGGCGTATACCGTGCACTTTTTTGCCCTGAAAATCAGGGCAAAATTGTGGGTGCGCGGTATACGCCGATACACGCTTTTCCGCGTCGAGTTTGAATACTGCGCCGACATATACCGAGCGCAGTACACTCGTGTATTGTCTGGCAGTCTCGGCTCCTCCCGCGCTGACGTCCTGGACGTACAGGACGTCAGCGCGAGAGTAGCCGAGCATTGCTGACAATACACGAGTGTACTGCGCTCTGTATATGTCGGCGCAGTATTCAAACTCGGCGCGGGAAACGAGCAGGGAGGACGCGAGGACGCCGCAGAAGGACGCCGGACCCGACGAAGAGGACACCCGAAGCCGCAGACGGACGCCGGACCCGACGAGGCCGCCGTTGGACGCCACGCAAGACGCCAAAACTGTAAGCACAAAAAAACTTTTTCCCACAGGAATTCGGGGGAACTTTAAGGGTGCGTGCTATACGCGGGAGCGCGCTATACCCCGATAAATACGGTAACTCATATTGTGCCTTCACTTTTTGCAAAGTTGCTCAATTCCTGAAATTCAGCTTTAAAGTGTATTTCCACTTTTGTAGCCACATTTTTATGAAAACCCCACGAATGTTATGTGTTTCTATTCACATTTAAATGTCTTACTATTATTATTATGCTCAGGAGAAGGCCTTGTGGCTGACTGCAAGCATTTTTTAACAATGTCAGAGTCAGTCTGTCCCAAACAAAAAGCTTAGGACAGGCTGAAATTCCTCATTATCGTTTAATGAGAAAGAAGAAGTCCAGCTTTTAAATTCTCAACCCTTTGTTCAAAGGAACTGATAATGAGATCTACCAGCATAGTACAGATAGTGTTACTATGGCAAACACAGTCCTCTGCCCCTCATAAACAAAAATAACTAAGTATGATTTTTCAATGCTGTAGTTATTAGAAAAAAAAAACATCTAAAATAGTAAGCACCATATGCACAGGTGAAGACACATACAGTATACTTGATGAATACAAATACTCCCTATGCTTCGTATTTAGTAGTGAATCACTCTGTTGTTGCTTCCCTAATCTAAATGCATATAAATGTGACTTTTGGTGGTTTTTAAGAGTATAATGTGCTTTAACATATTATACTAGGGTTACATAAAGCAAACCCGTGGTCAAAATGTAAACTCATGTATTCATGTCCACATTGTATTGCAATCATTTCTAGCCTAATTGTATTAATCTGAATAATCTTGAAGTTTGTAAAGTTCCCCACATATTTACTTCCTTGAATTCTGTGACACAAATTCACTATACTATGTGAGTAGGCATTGCTGTGTCAAAAATTACACAGAGCCTGCCTCCTGGAGGCGGAGTTATCACAGGAATCACTGCTTGCAGGTAGCAAGGTACCATGGGAATTGTAGTCCTTGGAATTGGAAAGTAAACAGCAGAGAAGAAGTTACAAAGCATGCAGTGAATCCAGGAAGATGTGGAAAGAGATTTCCATAAGATAGGCAGCACTCACAACATAAAAAGAGATTTTTAGAGTAAGTTTATATTAGATTGTCAAATATATAATATAACTATTGACTGAATTGGTTTTACAATGTCGATGTTATAAAATTAATGTGTATGCTGTGACCATAGAACTCCTTAAAAACATTTTTAATGTGACTTTCATCTCATTAAAGCGGAGTTCCGGCCACAATTTCACTTTCTAAATATAAATACCCCTGTAATACACAAGCTTAATGTATTCTAGTAAAGTTAGTCTGTAAACTAAGGTCAGTTTTGTTAGGTTGTTACAGCATTTAGACACTTTATAAAATAGAAATTGACTGGGGCCATCTTAAGTGTGGGCATCATGAAGCCAGACTGTATGACTTCCTGGATTTCAGCCTTGCAGATCTCGCACATGCTCAGTGCTGCACAAGCAGTGTCAGATCAGGTCCAAGTCACATGATTCTTTGAGACTGTGCGGTGCATTAAGCACCTAGGTGCAGGAAGTGGGAAGATTAACTATTCTGCCTAGCAACAACACTTTGAAGGCATCTAAAAAAAAAAAAAAATTTGTAAAGGACTAATGACATTTTTTTAAAACTACTGATGTAATGTTATATTTATGGGTGGAACTCCACTTTAAATGCTTCTGCTTCCATATTTTTGTTATTGTATCAAATATAGATATTTATAGAATAGCCATTAGATGGGGCTCTGTATTTGACCCTGCCTCATTCAACCTCCCTGCCTATTAGTTAAAGAAAAGACATGTTGTACGTAGAAAGTGCATTGTTTTCCAGGAGTCAGCAAGCTCATCAGGGTTGATTTTTTACAACTCCTTACAACTTGCACCTACAGGTAAGCCTGATTAAGGCTTACCTGTAGGTGCAAGAAATATCTCGTTAACCTACAGTACACGGTTAAGGAGATATTTGCTGTAAGGACTGCACCGATGCAAAGCATGCTGTAAGCATGCGCACCGTAGACAACCGTGCAGGCGCACTGAGCGTGCCGTGTTTGTTAATGGGGCAATGGGGGTTAATGGCGTAATCCCGCGCATGCGCGGGGATCTGCCGGTCCCGCGCGCATGCACTGAAGTGACGTCATTGCCGCTCCGGCCAGTCACAGCGCCGGAGCGGTGAAACAAGCAAGAATACTGCAAGAGACATGTCGGCGGCGGCTGAGGGGGACTGACGAGAACTTCGGGGGCTTCGATCTCAGGTAAGTCAATCATAATGAGCTAGTATGCTATGCATACTAGCTCATTATGACTTTCTTTTGCAGGGTTTTTTTTTTAAAAGAAGGAGAAAAGAGCTGAGTGTAATCTGAGAGTTTAATCCGAGATTTAAGTGGTGGGAATGGACAACCCTCCTTATACACATTTTAGGAAAGGAAATCTACACATCAGGGAAACCAGCCCAGCTGAGGTTGTCAATCATCGGCGGTGGAGTTGGGGAGTCGGTGTGGTGGAGTTGGGGTGTACCTTGGTATTGCTTGGTGTCAGCATAAACAATCAGAAGTGACTCATGCAGATAACAGAGGGACTAGACAGCAGACCGAAAGCACACTAGGGGCCAGATTCTCAGAGGAGATACGGCGGCGTATCTCCAGATACGCCGTTGTATCTCTGAGTCCGGCCGGTCGTATCTATGCGCCTGATTCTTAGAATCAATTACGCATAGATATCTATTAGATCCGACAGGCGTAAGTCTCTTATGCCGTCGGATCGTAACTGCATATTTACGCTGGCCGCTAGGGGCGTGTACGCTTATTTACGCATCAAAATATGTAAATCAGCTAGATACGCAAATTCACGAACGTACGCCCGGCCGACGTAGTACAGTTACGCCATTTACGTTAGGCTTTTCCCGGAGTATAGTTACCCCTGCTATATGGTGGCGTAAGTGCGGCGTACCAATGTTTAGTATGGCCGTCGTTCCCGCATCGAAATTTGAAAAAGTTACGTTGTTTGCGTAAGTCGTCCGTCAATGGGGCTGGACGTCATTTACGTTCACGTCGAAACCAATGACGTCCTTGCGGCGTACTTTGGAGCAATGCACACTGGGAAATTCCACGGACGGCTCATGCGCCGTTCGGGAAAAACGTGAATCACGTCGGGTCAAGCCTGATTTACATAACACACGCCCACCTCTTCACAATTGGAATTAGGCGGGCTTACGCTGGCCTATTTACGCTACGCCGCCGCAACTTTTTTTTGAGAATACGCCACTTGCCTGTAAAAGTTGCGGAGGCGTAACGTAAATAGGATACGTTACGCCCACACAAAGTTACGCCATTCTACGTGAATCTAGCCCTAGGTGCTTTGGATTGAGGCATGTACACAGTAAAGAAGGATATGCTTTGTTAATTTTTCAATTCAGCAAATGATTCATTAATACATAGCTGCAGTCATTTATTTTATTTTTTTATATCTGCCTGCAGTGCAGCTTTAAATTTGTCAGTGAACATACTCCTATTTCATTTTAAATGTTTTGCTCCGTACCCTGGCGGCACTTAGTCACTCTTTCCTCCATCTAATGTTTCAGCCAGAATGCAATGCAAATTAATAACAATCAAGTAGATATTAAAGAGCTTTTTGTAGATCTTCCTTCATAAAATAAGCTTTGGTTTTCACGGAAAGGATCAAAGTAATGGGTAACACATATGTCCAGAGGATTGTGGGAAGTAGCTTTTCCGGCTTGTGGTGACCGGAGCTGGTGTCAAGATGGCGAGCCAGCTTGGCTGGGCCGACAGTCTTATTAGTTTTCTACGGAGAGCTAATTATTTTTTGGGGAAATGAAGTGAATGCCCGGTCATATTTTCATCGCATTTTCCATCCTCTAGATTGGTTTCACTAGTAAGCTGGTAGCTAAACTGGAAGAACACGAGTGACCAGCTTATATAGCCACAATTTTGCAGCAGTAAATATGTAAGAAATGTATCTTTCATGTCGCACAAAGCTTCCAACCGACAAAATAATAAATCAATGACTTGAGGTATGAAGACAATTTTATCAGACATACCTATAAACTGAAGGATAACATTAGCAATAACAGACAGAGATGGTGATTTATGAAAATTAGTTCTCCAGAATCTAGATATCATAAACTTGGCTCAAAAGGTGTGTTAATGGAAACTTCAAATAGAAGTTACCCCCTGTGTCCCCATTAAAGTGGAGGTCCACGCAAAAAGTGAACCTCCGCTTTTCGGCGTCACATTTGGCACCTTTCAGGGGGGTGCAGATACCTGTCTAAGACAGGTATTTGCACCTGCTTCCGGGAATAGACTCCCGCAGGAGTCACGCCCCTTCCCGTCCCCCTGCTGTCTTCTGGGAAACACACAGGTCCCAGGAGACAGCTGGGACCAGTGAGGACGCGCCGCGTGACTAGTGCATGCACAGTAGGGAACCGGTCAGTGAATGCTTCACTTCCTGATTCCCTCACCGAGGATGGTGGCGGGGGCAGCCGAGACGAGCCATTACTCAGCTTCGGCTACCGAAATCGCGGGCACCCTGGACAGGTAAGTGTCCATTTATTAAAAGTCAGCACCTGCAGAATTTTTAGCTGCTGCCTCTTAATATATTTTTTTTAGATGGACCTCCACTTTAAGAAGATTTGATCTTACCGTCTATCACAATGCTCAATAGGGCATTGAAAACTTAAGCATCTACACAATTAAAAAAAAATAAAAAGCATCCCATAAAATAATAATTTGCTGTTCTCCTATATTGAGTCTCAACCCCTAAAAGATACGTTCCTGAACAAAGCAGCAGTCATCTCCATATAAAATATATGTAGAATATGATAATCTTTAATGACAAGAGCTATGAGGGTTGATTTGCTAAAACTGGAGAGTGCACAATTTGGTGCAGCTGTGCATAGAAACCAGTCAACTTCCAGGTTTTATTGTTGAAGCTTAACTGAACAAGCTGAATTTAGAAGCTGATTGGCTACCATGCACAACTGCACCAGATTTTGCACTCTCCAGTCAGGGCTGGACTGGGACACAAATTTGGCCCTGGACTTCATCCAGACTGCCCCACTTTGATTGGTCTCTCCTATGGCGGCCGGACAACTCCCGCCCCCCCCCACCCCAGCCACCCAAGCCCCCTCTCCCCCTTCACTAGCCACTAGCTGTTCTACTTTATTAGTAAAACGGCTGGTACTGGTACTCTTACAAGCAGTACCAGTGGGGAAGCTAGACATTATTTCACCCGGGCAAAAAAACAGTTCGGTGCCCCCCCCCTCCCCATGGGACAAGATTAGGCAGAAGTGAGAAACTCCCAGGCCATAGCTGTTGAGTCAGCTGTCTGTCCCCTCCCCCGTGCTCCTTCTGGTCCCCCCCATGCTCCTCTGTCATCCCCCCTGCTCCTCTGGTCCTCCCCCTGCTTCTCTGATCCCCCCCTCCCCAGGTGAGCACTGCGGGGAGGGAGAGGAGGTTAGCGCTGCAGGTAGGAAGAAACAGAGGAGCAGAGGGGGGCGGCAGTCCGCTGTCACTAAAGCCGGCCCACTAAGCCATCGGCCCACCAGGAAACTCCCTGTAGTCCCAATGGCCAGTCCATCCCTGTCTCCAGTTTTAGTAAGTCACCCCCACTGTTTCTGTAGAGATAAAGAGATGAGGTTCCACTGGTCGGTATATGTCACTTCTTCAGGAGGCCTTCAAGACTAGGGATGTACATACATGTATTAATGGTCATATAACTTTTGGAATTGAAAGCAACAAAGGCAGTGCTAAAACCGCAAAATCCCTTATGCCGCGTACACACAACCGTTTCTACGGCAAGAAAAATTTCATTTTTTAAATTGGTCGTGAAAAACAGTCGTGTGTATGCTCCAGAGCATGCTCTATTTTTTCTCGTCGTTTTTCACATCGTTCTATTTCACGTCGTGAAAAACAGTCGTGTGTTCGCTTTAACGAGGGGGAAAAAAATGCGCATGCTCAGAAGCAAGTTATGAGATAAGAGCGCTCGTTCTGGTAAAACTAGCGTTCGTAATGGAGATAGCATATTCATCACGCTGTAACAGACAGAAAAGCACAAAGACTGAAAAGCGCGAATCGTCTCTCACCAAACTTTTACTAACACGCGGTAACACAAAATCAGCAAAAGCAGCCCAAAGGGTGGCGCTATTCGATTGGAACTTCCCCTTTATAGTGCCGCGTACGTGTTTTCGTACGTGTTGTACGTCACCGTGCTCTGCTGGAGCATTTTTTTTCACAATCGTGTGTATGCAAGGCAGGCTTGAGAGGAATCACGTCGAGAAAAACTTTGTTTTTTTCCATGACATGAATAACGGTCGTGTGTACGCGGCATTAAAGATAGACAAGATGCGATCAAGACATCTGTGCCCGAATTCATACTGAACGTCCAAGATCAAATGAAGAGAGTAAAGACCCAGCACAAAGACATCTTGGCGTTAAAAATTGATACCTTTATTTAATCCATCAAACCAAAAAAAGGAATCAATTCCTAAAAAATGACACGTTTTAGCCTCCTACATTAGTCATGACGAGTCCTTTTTATGGTTTGATGGATTAAATAAACATATCAATTTTTAATGCCAAGACTTCCTGGTACCGGATTTTTACTTTCTACATTTTGGAATTTATACGACTATTTTAGGGTACCAGAATTATTTTCTAGCTTGCAATGAAGCAAAGTAAAAGTGGTGACCTTTAATGAATTTAACAGCCTCTCATATTAAAGCAACTAGCAAAAGAGTGTCTTTTACAAAATGGGCAAGGTTGGGGATATTACAATGAAAAATGTAACCTAATTTGTTCTATGAAAACAGATTATATAATAGTAGTTCTTTATTTTATGCCATCACCATACTTATTTTAAAATGTTTTCAGGCCACACTGTGACTTTTAAATTACTTTTAATTCAATTAAAACATAATAGAATTTGTAAAACTGTTATTATTATTTGAAATGCTAAAATCACAACTTGGAATTTCTAAGCTTTTAAAAAATCTATTCTGGATTGAAAAATGTATTATCTGTATATGAATTGTATTTAGGCTTTTGATCTCCCCATTCAGTGAGCCACAAGACTCACCAAAATGGCCAAGAGAGGATATAGCCAATAAATCTTTGTTCTGGGCACCACTGTGACATTCTGGGCATGTTCTCTATGTAGATACTTGGCAGATAACTACAATTTATGTGTAGCGCCCCTGCCCTAGGGTGGCTAAATTGATTTTTTTAGACCTGTTGTACCCATTTGAGCAGCAAATTATTTTTCAGGTCTGGTTGGGCCTTTCATTAAGTCTGGTGGTTAATTGTTCCTGCGTGCTCTGGAAGAAGCTTCCAGAAATAGAGTAGGATGGCTAGCCACTGGGCAATTAATATTTATCTGACCCTAGCCAATACCTGGGAGGAAGGCCCAGAATGTGTGGCTGGGGAGAAGATCAATGATTTGGAGGGTGCGATCAGAGGTCTCTCTCCTGGGTTCTCCCCTCTGGGAGGCAGCCTGTGTAAGAGCTGTTAGGTCTCACCACGTGCTTGGCTGAGGGCCTGCAGGAACCTTGCAGAAGATTTGCTGGAGGACAATACTGTAGTGAGGATTTCTCAGAAGAAATAAGGACATTTAAAAGCAAAGTCGAAGAATGAGGTAAGTGAAGGAGGACTGCACTAAGGTAAAGAAAGCTATTTAGGGAACAAAATTGTATCTTTACAACCCCTTTAAGCAAGTAAAATATACCTGAAGTTTAAAACTCCGTATTGGAAAATGATGAAGAGTAGAAAGTCTGACGTTATCACCGTTTTTTCAGTGTAGATGGATGCCTAAAGTGGTTATAAATAGGGTTGAGCGAACCCGAACTGTAAAGTTTGGGTTTGGTACGGACTTTGGGTTTTTCCCGAACCCGGACCCGAACCCGAATTATTGAAAAAAGGTTGGGTCCGGGATCGGAGTTGGGGAAAAAAAATGCGCGGAGGTCCCCGCAAATTCAATAACCAGACCCTTTAGGTCTGGTATGGATATTAAGGGGAACCCCGCCGTCAATTTAAAACAAAAATGACGTGCGGTTCCCCCTAAATATCCATACCAGACCCGTTATCCAAGCACGTTGACCTGGCCGGCCTCAGAAAAGAGGGGGGGGACAGAGTGCGACCCCCCCCCTCTCCTGAACCGCACCAGGCCACATGCCCTCAACATGGGGAGGATGTCCCCATGTTGATGGGGACAAGGGTCTCATCCCCACAACCCTTGCCCGGTGGTTGTGGGGGTATGCGGGCGGGAGGTTTATCAGAATCTGGAAGACCCCTTTAACAAAGGGGACCCCCAGATCCTGACCCCACCCCCTGTGTGAAATGGTAATGGGATACACTGTACCCCTACCATTTCACGAAGGAAGTGTAAAGTCTTGTAAAAAAAAAAACACACTGACACCGTAGAATAAAGTCCTTTATTAATAAAAAAAAATAAAAAAAAACTCCAGCGGTGATAATCCACTCGTTACCGGCTTCCTGCTTCAACGTTGTCCTGATCCTGCGACGGCTGCGGGTGATCTCCGCTCCAGCGATGAAAAGATCCATCCATCCAGCGCAGCCGCATCCCCGACCTCCTCTCACCACTGGACACAGCCCAGCGAATGACGCGCTGCAGCTGTGACATTACTTATATAGAGGAGGCAGGACCACCCGTCACGTGACCTCGCCCCCTCTGACGTACCCTCTGCTACGTCACTGGGTAAGCCCAGGGTTTTCGGCATATATCTCCCATTCAAAAGATTTCCCTTTGCTTCCTGTGCTATAGACACAACAGGAAGTGAAAGCAAATTTCTTCACCAGATATCATCGGAACAAACATCCCTTATTGGAAAACATATTTCCCCTGTT